>NW_017728950.1:45237466-45280444 GCF_001723895.1 Crocodylus porosus
ATTGACTTCCATCAATTACCACCCTCTGGGTCTGACATCCAATTAAAGCCTCTGTGTGTACAACAGCCTTGCCAGACTATGAAAGGGGTTGTGACTCCTCACCTCAGTTTCTTCATGCTGTTTAATAAAAAACTAAGATGGAGTTGAATTTACAAACTGATTAAACAATGGAGAGAGGTAGTTAGCCATCTTACCCTGAAGTCAAGGCAGAGTGGCATCATATACAAATGAAATAGGACTATAATCGATCTGCACAAGACACTGGCTCATGTACACTGTACATGCAGGTCTTTTCATAACATCTGACAGTCAAGTGCTGCTTCTGAAAGCTTATGCCTCTCTGAGTTAGTTCAAAAGGTGACACTGTCCTGCCTTCTGCCCAATCAATCAATAAACAACGAAAAACATTTTGATATCTTATCTCAGAACTATCTAGCTCAGGGGTGGGCAAAATGCAGCCCAGCGACTGGATGCGGCCCACCAGGCCATTCTATCCGGCCCACAGGACCCCTAAAAAATTTAGAAAATTAATATTTATCTGCCCTGGGCTGCCTGTCATGCAGCCCTCAATGGCTTGCCAAAACTCAGTAAGCAGCCCTCCGCCCTAAATAATTGCCCACCCCAATCTAGCGCACTTGGATCTAAATTTATTTTATTTTCTTCCATTGTTATTAATAATCTTCTAAGAACATTAGAAGTAGATAGTGCTTTTCCATCCAAATCATGAACTAGTATTGCTTTTTTTTTCCTTTGATGGGGGCATATTGGAGGGGGGGGGGCTACTGCTGATAGTACTGTCATGTTTTAAATGGAAAGAAAACCATAGCAGTTCTATTTGTGATGATTAAAGAACAAATGGCATTTTTCAAAAGTATTCTGGCCAAACTCTGACTTGGATACTTAAAACTGTTGTATCTAAATGCTCTTGCTATGGTATGCCTATTCACTTCAAATATATACTTTCAAATGCATCTGCAACATGCCTTGCCTTCCACACAATTTTAGAATTAGTTGTACCATCCAAAAGGGCTTAAATGGAGTAAACTTTATTTTTTTTAAATAAAATATCATACCAGGATCCATCTAGTATGCAGACAAGTAGATAAAGTATGTACACAGTATAAATAATGATATATTTAATAAGGAAAGGGGTGAAAGGGAGTGAGAATTGATTGCAACTTGCTTTAGGCTCCTTCTAGATGAAACACATTATATAAATGCAAAATGTTTTTCTAGCAGTGAACTGCTACACTACTTGTAAAGTGTTTGGTGAACACCTTTCTGGAAGGAATAAAATAAAGGGTTTATGGCTACTTTAGGATTTGGAATAGTTAGAACTCTCTCTGTGTGAACTGTATTGATATATAAGTATTTCTCATGTCATGCTAAAGTTAAACTGCCTTTTAGATTCTAGAGGCACACAGTGGCACAGTTGATGTCCATAATAATGGCCCAAGTCCTTTTCACCTCATAACATTTTATTTTTTGTTCAAGTATTTATTTAGTTGCCTTTTAAAGCTTGCAGTAAATAACCTCAGTAACTCTTGTTACTCTAACTCTTCTAACTAATCATAAAATCACTATTTACACCAAATATCTGTTACTGATTATTCAATATACCAAATGGCATCATGAAGGATTTTATGACAGCAAATGGAAATTAAGAAAGCAAATGAGAGTAAAACAAAAAAAAGGAAAAAATCATGTCAATGTCACTTAACATTATTTCTAAACTTCAACATCTTAGAATTGTTAAAAAGCCAAAAACTTTTAGATGAGGAACTGGTTTTCATTTTACTTAGATTTTTGTTTCCTCTAAAAACTATTAAGATGTTGATCTTGTGAGGAAGGTCATTCTTGCTGGATTAAGTCTGACAAAATGACAACTACTATCCTGGTTTGTTTTTGCTTTATGCCTCTGTTTTTGTTTTAAGCCTCAGTTTATGAAACAAAATGAAAAACAGTGAACTTAATGCTTTAAAATTCTAAAATTCAATGCCACACTATTAGCAAATATTAAAAATTCTAACAAGGGGCTCTCTTAAAAGGAACCACAAGCTTAAGAATGTAAAAAATGCTTAAAACTCAATGAGGGAAGAGCTGTAGGTCACAAAAGTACTTTTGCTTAAACCAGGAGTAGGCAAAATACAGCCTATAGGCCAGATGTGGCCCACCAGGCCATTCTGTCCAGCCCGTGGGGCCCCCCCCAAAAAATTTAGAAAATTAATATGCATCTGTCCTTGGTTCCGGTCAAAGATGACAGGAGCCAGGGGCAGCAGGACCCAGGGGAAGCCCCGGCAGGCTCCTGAAACAGCAGTGCCTGCCCAGCCCCGCTCACCCCAGCAGGGGCTTCTGGCCTGGGACTATATGGTTCCTTATAGCTGCACTGGCATGGGAAACTCAGGTAAGATTAGTGGGAGGAATGGCAGGGGAAGACCAAAGGCAGCGAATGAGCTGGTGCTGAGCATAGGGGAAAAGTGGCCCCTCCCCCACCCCACGGCCGGTGTTCCCTGCTGCAGCTGCTTGCAGCCTGTGTACAGCTGTCCTGAGCAGGCACAGGCAGCCCCGTGCGGGCTGCGAGAGGCTGCAGCAGGGAGCGCAGACCACGGGGCAGGGGAGGGGCCGCTTTCCCCCCCATGCTTAACACCAGCTGGGCCCTGCCAGCAAGCACAGAGTCAGGCTGCGCACTGTCCCCAGCCTGTACTGCAGGGCTGAAGGAGGCCTGCACCGGTTTCCTGGGGCCAGCACTGGCAGGGCCCAGAGCAGGGCAGCAGGAGTACAGAGTCCCGGCCAGCAGGGGCTCTATGGAGCTGGGTCAGCTCCCCACTCTCCCCGTTGGTGCAGCCGAGCCCGGCTCCACAGACCCCTGCCAGTCTGCACCCTGCTCTCGGCCCTGCTGGTGCAGGCCCTGGGACATTGGTCCCAAGATGGTGACCGGGGGTGAGGCACCTGTCAAGGGGAGGGGCTACCCATGCAGCCCTCAACAGCTTGCCAAAACTGGGTAAGCGGCCCTCTGCCTGAAATAATTGCCTGCTCCTGGGTTAAGCCCACCTATGGGAGCAAAGCAAAGGACAAGTTGTTATTGTATCCTTCAAAAGAAGTGTATGTAGACACAATATAATGGGACAAGATCAATGTTCTTTACCTGTAGAGCATCTGTAGTCTGCACCATTCTCTAGCAGCTTGTGCACTTCACTTAGTTTTACAGGGAATTTAATACCACAACTGTACAACAGTATTATACAATCATATCACATTTGGTAAAAACCCAGTTACTACTATCTGATGATGGGTTGGGGAGCTGTGCAAGTGAGTCAGTGGTCATCTCTAATGCCTGAGGGGAAGTCTTCACATGACAGCGAGCCTTCTTGGCAGTTTCAGCATGTAAATGGAGACTGAGTTATCCACTCTCCGAAAAGTGGTCCCTCCAAGTCAGGTTTGAAGCGCATTGGCAAGAAGTTCTGAAGCAACTCATTGCTACAAAGTGCCTATGTATCTGTCCTTATCACTGGGAGAAAACCACCATAAATTTAAGTCTTCACGAATTTCTTCTTGAAAAAAAAAGAGCATCTTCCCCAAACCCATAACTTTCAGAGATACAAAATCTAAAAGGAGAAAATGGAAAAAATCTAAAGTGGTTAATTCCAAAGCCCTGAAATTTGAGCACTAATAGTTTTATGTTTCTTGTGACTACTTTTAAAGTGGGGGGGGGCTGCCAAAAGAGTACTGCTATTGTAGAATCCTGCAAACACTTGCTGCTTAAATGACTAGTAAGTCAGGAAATAGCATTTTTCCCTGCTTATTGAAATGATAGAACATTAACAAAAGCATTTGCAAAATGTTTTCATTCTCTAGACACTAAAAATTTCAAAAAAGGTAAAAATCTTCAGAAGGCAAGGAAATATGATTATGGTCTTTGAAGAAGAGATTTCAGAAACTAATTAAATCAAGGTAAAATGGATAATTTTACCATAAAAGAAACTAGACAGAACCTATAGCTATGTTTTTATAAGTACAGTATGGATGAAGTATTTTTTCTTAAACATAGCAACCAATGCTTAAGGCCACTTAGTAAAATTATTAAAGTAGTTGGAAGAATTAAGTAGGCCACAGCTGTACACACTTGTGAAAGCAGCCACAAAGATAAGCAGCTCAAGTGCATCGATAAACCTGTCTTGAAAGGCGGTTTTCTTCATGTTTTCCTTTTCTACAGTAGGTTATTTTTTTTCCAAACTCTGAAGCACTGTGCTCTGACAATGAGCCATTTTAATTAGGTTGAACTGATTTCAAATAGGGACATTTTAGAATTTAATATTTATCCTTTTTAGCTGTAGGTTATTTTGGGAGATAAAAGGTATTTTTATTGTATTCTTTTATCATATGAATGGGAGTAGCACCAAAGGCCATACTGAAAGTAGTTGTGTACAGACACTTCCTGCCCTCCACCCCCAAAACTGCAAATCTAATCCCCAAATATGCAATATACAAGCAGACTGCTGCATCTCAAGGGGACCCAATGGAAGTCAATGGGGCTCTGTGCATATGCAGGGGTGACTCCACACATTCTGCAAAATCCTAACTACATGGTTAAACTTCTAAGCACATGAGAAGCCATACTGATGTTAAACACATGTTAAGTCCTCTCAGGACAAAAGTCTAATTAAAGATATGATATAAGTAAGTATAACAAACAGGAAGGAGGAAAGGGAATATGAAAGGAAGTAATACTAGAAAGGATAACTGTGTTTATTCAAGTGATTTGTTTGCATGTATTATGTTTAATCTTTTATTTTTCTCTGCTTTTTAAAACATCAATACATTGGAGATTTGTTTTTATTATTTTATCATGAAAGCTGGATTTGTCCACTTTTTTTTAAATAAATGTCTTAGTGGATTACAGGACAGATGTTTCCACTTCAGAGATACCATTATTGTAGTGGAACAGATTTTGTGCCCGTGGAATATCTACCCTTTATGTCACTTCATGTTGAAAATGGAAGAAAATTTAATGATTATGCTGAATCTGTATGAAAAAGCTTCAGGTTTGCTACCTGAATAAGTATTCTGCCTAGATTACATATATTAAAAATCTGGGAACTTCACAAAAACATTTTAGAAATATATTCTAAAAACCTATGCCTGTATATACTGGAGATGGTGCCCAAAGAGAACTCTATATATGAACTCTATGTATGACCTTTGGTAAACTGGATTCTAACCAGACTTCATTCATCCTTCATATCTACCAGATTCTCCATCCTTCTGCAAAAATAATTTATTAGTCTCTGGCAGAGCATTAAACCTGAGGAATCTTTTTAGCATTCATTAATCTGGCCATTAGTGCTCAACAGGAACATAACTGAGAGAAGAAAAGAGATTCACCCATTTTGGGTCTAAGCAGACAGGCACTTCCACCCTCACCTTTTTTTTTTTTTTTAATGCTGATAATGAAGGGCATTTAGGTCCCAGTACAACAAAGCATGTATGTACATGCTTAAATCTAAGCACCAGTGGTCTGAAGAGAGATAATGAGACTACTTAGGCTGCTTATCAACATGAAAAAAACCCCAACAAAACAAAACTAGGGGCTGAACTCGATGATCTTCCGAGGTCCCTTCCAGCCCTAATGTCTATGAAATCTATGAAAGCAGTGCTGTACTTTAAGGTCAGAGCACTCCCGCATGAGCATAGCACATGCCCAGAACAGGCATCACACTAGTTTGATTCAGTTCACCCAATATCCATATAGATCATCCGCTTCAGCAGGGCTTTTTAGCATTTTTATCTGATTGAATCAGCTTTAAATAAAATGCCAAAAAGCTCCGCTGAAGCATGCAATTTATACAGGCGCTAGGGAGCCAGGTTGAATTAATGTACTTCCTCTTCCGGTAAAGCACTGTTTTGTTTTGTTTTGTTTTGTTTTGTTTTTTTCCATGTCTCTCAGCAGCCTTAATGTGCTAAACGAGCATAATACTGCCAACCCCAACCGTTCAATAATCAAGAGACAAGTGAAAAAAAAAAATCCTCAAAAATAAAAACCCTCGGGTATTTTATTTGCATTATGTCTCCAAACTTTTTTGGCATACATGTGTTTTCAAGATTTTTCTCCATAACCTCAGAAGCGCTGGACACTTTTTTTTTTTTGTTAATAAAAGCTGAGATTCTCACATCATCACTTCATTCTAAGGGGTCAGAAAAATGCCAAATGCTGTAAATCTCACAATAAAATTGTGACAGTTGGTATACAGTACTCAAGTGTTTTGCTGGGCCACTATATTTATTTGGCAGCTATCTTACAAGCCCTGTTTCAAACTCCCCCTGGGACACTCTGAGGTGTCCTCATTTGGGTCATGTCCACTCAGTGTGTCTTTACTTTGGCAGTACAGAAGCAGGGAGGTTTGTGTTCCCTAAGAATCTCGACCAGTGCACGAGTCTTAAGGGTTTTTCAATGGGGCAATGAACTATGTGGCATTTCTAAGGTCCAAAGAAAAGTAAAGGTCAATGTAAGCAGAAGTCCCTTTGTCCTCAATATCTCTTTTACTTTGAAATTAACAGCATTTGTATATTCATGTGCTAAAATATAACACTCTGAAACCCAGCTATGTAAAACTTACTTAAGTCTAGTAGCACTAAAATATTTATTGAACTCCGCATCATGATTTCAAAGGCGAGACACAGCTGTATGTAAAGACAATTTATTTCCCTGAGTTTTTAACTTTGTTTCATGTTATTTTTTTTTCTGCCAAGCTATACTCAAGTAACTTTTACTGCCTGTGATAAAATCAGCAACTGTGAAGAAGTCATTTGCATACTTGGCCCCTTTATCTTGAAATTCTTTGCTTCTTTACATTCCGTTAATTAAAAGTAAGGAACTTCTAAAATGTGCACTATGGACATATTTGAAGTTTATGATGAGGGAAAATGGGAGGGGAAAGGAGTTCTATTGACTCATGACCTTAAATGATGGCGTTCAATAATGAACAGTATTTTACAATGCAGTTTTAGTGTCAGATCTGTTTGACTGCCACCACACTGTTAATAAAGTATTACCTTATATACATCCCAGAGAAAAAAATAAAAATCATCTGGTGTTAATTAAAGACCACCTCTGATTTGGTGTTTAATTAAGAAACCTGGGATAATAAAAGTCCTGTTTTTAAAGCTTAACAACTCAGTTGGGTATCTCCAGTTTATTAGGAGTTTGTAACAGGCTCATTTTAAAGGTGCAAGTCAAGGTGGATTACTGTGTACACACAGAGACAAACATGCACACACACAATCATTTGTTTCAGTTGGTTTCCTGTTCCATTGCAAAAGTAGGGATAAGAATTTATTTTCTAATACAATAAACCTGAAGACAAAAACATGACTCGTTTGAAATGAATTAGTGCAAAAGTGCCATATTCAAAGATTTAGCAGTTTTAGACAATTATTCCATCAGTCTAAGGAAAATTGCATGCATATTCTTCCTAATGTTTTAAGATAAAGCTGTTGAAGGAATCCATCCAGACTACAATCCTTCTATATTTAATGTCCTGAAGGATCCTTTTAACATCTTCTGTAGTACAATATGGAAGAGTGTTTAGGTACATTAGGTTGTTTTTGACTCATTTTACTGACATACTTGCCAGCTGTACAGAGATGTAGCAGAAATTGTGTCCTCATCTTTGGGACAATTTAATTTTTCATCAAAGTAATTTAGGATTGCCCACATTCTCTCAACCTTTCTTTCTAGAACTGCAGTGTAAGTCCTTAGTTCTTTCCTTTTGACAATCTTAGGACCCTGGCAGACATTAAATTTAAGACAAGATTAACCTGTTAATCATACCATAAATAGTAGGCCTGACACATGTTCATGGAATTAATAGAACCAGAACATGGGAAACCAGTCACAAAAATATTCCACGTGTAACATTTTTGTGGCTTGTTTCCATCACACCTAAAATGAACATGTGGCAGAGTAGCCCCACCATGCGGCTTAATGTTGGCTACGTGGTAGAGCTTAATTGATAGCTCCCTACTTCCCCCATGGCTGAAGGCTCACAACCCTGTGAAGGAGTCGTGTGCCATGGTGCTGCATCCCATGCTTTTCAGGGTGCCAAGGCAAGGGAAGCCCATCAGCTGGACTAGGGTGCTGGATCACAGGGAGTTATCAGGTTCAAATTTATCTGGAGACTGAGGTAAGATTTATGCAGCCAGAAAAAGAGGGGAAAATGGTGATGATAAAGCATTAAGTTTATAAAATAAAGCTAATTCTATAAGGAGGTTTTGAGATTGACAAACCATTCAACATACCATGACTGAAACCTAAACGTATAAGCAGCCCCTGATCAAAAACAGACAAAGTAAGGGGAATGCTGAAAATCTTAAAGAATGGAATTTATAATGAGTTTCTCATTATAATCAAATTTACTATGTTATCTTCATTCCCTTTCGCCTCAAGTACAGAATAATCAAAGTTACCTAGTCTCAAAGCAATAAGAAAAGCACACTCTTTCAGTGAAATTTTTACCAGAAGAACAATGCTTTGTGAAGTATTTTCCAGATGTTGTCAGGGATAGCTTTAAAAACCCCCAAAAAGTGGACCCAGAGGGGTGCAGTGGTGTGGTTACACACCTTTCAGACCACATTCTGGGAGCAGCAGCCAGGGACTAAGACCTCGAAGCAGGTAAGGATTCCCCTGTGCCCCATGCTCAACAGCTTGTACCCTCCCCCTTCCATTTTGCCCTCCCATACCCACTGCTGCCACTAGGCTGCCTCAGGGGTAGAGACAGGTTCATAGCTCCTCCTGCCCCACTCCAGCTGAGCTGCACAGGAAACCAGGATCAGCTGAGGAGAGCAGTGGCAGCAGATGACTTCCTCCTGCCTGCCATCCCAGGAACAGGCTTAGGAGAGGGGAACCTGCCCACTGCCACCATTGCCATTGGCCCCAGCTGAGCCTGGCTCAGCTCCTGCAGCCTGGCTGAGGCAGGGTAAGAATGGCTCTGGAGCTCTACCCCTCTCTGGGGCAGCCAGGGGCAGTAGGGATAAAGGTAGTGCCAAGTGAGGGACTAGAAAAATGGGAAGAGAGGAGATGTGGCTGCTGACCACAGATGAGAAGGCAGGGTGCTAAGACACAGGGGGGTGGGGGGATTGTTACCTCCTCTGGGACTTAAAAAAGTCCCTGGATGCTGCTACAATGTAGTCTGCCTGTCCTAGTGCAGGGTGAAGCTGGGAGTGGGACAGAGCCACTTCTGTCATTTCTGTCGCTGTTCCCACTTCCTCCTTTACAAAGTCCTGGATTGCCTAAGACTCAGAGACTTTAAATTCTTTAAGCAGCAAGCTGATAGAATTAATTCCTACTTCAGTCACCATATACCTAGGAAGCCTGATGAAAGAAAAAAAGTTCAGTATGCAAATCAGTCTTCATTTGGCACAGGCTCAACCCCAAAGGAGGTAAGAAAGGCACAGACCTAAGAACCCAGAACCAAAGTTCTTTAAAAAAGAAACGAAAGGAAAATTCCACATAAATGAGGAATTTCAAAATAAATGCTTTCCCTTTGTTTTAAAAGGGCTTTTTTCTAACACAATTAACTTTCACAACATGGTTTTTTTGATACTACATAAACAACAAGATGAAACTATGAAAAAGATGAATGTTTTTGGCTATTTGTATGGACACAGCAGGGCTCAAACATAAAGGTTATTAAAGTCAAGGTTTTGTTTAGCTTTGTTCTCAAGGAACACCATAGGTGCTGAGCATGTGGGGCCCCGGCCCCCTTCAGGAAGGGGGTAGGATGACCACCTGTCTCTGACTGGGTGGAACAGTCCCAAAACTGGAACATCAAGTCCCAGTCCCAGGCTGCATGACTCCAGGACAGCATTTATTCCAGATTCCCAGCATCATGCAGGGATCTGGGTTTTCCGCACACCAGAGAAAAAAATGCAGGAAACTGTGGGTTTCCTCTTGCAGGCTGGCAGAGTTCCAGCCTGCAAGGGGCTGTGGGGAGCAAGATGCTGGGGCGCTGCGTGTACATGGGCCAGGAATAAAGCCCCAGGCAGCTGTGGAAAGCAGCTCTCCCAGCTGCCTGCAGGTATGTCCGTGAGGGGAGGGGCAGACTGAGCCCCCACAGTGAAAGAGGGAGTGGGGCAGGGCCTGGATCTGGGGGCGGGAAGCAGAAGAGAGCCACAGGAGGTTCGTCCAGGGGGTGAGGGATATGGCCAGCTCCCTGCTGCTGTGCAGACTCCTGGGGAAGAAGGCATGGGGGGGCACATGGCCCCCAGATCTGTGTGCAGGACAGGGGCCAATGTGAGCTCGGGGCTCCCTGCCCTGCTGCCCTCCCCCTGGGAGCCCTGCCCTAGCTCTGCTGCCATGACAAGGTGCCCCCCTTCCCACCCAGCAGCAGCAGGAGTGGCAGCATGGCGCTGTGCCCCCCACTGCTGCCAAGTAGGTGGGGGGTGCCTCGCCATGGCTGCATGGCTAGCATAGGGCTCCCGGGGACAGGGCAGTGAACCCCGAGCTTGCGACCTGCATCCGCCACCACCCCCACTCCAGCCGTGCCACCAGGGAGGGGGGCATAATCTTAGACCCCACCCCACCACAGCAAAAATAAAAAAGTTGGTGCCTATGTGGAACCCCAGGAGAAGTCTGACTATCCACTTAAGTTCCAACACCAACCTAAAAACAAGCATCGTTCAGGTTTCAACAGAGTCCAACCCATCACCATCCTCAGCTGCTATCTCGGAAAATCTCTACATACTAGCATCTATCCACTAAGATTCCCACCCACTACCCGCAGGCTGGAGAACAAGCCTTGTATAAGTTTGATCTAGAAGTCCCCTTAAATCTCTAAAAAAAACTTTTAATTGACTTCAGGGGATTTTGGAGCAAGTCTATTTCTCTTTTTCCCATGACACCAGACTTGCTGCTTTCCACTTTGGTTTTGCTTTTTACACTTTTTCCCCTTAAAAAGAAAGCTATTGAATCTCCTGACTGTAGAACTGTAACAAAATAAATTACCAAATTCCAGTAATGCTGCTATAAATTAAAAGCAGCATTATCCAACTGATTTTTAGGGGGAGATGGTAGAAGGGAGAGGGAATTATTTTTTACATTTGCCAAACACTCTTGAAAACAAAGCAGCACTAGGGAAATCAAGAACTTCATAACTGCAAGAAAACAATTTATACTGCAAGTCATTTTGGTACATGAGAGGTGATGCAAGACTTGTACTCCCTTAATCTTAAAGCATGAAAGCAGCAGGTAGGTCAACCTGATGATATTGGAGAATATCTGACTGGCAAGATAGTACTGCTCTTTGGGGAATGTTGTAGTAGGTGCTATGAAGCATCCCAGGACTGAACGTGAGAGCAACTATTCACAGTATGCATTTCTAAGTCTTAGACAAAGCACAGTGAATATGTTTCTTTTTTCCTTTTGGAAAAAATACTAAAATAAACTAAAATACTGTGATAGGGAGAGTTTAACCTCCCCCCACCCCTGTTTAGCTGGTGATGCATTTGTCTGAAAAATTCAATCATGTTGATTTAGTTTTGCTGAAGCTTTTCCTTAGTCTCTATGGAGCCCTGAGGATGCCCTTCCTCTGTTCAAGCTTTCATTTGATTGTACATATCTGTTTATAGATTTAAATGTTGTAGTCAATATAGGGTGGCTTGGATTGAACAGATAATTGTTGTGACCTATCCCTCTGTGCTGTTTAATGAGGTAAAAAAGAAAGTTCTGCAGCAGTTTGGCAGCCTTGCTGCCTGTGAAGTGTCATTAACTAAGAGATGGCAAGTTTTATCATGCACCTTTGACTACTAAATTCACAAAACAAACAGAAGGTTTACCATGGGAGGTAGAGAGAGATCAGGCAATATCCTCAAGTCAGTCTTCCAGGGAAACAGCATGTGGTTACTAAAATTGCTATGGGAACATGGGAGTTTATCAGAAACATATAGTTCTAGGTGAATTTGTTCCTTAACCTTTTATGTTACCACCTCAAGATAAAAACAGAAGGTGTAATGCTTGAGCCCATAGCCAATAAAAACAAAACATTAATTGGGAAACAGTAACATGCTAAAATATCTAATGTAGTCTTTGTCTTTAAGCTGTAGCATTTGATTAAGGAAAGAAAGTCTCTGCATGGGTTCTCTGGTGCTGCACTTCAGTTGATTTTAACACATGCTATAATTGCAGCTGAAAAGGAGACAGGACACAGAGAAGGGGTAAACAAGAGATGACTGTTTTCCTTTGAGTCAGTGCTGCTTGTAATTTATTCTACTCAATGTACTACTCATATTATTTTAGAGGAAAGTACAGTTATCTCTGGATATCTCCATTGTGAACATAAATCCAATTCTGGCATCCCTCTGTGTTTTATTGTCCCTTGATAATGAAAATCTGAAAGAGGGACTTTCATACAGAGAAACCTTTCAAGTCCAATTGGCTTTTACCCAACAGTCTCACATTTTGCATAGTTGCTCTTAACTATGTAGGCTGTTTTGAGAAATATTATTCAAAAATAGGGATTTTCTCCCTCATAATCTTAAAATAGACTAACACACTCCAGAATTAATCCTCCAGGACAGCAATAAGGAAGTTTCACAACATAACAGTATTGTCAGGTCCAAAAAGACTCCTATAGAATACCCCATCAAAATTATGCCACTAAATAAACCAGGCTACTTTGCTTGTCTTTCTGCTTTTGGCATAAAAGTTGAACTAAGTACTCGACATGCCCCTCGTTTCCATCACCAAAAATGATGACACAAAGGATTGTGATTTTACATTAAAAATTCATCCAAAAAGAAGGACCATAAGAATAAAAGCAGGTACTTTGAATCAAATATCTACAATGGCAAGAGCAAAATGAAATAACTGGCTGTTTTCATTTTCTATCTGTTCTGTCACTTGCCTTAATATTATGTCCTCTCTGAAGAAATATGAAAGTACAGGGGAGAGAATTTGAGATTTTTCTGGCTATACCAAGGCTCTGGGCATCATGAACTTGATTTAATGTGAAGTCCCAATATGTCGGTGGGACATCAGAGATTAATCAGGCCACCTACAAAACAGTGGTCATTTAAAAAAAAAAAACAGATGCCTTTCATGGGCAACAAACAAGTTGTGGATGGGGTAATGAAGCTTTAAAAAGAAAATGGCTGAAAGTTGCATAGAAAACTAAACACACTGATAACAGAAAATATCCAAAGCTTGTTAAGGGCAGGCTCCTAGTTGGGAGGTCTTGGCAAATATATCAACATCTCAACCTGGGGTATAAGAATTCTGCAGGATGCATGGGATTTATTGGATTTTACTCTTTATTAGTTCTGCTCTTTCCTAGCAGGGAGTTCCTAGATGTTGGCATTAAGAGTGATTATCTTCCCCTTGGGACCTATCTTATGGGGTCCACTCCTGTTTAATGTCTATATGAGACTGCTGAGCAAGACTGTGTAGAGATCTGAAGTAAGGTGCCAACAGTAGGCTGATGATGCCTAGCTCTCCTTTTCTTTTCATCTGATCCAGACCCCATGGTCTCAGTCCCATCTCAGTGCCTGGCCACACTTGAGGACTGGATTCAGGTGAACGAAATGAAACTGAATCCAGGCAAGACATTAGTGTTAACACATGGCAGACCACTTGACTTGGCAAGAGAGAAAAGGACAGGATGTTCAGCTTCCCCTTTTCACTCAGGTCTGCAGCCTTGGGATACTCCTTGATCCTCTACTGCACCTGGGTCTTCAGGAAGCAACGGTGGCTAGGAGAGCCTTTCACCAGTTCTATCTGGCAAATCTCCAATTTGTTCTTTCCGATTTAGACTGGGCCATCATTCATGCCTTTGTCACCTTGAGGCTGGCCTACTGCAATGCACTCTACAAAGGGATGCCCTTGAAGACAGACCAGAAGCTGTGGCTGGTGCAGAAAGCGATGGCCTGACTTCTGATGGAGATGGACTGCAGGGAGCACAACCCCAGTACTGCAGAAGGTTTTCTAGCCTCCTAGCTTCTGCAGATGTGCTTTTTTCCCCCTGAGTGCTTCAGCCAGTTATCCCAAATAAAACACCATATCTGGCAACACACAGGTAAATAAACAAATAAAATCAAGTCCTTCTGCCATCTCTTAGGCACCAGGAGAGAAACCCTTTGGCTCTGGCTCCAGCACAGCATCCTGGCCCTTTCCTGTACCAAACTGTTCTGCTCACGATTGCTTCCACCTTTCTTGCCTACAGTTCTGGAAGCTTTTTAATGCTCCTAGCAGGATAGTCCCTGCCTAACCAAAAGCTCCACAGATGGACTCTCTCAGCAGGGCTACCCATTTCCTGTTAAAGAGACAGAACAACCTGTTACACAGAGTCTACACTCCCAACAGCTTCCTGGGTAAAATTCAAGGTGCTGTTTCTGACCTATATGGCCCTAAAATACAGGTGGCCAACCATAAGTAGCACAGGCAGTCTGTGTGGGATATGCAGCAGATTGGGGAGGGAACAAGCAGCACTGCAGCACATCGGGCAGGAAGAAGAAAACAGAGCAAGAGATAGGGGAGGGGAATGAGACTGGAGTGGTACTCAGGAAGGATGCAGAGCTAATTTGTAGTATGCCTGCCAAAAAGGTTGGTCCCCATTGCCCTAAACAGTGTGAGCTGTCTGTATCCAAGGGACTGCATTCTCCCATATCACCCATCACGCTACAGTCAGCAGAGAGCACTCTCCTAAAAATCATTAGCACACCAAATCCAGCAGGTAAAAATGTATGAGAGATTGTTCTCAGAAGTCACTTCCTCAGCTCTGAAACTCCTTCCCCCTTGAGACCTGCTAGACCCCAAGTTGGGATACCTTTTAGAAACACTGTAAGACTGTCCTGTTGAGCACATAACTAACAAATTTAAGCTAATTTTATAGGGTTTATATTGATATTCCAGTTGCCTTTTTAAGTTTTTTACTTTCTTATTTGCTCACCTGTTTTATTGGTTATTCTGTTTTCCTACTGTAAAGTTCCCCTGGGCCTTTGTTGAGATGCGTGGCATATACATCAAATAAAAATATTAATTAATATTATATATTTCTGTGGACTATATTTCTTGATCTACTCTTTTGAAGTAAGTGAAAAACTTCCAAATATTTAGGAAGCACATATTTGGAATTCTGTGAAATACTTAAAAGGTCGCAGTATATATTTAATAACATGCCTACAGTAAATTATGCTTCTCTGTTCACCTATGTGATAGGTTGTTATATTGATCTTTAGCATACAAAGTACATAATTCATTCCTCATGCTTGGACGTACATTCATAGCATTTCAGGCAAGAAAGGATCATATGGTCTGTCCCTGCGTATATCACAAACCAGTAGCACAAATAATAAGTCATGCTTGGCTAAAGTATGTCTTCAGAACAAACCTGTATGACTTTTTTGGACGACAACAAAATATGGTGAATTGACTTCTTTCCTTGCTGGTGTTTTTCAAAGATCAAATTGACTTCGCTAATAAAAATGTCTGCTTTATTATCAATTTGAATCTGTCTGGCTTCAGCTTCTAGCCACTGGTTCATGCTTTGTCTTTTTTCACTAGTTTAAAGAGACTTTTGGTACCCAGTACTTCTCCCCATGGAGATACTCAAATCAAGTTATCTTCTTTCTGATATACTGAACAGACTGAGCTCTTTAATTCTCTTAATATAAGGCATTTTCTTTATAGTTTCTCTCATTTTTCATTATAGCCTCATTTTAAAATGTACGGGCATAACAGAAATATAAATCTGAATATGGTTTCCCTTGCAATGTTGTTAACCTCAATTTTAATATATGCCACAAGTATCATCACTGTTGTCCAAAACCACTTGCCTTTCTGCCTGTCTGTTGCATGTACCATTTGTGATAGAATAAGTACTGCTTTATGTCTTTCATGTAGGTCATTTTCCATAACAAAGGGTGGTTTCAACAGCATAGGTTTATTCCTGTTCTTTTGACAACCACAAATCCCAATCCCCTGCACAACCTTGCAATCATTCAGCCTGCCCTTCAAAAGCTCAAAAACAGTATGTCAAAACTTGTAAAGAAAAAAGGTTAAAAATTAAGAAGAGTTCAATATAAAAAATAACTGATTTTAGCCAGCATTAATAAAGGGAAAGAAATCACTGTGGATTTCTGGCTGTGAGTGACTGGTAAAGTTTCAGGCTTATTCCAGGAAGGTATTTATACTTTACAAATGCCAACAAACAATCAATAATATTTGTAGTCCCTATTGTATCAAATATTGGAGCACTTATTTTATAAGTTATTATAAACATGAACCATTTTAAGAAAAAAATCTGAAGAAGTCTCACTTATTGCTCCGTGCTCCTTTTTTCTGAAAACGCGGCACACAAAATATATTCTCTTTAACAGAAAAATACCATATTTTCTTATATATAGCCTGTACCTTATGCCCCCAAAATTAGCCCCCTAAAATTGGGAAGCATGTATTAAGCAGAGAAGCTGATTTTCTGTCTAGAGAAGTATCCCACAGTCATTCCTGCTCCACTGGACAGCAATAATGGTATTACTATTAATAGCTCATTGTTCTTCACTCCAGAGGTGTTAAGGATGGTCTCTCCTTTGCAATGGTCTTGATGCAACCTGATGGTCTTGGTCCTATTTAAACTAACATCTGTTCTATGCATGTCTTTTCACAGCATCTGATGAAGTGAACTTAAGCTCATGAAAGTTTGTGCTATAAGCATACATACATACTTTGGTTAGCCTATAAGGTACAAATCTAACCTGCTTTCAACCTTTTAGGCCAATTTTGCTATCTGCTGGTCGCTCCTGGTCTCTTCTCCTACTTCACAGCCCTTGATACTCTTTAACTCTTTTCAGCATCATAGATCCACTTTGGAGATCAGTGTTGTATGTGTGAAAATATGGTAATAATTGTACAGTAACTGCTTGCAAAGGATTGTACAATATTTTTTGTAAATGCAAAAGAATTTTAATTCTAAAAGTCATCATGATCTTCTGGATAAAATTTTGATCCTGTTCTGTGTTGGCCACTGACTTCTTAACTTTAAGACAGTCATTTCACCTCTGATGCCTGATAGGCATCAGTTACTCTGAGAAATAGGAATTAAGGTACTTCTCTTCCTTTGCAAGGCACTTTGCAATCTGAAGAGGAAAAGGTCTACATAACAATGAAGAACAGTCGTAATCCAAACTGACTTTGAAAAAAATATACTTACACCTACTAAATTACAACCAGTTCCTTTGGTTTAAATTGTGTGTCCTAAAAAGCCTCTCATCCTTGAGAGCAGCTAAACATACATGTTTTGTTTCAGATCTCTGCTTCACTGCAAAGATATAATGAGAAGACAAGATTTCAGATAAAAATGTTCAGACAGACATGAGAGACAGAGAATCAGATGTGATCCTTAACAGTATTTCAAGGTAGGAGGGGAAAGCTCCAGTTCTTCAAAAATGTTTATTTTAATAAAAAGCAGTGTATTCTCTCACATAAAACAAGCCCCAGAATATTATATGCACTTTGTTTTTGAAAGGCAGAATAAAGAAAAAAATTCCAGAGATATGACTGCAGAGAGCATGGACAGAACTTGATCATCAGCTGACTCACCCTACCTTTCCTGCTTAACTAAAGCTGAAACCCTATCTGCTGCTGGAGACTGGTCTCCATGGGTGTATCTAGGAGCTAAAGAATCTTCAGGGCTGTGAAATCAGAGGAGAAACCTCTGAGAGGCTAGCAGACAGCAAGACTGGCTTAAGAAAGGTTAGCTTGTTGAGCAGAACATCAAGACCACTGCAAAGAAAAGACCATCCTTAATACCTGTGGAATGGAGAACAGTGAGCCATTAAGTCAACCAATTCCTCAGCTGCCTGAAAAGTAATCCCAGGCTGCTGCACTGCAGAGCAGGGATCAAGACAAAGTACTTCCATCCTAGACAGAAAATCAGCTTTCCTGCTTAATATGTACTATCCAATGTTAGCAGGCTGATTTTGGAGGAAAAGGTGCATGCTATATGCAAGAAAATATGGTAATTTTGGAGTTAGATGATCTACAAAGGAAGAATTTGACCATCACTAGCCTACTTATGTTCTGCAAACATCATTATATAAACAACAAATGTGGGGGTTAGCAGTCAGTTTTATGTAAACTGGGCAGTGCCTAGTACTACCAGAAGACAATTGTCAAAAAAGCCAGGTGTTAGGAAAGCTGAGTTACCAGGCTCAGTTTAATAACTGGTTAATGTAGATTTTCATTTTTATAAAATGCTAATTTCTCAAGTATTATACTTCTGCTGCTCAAAACTTATGAAAAACTAAATTACTTCAGCCCAATACTTTGTTTTTCTATTTGGATTTTTCACGCAAGCCTATAATACTTTTCTTAACTGCTACTCCCCTTCCTAACTGAGCCAGCAATGGCTTATAGCAGCAAAGCTGTTTGCCTTTTGAAAATGGTATCCCCCTCTCCCTCCCAAACTTTACTTGCTCCAGCAGTCCATATATTTCCATAGACTATATGTAGGGAACCTACCTAACTTGCATGGACGCCCCCCGCCCATTTCACAGTCGGAACACAGGCCCAGGCAGCCATTTCACATATGGTGCATGGCAGCCCCCCCGTGCCACTGATTGGCCGAGGAACCAGTGGTTCCACCCTTTACCACTGATTAGCAGTGGGGGCTTCTTGTCACGCCCTCACCACTGACTGGCTGCAAGGACTGTCTGTCATGCAGCTATGCCCATTGTTGATTGGTGGAGAGGAGTGGGGCCACATGACAGGCAGCTCTTGCAGCCAATCAGTGTTGAGGAGTGGGAGCAGCAGCCATCTTGCCCACAGCCCTTCAAATTGCTGCACTACAAAAAGAAAATCTCCACAAATTGCATACCATTAGACATGACATACCATCCTTCCCTGGAACCTGTATGGAAAATCCTCAAACAATTGCAACCCATACTAGATGAAGACCCAATTCTTAAAGCGATCTTTCTCCCATTCTACCCTTTAAACCAGGACTGAACCTTGCTAACTAACCTTATCACCAGAAGCAAACTTCCAAACTATACCAGGACAAGAAATGTAAAGCCTGCCAACACATCTTCAGTCCCACTATAACTACACCCCGTGACAGAACCATCACCATTCCTGGATCTTACACCTGCATCTCTGAAAAATGTTATATATCTCATTTAGTTCACCAAATGCCCTGATGGAAAATATGTAG
This sequence comes from Crocodylus porosus, assembly GCF_001723895.1. Lineage (NCBI taxonomy): Eukaryota > Metazoa > Chordata > Crocodylia > Crocodylidae > Crocodylus > Crocodylus porosus. Next base: position 45,256,663 of record NW_017728950.1, read on the forward strand.
GAGAAACCAAACAACAACTGCATACCAAAATGAATGCATACCAAAAATCCATCAAAGATAAAAATATCCAATTACCTGGGGGTGCCCACTTCTCACAAGACACTTGCACGCTCTCCAAACTCTCAGTTCCAATCCTCAGTGGGAACTTACAAAACACCTTTCATAGATGAGCCTATGGACTTCACTTCATAAATCTTCTGGATACAAAAAAATCATGGACTTAATGTAGACATTGGATTTAAGACACATTACAACCTGCCTAACAACTGACACGCCAGGTAACCCATCTCAAGCTGACCACTTGCATTCCTTTTTTCCAACTATTTAGTTGATCTAACAACAGATCTACCCAAAGAACCTCACCTGCCTATACAGCACGTCCTTATTTTACCCTCATCATCATATTACCTAATTTTACCCTCATCATCATATTACCTAAACTCCTTCTCCTCCAGCCTATCAAAAATATCACCAACTTCAGTTGCCTCTCTCCAACTAAATCATGGATTCTCTCTGCTCTCTTCTATTACCCCCTGAGACTTCTCCAACCTGCTGCTTTTCTCCCACACCTCCTAAGTTTCCCTCTGTATATAGTTCTCTCACATAGAGAACACTTTTTATTCAGTATTCTTCAGATTCTGCATCCAGCCCTTTGTTGCATTTCTCCCTCGTATAATAATATCTCCACGCCTTCTATTCCCCACTCATTGACTCTCCATCCATCACATCTGAAGTTGACAGAGATGCACTATGAATAGGTGGAAGGAAGGAGAAAGAGAAAGACCACACACACATTTTTAACAGAGTGGGTATTTAAATGGTAAGTATACGTTGCCTTTCCCTTGGACAGAAATGGAACAGAGAAATACATTCCACAGAGCCCAACAAAGTGCAGAGTTGTATAGCAGCATTTACACTCCAGCAATCACTGGAGTTATCTTCTGTGAAGCAGAAGCGTTATACTGTAACTAATGCTAAAGAAAGTATTGCAAAAATTACAAATCGTTTCAGTACCAGATTGAAGTATTGATCAGCTGTGGTATGAATGTCTTAGATTAAAGACAAGAATTGCAGCTCTGATGCTGTAATAAATAGTTTAGGGCAACGTTCTGTGATTGCAATAGGGAAGTGCACTTCTTCAGTAATGGAAAATGGATTTTGGCAAGACAGAATTTATAATTTTGAACTTTGCTCAGATATTGTCTTCTATTTAAAGCAACAAGTTCAGAAAGAGCTTTCCTCTATTAATTTCATGTCTTTGGAAGAGAAATCATTTATCAAAAGTTATCTATTATTACAACATCCTTCACAAATGCAGAATACTTTAAATTATTTTCAGGTAACTGCAGTCATGACAAAACCAAATTATTTTAACTATGTAAAATGCGAAAGTTTTTCTAAGAGATGCACCATTAATTGCTTTTAATCTACAGTACTTATGTCTCTTTTATCAAACTCCACACTCTAAAATGAGGTATGATAGACTAGGGAACAGTGGAGGAAGCTGAAATATAGCACAAAAATTGCCTCTTTAAAATTCTCTCCTGTTCAGTGAGCCAAATTCTGATCTTACTTTATGAATGGAAATCAGCAAAACTTTTGTTATGGTAAATGGAGTTCTCACAATCATAAAACTGGTGAGAGATCAGGTTCTAGGCCCCCAGTAATACCTGCCTACACCAATTTGTACGTAAATAAAAGAACCACAACTGAAATTTTGAACGTGTGCTATTTTAATACCCTGCATAAATGCAGAATTCCACAAAACAAGTATTCCACACACAATGACTTTATTGCCATCTGATTCTTTTTCTGTTCATTAATTTTATCTGCTTTTGGTACTTTTATTTCTACTTCTTTGTCAAACAGTTCCTTATGCCAGTTTTATATAATTAATTTAATACCAGGTTAAGTGTACTAATTCTAGTCAATACTTAACATAGGTCTAAATCCTGAAGAGCCATAAGCAACTCATTATTTTACATTAGCTTATGGAGGTGCTGAGTGACTTTAATGAGAGTTGATTAGTTGCAGGACCAGTCTCCAAGTGCTGTAGTACTTTTGCATGTTTATACTGTTAGCAGCTGTATTATTTCTTATTCAGGTAGCTTAATATACTATCCCAGAAAGAAAAAAATAACAAACTACCTAAGAGCTACTTAAAATTTGCAGGGTTTATGGAAAGTGTTAAACCAGATAAGGATTCTTGAAGAATATGTAAATGAAATTCTCCCTGGAAAATAGGTATTTCTGTCTATAATTTCTCTAACTATATAGTTCACTTCCTCTTCCCTTACAAAGACTGACCCTATAAATTTGATTCTTTCTAGTGCTTTGGAACTTCCCTGCGCTCCATGTAGTATTGGTGTTTAAATAAAACAGACTGCATGTGTATGATTTTTACTTAGCTATTAATCTATTCAGACTCTTCTTCAGGGTTTTGGATAACATCTTCATAATTTAAAACACATTCAAATTTTTGCTTTCCTCCAACTGGGTAAAATCTTCAGTTTCTACTCTTAAAAAATGCTTAATTTCTGGCATCTACCTCCAGTCTAATCCCTTGTGAACACTTGAAGAAAAAAAACAAAAACTTTCTAGCTACAGAACCCCGTATCCTGTTCCTGTGCAAATTTCCTTTCACTATTACTCAGCGATGTTGTTGCTTTTCTCCTCAGTCTGTAACTTCTCTGTGTTTAAAATAACCCTTTATTGTTTTTCTTCTTCCTGAAAAAATCAATCTCCCTATGAATCTGCTTTGGTTGTCCTAACTAGTTTTATGCCTTTTTCATATTTCTTTCATAACTTTATGAATTTTCCATCATGCATCCTCACACACATTGCAAACAACTACTTTTACTCCTATGACTTCCTTAGATAACCATATTGTTTTTCTCAGTTTCTATTAATAATTTCTGTGCTAATTCCCACAGCTCAAGTAAGCCAGTCTTCTTCAGACTTTCATTTCCTCTTTCTCAGTCGGTATTACACATTCCACATCCCTGTTGTCCCTTTTAACTAATATCCTTATTTTGCTGATACTATCTTACTTTATTAATCTACACGATATGAAACATGTTCAAAAGTAAATAGCAAACTTACTGTTCCTTATCCTTCCCCGTCCTCAACCCCTTTCCCGCCCCACCCCCAGCTTATCTTTCCTGAAGACACAGGCTGGTTAAAAATCTGGGATATTTTCAGCACTAGTCACTTCTTTTATGTATGGTCTCCAGGAGCTAGCTATATACCATGTCCACAGAAGATAATTCTATTTCCATCTCCCCACACTAGGTTTTTTTAAAATATGAGGTGCCACACTAAGTCATCTCAAGTCCATCTAGCCTAATATTTTGCATCTCGGTGTCCCAAAGGAGATAAGGGGAAGAATATTTATCCAAACTCAGCTATCATTGCACCCTCTTCCCTTACAGTGTCAGTGTTAAGAGGCCTAAGAAGTCCTAATTTGGAGCTTGTACCTAAACTATAATGTTTAATAGCTACTGATGGTTCTCTATCTTGCATACATTCATCTAATGCTTCATAAGCAGACAAAGATATTGGATGTACCCAAAGAACCTTTATTAGACCAACTCAAATAGTTGGAAAAGTTCTTTTTTGCAAGCTTTCAGATACCCTTTATCAGGCTGAGGAAGCATTTGCATCTGTGCTCTTCCTGGATGGAATAGTAAAGAAGTCAGAGGCCAGTTTGTATGCAAAAAAGCCAGTCAGTGAAAATGTAAATTGAAGTAGTCAATGGATGAGAGACAGGTGGAGGAGCGGGAAAGGAAATGAATATAGCTGATAAATAGCAGAGAAGTTATGTGGTAAGTCAGATGGTAGGTAAGTTATATAATGTATCAAATCCAATGTCTGTATTAAGTACATGATTTTTTGTATCCAGTAGGTTGATGAAATGAAGATGATAGGCTCATTTGTGAAAGTTTTGTAAATTCCCTTTCTAATGTTTCATTAAACATTTACTTTTCCTTCTAATCATGTAGTTTTGTGAACTATAATCCACCAAAAGTGAAAACAAACTATAAGCAAGTTTTAAAATAATAACTGGCTATTCACTAGGTAGGATCTTCCACCTATACAAGTTATAACTATATGGATAAACTATACCATGCATCCAATTCAGCTGTAAGCTCCTTTCTATACATCTCTTTTATGTTAAAGGCTAAGCATGCTGACAGAACTCAAACAACAAACAGCTGAAACCAAAACTGATCAAAGGTTTCAAACTTGTTACCAAAAGAAAAAAAAAGCAGCACACAAATAGCGAATTGCTGACTTTCAAGCCTTTAGGAGTTCCTAATGCTCTTAATTCACATCTTACTGGCTGTCTTTGACTTCAGGAACAAGAGATTTATTTCTGATTGATCTTACTGAATAAATCCTCATGAAAAGATCCTCTTCTTTCTACTATGGTCAAGTGTGGTTTCATGTTTATAACCTTACTATAACAACATTTTTTTTATCACCACTTCTAAAGGGACCACAGTCTTATGCAGAAGATGTAGCTTAATATTCATTATAATATATCTAAATTGTCTTAAGACCTACTCACATCTCTTGAGACTTTCACTTGAATTTCCTGAGAAAACTGCCATCTTTGAAAGCATGAACATGATTCTTTACATACAAAAAAGGGCACCTTTCAGAAAGGCAGCTTAGATCTGGGGGGATATGTAGTGCATGCTTGAATAGCCAACAGCAGTAGGATTCTGGGTACTATGCTTTCCCTTCCCCCAATGCTCTGTTACTGGGGGACTCGATTATTGATTAAATTATTGTTTTTGCAGCTTGTCTTAAATTTCATTTCACTAATCTATATGGAGCACTCACTGACGATTACAGATTTACATATCTATTCCCAGACCAAAAACTTAAACATGACATTAGGGCTGAGCCTATGTATCAGTAATCCAAGGGTAAAAATCCTGACAAAGAATGCTATGGTTTAACAAAATCATGCACGCTAATAAAAGCTAGGAAATTCAATCCCAAGCATCTCTCTTTCAGTTCAGCTTGCTTTACTGCTCAAACTGAGTTCTGCTCGACCCTCCACTTCCTCCATTGACTCCTGCACTCTATATAATAAACTACCCCTGCCATAGACCTCTCCATTAAATGAACTGTGGTTCATACTGGGCATACAGGTGCAATCCCCCAGAACTTTTTAATTTCCTTGCACAAATTTAAGATTAGGGCTGAATGTGCTGGAAAAGTTCTTTGGGTCATCTAGTCCATCTCTCTGCCAATGCCAATGCCTAGCTTACATTTTCTAATACCTTAACTACTTTAAGTGGGATGTATATACTTAAATAATTGTATAATAAGTACTGCTAAAGCCTCCTTAAACACTAGTTTAGGAATGACCACTGGGCATGTCTACATGTGCACTGTTACTGTGCAGTAACTATGGCAACTTACACTGGCTCAAGAGTAAATTTGCTACCTACATGATGCAAGTAGCAAATTTATTCCTGAGTAGTAGCTACATAGTAAAGTGCATGTAGATATCTTACTGTGTAGTAACCCTGTTTGTGTGGGCTGACTTGGGAGTAGCTTCCATGCCACAGCAAAGGGAGTGGGGAGGGAGGAGGAAGTGAGGTGACTGCACAGGGTTCCAAAGCAAAGGAGTGACAACAGACGCTGCCCAGCTGGGACGTGGTGCAGAACAAAGCCACAAGCAGCTCACCTGGGGGAAAGGAGGTGGGGGACAGGGGAATGGTGGTTCCTACCACTGTGTATACTCCCAAACAAGCTTGGGGGTGGGGGGCATATGCCCCCCAGATCTGTTCGCAGGCCAAAGGCAGGCTGCCGCTGCGAGCTTTGCCCTGGGCACCAAACTTCGTGGCTGCAGCACTGAGTAACTTTACTCCCAAGTCAGTGCACACAGTGTTACTGCATTGTAATGGTCTAAAATAATGCTTACTGAATAGTAACTTACTGCACAGTAAATGCAGTATCATTTCATTACCATTAGCCTACTTGTTCTGATACAGATTTCAAAAACAGGTACCCAACTTAGTAGTTCCAATCCTGGGCATTTTCCCAAGCGTCTAAATCATTTTTTGAAAACGGAGCTTAGATACATCAAGCCACTAGACGGAGCTCAGGAAATGGGGTAACTATTCAATATTTCTTATCACCCTCCTCATTTAGCACAAGGCCTCCTTTAACACGTACCATCCAAATACTGCCCTGAATATCAAGTTATTAATTCCTGAACAATTCTTTCTATGGATCTCAGCGCTGTACTGTCCAAGTAACTCACAAGTGTTACTTCATCTTTCCCCCCAGTGATAAAAAAAGTATTATTTTATACACGAGAGAAAAGGCGTTAGTTCGGGCCATGTGTTAAATCAATGGCTTTCCGAGTAAGGAGCCTCTATAGCTCCCAGCACTGTACTCATTTCTGCAGGCCACACTGCTCAACTGCAGAAGGGGCTGAGCATCTACAGCACGGATGGGCACAATGCGGCCCACCAGGCCATTCTATCCAGCCCACAGGACCCTTAAAAAATTTTAAAAATTAATATTTATCTGCCCCTGGTTGCCTGCCATGCAGCCCTCGATGGCTTACCAAAACTCAGTAAGCAGCCCTCCGCCTGAAATAACTGCCCACCCCTGATTTACAGGCCCCATTTGAGTGAACTGCAATTATTAAGTGCTTGCCCTCCTGTGTGTGGGTGGGGGGACGGGAACCCAATTTACATTTCTCACAGAAATTTAATGTCATCATCCCTTTAGGACAGAAGTTTTTTATCATCAAGGGAATGTTAAAAGTTATAGGAATCAGGGAAAACACAAAACTATGATTTTAGCAGATCGCCCCTTTTTAAGTGACCAAGCAGAAAGAAGAGATTTCAGTAGTATCATATGCCTTAAGCATACGACCATTCTTTGCAGTCCCTGGCCTTGTCCGCTGCATGCCTTTAACTTCTAGAAAAGAGAACACTATTTTATTCCACGTGCAACCCCAATTTATTTACTGAACATTATCCACTGTATGGTACTATGGAAAAAAAAAAAGCACAGTATCTCGCAATTAAATATGTTATCACAATACACACATGCAAATAGAGTTGCACAGGCATCAAATTTAGTTATTTCCTTACTTGGAAGTACTTCACCTTAAAAATTACATAGCATTGTTTTCATATATACAAAGAGTAAGTTTTTTAATAGGAAACGAGTAAACCAAATATAATAAAGGCCCATCTTGTACCAACATCACAGTCTGAATCCCAATTTTGTGGACAAAAGAACTAACTATATTTTCTCACTGGGAGACAGGATGGTGTGTTTGAGCTCTTGGGCTCAGGACTGAGGTAAAGGGACTTACAAACCACTCTTTTCTCTCCATCACTTTTTGAGGCAACACTTTCTGCCTTACATTATATACCCAGAACAGACAGAATGGGCAGCTGGTTCCATATGCTGGAGGAAGCCCAGCTCAGCTCCTTCCTTCCCCTATTTACAGCTGTTCCAGCAGCACACAGGCTGTGGGCTCCCCACAGCTTTCTGTACAATGCCATCTGCCACTGCTGCCATGGAGAAAGCCAGGGCCCAGTTTTCAATCAGAACACTTATCATTTGTTATTATTTTGGCACATTGCCAGCATTTTGCTGACAAAGCAACTGGCAAAGTGGGAATGGTTATTTAATGGTTTAAATTCAGTTAAACATACGAGGAATTTTGTGGGAGCCAAGAAAAGCCACTCCTCTAATCCGTCAGCTCTGTCAAATTCCAAATACTTTCTGTTGAAAAGACAGAAGGTTATTTTCTGGAAGACTTCTAACCAGTGGAAAGTACTAAGCAAACTAAACAATGAAACACAGCTTTCTTTACAGGCTCCCCTTATGATCAATTTGGAGTAAGTGTCAAACAAAATGTACAAAGCTTGCGAGAATCCATACATATTTCATTTTAAATATGGTTAACTCAATTTGTGTTTTCCACAGAACCAAACCAGAGTAAGTTATTTTTCCTAGCTCTGAGATAGCATGGAGATAACATAAGTTCCATACATATAGCAGCAAAAGCTTACATTTCACACCTGTTCCAGATCTCTTGATGGCGCACCATGAGACTGGATATAGTTTCCAGTGGCAAAAATAAATAACCTGCAAGGTTGGTAACGTTCAGTACCCTTTTTGCAAGGTTCTGTAAAGAAATTATACAGCCATAGCATGCACCTTCTTAAAATGGAAAACATTTACATTTCTATATCTACCTAGGTTTTTTAAATGTTTTATATAAAAATCAGCTTCTTCTCAGTTGCAAAACTCTTCTATTAACTTATGTTTGGTCCCTTATTCTTAGTTGTTTCTTCAGTTTAATGTTAGCGCATCTTTTTTAAACTGTAGTAAGAAATCACTTCAGAAAATACTGGGGGGGAAAACAGCACTGATTCTTATGGAAGCTGTAGTGATGATACAAAGGAAATAGTCTCTTTCATGTTTTCTAGTACTTGCAACATTTAAAAAATATTCTTGCTAACCAAAAAAAAAATTAAAGTTACTCATAACAAATGTAAATTGTTACCCAGTGCTGGGCCTAAAGCTTCTTAAATATATTTTACAAGGAAAAAAAACTTTCAGTACAGGGCAAAAATGTGTTTTGATTAAAGATCTAAGATTCATTGTAGCAATTTAGTCATAGAAAAGACCTCCTCTTATCCTTACATTGGCAGAAAGATATTTTGCTAGGAATAAATATGCTAAATTTATGTATGATTTGTTTTTTAATGAAAACCGTCCTTTTTTTCTGCTCCTCCCCAGGAAGCTTTGAAGTGTATCCTGTAGATGTTTGCCTCATTCTTTGATTGCTTGCCTCAGCCTGACATTTGTCAAGGTCTTCTCTTCAAACACCATAAAAGCAACAAATGTACTGTCCCAGACAAACTTCTTAGATTTAAATGCTGCTCATCTTAAAGTGAAAGATGGCTCTAAGCTCTCTGTAGCTCCCTCGAGGCTACAGCAGTTTATATTCTGGTTTACAAATGCTAAAGTGAATTTAAAAATAACTCCACTAGTGACTGCTGGTTTTTCATAGATTCGGGCTGCTGTTATACTTGAACTTTCAAGAATCTAAGGAATTCTTTAAAAGAGAAAACAGCTCTTTTCCATTCTGAAAATCAGATATCAGGCTGAAAGAGATCCACTGAGTCATGCTATATAACACTTACTGGGCATGTCTACATAAACACTTAAAAACCCATTGGCTGGCGGTAATTACTAGGATGCTCTGGAATTACAGCAAGTCAGAGTAGCCTCCTTGCTTATGTATAGGCACCTGGAGGTACTAGTTTTAATATGCGTTAACTGAAGTGTGTTAATACAGTTATAGATATGCCTGCTATTGAATAGTATTCTCCCGTAATTTAAAAATCACAAGCCCCGCCCCCTACACACACAAACCTATTATTGTTTCAACATTTCTAATAGCAGAATTTCAACTACCTCCCACCCTATGATAACATTTTATTGCCTTCCCAATGCTCTTAATTTCTTTTACTGTCTTCATTTTTGTTTCATGCAGTTTGGCTCCTTGTTGCGCTATTCTCTATCAAACAGCAACAGGAGAGCTTAAATAGATTTGATGTGCTACAGTACCCTTGGCAAGCCAATGCATCTCAATGGTGTATATCCTTTTGCCACACCTGCTGCAGAATAGCAACACTTTCAAGTAGTCTTGGCAGCAAATAATTCCTCTTCCTCCTCTTTTATATGATCTCTCAAATGAGAGGTAATTAGCTGTGTTAGTTTGAAGTCAGGCAAGAAGGCAGGGTAGAAATGTACCTTATAGGCTAACCAAATCAGAGATGCATAAACTTTTGTGAGCCTGAGATCTCTTCATCAGATACTCTCAAGTAAGTACGTATTTGAGGAGACATCAAATAGCACTGTTAACAGTGACACCTGCAGAATACCCACACAAATGAAACTGGTTATCAGTAAGATCAAGTAAACTTTGTTACAGGTGCTAAGTAATCTAAAAAAACATAACAAAGTCATATTTGTCCTTCTTACAAACTATGACCTGCAGTTATAAACTACCATACAAGAACTTCAAAATTCCAGATCTCCTGCAGAAGTTTTCTTTCTAATAATTATTCAGTATTATTATTTTATTATCCCCTTTAGCCAAAGCAAGCCCTACTGCACAAGAGGAATTTTAAAGCTCCAGAAAACAGGGATTAAATAACATAGTTCAGAATGACGGTGAGGATATAGTCTTATCTCACCCATTGCTTACTGCTCAAAAGGAAAAGTACAGGTTGAAAAAACAGAAGTACTGCTAGTTACACAAAGGCAAGGTTTGAAAAACAATATTCATGCTTCTTGGATACAAGTGCAGCGGTCTGAAATTCTGTGGCAACTCCAAGTGGCCATTTCGGAAATCTGAATGGCCCTGAACAGAAAATAATTGTGGAGTCTGAAACATATCTGTGAAGGAATACTATATGCCTGCCAATGGTAAACAGTGAAGGAAGGGACAAAATAGAAGCAGAAGAAACTATAGGGTCTAGAATTAAAAGCAAAAGACAGCAAAAGCTCTGTTATCCAGCACCCATGGGGAATGGGGGTATAACTAAATATGCCAGTTACCTGAGAGGCGCGAACAGGTATCTTTGCCTGTTCAGGCCGCCGCCCCTTCCTGGCATCAGTGCACCGGGGGACAGAGAGAGGGGCTCTGCGCAGGCTGCAGTCCAAAGTTGGTCAGTGGGACTTGGCAAAACCGGAAGTGGGACAGCATGCCAGTTAATGGAGCATGCTGGTTAATAAAGTTGCAGATAACATGGCTGTTACTGTAGCAGGAATCAGGAGCTATGATCTCTAGCATCTGCTTTGCCAATGGCTTACCTAAATCTGGAAAAGTTCCTTTACTTTTCTCCGAGTCTAATCTGCATAAAATGAACTGTTTCAAATAGGGGATTTTACCACACCTTCAACTCGCCTATGAAATATGAACTTTCATTTCTACCTAGGAGAACTTTTACAATCCTCTCTCCGATACCCGAAAGCTTCCAAATAAAGAATTTTTTTTTGCAAACATCTAGTTGGTTTAATAAAAGATATCCCCTCTACCATGAGTTCTGGTTCCTTGTACTTCCTCTTTACATTCTGGGGAACGTTAAATGAGGATATCTGTACCCTCCAAATGAAAGACTCATGTTTGGAATAAATATGTTCATGTGCCTGTACTTACTTTTTTAAAGTTTTATATACTAGTACATAAAGTGAGATGTATTTATCTATTTATTTTTAAGATTTAGGGCTAGATTTTGCACTGCATTTCTCAGAAGGTAAAAACTCCTCTGCACCTCCAGAAATCTGAACTGAGTTGCATGCCATCTAATTCATTATATCCTCCAAAAACTGACAGGGGACAACTCCAAATCTCAGAACAGCAAAGCACAAAGGCCACTTCCCCTCCTACCCAATATCCTCAGTGTCATGGGTTCCATGTTGGAGCACCTGAGGATTGTCTATGGCAATCATATTATGTTTCTGCATCAAAAATATTTGTAGGGGCCATCAAAGCCCTTTTAGGGCTTCTAGTACACAAACAGAATTACCCACATGGTGCAATTACACATGCACTTTACTGTGCAGTAGCCTATTTTACTGCACATTAAAATACATCAAAAACTGTGCTAATACGTTAATGCACAATGAAAATAGGCTACTGCACATTGAACATCATTAAAAAAGTGTGCACTTTCACAATACTGCACATTAGGACAGTCTAATGAGCACTTATTTAGTATGTCATACTAGATGTACTAATGTGCAGGAGCAAAAGCACATTAATGAATATGTAGACCTGCCCACAGAGGACTGGCCGTTAATATTGAACTACCATATCCCTATATTAAACATACACATGCACTTTTTAAAAATAAAATTATCCTTTGGGACACTTTATAATCTTATCTACCCCCTTCTTGTCTTCTAACTTCTATTTTTCAGTGTTAACATCAGTGAAGGAGAAAATAAAGGAGTTATCAAAGAAGTTCTTACCAGGCACTACTGAAGAACAACTAATTAACCCACATGTAACTAAGCAAAAAACCAGGCAGAGGCTACATTCATAAAGCAAATCTTGCACTACTTTTATTTGATCTTGTATGCTGTAGTATTATGTTTTATTCCTTTACCAAAAAAAACCCCAGCAATGCCAACAAGAAAGCATTTATTTCTATTTCCTATTCATTTTAGCTAACCTGGGTGGTTCCTTTTCTAAAACATTTCTCAAGTTGTCAGAAAAAAAGAACACTATAGTAGCTTCTCCCTACGTAAACATTACATTGGATTTTTCTCTAGTATTGTTTCTCAATTGCCCTTGTAGCAATACATGGTTCCAGAATGTATTCTTAGTAACATGATCTGTCTCATTAGGCAAATGGGGAAAAAACAGCAGGTTTACTTTCCCCCTTGAAGTCTTGTACTATTATTGTCTTGCCAGAAAATGTGCATTCCTAGAAGGATACATTTGTTATTACATTAGCTGCAACTTTATACAAGCATACTCAGTAAGATATGCTCAGTAGACAGTGCTATTGCTTGCTTTTCCTGTTAGAGAGGTTTTTTGTTTGTTTTTGAATGTATTTTAACAACAGTAAAGATCATATTCCATAGCTGCTTTAAACTTAACTAAAGTATTAACACAAATCCAAGTAGCACAAACTTGAGATGCCACAATATCTGTAAAATGTCAAGTGCTTGCCAGTTGTAAACAACAGGAAACAAGAATGAAAATTGGTGGCTTTGCAACTGAATGAGGTGGTGACCTGTACCACCTTCTACCTGAAGCATGACTCCAAAGGGTGCCACAGCATTGTTACAGACACCTGTTCAATGTCAAATACACAGTGTCAATGATGCTTGACAGCATGTACTGTATACTCAGGGCCTCAAGCAGGACAGATGTTAGCAAGACAGGAGATGACACACAATTTGTAACCTTTCAAGAATATTTACCAATTCTTTAGAAAGTCTGGTTTAGCAGTTCAAAAAGTTTTTACATCAATACAACTCAAAATAAGGGGAAAGTAATTCTAGTGACTTTGTAACATAGATAAAAAAGACAACTCAGTCTAATTGCTATTCAAAAACATACCATTAACCATGGTGGCTGAGGTTTGAAATTTTTAATTGCCAAGATGATTGTTCCAGTCGCATTCAATTTCATTAAATTCTGCCTTAAAATAATGTGATTTGTCAAAAACAAGGAAAATTATATGATTTGTTTAAAGCAAGAAAAGAGAAGAAGCAGTAGTGACAAAGGGACAGCACCAAGTCATTTTGCAGATGTAAAGATTAATCACACATCCTGGAGTGTTTCTAGATTACTTATTCTAACCAGTCCTAACACAATCAGTGTCATCCAAAATATCCAATTAGCCTGCAAAAACATTTGTAATGCGAATCAATGACTTACACTTTAGATTGCTAGTGGAAATATTATGTGAGAGTGGAAATGGCGTTCTAAGTCACAACCCCTTTTTAATTCATCGTTATCCAAGAATTAAAAACCTTTAAAATGAGACCAAGCATGTTGAATTTCAGTCTCAAAAAGGTAAGTTGTTTTGGGATTTTTTTAGGAGTATTACCAAAAGAAAGAAAAAGGGGAAAAAACCCTCCAGTCAGCTGTTTTTGAGGAAGACAAATGTGAGAAAAAAATAATACTTTGTTGACTGAAATAATAGAGATTACTTCTGTTCAAATGCCTGATTTTGAGAAACTGTGACTTAATTTCTAATTAGCCCTTGTAAGTAATACTTGCTTAGCTAAGTTCAAAAGAATAAAACAAAATTTAAAATACACATATTTTCTAAGCACACTCAAATTTCCCCATGACAAGTCCACATTTCACACCCTGCCACTAATATGAACACAAACAAATGAGACTTGTAAATCAGTGGTTAAATGCAAGGGTGCAGCTCAATTAAAACCAATGAGCTTCCCCATTGCTGATTCAGTACGAAACTCAAGTAATGATCCCAGTGATTCCAAATTTAAAAATCTGTGTGGTCTAAGGCTTTCCCCAAAGATCCTTTCTGGAAGCCTGTCTCTCAAGCTATCACCACCACCCAGTGGAAGAGGTTAATGCTATTCACCACAACCAGCTGGGAGAAATAGGAAAATGTGAGGCATGAGCCCTGCTGTATTTGTTCCTCAATGAGACCTTCCATTCCCAGGAAAGGCCACATCAGAAATCTCTCTCTGCTAGACAGGTGTGCAGTTGTGAAAAGTCTCCTAAATTCCACATTGCATCTATTAACCTGAGATCCTCCCAATATCCCAACAGTGAGAAAGGGTAATTAATGATCTATGGATGTGCACATACCTATTATATACATAGGGTTAGGTGATCTTGAGAACTTCTAAAAGCAAGACTAAGAAGAAACAAAATAGAGAAATCAGTTGGTAAATTAGGTTGAGTAAGCAGGTATAAGACTTAATTTATCAGGAAACATTTACTATATTAAACAGGTATAGTTTTGCAAAATGATAGCTGAGAAAAAAAAATAAGAGAGCCATCAAATATTTGTAAATTGTTATAAAAAAATTAAGGAATGAAAGGGGTAGCCCAAAGGGCTGCAATTAAGCACAGATAATTTAGGGTGAATAAAAGGAAAGAGACAAGTTCTAGTGCTGTGCAATATTCTCCCATGGGAAGGGCCAGAAACGTCACTGCTCAAAGAACTTGTCTACAAGCAACAATCTTAGTCTGTTTAACACCTGAACAGAGGCCCTACAACAGAGTTTAGTGTAAACTAGCTCTAAATCACTTAAGAGGGACGCAAAAAAAACCAACTGAATACTTTTAAGCAAAAAAATCTGATCTGGCAGGTCAAGAATAAGAGTATTGTTGCAGGTCTCAGCCATGTCCAACTTCTACTACTTTATGATTCATTTTGTATCGATTTCTCTAAATAAAAATGAATACATATAAAGGAAATTAAAGATTACTTTTTAAAAATCAAAAGTTAATGAAACATTAAAGATGCAACTATAAACTGACCAACACAACCATTCTGCACACACATATTAAGCCATATTTTTAAACTTTAGTCAGCTGGCAAAAATAATATTAAAATCAATGTCATTATTTCTATATTTCAGTCAGAAGTTAACTTTTAAGTTAGAATAATTTTACTACCTTAATGCTGCATTAACATTTTCCCCACTGAATATGAAATACTGTTTCAAAGCATATGCCCAGCAAATCCTGAGTTCATAATGAAAGCTTACTTCAAAATATCACTGTAAAGCTTTACCAAAATGAGATGACCCAAGCTACTAGAAAGGTTGGAGACTACCTGGCTCTACCTGTCAGTCAAAATATTTTGCAATTAGGCATTCAATTATATATATATTTTTTATTTCCCCAGATTCCCAACGGGATATACAGTTCTTTCGTAAGTATAAGTGTAAATGCTTTATTAGAAAAAATGCTATGCCCCAACCAAGCTGCTACCTGATGCTTTCTAATTATTTAGAAAGCAGAACATTGGTGAGATGGTGCCCTGAAGTACAATTAATTTATATGTGTTTTTTTGTTCACACAGGTATTTATAGTCCTGAAAGTATTAGTATTGGCCCATCAGTCAACCACCAACACATATTCAGAAGTCACTATGTTTTAATTTTCTACCCAAATGATCTCTGCAGCTCCCAATTTTATTTCAAGACTATAGAAGTAATATAACAGGGTGGGCTTGTTTTCTACATACTCAAGCAGTTAATATTTTCTGCCCTCAACCAGAGGCATGTAGCCCCCATTCAGATCACTTAAGTCTAATGGAAGTGGGAGACCAAACTGCTTGAGACTGACAAGTTCTGAATTCAACTACAGTTAAAATCATGTCATTAAAGGCAAAACTGCTACCCAAGATATTTTTCCATCTTGACTTTACTTTTTCCTAAAGTCTTGGAAGAAAACATTGTCAGAAGTTCCATAAGGACTAATGGAGTTTTGTCCAAAAAATAAAATGTAATACTTTAAGCAATTTGTTTTCTGCAGTCACCTCTTTTGGCCAGCTTCTGTACAATAACTGAAATATTCTAGAAGTCACATTTCTAAGACAGCAATTATTTTGCATTCACCTCTCCTATTTTCATTCCATAGCAACTGCAATAGATTTCAGAAATAGCTAAGTATTATAGACAGACACGCAATGTAATGATTTAAGATCGTATATGCTGGAGGTCTTTAGTTCAAAATGTCATTTCCAATTTATGCTAGGCAGATTGTACACATAATCTTTAACCCTTTCAAACTACAGTAGAAACAGCCCCTCATGTAGCTGGACTTAAAAGTCCAAAATTATACTATTTATATTTTGTCATGACATGCAGCATAACTGCATGTTTAGGAAAACAGATATAAACATCCAACTTCAATACTTAAAAGGAAAACCTTTACAAATGCAAAAATAACCCAAAACCAAAAAAACAACCCCCCTCCCCCAATCTGAATAATTAGTCAAAAGTAAGCACTACACTTCTGTCCAACTGAATCACTCTAATACATATCAAATAAAAGGAAAAAGATATTCAAGAAACAGGAACAGTTTGACATATATAAAGACAGTGACAAACCGACAGATATTTAGGTCAGGCTGTCAACAGGAGCAAGACAACAGCCGCACTAAATTTTATCCTATAATTGTTTAAATTATTTACTTAATGTTTCATAGACAATTTTTCTATATGGTTGTTCTCTATTTCAATATTAAAGCAAAAGAAACCAAATATACTACATTTTATAGTACATCAGTATTAGCCATACTGGATTTCTACTGAACCTGCAGTTAATGTGAAGTCTATAGAAACAGACATCCCAAGGTAAAGGTCAGATCAGTGAATCTGAATCTAATTAAAATATAAGTTAATTTGGAGTTACAGGCAGTACCTTCACTGTAAGAAACATCAAAAATAGAATATGAACACATACAAAATGGACACTTGATAATTCTCTAAAAATGCACGTTCTTTGTCTTCTATGCCTCCTCTCCCCAAGAAATGGGCTGGGGATGGGAGGGGAGAAGGACAATATCTACTTTCTTTAAAAAAATAAAATAAAAATGGAGGGTGAGGGGGAGAAGTGGGAGGAGGGAGAAGTGCCACATTCCCAGACTGAACAATCCACCTATAAATCCAGCAAAAAAATAGCTAGGGTTTGCCTGCAAAATCCTAAAATGGGATACCACTCAAAATAAGATTGTGCAGGAGTGCTTCTCTCTACACTGTCACCAGCTTCCTAAACATCAAAGGAGAAAGAAATTAACCACTGAGGGGAAACACTCAAAGCGAGTCTGTAATTGACATACATGTTTCTCAGAAGCTGTGAGTGGCTGCCAGCCTTTGGGCCAACTCCACACCTAAGCAGAACAAACATAATTCTGACCACAGAGAAAATTTAAAAAGCAATCACACAAATAATGAAACGCCTATAAAATGGGTGCTTAGTACAGTCCATTAGTTATCTGTGGTTATAGTTCTTCTTACTGGCAACCAGAATTCTGTTAGTTCAAGGCGGGAATAGAAATAACCCTGAGTCCAGCAGTGCTACTAAGGTGCATACACCAGTGTTAGCATTTTACTCAGCAGCACAAGTCAGAAAACTCAAACCAAGGCTCGAAGAATGCAGCAAACACTCTCTGCCAGCTCCTGATTGTGCTCCTACCTCATCTAGCAACAGCTGCAGAGTACAGACCAATGGCAGGAAAAGGAATAGAAGATTTTTTAGAAATTTTTGCAGGCAGCAGAAAATCCAGGAAATTTATGCAAGGAGCAGCTAAAATGCTGGAGTTTCACTAGTAGAATCAGACTATAAGAAACTGTAAATTACCCCCTATCCTTTGCACTTTACCAAGACTAAGCCTTGGTCACTCATTTGTCTGCTTCTCCTACACCTGGCTTTATAGTGCTTCCATGCCGTTGCCTCCACAATGTGGAGGGCTTTCCCTTGGCTCCCTCATTTGCAATTCCCTGAGACAATACCATTGTCCCATCCTCATGTGCTTCTTTATAGCTTATTTCTAATGGGACATCTATAAGGACATAGTCATCTAATTATAGTTTACCAGGAAATTTCTCATTTATTAAAAACCTGCATATATTTGTCTTTGCTTTTTGGACTGCAAACTTGGGGGCTTGGGGGGGGCACTTAATGGAGGCTTAAGGCCCTGGCAGTTGTGCGGGTCCTGCGTCCGCGGGGGGAGGAGAAGCAAGTGTTCCTACTTGTTTGGACAACACCTGAGAAACTGTGAGCACTCCTCCAGCCGTTACTGGAAGTCTTAGGCTAGATACAGACATTAAAAAAGCCTAAGGCGGAATTGATCCAAGTTATGCAGTTTTCTGTAGGCAGAGTTGTTTAAATTGTTAGTGACCAGAACACACATTCGCCCTTTGGTGTGCGGGACAAATCTTAGACTGGGTTCCGCCATTTTTAAACCAATCTATATGTGCCAAACTCCTGTTCTGTTGTGGGCACAGACCGGTTTCTGATCACTTATACCAGTAAAAGTGTAGTATCTATTCGTGGCCTTAGACAACTAGTAAGCAGATCTGCTAGGGCTGCCACAAAAGCAAGGGGGGGCTGGGCTGGTGGATTTCAAGGGACATAGATTTAGAAAAAGTACCTCCTACTTGTTTCCCCAAAGCACAGGTTCTAGAAGCAGATTTTACTTCTTCCAGTGACCCAGAGATCCCATGATATCATTCTCTGACATGGGGAATGACTGAAAGTATTCCACTGGTTTCTTGTACTGGAAAGAGTGTTCCCTTGCTATATTCTATTCCTAAGATTTACCATAAATTATTGATCAGCTATGAATAAAACTAAAAGTACTACTACATCATAGTAGCCAGTAGGAAAGCAATCAAGTTACCTCCGAATAATATGAGCAATCAGAAGTGAAGTTCAAGTCTATATTTACCTGGAAAGTAACTTAATATTCTGTATTACTGAACTATTAAAAAAAATAAAAGCCATAGGATTAGGACCTCAGAAAATAGCAATGGCTGCAGAAAATGTGACATTTTCTTGTAGTGGCAGAGGTTTACTTGTAGGTATGGTCTAAATGTATAGGTTTGGTATGCAAAATTTAAAAACTACCTTTTGCACTCATTTTGTACTTTAGTCACCAAAATAGTCTTGCAAAACTACAAAGAGTTTAACAAACTTGTCAACATTACAGCAAATAATAACAAAGATGAGAACCAGAAGTCAGAACTGTATACTACATTATGATCAGAACTGTATACCATATTCCAGATGACCTCTCACCAGCACCTTATAACATGGTATTATTAATTCCCTATGTCCAGGGATGGATCCATGGAGGGTGTGGAGATGTGGTCACACTCTCCTTTGCTATGGGTTCACTGCTGAGAGCTCCATTCTCAGCCACCTAATATGCGCACCAAGCTCATTGTCTGTGCTCAGTGAGTTCTGTCACCACCACACTCCCATTTTTGCCATCCTGGATCAGCTACCACCTCTGTCTACTGAAAGCATCTCACCTTACCACATCTTAGGGTGACATTTGCCTCTTACAAGAAGTACATTGTATTTCAGATTCAACCACTTGTTTGATGTGCACCACCAGCAGATGTCAGAGACAAGATACCTGGTAACAGTTTTGAAATAGGGACAGAGGCAGAGTCTACCCATGCAGTATGTAACATCAGAGCACAAATCAGAACACTGCCTCCAGAACAAAGTGCAAAACTTCTCTGGCTTTGAAGATGTAGGAAAGCTGAGAAGGAAGACAGGGGAAAAAGAGACATGGGGAAAAGAACAGCAGAAGGTGAAAAAGGAATGAGAAAATTAACAACAAAAACAATAGCTCAATGGGACAATTCAGAATACTGGTCTATTTGGATATTATCCACTAGGAAAGCCTCACTTACCACAAAACAGACTAATGAGAGTGGATTTAGATCAGGGGTGGGCAAAATGCGGCCCGGGGCCCATTCTATCTGGCCTGCGGGGCCCCTAAAAAATTTAGAAAATTAATATTAATCTGTTCTGGGCTGTGTGTCATGTGGCCCTCAATGGCTTGCCAAAAGCAGCCCTCTGCCCAAAATAATTGCCCGCCCCTGATTTAGATCCTTCATTTCCTAACCTCAACTAGTCTAAGAGTGAAAAAGTAAAATACTTTGCACCTCAGAGATCATTGTTTCAAAAGGGGAATGATCTCTCCCTCTGTTCCTGTTCAGACATACAGAGTACAAATTGCCTTACTAACAAAAAGTATTACCATCAGTTAATCTCCTAAATTTATGAACATCATAGCCTGTTTCTTCCCCAACTGCTTCTAGTCAAATAATATTTATGGGTGACAGATATCCTTCCCCAACCCTTTGCTACTGCTAAAAGTATTATTCATGCTACATTTTCAAAAACAGGGTGCAAGTTATATATTCTAGAGCAGGAATATGCAAAAAAAAATATGGTAGCTTTACTTAATCCAGTGTTCTGGTGAAAGACGCATACATTGGTTCAGACTACAAAATGGACATCAATTACCTAAAGCAAGAATTTTTATAATATATTGGTACCCCAAATAAAAACACTAACACCAAGAGGTCTATATGATCCCCTGGATATGGGTTTCCTTACCCTGTTAGTGGCAATAGGAATTATATTCATTCTGTTTTCC
Organism: Crocodylus porosus; assembly: GCF_001723895.1. NCBI lineage: Eukaryota > Metazoa > Chordata > Crocodylia > Crocodylidae > Crocodylus > Crocodylus porosus. The sequence goes on from NW_017728950.1 coordinate 45,277,359, forward strand.
TATCAGTCTATCAATATCTCATTAAAATTTAATCCAGGTTTTGGAGGTGAAGCAGTGCTCATTTATGCTTCACAAGACATGACAAACAGAATTTAAAAGAACTTGATATGCTGACATGACAAACAACTATTTGGATTTCCAGTTCTATTATATTTCATATTGCTCATACCTTTAGACACTGAATCTTGATTTCACTCAACAGGATAATTTTAATCTAGTACACACCACATAAAAATGTGTCATTGGATGTTTCACCAGAGGTAAGAGAGAGGGGAAGGACTGCTTGATTTCTTCTCATTTTAAGCAGCAAAACAAATACTTCCTGTACTCCTTGTGGCTGCAAAATATTAGTCATATTCATTTAGAACTGAACTGTTTGCCGACTCCTTCTGAATCTGTCACTTTGGTTCAAAGATCTCATTCCTTCTGAAATCAATGGGAAAACTTCCACCAGTTTCAACTGGGGCAGGATCCAGTCACTTTTTGCAATTTTGTAAAAACCATATAGCAGAATAGAATAGAATAGAATATATATAGCAGTGAATTTTACTGCCTAAGGTTATTATCAATGACAAGTAAAACAGAGCCAAGATAAAAGAAAGAATAAAGAGGATATGCATAGTAAGAGTCTTCAATACATTGCTAATTTATAATTAAGGTAACAGTAATTTTCTCCTCAAAGGGATAGAAAGAATAATAGAATTCACAGGATCTAGTACTCACAGGCAATCTTATCATAGACAAATAAAGTAATACAGCTTTTGAAGTGTGTTGGAAGACCTGCCCTTGTTTTAAAAATTATTTATAAAGGAATCCATTTTAGAGCTATACCTCAGTCCTGCAGTCCTTGCTCAGACAAAACTGCCATTTCTGTATTTCCATGAGTCCAAGATGATTTCAAATTTAAGATCCCCTCCTCTAATAATTAGATTCTACACATGGAAAGTTATAAGTGTTATAATTCTCCATGTTCAGAGTCAAATTATTAGAGGGTCATCTTCAACTCACCCCTTCCACCACTGTGGCAGGGAAAGTGGCAGCAGAGGGCAAGGGGCTAGGCTCCCACCCTTGACCTTCCTGCTTACCCTGGCCTGACCCCTCCCTGCCTGTTCCCCTGCCACATACCCCATGCCCCATGTTCCCTCTATGGCTGTGCCTGACCTCTGCCAACTCTTTTACCCCATGCCTATTCCTCATGTTTTGCCCTACCACCTACCTCCCCAGCCTCTGCCTGACCCCTGCCACCTGTCCCTCCTACAGTTGCCCCCCGCATACCTACCATGAGCAAGTAGAGGCTCAGCTCCCACTTCGACTCAGAAACCAAGGCAAAAACCACAACTTAGAAATCACCTCCTGTAAAGTAGTACTCAAATCTAAGGTGAGGCTTTTTCTCCCGGCTATGTTGTTTGGGGGGGGCTGGGGAGGAAAATACCTTGCCTTGGATTTGGATAAAAATACAGCAATTCCATTTTTGTGAGTGCAAGGACTGAAGGAAAGACTAAGAATACAACATTAGCTAAGGGATGAAGTCCCGAGCAAAAGAAAGAAACTCCATGAGGAAAAAGCTATGCACATATATAGATCAAAAGAACTTCATCAGAAAAATGGTGTTTTAAAAATACCAATACATTTGAAAGTTAGGAAATTGGAAGGTCCACAATTTGAGGTATTAAATATCCCAGGAAAAGCTATTTAAATTCAGCCTATAATCCCACCACAAAGCAAATCACTAAATAACACAAAATTAGGTCTTAAGCATTTCAACTACTTTTTTAATTAGTGAAATCAACAACAAGAAAAATTTACAATTTATGTACAGCTCAATTCACTTCTATTTGAATTATAGCTTCAACACATTTCAAAGACTACAATAATCCATGGTCTGCAGATATATTTGGAGAGGGCATAACCCCAACTGGAACATGCTTATCTGTATGCAGGTGATGAAAAAGAGAAATGTATTTTAGCCAGAATAGATCAACAGAGTGAACAGGGTGCAGTCTGATATGCAGTTTATAGATGAAGAGCAACACAGGTAGACAAGGTTCTTTGGGTAAATGTGGTATCTTTCATTAGACCAACTAAATAGTTGGAAAAATTGTTCTTTGCAAGCTTTTGGGCACAAATACCCTTCTTCAGGCCTAAAAGATACCACGTTTACTCCCAAAAAACCCTATGTCCTTAGACCAACACAACTACAACCAACAACCCTAGCACAACATAGGTGAATTTCTGTTATATTTATATCAGTAGCTCAGTTGTAAGAACGCTGTGGTATAACAGCAATCTGTATATAGACGGTAAGGCTAGTAGCTGGCTCGTATGTGAAAATATGGGAGGTAGTTTTGCAGGGCTTATCCAAAAATTAATGACCAGGACTGAACAAAGGTGAGCACATGCACCTGGATTCACACCATCTGGGCTTTTTTGCCTACACAAGACGTTATGCCTCCTACAGTTAGAAGTACATCTGGCCTTCAGTTTCTACAATATTAAAGTTTTCTAACCAAACACCCATATTTTTGAAAATACAGCTCAGAATTTCTCCATCAAGCTCTTCCCAATGAAAAAACAGGGACAACGAGTCTCAGTTTTGATGACAAATCTAACCAGCAGTCTGATCCACAAAGGACTTGTGTATACTTTAGCTTTAGTGATCGTGGATCTTGTGGCCACATAAGGAACTTCCCAAGAGTGCTGTATATGAATGCTGACAACCTGGCAACATACTCTTAACTTCAAGCTAATTTTTCTGAGCTGTTCCACATGCTCAAACTGCTGCAACCATTTTATTATGGCTCTTAAGGATACAATATAGCCTTTTCCCAATGCTCTGGACTCCCTTTGTGAGGAAGCTTCTGTTCTCTTGTCAACAGTGCTATTTATGGCATTCTAGCTCTTCTTGGCAGAAAGAGCAACTGCATAATCTACCCTGCCTTAAGCAGCCTGTATAAAGGATTTTTTTTTAAGATTTTGGGCTAGGACTGTACTATCTGGGGGTGCCCAGACCTCTACTTATCTTCTCTAAATAGGGAATAGAAAAATCCCTCTCTTCTAATCTTATCCTTAAACAGTTTTTTTTTTTT
>NW_017728950.1:45280455-45283697 GCF_001723895.1 Crocodylus porosus
GATGCTTATCTTGCTGGGATCCTATGACCCCAGCTGACTTCCTGCCCTTTGGGCAGGGGGCTGGACTCAATGATCTCCCGAGGTCCCTTCCAGCCCTGATGTCTATGAAATCTATGAAATCCTCAGGCTCCCATTTACTTTTTGGGCAACTGGTGGGGCCTTAAAAAACTGTCAAACTGAGTTTCGTATTCTCATTAAAAAGTGTTTGCAGGCGGTCTACTTCATTTTATGAAGAAAAGGAGGAAACATCTCCCAAGCAAGGTGAAATATCTAAAGGGTAATTTATACTTCAATGGTGTTGGCACATGTAAAGAGCACCACCACCATCCTCTTAGAGAAATAAGGATCTCCATATTAACTGCCCTCTTTATAGAGGGCCTAAGGCATAATATACACTTCTTACTCGGGAATTTTTGAGAAAATGGCATCTGGTGGCCATCCTGCTCCCGTAGAACTGAGGAAGTCACACAATCATCAAAAGTTAGGGTTGAAAGAGACCTCAGGAGGTCATCTAGTCCAGCCCTCTGCTCAAAGAAGGACCATCCCCAACTAGATCATCCCAGACAAAGCTTTGTCTAGCAAGGTTTTCTAAGCCTCCAAGGATGAAGCTGCCATCACCTTTCTGTTCCAGCGTTTTTCCACCCCCCAAGTGAGAAAATATTTCCTAAATCTAACCTAACTTTCCTTTACTGCAACTTGAAACCATTGCTTCTTGTTCTGTCATCTGCTAACACTGAAAACACTCTAGCTCCATCCTCTTTTGAACCCCACTTCAAGTAGTTGAAGGCTGCTATTAAATCCCTCCTCAGTCTTCTCTTTGTTACACTAAATAAGCCCAGTGCCGTCAGTCTTTCCTCACAAGTCATGTTCCCCAGCCCCCTTATCATTTTTGTTGCCCTCCGCTAAACTTTCTCCAATTTGTCCACAACCCTTCTATAGTGGGGGACCCAAAACTGAACACAGTACTCCAGATATGGCCTCACCACTGATGAATAGAGGGGAATAATCACTTCCCTTGACCTACTGGCACCTACCAGTGCAGCCCAGTATCATGCTTGCTAGCAGGACAGTCATGCCATCCTGCCACCTGGATGTGGTCCCCCATGTGCCCAGACCTAATAGCTTCAAAGGAGAATCACCAGTGCCACTGTTATACCCACACTGCGGACAAATTTCCATTTCTTAAAAGAAGCCTAATTTGAAAAAGCATCCCTTCTTCCCTACAGTTCCATGGTGCAATAGAGTGCAAGTCATGTCTGCATGCCACATAGACAGAACAGAAATTATATTCCCTACTGACTCTACTCACTGATTGATCAGTCCAACTTAGTGAGAAGAAAAGCTTCTCTTGGACTTCTATCTTCAGCAGCAAAGCAGAGAAGGAAATGTTTACAGTGGTGAACTTCAGGATTAGAAAGGCCTACTTTATGCAGTTAAAAGAATCAAAGTGCAAGATGCAGGGCTGTCCCCAGTGAAAAAAATATACAGAAAGTCTGTTAAAATTGGAAGGCAAGGGAAAACAATATCATCAGGGCAAAAGTGTTAAAAGTAGTCATTTCAGACTTTTAAGGATCTTTACATTAATCTTACTGCATGAGGAAACTTTATACTACTACGACTACCACCACCACCACCTTGGTTTCAAATATGGAGATGACCTTTTGATCTTGCAGAAACATCACAAGAAATAAAAGCTTAGAATACATCTGTTGCTACTGTTTCCTTTAAAGAGCTTAATGTTGTTACTACAACTGTAAAAAAAATGAAAAAAAAATTAATCTGCCATATTAAATATTATTTCCCTTTTTGTTTTTGCAACTGACACTTAAAAAAAGATATAGGTAGCTTTAAAAAAAACCCCAAAAAACAGCCTCTCTTTTCAGGGTGTTTTTTTTGTATTTTGTGTTAGCAACCAACAGGATCCCCTACATGCAAGTATTAAACAGTAACAAGATGCCTAAAGAGCAGAATATGCTCTGACACACTATCACCTGGATGCCACAGATAGCAATTCTACTGCAAAGGGAAAATATTAGTGAAAAAAGGGAGCACAATATGGCTAAATAAAGCAGTACTTAAAAAGCTAAAGGTTAAGAAGAATTTGTACATGAAATTGAGAAGGAAAGGAAGCAAAAAAGAAAGGGGCAAAAAGCATCAGTGGAATAAGATTTAATTTAGATAACTAGAAGGTAATATGTTTAGAGAAAAATAAAACCAAATAGAGAACAAATTGGAGGAATGCTAGACAGGAAATACTAGCACTGAGGACCGTCAGGTATAATATGACTAAATTATATGCAAGATCTAACAATAATAGTTCCTGTGCATCTTTGTCTTCTATTCACTGTAGTGTTCGTGCTTAACAAAGTGGCATAGAAGAAATAGTCAACGACACTGAAAGAGACAGTTTAATGATTCCCTAACCAGCAGTCAGCAACAATTTTCCAGCAGTAGGCCAGAATGACCCAGCTCAAGTCCAAGGCAGGCCAGCACATTAGTATCTGCCTGCTGCCACCTCTGCCACTTCTCCCCACTGCCTGGCTACGGTGTAACACAGCTGAAGCCCACCCTCACTGCCAAAGCTTCTCAACTCTGAACTAGATCCAGATCATGGGCTGCAGGTTGCTGGCCCCTGTCTTAAATCACTTCCTGGGAATAAACAGGAGAGAGATCAGCCATGTCTCCTCACCTTTCCAGGAACATACAACTCATCCCCTTCAGGGAGGCATACAGCATAAACAGAGAAACTCCTGAAGTCCTCAAAAAGTTCTTTGGACCTTGGACACTAGGGATTTAGTTGATAATCCTGACCTAACAGATAGGTTTGGAATAAAAGGTCCTTGGAATTTTTTCATTTAGGCATAACCATACTAATAATCACAAATATACACCACCACCTTATTTCTGTGCATATATACAAATCATCATTTATCCATTGCAAAAATATATTACTCTGTCTGGATAGATAGGAAATAAATAGAGCAGTTATTCTTTTGAGTATTTCTTTGTTTGCAAACCAGTATCATAATTAGCAACTCAGCTACCAGAATAAGGCATATTAGCTTATAGTCCCTCTACTGGTTAACTCACTCTATAACTATAAAAACAATGCCTTGTGCATCCTAGATAAACTATCAGCTTCCTGTTATTTCTCAAAATGTCACTGGTAGATATTTTCAATAAAGTAGTGACATTTTAGAATCCAGAAAATATTCTCTATCAAATTGGACCATTTTTTCAGG
>NW_017728950.1:45283797-45328072 GCF_001723895.1 Crocodylus porosus
GGATCCATTACAATTACATGGAAGACATTATTGACAGCAGTATTATCAAGAAATGCCAGCACAAAACTTGGTTAAGAACTCCTAGTTTAGATCATTTTTCCTTTAGTTTTGGAAATGCACTTTTAACATTTTCAATCCTGAAATTTCATATCAGCAGGTTTTAATTTGACTCCAAACTGAATTTTCCTTTCCATAAATAAAGCACCATCTGTAACTAGACTCCCATCCAACTTACCATAAGATAAATGATGTTTTTGTTGTCAAGGTGATTTCATACCAGTTCCTCAGGAGTGGAGAGATGAAAATGTAACTCAAGGATAAGCAAAAAAGAAAAAAATTGAATTTGTAGCAACTAAAGATAGGATTATGTGAATTTTGGGAAATTCATATAATCCCTTCACAATTGCTGCTAGCTGCATATTTCCCTGACAACTAATAATGTATATCTAGAAAGTCCAAACAGACCTCTTGGCTTTTTGCTGGTGTGATATTTAAAGCGTTATACCCCTGCAAGTCATTTTAAAACCTGCCAAAAATTACTGCATTAATTCAATTCTGACATATTATGTGCCCCTGAACTCATTTGTTACCTTAAACCTGCTTTATTTCATAGCTGTGGAACAATACCATTCACATATTTGAAGGTTTTGATTTTCCTCCCAGGAGAAATTATTTTAAGTACCAATTTTGAATGTTAGCTTCTAACAAAGGAGCTCATGTTTGAATGGTCTTTAATTTGGTTAGTAGTAGTAAACATAAATGTACTAGTATGATCACATTCAATTAGCAGAGAAGAAATAATGACAAACTCCATTTTCTTTGCTCTGCACATTTTTGATTAACAGACATTTGCTTTGTAGATGGGTGCAACAGAACCCTATTGTTATATACAGATTAGAAATGTAAACACTTAGTATTTCCCACAACTATTGACTACACAATTGGTGAAGAATGTTATTTCAAAAAACACTGTGAAGAGCTTAAAATGTGTAAATGAAGTCAAAGAGCACTACTGCCACCTAATGAGCTGATTTGAAAACCATTTTCATTAATGAAGCATATCAATTCTTTTCATAGAGCAAAAACAGGCTATTAATTTCTGCAATAGAAGTGAAGGATCAACAACAAATATAGACAATTAGCCATGACAAAGTTATAACTGTGATGTATACCACATTCTGTGCAAGAGCTGTTATTCTAAGATCATAATAACCGTAAGAAAATTTAGTCCATCTTGTTGGATCAATAAAAAAACCACCTAAGAATCCCAAGAAAACTCCATTTAATGAATTTTGTTATGGAAATATATGCAGGTGGGTCTCCTCACCATTCATCAACATTTTACCATTTGACAATATTAGACATATGTGAGCTATGTGCTTCACAGACAACTTCAAGGTTAGGGACAGAAGTTATACATAAACCAGTTTCAGTGATCAGAAACTGGTTTAAACCTGTAACAGAACAGAAGCTCAGTGCACATAAGCTAGTTTCAGAATGGCTGAAACTGGTTTAGGATAAACCTGGTTTAAGATAAGCCTGGTCGAATGCAGTATCAGTCTTAACAGATTTAGGTCAAACTGGTTTATGAAGCTTCTGTCCCCGACCCCTTCCTGGTTCAAGTTAAATCAGAGTCCTCCAGCATTCCAGCATGATTTGTAGCCCTGGGCTGGGCTGGGCTATAAGCTCCAGAGGGCAGGGCTGGCCCCACCTCTCTACTCCCTAGCTGGGGCAGTGCCGGCTGGCTAACAAAGGGAGGAGCAAGCACCACTGAGGATGCAGCCCAGTCTGTGCAGGGGGTGGGGAGAAAGACCTTCCACGCAAACACCAGCTGGGATCTGGGGCCAGGGAGGGATGTTAAACACCCCTTCCCTGGCTCAAACTTACTGCTGGCTGTGATTGTGGACTACAAATCCCAAAGGCATCTGGAAGCAGGAAGAAGTAATGATGAGCAACCCTGCAGAGTCCTGCTGCTCTAATTTTGGACTGCAAATCCCAGAGACCTTGGGGAAGCAGGAAAAAGAAGTGAACGCACAGCCAGAGAGCCACGCTCTAGTGCCCCCCGGCTTCTGGCCTGATCCACAGCAGCCATGTAGCTGCATTTCCTGAATCAAAGGTAAATGTCTGTTCTTTTCTATTTCAATTCAATTTGTGCAGCTTAGACTAACCTGCAAAGACTGAATCGATTCAGCCTCAGGCTTTTTGACTGCCTGTACTTAGCCCAACTCTCTCATTTAAGAAAATGACAAAGAACAAAATCCAGATTGGTAAACTAGGCACCTAAAGATAAATGTCTGAATTCTACCTGAGTAAGTCATGGAATCATACAAAAACAGGCTGGAAGGGACCTCAGAAGGGCAACTAGTCCAACCCTCTGCTCAAGGCAGGATCACCCCTGGCTAAATCATTTCCAACAAATGTTTGTCCTAGCTGCTCTTAAAATTTACCAAAGATAGAAATTCCAACCTCCAGATACTCTGTTCCAGTGTTTAACTACCTTACTGAGAAAGTTCTTCCTAATATACACTTCAGTTGTTCTTTCTGTAGTTTAGGATCATTAACCCTTCCCATGTTCCACAAAGAAATGTTTCTTACCACCCTCTCTGTAAGTAACTGAAGACTCTTATTATATACTCTCAGTCTTCTCTTCTCCTGACTAAATAATCCTAGTTCTTCCAACCTCTCCTCTTAAATCATGTTTCCTTGACCTCTAGTCATTTCTGCTGATCTCTATGGGATTTTTTCTGATTTGTTTACATCTTTTTTAAAACATGTTCCTCCAATTGAGGAAATGCTGAATACAGCATAAGAATCATTTACGTTGATCTGAGGCCAACAGTCCTGTTAATACAACTCAGTATGTTTTTTGCAACAAGAAGCATACTCTTGGGTCATATTCAGCTTATAGTTCACTAAAATCCTGGGTCCTTTTTGGCTGCAGTCTGTAGAACTTTGTGCATGCAACTTCCACCTACAGAACAGAACTTTTCACTTGTCCTTTTTTAATTTAATTAATTTCAGACCTTTTTCCACTTTTATAACGTCATCGTAAATCCTAATCCAATCCTCTAAAGCATCCACCACTCCATCAAACTTGGTATCATTTACAAAATTTGCTAGGGGTGCATGCAGTCCCATCCTCCAGGTCTTTAACAAAAATATTAAATAGTACTGAACCCAAGACTGACCCCTTGATCCCTCCTCCTAATCATACACTTAGTCATTAATCTCTACTTTCTGAGCACAACAATCCAACCAGCTATGTAGTCGCATTACAGTACTTTAATTTAGACTGAATTTCCTTAGCTTACTAATGAGATCATCATGGGAGACAGTAGCAAAAGCAATCCTAAAGTTAAGGTGTCACAGAGTACCCAAACATTGTTTTTCAGATGCACTGCTCTATGGGCAGTCTGCCTAGCTCTTTCCTGCCATGCCTTCTTACACAGAATGCAGGAGGCTGCCCTGGTCTTATTACAATGACCACTGATATTGTGGCCCTGGCCTTATAGGCCAATTGCATGGCTCCATACTTCCCCTACACCAAGCCCTATGCCCCACAGATCACATCCTTACAGATGTTCTACCAATTGCAGATGTTCTAGCTTCTCTGGATCTCCTGAACCTTCAGCCACTCTCAGCCCCCTCCAGGCCCTCAGACCTCTCAGTCTCTCCGCACAGCCTCTTTCTGGGCTGCCGGACCCCTCAGTCTCCCTCTCGGCCCACATCAGGTTACCAGACCCCTCAGTCTCTCTTCCAGCCCTTTCTCTAGGCTCTCAGACCCCTCACTCAACACTCCCTGGGCTACCAGGCCCCTTATTCTCCCTCCTGTGTCCTCTCCAGGCTGCAAGCCACTTTTGTCCTGGACCCTTTTGGTTCTTCACTTTCCAGGCTGCTGTCCAGTCCCTTGAATCTATCTGATCCTGCACTCCATTCCCAGCCCCTTGCTGGGCCATTGGACCCCTGGGGTCCCACAATGCTCGCTGGGCCTCACTATATTCCTCAGGCCCCTTGCTGGGTTTCACTATCCAGGCTCTTGGACCCATCTGGTCCTACACTCTATTCCCCAGTTGCTTGCTGGGCAGCCAAAACCACGTGGTCCTGGTCTTCCCTGGCCAAGTGCTTTTCTGTCAGGGTGTGCTTCCCTAGTCTTCCCCCTCAATGGGGTAACCCACAAGGGGCAGCTAAGGCTTTCTGGTGTCCCATCCTTGCCTTTTCCTAGAGTAGTCCATGCATGGCATTTCATGGAAGATACCCTGCCACACTAACCAGCCCCAGTTGGGTGAAGTTTTTGGTCTTACCCAGGACCAGTCTTCAGGCCTACCTGATCTTACACATCCCTCTCTGCCCCTCCCCCCCACAATGTTCTACACCTCTCCCAGGCTGCTAACCACTTGGGCCTCTGGCTCCATCTCCCAACCAAGTCCTCCATCTCTGGCCCCCAACTCATTCTCTGACCTTTTTCCTTGATCCCTCCTCCTCCTCCAATGACCTAGCACTACCCATAGTCATCCCAGGCTGCACACCCCTTGACTCCTTCCTCTTAGCTGCAGCCAGAAAAGTACCTTTGACCTCTCTTAGACTGCAGCAGAGACTACCAGAGCCAAGAGAGCCTGGAAATCTCAACTGGCCTGAGGCAGGGCCAGGGCCTTTTTCACCCTTTGGTCCCTCCTGCACCCTGTCCCCTGGCCCTGCATGGGCCAGTTGAGATTACCAGGGTCATTGCTGCAGCTGTCAGCCCTGTCATTTCTGTGGGTCTTCCTTCTTGGGTCCCTCCATAGATCGCTCCATCTCTGGGCTAGCCCAGAGCCCTCCAGAGGTCTTCCCTAATGCAGCCCCTTCCTTCCCTGCGCTCATCCAGATCCCTGAATAGGCCCCTGTACTCTGCCCCACTCACTGGGTTCATCCAGACCCTTCACTAGGTCTCCCAAACACTCAGTCCCTCTCCCAGGGCTGACCTGGCCTCTTAGTATGCCCCTATGTACTCAGCCCCTCTCAGGACTCATCCAGCCACACCATAGGCTCCAGGCACTGAGCCCCATTCTCAAGGCACTGGACCCCCATCGTGGGTCCCCCAGGAACTTCTTCCACCCCCTTAGTTCCTACCCAAACATTCCAATGTTATTCTTCTTGCTTGCATTCAGGAACAGCAGCCTTTCTGCTGGGTGATGTTCCTTCACCAGCTCCCAAAAAGTTACTGCCAGCCCTACTGTCAGGGTCTGGGCTTATATCCTGTCTAAACCCAGCCATCCTTCAATCAGGTGACTCCCTTGATCAGGCCTAGCCTCACCTGCCAGCCCCCTCGGTCAGCTGACTCTGCAATTAGCCCTGACCCCTCCTGCCAGAAGCTCAGCAGGCTGCCTGACCTCAAGTGGCAGGCACATCAAGTGCCCTGCCACACAAGTTATATCATATAAAGCTCTTCACCCATTCACAAAGCCTGCCCACTCACACAGCCTATCAAGTCACCAAAAGTGATTCAAAATATCTTCACTTCAGCTACCCCAAAACCACTTAGGTACTGAATTCACTCAGCATCTATAGCTTAAAGCTCAAAGAGGCTTAGGCACCTAAATCTGGGACATTACCCTGCATTCAAAGATATAACCCAGTATCAGCTGCTCCAGCTCCCCTGTAAAGCTGTGTTACTGCTGCCATGATTGCACGAGTCAAAGGACCAAGAAATCAACCAGGCAAGGGGAAGTCTGACCATATCCTAGTGGTTAGAGGATTTATCTTAGACCAAGCAATCTGAGGTTCTTGCCCTCAGGACTATTTAAATTTTTATCCAAAGCTGTCTATTTTAATACATGAACAGACCTAGGAGCAGGGACCAGATATCAGGATTCTTCTCTCCTAGCTGAATCCTACTTCCTGGGTGAATCCTCTAAACACCATCAAAAAGTGGACTACACCTTCATTAGATCCCATTGAACAGGCACACCAAACAGCCTTGAGTCAGGTACCAAAACTCAAGAGAGGCACAAGTCCAAACACTCCCCTATCCTTGCCTAAGGCCACATACAGAATTCAGTTTCTACTGGGAGAGTTGCTGCTCTGACAGAAGAAACTACAAGTGTACAGATATTCAAGATGTTTCTCCCAGAAGAAAAATGGTCACTCCAGAAGAAAAATAACCCGGGAACAACGAGGCTTAAATCACTCCCAGGAGAGTGAATGTCTGTACGTGCTCCCTTCTAAGGGAAGCCAGAGCACAATCCTCCAGCATCCCAGAGTCCTTTGTTCTCCCATCCCCCAAAGGACAGTGCATCACTCAGGCTAAACTCTTCTACTCAAATCAAGCAGGGAACAGAACATGAACCTTCAACAATCCCCACATTCTGCTGCAGCGAGACACAAGCTAACCCTGAACAGTCTAAGTCAGCCAATCAGAACTGCCCTGTATACTGCTGCCATCTGTCTCCACAAAGACTGAAGGAGCCTGCAGAGCATACCAAAATGTGTGCACAGGAGCCCCCTGGCTGCACAGCATCAGCACAGCAGGCTATCTGCTCCTCAGGGACTCAGCATTCAAATACAGCAAAAGCTTTGTTATCCAGCACCCATGGGAAATGGGGGGTGCCAGAAAACAAAAGATGCCAGTTACCTGAGAGGCCCAGGCCACCGCCTCTCCCGCCATGTCCAGGGTGTCGCTGCCCCTCCCATGGGACCGAGGGACAGGGAGGCAGGCCCTAAGCAGCAGGTACTTCCAGTTTTGCTTTTACCTATGCCGGCTTATAAAATGCCAGTTAACGCAGTGTTTACTGTATCTTGTTTATGTATTTCCAGGAATGTTTTTCTACCAGGGAAGCAAACTTGGGAGAATTCTCCAAAATCATTTGAACAAGTGTATGCACTCTAGCTCTAGTTGACTGCTGCTCAGCATCCAGGCTCTCCAAATCATCTTTGGGAAGCACCTAACTCTTCTTGTAATGCATAATCCTTTTCTTTGAATTCCTGTCAAAATTAGATCACATCCTTAATTCTTAAGCATACTAAAGCATAAATTGATGGTGCCTAGGAGGTCAATCTGGATTTTGTCCAGAATAATTTTGCTAAAGACAGAAACTTTCAGTGGGGCCTCTTATGTGTACACTGTAGTTGCTTACTGTACACACAAAAGCTTGCTCCAGTACACTGCAGGTGCAAATTGCTGGGCATGTCCTTTAAAGAGATGGACACATGTATTCATTCTCAATGTTTATTTTGCATCCATCACATTGATGGATCACCATCCATAACACTGATGCTGTTAAGAACAAAATTAAAGATTATAAGTAATCTGACAGAACCCACAACAAGCATGTTTCCTCCATGGGTCCTAGAGAAGGAAACTGAGTGACTTGCTCAAGGTCACACAAGATGTCAGTAGCAGGGCAGAGAATGGAACCTGCCTCCAAGGTTCCAGGATGGCACCTTTCCCTGCCTCCTGACACCAATACGTACAACAGTTCTAATAACAATATCTGATAAAGTAACTGTGTGACCCCTCTGGCCATCATTGAAATACAGCCCATTATGCTGTTGGACACATCCTCCAGAAAACAGTTAAGATAAGAAATAATAAAATAATATCACATCATCCAGTTGAAATTACTGAAGAACTTTCAAAGGTGAAAAAAATACATATAATTATTCAAGCTAGAACTGGGCCAGGGTCAGATCTACCACACTACTTGTGTGAAAATTGCTATAATAAAGGTCTTAGTTTTACATCTCCAAAAAACTGCATGCCGTGAACATCACCCTGAGGCACCTACAGAAAGAGAAAATTGCTGCATGCCAATTCATTAACCTTCATCTCCCATTCATGAAACAGCTATACCTTAGCCCATTCAGCTTTGGTGTAGGAGCAGACTCTACCTTCAAAATGGCATGGTTACATGGTTAGGCTGCCCTAGCTCTATTCCACATTGCACAAAATCATACTGAGATGACTTTGCTTTAACAGACTTTTCCCAAAAATGAAACAAAAAATGCAAAATTCATTTTCTTTAGACATTTTCTTCTTCTTCCTTTATATTGATACATGAATATTGTATTTTCTCCCAGGTGTTTTTACAAGGTCTGAAGCTTTTTTTAGACCGGGTGCTCGTTACCATATGCATATAACTTTCTGTATCAAAACTTCAAGAATTCACTCCAAAATGAGCAGCTATTCCTCCCCCTAGAAAATAAAAGTCATTAAGTCTGGCTAATGTCCTAGAGACTCAACTCTCCTTCCATTCATTCCAGTGTAAATTATAAGCAACTTTACTTGAGTTAGTGCACTTACTGTGATTTAAAGCAAGTCAAAGCACAGAATCAGGTCCTTTGAGACTCAAAGCATTTTAAATTCACTCAAAGCATTTCACTAAAGTTAAGGTACAGACAGCAAAGTCTAGGATTTTTCACTCCCTATTAGCAAGAAAAGATAATCAACCAAATAATGCAAAGCAGTGGATCTTGTTAATTACCCAACAACAAAAGCAACATAAACCATCATAGTTATATTTCCTGTGGATTACTTAAATTTGCAACCTCTCATCCCTTCTATATGATTCAGGCCTGGTTTATATTAGATTCCATCTATCATTCTGGATACATTAAAGTAACTGCACAAGCACTAACCCTAAACATAAAAGCATTGCACAGGTATAAAAGTGAGTAGCACCAACACAGCTTGTCAATTTCAAACTGAAATAAGATGGATCAACATGAGATATGGTCTGACATTTGTAAAGTGTCACTACATCATTGCCTCCTTCTCTTTCTCCCTGCTTACTCTTAAGCATCTTACTCTCACATGTAAAAATACTATTTGCTGCATATTGTGTCAAGATTTGTGTCTGTGCAAAGGGGACCCCTTGACCACATAAACTCGCACTTCCTTTGCAGAGATATAAGAGACAAAACCAGTTGGAAGGCAGTGGAAGACCAGACAAAATGCAAAAGAATTACTAATCATGAAATACACCATAAAACTATATCCATACCCTGAGGCAGTGATTCTTAACCTTGTTAGACTCAAGCCATCTACTGGAAAATGCCAGGTCTTAAGCTTTCACTCATTTCTGAGTGCAAAAAATTCTTCTGTTGCAGAGAACTCATAAAGGCCACAACAGGTCAGAATGTTTGTGACACTATGGCTTCCTATTTGAAATCTCTGGGTGTATCTTGTGAATCATGTGCAAGTGTTTGCACACCTAACACAGTGCTAATGTTGTGCAGCACCCCGGTTGAGTGTCATTGCCTTAAGGCATCTCTCTTCAATAACCTAAGACCACAGAGATTTGCTATCTTGGTTCTTAATCCCAAAACCTATTTAGCACAAATGTCATGTCAATACTTTATTAATTCCAGTTGCTTAGTTAGTTGATGTAGTGATGTTTTTTTAAAGGGAGACAGTGAAAACACTGGAGTGAGGTTAACAACTATTAGTACAGCTCCAGAGATGGCCATTAACCTCTTAAAATAAAAAAGAGAAAGAATAAGCATTTATCTTAAAACTTCACTATGCCAAAGGTACAGGTACAGTTCATACCTTTGAATCTTCATCGCTCACTCCCAGTTCTAATACAGCTTGAGGAGATTTCAATTTCGCCTGGGTGGACTGAGCCATCTGAAGGTTAAGCTGCCATCCAACTGTCTCAAGCTATAAAACACAAGCTCAGGTTAGAATTAAACGCTGCACAAGCACTGAGGAAGTGAACTATCAACATTTGGGGCTTGTCTGTGGCAATGAGTATAAGCATGCTTTAAAAAAGGTCATTAGGATACCCATATAATTTACTGCCCTATCAATGGCTCCTGAAACAAATCAGTTGAAAATGTCTTTAAATATTGTGTATTTACAACACCTAAGCCCATCTCGAGGATGAAGAGCTAGTATGTTTGAGCAGATCTAAGTTCTCCTAACAATTACACTATTACTTGCATCAATTCCCAGTCTTACTGAAACCAATTAATAAAACACAAAAACATCCAAAGGATAGACAGCCTGAGTTTTCCAAAGCTGATGATCATCACCTGAGGCTCCCTCTCACTTGTTTTATACTCAAATTCACAAAAACAGTCTTAGCAGAATACTTTCAGAATAATCCAAAAAGCAACATAACAGACCTTCTCTGTGTGCATGTACCATCATACCAGCTGAAGTTAATGACAAAAGCTATTTTGTACTGCTTTTACTCCTAGTGTAACAGAACCAAAACAGCTTGTTGTGCCATGTACAGAATTTCTTCCACACACGTACTAAATATACTCTGTACAGCTTTTTATCCCAAGATCAAAATGATGTACAGACATTAGCAAATTAAGCAACACAATATTTCTGTGAATAAAACAGAATATTTGCCAGAGAACTAAATTCTCAGGTTTTTCTTACTAAAAACAGAAGAAAAATAAAGAGAATTACTATTTGATGATGTATTTTATTCGCGTAATTTCCACCTCCTTCAGGTTAGAAGTATAACTGTATTACTTGGAATTTCTTTATATTTTGTTTGCGGAAGTATTTTAATTTGGTTATGTAGCTAAATATAGGAAGGACATATGAAAAGCAATGGATGCCCTGTTCTAACAGCCGGTGACAGCTCAGCTCAGATAAGAGTTCTCAATTCAAGGTAAAGACTGGCCTACCAATCCACTGACAGCAACAGAAAGATTTAAGAGAAAACCTCCAAATGACAGTGGGAAGTTATATCATGTATACTGAGTGTAGAGAAATCAGTGTAGAGGAACAATTAGCTAAAACTGGTACACCTTACAATTTTATATTTGTCACTTCACTCGTGCTGATTCTTTACTGACTTACAAAAAATCAAAATAGGTCCCTCAATCCAAAATATGGGAGATCATGCCAAGAAGTCACACTGATTTAAGGGCAAGATAATATATTTAAAATGTGCTCTCAACATTTTGCGCAGTCCACTATAGCTATTTGAAGACTTCTTTAAAACAAAAAACAAACCCATAGGGCTTAACTAAACTAAGACGGGCTTAATCCAGAATGTGAGTCTATCCACACCTGGTTTAACTAAATCAGATTTTAAAATGTATTAACAGATACAAGTTACAATATAGACAAGCCCTGCAGCAATATCAGGGGTTTGTGAATGAAGTTTCCATGCATATTTTCTTTGAGCAACAGCTCACAAGGTCCCAAACGCTGGCCAACAAAAACTTGGGCATGAAACCTCATTAATAAAGATGGTTTTCCTTTTCCCAAGTAGTTATATTTCCAATTTTTTTAACACCCACATGTTTCTTGAGTAGAGACTGAACACTACTATAAGAATCCAGGATTTTTATTTTAGTTTCTTAGAAACAAAAGTATTATTACGGTTCTGGTTTGAGCCTGTGTGTCTGTATTTCTGACAAACAGACATTTATTTTAACACAGTTTTGTATTAGTTTGGAAACTTCAACTTAGCAAGTTCGCAAATTGCCCAGGATCAGAAAGTAAACTGTACTCAGCTGCAGAGACAATAACAATACCCACAAGCACACTCACTTTCTGGCCTTCGTGCCACTAAACTATTCTCTGTAAGAGAACAAACGAACCAAAAACAGCAAATACATCCAAATTGATGGCTTTTACTTCACTCTTAATTCACATTATCCATCGCTACAGCAGAGATCTTGGATCAAATACACAACGTATGGTATAGCACAATGGTCTGAGTTCACAATGGAACAGCCACTCTTATTTTTTCCTTTAATTGGTTTACAGGCAGCCCTCAACTTACAACATTTCGAGTTACAACATTTCGCACTTACATTTATAAATTGACACCGTTTCAACTTTATGACGTCAGTTTAGACTTTACGATGCTTGATCCAATGTGACACCACGCCAGCAAACAAGCTTGCTGCATCACTCATCTCCCTGGAGAACATCTGTCCAAACTTCCTTGGACACTGTCTTTAAGAAAGCAGACAAGGCTCCAGAAAAACCTGCAGCCAAGACTCTTGAGAAAACTCCAGCCAAGAACCCTTCAAAAGTCCAACCAAGAGCCTTTCAAAAAGTCCAGCAAAGTCACCTCAAAGAAGTCCTTCCAAATCAATATGATCGCTATTTACACTATAAATACATTAATGTAGCTATATTATTCATTTATAATTGATCAAGTACAAAATTCTGGGGTATTTTTTAGTGAAAATAGGGTATTGGGCCTTGGTTCAGGAACCAATTCCCCATTTATAACATTGTTTCTTAGGAGAAAATTGGTTCCGAGTTACAATATTTCGACTTAAGATGTGGTTTTCAGGAACCAATTATGTTGCAAGTCCGAGGACTGCCTGTACATTAAAATATTGTTGTCATGCAGCTATATTAAAAATGATAATGACATATGGATCATACAAAAAACAAAGCAAAGCAATGTTAATGTATCATATGCTTCCTGAGGCTTCAAAGAGGTTTGCCTAATTTTCCTGAAAGGGAGATGAAACCTTTATTTTGGCATAGTCGTGTTTATTTAGATGATGCTCAAAATTGCAAAATACCAATTCACCTTTTGAGAGCAGTAACAAAGTTTCTGTACAAAATCTTTGAATTCTCCTCAGCCTGACAAAGGGCGTTTGGACCTAAAAGCTCGCAAAGAAAGGAAAAAATTGTTAGTATTAGTTGGTCTGTTAAAAGGCATTGCCTCTAACCGAAGAGTTCTGTCTCTCTTAGCCCAACATGGCTACAACATACATCCCTGAAAGTTTCTGTACAGCATTTACACCCAGGGCACAGTACTTGATAACAATGAAGTGATAAAAGATTTACAGTTAAGTTTTCAGGGGTTAAAGAGACATTGTAATTATTTTAATTTCTGATGCAACATTTGCTATAATCAGACAGAAAGGAAGAAATTATTTCCTAGTAGCCAGAACTGAACTGATTATATACTGCAAATTTCAAAGACTCCTTAAGAGGTACTGCTTAGAATAAAATGATAAGCAGTATAAAATTAATACACATTTTCAGTTACTGTAGACCATTGGTTAATATTTCCAATCAGCATTTATTTATAAATGTATATGGAACATGAAGAAAGGCTACACAATAAATAATGTATTTTCAACTATATTACTCATGTTACTCCTCATGGTAGTACTAACACTCGTGTATTTAATTTTTAACTGATTGTTTAACAAATGCACACCAGGAAGTACAAGTCAGAAAGTTAACAGGGTGGGGAAAAAAAAGGCAGATAGTATTAATGCAGCTAATAATTAGCATGTATAAAAGCATTGTTATTGTTTGTTCCACAGCTACTATTGTGGACAAATCCAGGCAGCTATGAAAAGGTCAAGCTTGAAGGTACCTATGCAATTCCTTTTTCTTGGGAATGTTTGCACCCAAAGGAGATGCAGTACATACCAACAGGTATAAAAAACCAATTATAGCAATACAAACTGTTACTAACCAGAGGAAGGATCTGATATGCATATCAGTGTTGCTAACCTGCCCTAACACAAAATAAAGTTGACCCTTTATCTATAGATCATAGATAAATACTGATAAATATAAATAAGCAGTATAATATCTATTGTATAGGTAAGGAAAACCTTATTTTCAATAAAAAGAAATATCCCAATTTCTAGTCCAGCAACTTATCTATTGGAGTCTAAGGACACAGGATTTTTAATTGTGGGCTACTGCCTCCGACTGACATGGCTAGATAATCTGACATGACTATGGTAGATTTTTATATCAAAACCTATACTGAATATAATTCATTCTGCATGGAGGATCTGTATGGGCCTTTGTACAACTTAAATGACAGCAAATCCTATTTTCAGGGCTGAACCAATACACTTGTGAGAGTTCTCTATTCACAGTTGTGTAAGACTCTAAATAATGTCCACAAAACTCAACAAGTCTGGCCCATTAATGTTTTTCATGTTCTATATACCTCCAAGAGCTTATTTTCTCTGCTGTTTGTAAAAAATCAGTATGCATCACAAAAAACATTCTTCTCAAAGTCACTTGCTTGTCCACTAATTTAATGCAAGATAACTGAGGAACTGTTGCATAAAAACCTCACAAAATTGGAGAGGGTTGTTTTGCTTACATTCTAGATTCAAAATGAACTTGACAAATAGAAAAAACTACTAATTTGCACAAACAATCTGTATTAAGCACATTTGGAAGCCCAGCCTAGTTCATAATACAGGCTGCATTAACCAAAGTCATCTTAGTAGAAATGTTAAATCTACACTGGAGAGCATGCACTACCTTCAGCGTGCGATTCCTAGAAGCTTATTATAATTTTTGGCAGGAAAAGCTGCTAAGCAGTCTGTTCTCTTAATGAACTCCCCTTGCCTTCAAGCAATAGGATCTTTTAGCCAAGAGATTCCCTAACCTGCTCTCACTCAAGTCCCAGTTCCAGGAACTTTGCTCGTCCTTGTTTCACTGTCCAGAAGACCTTCTTTTCAATAAAAATGAAATTAGAAACAGAACAGATTAATGTGGAAATGTTCTATATGGTGTTGAGTAATAAAGGTTACTTCTTTATATCATATGTAGATTAGATTTTATTTTTATTATATTTTTCAATTAGTTAACTAAGGAAAAGGAAATAAGAGCAAAATACTCCTTTAGTTCAGGAAATCCAGTACAAAATACCAATCCATGATTATTCTCTTCTTCATCCTGTTTCCATCCATGCTATTGGTTAGCCATAACCACATGTTGTGATTTGTCTATACCAGACTGCAAATTTTGAGACCAAGATTGACATTTTATCTTTTCGGAAAGCGTTCTGGATAACAGTAATATGAAGTAGGAATGACACGCACTGTACAAGCTCATTTCCCTGGGCAGACCTTAGTGTCTGGACAGAAGATAAGAAGAGAGCCTGAAAACTCTGTCAGAAATATAGGGAATACATCTTCCAGGAAGAAAGGGAGAACCTTGATGGAAACTGAATGAACTTTAGAGTGGGGGAAAACTGGCTGTCCATGACAGATGCTATAGAGCTGAAGCTTAAGGCTGGTGTGAGGAAGCAGATGTACATGCCCATCAGAACATGAGCTGGAAAGGACTGGGTGAACAGCAATTTGGGGATGAAAGCAGAACAAGTAGGACTGTGAGCTGGGAAAAACTGTTGGGAGAATGAGGCTGAAGAACAAAGTATAAGTAATATTCAGAGAAGGCAACTACCTACTTAAGGTATGTCCCTCAATACTGCCAACATCAACTCTAAGACCTCAAAAGTTCATGACAGACTTGAAAATAAGGGTAAAAAACAACAAACAAACAGGCCACCTCCTAGCCAAATTTACTACAGGTACAAACAAATTACAGAAAGCTAAAAGGAGAAAGATTTGTTGCACAGCTGCTGCTCTACAGTGCCTATGAGTTTACACTCTTACTCCACAGCAAGTAGAAGCTAAATGGGATCTACTATCCTTCAACGAAACCAAGTCAGGCTTCCCAGCTTAGGCATTCGCTTATTATGGGGGAAGAGCAGGCACACAGAGAGTTACCACAAAGCAGCTAAGACATGTTAAAACCCTGCTCTCTCAACTCATTGTAATCTTTGGTTTCTCTGTACCCTAAATACTACGGTCTTTTTGTCCTCTGGTTTCTGAGCCTGCAGAGTGCACTCATGTCACATAGCCTAGCTCTTCTCTACAATTGTAAGGATTAGAAACTATGAGGACTGGAAACTTACTTTAAAATGAAAGCTGAGATTTTCAAATCACCTGCCTCCAGGAGTTTTGGCTCTTAAGAACAACAACAAATACAATAATAAAAAAGTCACATAAACTGGCAAGACTAGCCTTCATTCTCAGCCAAGACAAAGCAAAGTAGATAGGTTACCCATAAGCAGTATTTTGACATATCCAGCAAACCACCCACTGTTTTTCCTCCATGAATTTCCCACACTGTAGAAGCATCTTACAAAACAAGTGCTTAGTAGCACTGACCCCAGAGAAACCAGTGGAAGTAGCAGTGAAAATAAATAAGCAGTGTTAGAAACTGTAACAAAAGCTCCACCTCATATTATAGGAGTGTCTGAAATCCATCTTATCAGAATCTCTACAAAAAAAGAAGAGGCTTAGGTAAATGTGACAGCCAATCAGCTTAAAACTATTCTGTCAAGGTATTATGAAAAACCTAGCTTAGATCCTTGCATCTCCTTTGACAAGGCGTGTTGCATTTAAAATAGTTTTTTTCTAAAACATAATACAAATTGTACCTTCCACTCATGCACAATTCCAAACAATGTAGTCTTTTAACGCACCTTTATTTAACTTTCAGATTAATTCAAGACTTTAAAAATTCTCTAATGTGATCCAGAATACATATATGCAAGTACTTTTAAAGCATGTTAAGCCTGAAATACTGAGTTGTTGGGGGGGTTTTTTCCATAAGACAGACATCAAAATGGCATTGAAAGTCTTGTTAAATCCATTATAAACAAAGGTTCTGCCCATCCTCAGACTGACATAGCTAGCTAGCTCTCTCCACTTACTTTACATACTAGTAGATCTAAATGCTCATCAACTGTGTCCCAGTGTGACAAAATCAGGCGCTAAAAATGTCATATAAAATTAAAAAGGTTGCATTTGTCATCTGGCTATGCCTAATTTTTTCAAATACATGGTGAATATGACCCTATGGAAGATATGTTCCCATTGCATTAACCTAAGTTGCTAAGGAGTTGCTGGAGCTACTCAATAAGTGGTATGGATTGGTTAGAAGTTTTAAAAATAAACCAAGTTTGTGGCCATTGGCCAAAACTAAAGGCATCTTTGTAACTAATAAAAGCGTCCTCTGGAACAGCTAGATCACTACTGAAACTACTGAGAAGAAAAATGAGTACTAAGGAAATTATGGTACACTATTAAATCTCTTATTGATCTAGCTCCTAATGAGCCCATTAGTCGGGTCAAATCTGCCTCTGATGATTTCATCACTAATTTGATCATATCTGAAAATAAATGTTAGTATCCATTTTATAAATTTAAATGCTGGCAAAGATTTGATGCTGCTTCAAACAGTACTGGCTCTTCTGGTATTAATAATGTCAAATGGCTTAATTAACATGGACCCTCATGCTTTTAGTTTCAGCCAGTTTCTTACAACGTAGTTAGTAAAACGTTGTTCCAGATGTGTATAGAGATAACGGATTCAAAGCTCCTTAACTATTGACTCAACAGCCATTTTAAGTCAATTACTTACATTTATAATTACTTTTCTCTAGAGAGAAGCTGATTACTTGTGGATTTGCTGAGGCACGCTGACTTTTCATTAATGGCATCTTGCCTCTCCCTGTTGCTGCACAAAGCACGACTGGTAACACAAGCAGCATAATTCAAAGGAACCTGGTGGACAATTACGAAACATTTCTGCTAAACAAACCATGCCCATTGTGTGCCAACAGACAATGAAAGATTCCTTTCCCCCAGATGGAAAAAATTTCAAGGAGAGACAGGGAAGGGCAGTTCTCATTATACCATTGCATCAGCAATTTTATCAAAGTGCAACCTTAATATGACAGAAGTAACCCGAGAGCATGCTGAAAAGGAAGAGAAGACTGCTCTCTTTGTGGCTTTTAGTAGCATAGAGCTTAACAGAGGATATGAAGCGATTCCAAGATTTGGTTTTTAAATACTTCACAGTAGCTGTTGATGTTTAGAACAGGATGGCTATGTTAAATTCTTGGACTCTTGTTAAGTCCCAATCTACTTTATTAGACAAGGGACTGGAAAGTCTTTTGCAGATCCAGGTAGTCTAGAACAGAAAGAAAACAGGTTAACTGTCACTGTTACCCATCCTTGATGAGGTAAACTTGCAATATGTCTTTCTTTATCACTAAAGAGGTTAAAGACTATACCAATAATCTGCAGGACTATACCTTCTTGTGCAACCAGGACCTGTCACGAATTCACAAAACTCACAAATTTAATTAGCCAAGTCTCCCCAAGTGAAAACAATTTTAGTTCAACCATAACAGTGCAGATGTCTTCCTATTTGGGCATCGGTATATCATTTGTATGTTCTATTCCCTTAGGCATACACCATATTTTCTCACATACCAACACATTTTTGTTTTTACCAAAACCAGTTGCTAGAAATTGAAGTGCACATTATATATGAGATGTATAGTAAAAGTTTCTACCACTTACCAGACAAAAGTGAAAGTCAAGTCTATGATCCACAGAGAGCACAAGAGTGAACAGGCTCAGCTCCCTAACTGCTGCTACTCAGTTACTTACTACAAGGAAAGATCTGTTGTTTTTCATTCTGCCTTTCAGAAACAGGATAAGTGTCTAATTCTGGAGCATGCTATATGCAATAACATATGGTATTTGGAATATGGTCTTTTTCTTGTGACTTAGTTTTCAAGTTTAAACAGGCAAAACTACAGAAGATTAACTACAGGTACTATTCACCTTATGCTCCTGCCACATGTTACATATATTACTGAATTAACTGGTTAATCACACAATAAATTTAGACAAGCCACACATGTAAAGTAAAACTGGCCACATGTGCAAAATCATTATTGTGCCATTAAAATGTCCATCCAGCTATAGGAAGAACCAACCAACTACAAAGTTAGTGCTCGAAAATGTGTAACACTTTTATAGCTGTTTTCTATCCAGGTTGAATTTGAACATGTGGCAGGGCCTTAGGGCCACTAAAAGTGTGCTAGGAACTAGACACAACAGATAGCCACCAGCTCCATTTCCCAAAAAAGTAAAAACACAATTACATATAACCTACAATGAAACAGCAGCTGATCAATGGGAGGAAAGACAAGGGTCATGGCAATAATACTGCATAGAGATTAATCAGGGACAAATGTACAGGACAGCTGAATAATGTCTGTACAGGTTTTGTTAATAATTATATTCTTAAAACAAAATTTCAAAAAAATGGCTTGGTTAACTCACTTCTTGTAGATCAGGGGTATAAAACATATGGCCTGTAGGCCAATCTGGCCAGCAGAACCTCTCTAAGAAGTCTATCAGCCTGTGTTAAATCAAACATTAGATTTGAATTTTTTTAACAAATATTTGTAGCTACCTGGCAGCTAGGATGACTGGGGAATGAAGAAGCTTTTTACAAGAGGAAACTAAGAAAAACTTGAATTGCTTAGCCTAGTAAATAAAGGTTGAGAAGGGATATGACTGCTGCCTATTAATATATCGGATATAAACATTAGAAAGAAAGCAGGGGTATTAAAGGGAAAAAGACAATACTGGGATACGAACAAATGCACATAAACCTGTTACAAATAAATCTAGCTTTAAAATCACAAGTAGGTTGCAATAGCAGGGAATGCATGCTGCAATCCAAGAGGACTCTTCCAGACCTCTGCTTTATGTTCCTAAATTATATGGGAAGGGTTCAACACTGCTCTCAAGTACCAGAAAGTGCTGAAGAAAAAAAGATAATTCTATAGAACAGGGTTTTCAAAAATGAAATAAGATATTCAAGCTTCTTGGTTTGGATAAAAAGATTATTTTAGCTATGTTTCTTTGTAGGAGAATATCTCCATTTTACTCAACCCAGGTACATGACAGTTCAAAGATAAAAAAGTATTCCTGACAAAAGAATCTGAATTCACAGTTTCTTGCATTTTAAGATGTGGGTAGTATTACTGTCATAGAGAGTTCATATGTAAAAGAAACTATCAAGGAAGACAGCTCCTTAGTTTACGCTGGCACTCTGTAACCGTTTACAAAAATTCAGAGAGGATCATAACATAATTTTAAGAAACAAAGCTTAAATGCTTTTATAAAAGAGACAGAGAGAGAGAGTGCACACAAACCAGAACTGCAACAGTAACACTGCATGCATGTGATATAGGGGAAAGATTTAACTTGAAGAAGTTTCAGTTTTAAGCTTTCACTAGGTTGTTAAAAAAGTCAAGAGAGTTCCGTATGAATAACACCTTAACACCAAGCTCTTCTAAGCTTTCTCATAGTATTTGAATAGTATATATCAGACAGGCTCAAAATCTTCTTTAAAAGATTCTCAAACAGAGAAAATATTCAGAAAAAAAGAATGCAAGTGGCAGGAATTTCTGTAAGTAATATCTTTTACTGGACCAACTGTATAGTTAGGATAGACTAAGACAAGCTATCAGGTACTATGGTACTCTTCCTCAGGTCTCATCACTGAACAATTTCCTAAAAATTCTTAAATGTTCCTTAGTTAAGAAGCATTTTTCTTAACAACCACACAAACTACATAACTCAAAAAGATGGGTGAACCTGATTCTTCACTCACTATATTGGTTTTATAAAAAGGTAACTCTGCTGGCTAAGTCAGTCAAGGTATTCTTAATTCATTACATAAAAAAATATAAACTGTGATTTTGACATTTTAAAAGTCTGGGGATGCTTCCACTCTTTTCAACTATTATAATAATCAGAATATATTTTAGTTTACCTAATAGATTATGACATATCTTTGATTACTCAAGTACTTCGTACCAACGCACACTTTTGTAAAGAAAAAGACCATTTCACTTTAGTAAATTAAACCTGCCTATACACCAATTTGATTAGCAATCAAGCTTTGTATGCTATACACAGAATCACAGACGTATCTGGGCTGCTACGTACAGAAGGAGACTCAGGGTTTCTTTCTACACTGTATTATTCCAGCTGTGTCAGTAACTCCATACACAAAAAAACCTGAAAAGTCAGTGGAACTATGTTAAAAAAAAAAAAAAAAACCTGGAGTGAAACAGTACTGAATCATATCCTCTGACCCTACCCTGCATAAAATTTACAAACTATGGCTCCAATCTGCTTTTCACTGCAGGTCCCTGCACAGAGCCCAACTGATATCAGTGGGACTAGCTGCTGTCAAAGGGTTTCATTCATTCACATGACACTTCAAGATCAAAGCCCAAATTAGATATTGCACACCAATTTCCCCAAAGGAGAGCACTGATGATTTGTGACGTGGGGGGTTATACATGAGTCATGAGAACACTTAGGATTGGAAAATATGATTTACAATGAAAAACCTCACAGAACACTGTTTATTTAACAAAGAGAGGTTTCAGTCGCTAAGAACATGCAGGAGGAACAGAAATGTGATACTCAAAAACGTGCAGACCAGCAGGAAGAGGTATAAACTACAGGCAGCCCTCGGACTTATGACACAATTGGTTCCTGAAAACCGCGTCTTAAGTCAAAATGTTGTAATTCGGAACAATTTTCTCATAAGAAACAATGTTATAAATGGGAGATTGTTTCCTGAACCAAGGCCCAATACCCTATTTTCACTAAAAATACCCCAGAATTTTGTACTCGATCAATTATAAATGGGTAATATAGCTACATTAATGTATTTATATTGGAAATAGCAATCGTATTGATTTGGAAGGACTTTTTGAAAGGCTCTTGGTTGGACTTTATGAAGGGTTCTTGGATGGAGTCGTCTCAGGACTCTTGGCTGCAGGTTTTTCTGGAGCCTTGTCTGCCTTCTTAAAGACAGTGTCCCAGGAAGTTTGGAGATGTTCTCCAGGGAAATAATCAACGCAGCAAACTTGTTCAATGGCGCGGCGTCGCATCGGATCAAGCATTGTAAAGTCAAAACTAACGTCATAAAGTTGAAACAGCGTGTCAATTTAGAAACGTTGTAAGTGCGAAACATTGTAACTCGAAACACTGTAAGTCGATGACCGCCTGTATACCAGTTCTGGAGGCATAAAGAAGATCTATCATATTTACTTGAATCCAAGGTGAAGATTTTTCCCCTTTTCAACATGGGCGGAAAAGCCCCTGGTTCTGGACTTGCATACAAGGGGTAGGCAGCTACTACAGCTTCAACTCTGGTTCTGATCCAAGACTGGGGTCAGTCAGAGCCACAGCTTCAGCCATGCCCCCACGCCATCTGTCCCCTGCAGCCTCTGTCCCCTCCCCCCCCGAAGCCTCTGCCACCTACCATCAGTCATGGGTCCAGCCCCATTCTGGCCCAGGACACAGAGTACCCAGTAGCTCTGGCCCCAGCCTGGCCACAGCAGTGGTAACTTCAGCCCAAGGACACCCAAGCTGCTGCCACTGCCACTGCCACCATCACTACTATGGCTGGACCAGGACCAGAGCCTCCATGTACTCCATGCCCCAGGCCAGAATGGGGCTGGAGCCATGACAGACAGTAAGCAACTGGGAAAGGCACTGTGGGCAGGCACCATAGGCAAGCGCAGGGGGCTAGGGCTTCAACTGACTCCAAGCCCAGAGTCCATTTGACCAACTTGACAAGGACTGAGCAGCTTAATTTCAAGCACTAATATATATTTGTAAATCAAGTTTACATATTTTCCTAAAATATTTTTCCTCAAATTTAGAGAATCTGATTCTTTATAGCCTTATGGCCTGTGGTGAACGGATCACATCAGACGATTGTAATGGTTCCTTCCAAAACAAATCCGTACCACTGAACAAGCAAAAAGGAAGTTTACATATATGTAATTCAATTCCTCTTCTAACTTGCTAGTATTGATTTAGGTTTTATTAGGCTGCTTTGGAAGTAGGTCCATGAAGGAAGCTGAAGTATACACTCATGCCCTGTAACACTTTTTTTAGCTACTTGCACTGTAACAAGCATTTCTTTCATACACTTAAAAAGACTGCAGTATTAGTTTCCTTGGGAAGAAATCATCTCACATTATTAGTTCTAGAGAATATGCACTGCCTACATATTGCACAAAATATTGATTTTTATACATATTTGTATCTTTCCCCAAATTCCCTAGAGTGCTATGAATACTCATTTTTGCTATTCATTTTTTCACTTGCTCATTATATAGTTGAATGACAAATGCCTCAACTAAATATTAAAAAGTATATGCTCAATAAAGACAGACAAGGAGCTTATGTGCACATTTGGAAACTAACTGAAGAAGGAAAACAAGCCCAAGCTCAAAGCTCATGATTATGCACACATACATAAGAGCAAAAAAAAAAAAAAAAAAAAAACTGCACAAGTACAAAAGGTGAATAGATCCATTGAGGAGCTTGTTAAACAAAAAAGACTAGTGATTGCAATTACAACATTTGTTTATTTGTGGAAAGATGAGACAGAGCAGCATCTACTTATAATTTAAAGGGAAAATGGGAAAAGAAAGATTTTTTTCAGTGATCTTTTTTGTATCCCAACACAAGGGACAGGGCAAAGTGACCTTATTTCAAAAGGTTGCAATACTCTCAACACAGGCAAAAATATGATTTTGTCTTTGCTTGCCCTCAGAAATAGCAAAGCTGTTTTAACTGAAACTTTAAATACTCATCACCATCAATCTGAGGGAGAGACCTACCATGAAAAATTTCAGCCCAAATGATTTGAGCTTGGCTAAATGACTAAAAAACAGTCTCCTAATAGGAAGCGTGAGACCATCTTAACTACGACATTGTTACCAGCAGAGTCTAATATGAAAAGAGGAAGCAAATAACAAGATTTTGTGCATTATTAAGTGTAATTGCTGATATGCCCTTTTTTTTTTTTAATAACCTGACCAATGATTCACTTAGTTAGGCTCATCCAGCCTGTGAGTATTTCCAATTGTAAAAGTATCCGATGAACTTTATCACAAAGGAATAAAACAAAGTGTAGAGCAGGAGAATGGTAATGAAAGAGCAGTTAAATAGTACAGCAACAGCACATTTACAAGGGAATCCTACCTAAAAAATTAAATAAAGCAGACCAGAAGAAGACATAACTAGGAGTGAAGGACAGATTTAATTTTCAGAAACTTGCATTGTGGTGTCATGCAGGTGAATTCCAAATCCTGTCTTACTGCGACTGGAGTAGACCTGACATAATTGGACAAAATCTTGGCAGAACTTGAACTAAATATTATAGAAAGCAATTATTTTGAGGTATATAAGAAACTGTACCAGAAGGCAATGAGTAGCTTTACACAGCAACAGCAAATAGCACAGCCTTGTCAGAAAAGCCACCCCCTACCAAAACACTGTTTAACTTCTAAGTGGCTGGAGGCTACATGCCCTGCAGGCCACATGAGGAGAGGCTGCACACCTGCAGGCTGCACCAAAGCAAGCCACAGGTCCTAGGCTGCATGCTGCATGAGTGCCAACCTTGCCCCACCACTACGTGCTTCCACCACTACCCTACCACTGCACCATGCTGCCCCTGGCTCACCATCAGCTCCCTGAGCCAAGCTGCACTGCACTGCCCCACCCATTTAACCCCTCTCCCCATTTTGTTTGTCTGTTTGGGGGTTTTTGTTTTTTTTAAATATGCCAGATCTTCCACAGAAATTATGAGCTTGATGCAGAAATTATTGGGGAAGAACTGCAGACTAAGCGAAGTAGCTGGTTAGACAAAATCATAACAGTCTATGAACAAGTGTTCAATGGGAACAAGTGTTCAATTTTTAAAAGGTATTTTATAAGCGTAATAGCCCAGTTGCAGAATAAACTTTTATACTTTATGGAGGGAGGGAAGTGAAAATGTTAAGAAAACTGACTAATCAACCAATACAAGAATATCTAAGACTATTCAAGAGACCCAATTATGCAACAAAGTAAAATCATCATCCAATTGGATGATCTGAAAATCTGAGTATTTACCACAGACTGACCATGATGCTGACCATTAACAAATTTAAATATTCTTAAAGTATCAGACTAAGTAGAAATTATATCCTACCTTGCTACATCCATCATAATCCTCCCATTTTAACAACACTGTAGCTGCCTCCACCAAACACTGATGATCAGTAGAACAGGCACAGACGAAGCAGAATTTCTCCATTTCTTATCTTTATTAACGATTCCTTCTCATTCTGTAACCAACATTCTTATTGCAACTAGGAAGAATTTGGTTACAAAGTGAAAGAATATAGCCCTAATTCTCTTCTCCCCTCCCCTCCCCCCCGCAATTACTTTAGAGATCACAAATTCCAGAAAAGTATTTCTACAGATATGTTAATGCTTAGTCAAGGGGCTTGGGTATGTTCATTTATTACATATGTACCCCTTTAAAAGAAAATCAATTGCTGAACTAGATACCTTTGGGATTTTTCCCATATGGTGTGGATTCAAACAACCAGACAAAATACAGAACGAACTGCTTCTAGCTCTAATTCTGCTGGCTGTTGTCCCTCACATCACTGTATTGAAAAGTAGCACTACACAGATTGAAAAACTGTTTTTAATCTTTAAAAAAAATCTTTTAAAAAAAAAGATGGGAGAAAAAAGTTTGGACAGCATCTACTTCCTGGCAAACCAGAATTCAATCCAAGTAGACAGGAAAACTATGGTTAACTACAACATTAGTTACATGCCTCAACAATCATTTTGATCCTGATTTTGTACTGAATGTAATTCATGGTAAGACAAATCTACAAAGGGATGATGATACAGGATATGGGAACAGATACATCTGGAGCCATTTCAAAAAGGAAGCTGCTGGTATATTAACTTTTACATTATAGCAGTTGCTTCCCATCCTTGCCCTTGGGTGAAAACCTTAAAAGTTGCAGTTTTGCTACATTTTTATCAGTTCCAGCTTCACCACACACAACTGTTAGAATACCACGGTTACTGTGACTCCAAGATGAACATGGGCCGCCAATGTGGTCATAGAATCAATGAGTCGGAAGGGACCTAGACAGATCATCTAGTCCGACCCCCTGCCATGGGCAGGAAGGAGCACTGGGGGTGGCAGGGGTCATAAGAACACAGCCAAATGCCTATCCAGTCTCCTCTTGAAGATTTCCAGGGAAGCTGAGAGCACCACCTCTCTGGGAAGCCTATTCCAGGCTCCTGGCCACCCTTACAGTGAAGTAGTTCTATCTAACCTAAATCTGTCCTCCCTCAGCTTGTGGCCATTGCTCCTGGTGACTCCAAGGGGGGCCCTGGTGAACAGACTTTCCCCCAGTCCCCCAATCAGGAAGACTAACTGCACCTTGTCATGCATCCACAGATGCATCACCAGCAGGTCCAAGGAGGTGATCCTCCCCCTCTATATGACATGGGTCAGGCCGCGGTTGGAGTACTGCGTTCAGTTCTAGGCACCACACTTCAGGAGGGATGTGGACAAAATCAAGAGGGTGCAGAGGAGAGCCACTTACATGATCAAGGGGCAGCAGGGCAGGCCCTATGAGGAGAGGCTATGAACCTGTTCAGGCTCCACTGTTGAGCCTTCGTTGATTTGGATCATTGTCCCTGATTCGATTCGGCCGAATCCAAATCTGAAGATTCAATGCCAATTCAGAGAATCAGCAATTCGGCCATGGACACAGCTTTAAATGTTTTTTCTACATATCCTGAGGTAGCAGGAATGGCTTGTGATTGCTGTGATGCTGGGGCGCATGGAGTGTCCAACGGGGTCGGGGGGAGGGAGAGGACGGGACGGCTGCATGTGCTTGGCAGTGAACCTAGAAGTAGACTGGAAGTATTTCCAGTCCACTTCTAGGTCTGCTGGGGAGTGTGCTGCTCCCCCCACCCCGACCCAGGAGGCACCAGACCCAATCGGCTGCAGGGGGATCCCAGGTGCCCCCCCAACCCCAGAGGCACCAGTCACCGAGCAAGAGGGGAGCGGGGGGCCCCCTGCATGCTCCCCAGGGAACCTGAAAGTAAACTGGAAGTCTTTCCATTTCTGGGTCTGCTTCTGAGTGCGCCGGGGAGCCCCCATGCTTCTGTGGGACACTCCATGCACCCCAGCATTGCAACACTCACAAGCCCCTGCTACCTAGAGGTATGTAGCAGGGGCTCATGTAAAGCTGTCTCTATGTCCAAAACTTCAAATCTATCCAAATCGATTCAAAGGGTTCCAATTCGATTTGGAGAGATTAAAGGGTCTCCTGATTCAATTCGGAGATTCGGCCAACAAATCGGGCTGAATCAAAATCAGAGACCAAAGCTTTGCACAGCCCTAATAAACAGCATGATAATAAATTATTGCCTCAAATATTACCCAACACACCTTCACAGTAGTTATTCATCTGCTTCAGGAGATAGATGTTCTCTGACCAAGGAAGTACAGCAAAGCAACATAATGACAGCACCACATGGTGTTCCAAGTTATATACAGGTTTCCCTCGCCAACTGTGTGGGTTAGGCTCCAGAAAGTTCCCGTGGTTGGCAAAATCATGGTTGATAAAAGCAAAGGCTTGTGGGAAAAATGGGGTTAGGGACTTGAATACTGTACAGTATAGTGTATAAAAATCATTTTTACTTACCTTTAATATATGGTGTGCTCAGCTAGGTGTAGGCATACCCCTAGGGGTACTTAAACAGTTTACAAGGGGTATGCACCTGAGGGCGGGGATGGCATGCACCCAGGGCATGGCATCAGCATCTCCCCTGGCATATTTGCCTCTTACCCAGGGGAGGGGGAGGGGAAAGGGGAAGGGGAGGTGGAAAGGAAGGAGGGGAGGGACATGCCGGCTGATCCAAAAGCACTTCCTCACCCCCACCTGTCTGAATGGTGGGGTGGGAGTGTTTTGTGCCTACCTCTGGCAACACACAATTGACTGGTCAGCAGTCTGAGGATGGGGCCCTGCCAGGCCAGATCGTGGGACAATCTGAGCTCAGCTGCAGCAGAAGCCACCTGGCCACACCCCTGGATGAGCCACTGGGCTCAGACTGTCCCACAACCCAGCCTGGCTGGGGCTACTGTTCCCTGCCACCCTGCTTCCTGCCCCCTCAACCCAGCAGGATGATCACAGGAAGAAAAACACACCCTGTGTTACACAAAAAGAAAGCAAAGAAATGATCCTTGCAATTTGACTAGGGGGAATGTTCCCCTCCTATCTACCAAATGGTTGAATCCTGAATACATGAGCATAAAACCTACTAGCCAGGTTCCTAAGAAGTACTTTAGTAGAGGTGAGAGTGGCTAGGTTGTGCTAGTACTCCTGATGGAACTAAAGGCAGGCACAAAAAAACCCTAAAAGCCAGATAACATTCACAGAAAAATGGGGGGGGGGCGGGGAATCTTAATGTTCCTTAGAGGTGACCAAGAGAAGTCACAAAGCATGCAACTGCCAAACACGTCCTGCACAGAAATTAATTTCCTTTCAAACCTATAATGTCAACCACCAGATACTCAAATCCATACATCATATGCTCCAGTTGTTACTTCAGGAACACTCCGTCCTATTACCTGTCCCATAAACTTATGCATTTCTATCCTAAAGGACTGGTTTATCTACAATTCCTACTGCCTGAATGACTAATATGCTAAACAGTGAAACTCTACAGAAACAGTAAGTCACAGTGGTATCTGCTGAAGTGGCGTAGCCCAGTGGAAAAGGAAGAGACTATTATGAAACTGACCTTGGATATGCAATGCATCAAGAAAATGACAATAGTAGAGTACTCTTAGACACCTTGACTGATTCCATGGTTGGCTACTAAGTCATTACAGAATAAGGTGGAAAGTGGTTAGAATCCAAATGACTAAAATATAAAATAAAGACTCTCTACAGGAGCAAGCAGCAGTAGCATTTAAGGCTGCTGCACCCATAAGATCAGTCAATACTACAGTAAAAGCTTACAGAAGACACTGCTTTGGAAGACTTACCTAAATCAACACCACACCAGGGGGTCCATGCCCTCCAACTCCCGTATATCAGAGACTTTTATTTAAACCTACCCATCCTACCTCTGATCCATGCAAAAGTTTCTTTGGACCCTCATTCCCAAACTCCTCCTCCACCCCTGCAAAAGGTTGTGTGTGACTTTTACACTCATGTCCAAAGTACCTTTCTCCTCACCACCTTACCCCTAGATTGGACAGGACAGGAGGTGGCTGGTGCCCTTTCATTCACCAATAAGCCAATAATTGGGAAACATCACACTAGCAAAAAGAAGTAACGAGCACCCTGTATTCACTTTCCTCCAGCTTCTCCAGTTCGGTGAGCATCTCCCCCACAGCTGTTAGGTGGCATTAAACAGGGAAATTACAGATCAGTTCCAAGTGGGAAAGGCTTTTCCCCATCTTCTGATTTTCACTAAAAGCCAGTAAGTCATTCTAGTTAGAACATTGCCTGCAGCCTTGGAATTGATCTAATACAATATTCAAATAATAAAATACATAGATATGTATATACACACACATTGTATTATAACAAAACAAATAAATGCCATCAAACTGACTGTGAGGCAAGATAAATTTACACGTTATAAATTAATCCAAGTAGATAAGATAGACAAACAGAAGTAGGGTGGTCATCACAGAGGACATTCCAGTTTTCTACTACTCTGTCCTCTATTGATACAACACTTGACACCTTTATGTCCTCTATTTTTCTTTTCAAGAGAAAAATAGAGGATGTAAAGGCTTCAGGTTTCATATCTAGAGAGGACAGAGGACAACCAGACTGTCCTCTATGATAGCCACCCTAAACTAGATCTATACATATATATCCAGCACAAGCTTTCATGAGCTGATGCTCACTTCATCAGATGTACAGAAGGGACCTTAACAACTGATCTGCTGAGGGGCAGCATAAGTTCTAGCAGTTTCATTAATATGTACTGAAACTTTCCCCCACAATGGAAAGAATATGGGTGTGTACAACATTTATAAATGGTACTCCAAATGGGGAATCTTTAAAGCAGACATTTTTAGACAGTTTGAACATTCATAGCTCATGCTTACAGCAACATGGAATGTTACCAGAGCTACAGTATCACCTCTAATGTTCTTCTTTTAAGTAGAGCCACATCAAATATTTAACTAGATAGAAAGACACATTAAAATACTGAAAAGTGAAGATAAAAAGTACATTTTAATGATGCTGGAACTTCCTACAGGAAGTAGATTTTGATAAATATTCTCAAATACATTCTCAGAAAGTCTGTGTTACTTTGTATAAAAAGGCTGATTTATATAGGCCTGATTTCGTTTGCAGCTATATTCATCACAAACATTTTCATACACACGGGCTGAGGTGTCCAGAGGAGGCTAAGAAACATAGCTGCTTGACTTGCATCAAATTTCCAGGTCATTTAGGCACCTATTCCCTTAGGTTCCTTTGAAAATTCAATTACTACATTCTATCATTTCCATACAAAAGTGACAGCACAGGAAGCTACACGCATAAAAATGTACATATAGAAAGAAGTATTCAGAGGGTGGCATCTGGCCATCTAATATACCTATAGATGCATCTATAGTTTCAACTGTTTGGGAAAAATATTACCTCAGATATCTTATCCATTTGTAAGAAATAAATATATTGTTATCAATTAATTTCAGTAATGGGAGTGACAGTTATCTCATTTATAGAGAAAGTATTCCACTCTCAAAGTAAAAGATCTCCTCAAAGAACATTCATTATTCCTATATTTGAAGGCTAAGAAAAACATTAGTGAGGGGGCTGCCAAGACTAAACCAATGTGTTCTAAATAAGGAAACACTGCATGTATTTCCCACTGTTGCCCAAGACATACAAACATAATCAAGTATGTGCAAGTGATCAAAAATGACCTTCAATAAAGTCAAAAAAGATTATTTGTTGACTTCAAGACCTACAGTATACAGTTTCTTGTTAGCAAAATTCAGAAAAAAATAGGATTATTCACTTAAAATAGTACACAAATAAATAATGAAACAATTGGATGAAACACAACCTACACTTACATTGTGCACTCGTATGACATTAATAATAAAGACGGGCCATAAGTCCTATTTGTCTTTTTAAATGTGTTCTGTTTGAGGCACATTAACCAATTGCAAGTCCTTAGTCAGGAGAAAATCCCATTAACTTCAGAGGGATATTCTATTTGAAAAAGGGTCTGCAGGACTGAGTCCTTGAAGATTTCTAGGACAAGCAGGAAAAATAAATTGATAATACTATCCTAGTATTCAAATTATACCTCAAGAGCTACATTTAGTTCACTGCAGTCCTACACACAGCTGTCTTACAGGTTTGAGAAAAGTATTGTACTGGTAGACAATTAAAGTATGTGAAAAATTCTATTATATCGTATTCTCCTACTGGAAGAATAATTATGAGCCAAATATCTAAGGCTGGCATTACTGGGAGGCAAGATATTGACAAAATGTAGCTATACTACTCAAGATGAAAACAAAGCCATGAAAAATCTCCAAAAGGAGACTCTTCATCTACTAGATCAAACAGTTGTTGCAGGACTCCATCAGTAAATGCAAAGAAAAGGAAGCAAATACATAGATTTTATTTGATATACCAGTAACTTAGTTTGTTGTTAAAGGCAAAATAAAACACTTCCAGATTCTTTCTGGCGTTTTAGTGTTTCTGAGTGTTTGGATCCTGCATATTTAGATATTTATGAACGTGTCATTTTCAAAACGGCAGAAGCCCAGGACCGCATGAGCAAATCTAGCATTCATGTACTCAAACTATGGAAGTTATTTATCTTGATATGTATTTGGCACAAATATTTGATCCGAATCCCAGCCCAAAGCAGCAGTGGGGAGGCAGGCCCTGGCCCCAGTCCCAGCCCTGGATGCAGGCCTCTGTCCCCACCCCACCCCCACCATCATTCTTGATGGGCAATTTGCTAGTTAATTACTAAAACTCTACCTAAATTAATAATAAAAATAGACCTCCACTAGAAAAAAAAAAAGCCTGATCCAGCATCTCTTGCAAACATGCATGTATGAAACTATGAGTAAATTATATGTGGCAATAGAGAAAACACATTAAATTGTTTCTTAAAACATTCAGCACTGTTTGTATAATTTAACCAGCTATTGAATTTTAGAAACACCAGAATGTGACACACCTTTCTTTACTGGCCTCTGAACAGGTTTTCCTGGTCAACAGTATGCAAAAATTAATGTTGGAATATTTGCATTTTATTGTTAATTTTAATTACCAGTTTTAAACAAGGACACAGGCCTGTTCCCTTCTATTAAAAAACAAACTTTTTAGTTCCAAGCAAAATGTTTATTGCTCCATTTTATGTAAGAACAATTCCTACCTTCTGAGGAGCCAAAATCCTCTGTCTGAACTTTTCAATTGTATCTTGACCTGCAGCAGCCCATGCACTAGCAAATGCTTCTGCTTTGTCTTGATCAAGGTGAACGCTCTCCAGTTGTTGTTGCAGAGTAGCTGGTTTCAAATTATGATACACTGCCTGTTAAAGAGAGAAACACAACTATTATTTATCTCCACCGTAACTGCTGTTCTTTGAGATGGTCTGTGCATACACACTTCATGGTTACACATGTGAACCCAGCACACACTACTTGGAGACTTCTGCCAGCAATACTACTGTGGTGCATCTAGGATCCTGTGTTTTCTCCTGCTCTCAGCAGAGGACTTAAAATGGTGTAGCTGTCCCAATGCCCTATCAAGTTCCTTTGAAATGGAACACCGTAAATGACTATTCCTAAGATTCAAGGTGTGCATGAAGGCATGTAATGTGCATGTACACAACACATCTCAAAGAGTAACACTGAGCAATCATGTATACAATCTATTGTAAGTGATTCCAAAGCAGTTGTAATCGCAGATGGTAGGACTTGAGTCTATCAAAGGTCAATGAATAAAGGACTGCCTTGACAAAATTCACGTCAGACTAGAAAGCTGGAACTACAGCGTAATGTTTGGTAAAGGATTGTATTGAAGACTGTATCACCCCCTTGCATTAGTCCAGGGGTGGGCAAAAACTGGCCCACCAACAGGTTTGATCTGGCCTGCGGGTGGACAGTTGTCAACTCACTGGATCTGGCTCAAGGGCAACTGGCAGCTCCAGCCTCCATGTAGTGCTGGGCAGACAGTGGGGGACCCAGCAGTATCAGGCATTGAGTGGACCTAGGCAGGGCTTGCACCACAGTGGACCAGCAGCAGCTATGGACATGGTGCACAGGTTCAGAAGCTTGGATGCAGAACCTGCCAGTGGTGTTCACAGCTGACCCACTGCCTGCCCAGAGCCCCAACCCAGAAACTGCCAACTCTTACCTTACCACAAATCCTACCACAAATTTTAGATGCAGTCTCAAAGAGACTGTTCTTAAGAAATATGGTATGATGCAGATCTGCCAAAAGTACCTGCAGTAGTACTGCTACTACAAATGCTGTTTTCTACATCATGTACAAAACAGAACAGGAGGTCATATGTTCAGAACAGTGTGTCAACAATCAAAAAAGAAAGTTCAGTGACTGAAACTGGACTGAATCGGTCTGGAACCTGTATGTACAAAGGCCATGACAAGGCCTTTGAGAAACCTTGTCATCTGCAGCATGTGAAAAAGACTTCCTCTTCCTTGTATCCAAGGATGAAAAGCCAAGAATGATTGCAGCTAACTGAACTCTAAGTTACCAGACAGCACACTGTTCTTTAGTATACTAAATACTGCAATTGTTAGAGCCTCATTTGAGTGGGAAACAGCTGGCTGGCCACAGCCCAACACAGAAAACCTGTTCTAATTCAAAAGATTCGTTACTGACTCTTTCCAGATATTGATAAAGATACTCTCAGCTTCATTAAAACAGCATCTCTCCAGGGGATTTAGATTAAGACTTTACAGCACCACACAGAAATATCTGAACTAGCTCTGCATACACACGCTGTGGAACTGGAAACAGTATAGAGCCACACTAACCCTGTGCTGCGTCAAGGTTAATTAGCTCTGAAAAGAGATCTGTTTCACCTGAACAGGCCAAGTTTCTTTTACACTTTTTCCTTTGGCACTGATTTAGTTTGTAATCATTCCAAGCATTCATTTACAGCTGCTATGACAAGAAACTGTGCACCAAGGTACATAAAGAACTGCTCAAACACCCTGAAATGTGGGTATCCTAATACCCACTAGCCCTTTAAGAAGCAGGTAGCAAGTTCCATAACATTTTATTTGGATCAAGAACCACGTTACTAGTCACTGCTCCCTCCACATCTTGAGCTGATGTTTTTTAGGGTGTGTATCTGCCCGAGTCTTTTCTATTTATTTCCCTAAATTTGAAGCCAGGCCCATCTGAAAAGCTGTAAGGTCCTCATAAATAGGTGACATGGTCTTCTTGGCTAATGCATCATTCGGAGAGTAGGGCAAGATTTAAGCTGATGCTTATTCCAACATCTCTTCCTCTGCTATGTCTAACTGGACTATCTGCTCCAATGATACTGAAGGCTGAACTTCCCTTCCCATCTAACTTGGATAGTTCATGGGTGAGGAACTGGAAGTGAGGAATCGGAAGAGAGAAAAGATAGGACTTGTGCCCCACAGGCATTTCATGGAGTCAAACGTGGCTAAGGTAGAGCTGTAAATGTTTATAGGGCCACTTCGGTGAAACCTATTGAGAAGATTTCTTAGGCATGGACGTGTCTGGAACAAAATTATGGAATCTACCAGAATGACTGCCCTTACTGATTTTAGTATGGAAACATTGCTTACCACCTTATTTCAGCTGGAAGCAGCAGCATAATAATCTTCTTGGAAGGGTGGAATGGTTCTCCATTGAGTAACAGCCTTCCATACCAAAAGTAGATCAATACCACAGAGGGTGCTTAATACAATTTGAATAAACTAGTGGTCATATGCTGGAGAAGTGATAAGCATAGTGCCAGGAAGTAGAGCAGATTGCTATCCACTAATAAATGCTCAAGCAAAAAAAAGATATATGTTATTTTCCCAATATATTAACTTGTGATATATTATATTTAATATGTATTAATTCAAAGGGCTTCTTCAGTTGAAGAAAGAGGCCCAGAAATAACAGGTACTGAAACTGTCAGTTTCAATTGAGCTGCAGCTGTCAGCACCAGAGGTGAAGGGTATCCAAGAGAAAGAAGAATATAGCTACTCCTCGCTCAATGTTGTGGTTACATTCTGAAAAAATGCAACTTTAAGTAAAATGATGTTAAGCAAATGCAATTATGTCACAAAGTAGTTACCTACTAGCAGGCGGCAGCCAAATAACATTATAACGTACACTGCGTGACTTTAAATGAGTTCTCTGACAGATCAGTGATGTAATAACAAAACAACATTAACCGGGACAACGTTAAGTGAGGAGTACCTGCATGATGCTAATCTCAACAAGACCTACTATATCAATTCAGGAGTTGACAGCAGCTCCTCAATCAGTGCACAGAAGCAGTATTTCTTCACTGTAATCTCAGTTCAATGATCGAAGATTTATAATGGTTGTTTGTAAAGTGAGTCTTTATGGAGAAGTTTGGGAAGTTTCAATTTAGACTTGCACACCATGCATGTGGCCTGAGCTGAAGGAGGAAAGAGAAACCTCTTTTCCACATGGCATTAGAGGGGGAATCTTTGAGTAGGATCTTTCAGCTCTTTCAGCAGCTGAATAACCAGGGTACAATGAAAGGAACCCAAAGCTTTTTTTAATAATATGCTTTCCCTCAAGCAAATTTCTCTACATTGTCTAATACAAGATAAGGAGGATTAGAAAATTGAACACTTATCCTTCAAGTGTCCCTTGGTTAAACAAAACAAACAACTTGATGTTAGCAAGCATAAGAGCTCTGCAGGAGGCATGCACTTGAAACCTGCTAACTTCTGCATAATTACAACCCAGGTACTCTAGGAAATCAGGAAGAATTCCCTCAGGAAAGCTAGGAAAATATTTATCTCTAAGAGAAAACTGTTTACTGAAGGGAAACAGAAATCTCTTACTCCATAGGTAGGAGTAGAAAAAAAATGAAAGGGAGTTATGTGGTCATGCACTTTTTATTTCCTCAGTAGAGAGCAAGACACATGCATAGTGTTTCTGCTACCAAGACTCCAGCTGCAGAGTACTGGACGTATGTCTACAGAAAAATATACATGCACAATCACTCAAATGATAAAGTAAAACTGCATTACTATATACAAATCTGATTCAAGAAAGCATTTTGGCATGTACTTAAAGTTACATGCCTGCTTTAAAAAAAATTTTTAAATAAGACTGCTTTTCTCAGGGTTTATTTAACTGGAAAATGAAGAAGAACTCACCTTTGTTACAACAAAAGAAAATTAACCATTATCCAATTACATTTTTAAAGCTAGTCTATTTACACAGCTATTATTCAGCAAAGCAAAACTCATATCTACCCTATATTCCTATACAAATGAAAATAAGTGTTCTGTTCTTTTTGGTTTAGTATACGCTTCTCATCACTTCACTTTCCCAACAGAAGCCAAAATCCTACACTCTTCCCCCTACCCCAAGTTCTTTTCCTAAAATTTTGTATTCATTTCTGTGCTGCACTAGGTAAAACCTAGTGCATCACAGAAGCATTTCTAAAGAATCTGTTTGACAAAATATATGCATATTTTCTACAGCAAAAACTAAATATTAACCACTTCAGAGAAAAATTAAAATATCAGAACTAAATTAGAATAACTTTGCAAGAAAAATTAAGCGAAGTGTATGAGCTCATCCTTCAAGTTCTTACTATATAAATAGTGCCATCAACTTTCACAGGAGTATTCCCCCTTAAGAAAAGGGTAAGTATTGTAATAGAGGTATTGCAGAGTAACTGCAAATCTTGCAAAACTATGTACTTAAAAAAAAAAAAATCAAGGCAATCCGATAAACTGTAAGCAACAGAATCAGATTATGATCTTTAGAGATTTGTTGATAAGCGCAGGGTACAAAAAGACCACCAGTATTCACATCATGTAGGGCAGGGATGGGCAACCTCCGGGCCACTTGTTGGCCAGGGACTCCATTTCCCAGTCACCCCCGCCCACATGGCTTGTGCCAGTCTCCATGGAGACCCGAGCCTCAGGTATACCAACAGCGTGTGCGGCAGAGCAGGGCAAGGGGCTGCCTTGGAGCTGCTGGGATCTTGCGATAGGGGCAGTTTGTTCTGGAGCCAGGGCAGAGCCGCAATCTATAGCCTGCACACTCCGGGCAGGGGATTGTGGCTCTGCCCTGGCTCTGTGCAGCAGTGACAGCCTGTGTGGAGCCGGGGTAGAGCCACGATCCCCTGCATGCATGCCCCAGCCCAGAGCATGCAGGCTATAAATCCTGACTCTGCCCTGGCTCTGGGGCAGCCCCCTGCACTGCTCTGCTGTGTGCACTGCCAGTGTGGCTGAGGCTCAGATTTCCATGGAGACCAGTACAAGCTATGCAGGCAAACGCAGCTGGGAAAGAGAGTACCCGGCCAACCAGATCCAGCCCGCGGGCCTGACATTCCCCATCCCTGATGTAGAGCATCACTGCACAAGTGCTTGAGTCAGTTAATATTCAGTGCTACGAAAAGAAACAGAATACAGCCTTCAATAAAAAATAGCATGTTTAAGATGTAAGTTTTCAGGACATCTACTTTAACTTTCCCTGTATTTATATTTCTATCAACAAACAGTACATTTCAAATACTTAATTTATACAGATAAAAATGGTACCTGCTCCAGAATAAATGATATTGTTTCAAGGATCAGATGAAGATCTTGCTTCTCCAGTGAAAAAGCAGCTTGAAGTTTTTCTTCCTCCTCTTCACTAAAGTTGTTCTCAGCCTAAAATATAAAAATGGGTTTATTTCTGGCATTCAATCTACCATCCAGAATTTTTCAAAATACAGATTTACTTCTAACTTCAATGAGTGGGGGGTTTTTTTGGGTGTGGGGGGTGTTAAATGGGAGCAAAAAGATAACTGTCTAGTGGAAAAATATTATCAGGACAACAAGGACTTAATCCAGCCTTGTCCAACATACAGCCCATGGGTCACCATGTAGCCCACCAAGCCATTTTCTCTGGCCCGAGGTCCCTCACTCGGGACAGGCGAGGAGTCCTGGTGCCTGCTCCGTGCTCCAGAGCGGCAGCGGGGTGGCAGCAAGTCGAGGCAGGCAGGGCCGGCCCATGGGACCCAGCCAGCAGCAAGGAAGGGGGAGCTGCTTTCCTCCACAGCGCTGGGCTTATCATGTGAGCTGCGTCCCGCCACCACTGCACTGAGGGCTGCATGGTGCGGGGCTGCCCCAGCTGCGCCTGACTGTACGAGCTGGGGACAGCGCCTGCAACTTCTCCTCTGGCTCCGCCCCTTGCCCCCAGCACACAGCCAGGGGAGCTGCAGCATGGCCCACGCCCTGCCCGCGTGTGTGGTGGACTGAAGTACTGGGTAACGCCCCACGCAAAGCTGGGGGCACCTCAGGGCCGGGCCGGGGCTGCAGGGCGCATGGTTGCTGGAGCCGGCTGGACAGGAGGCAGGAGGAGCCCAGCCCAGAGATGCTCTACATCCAGCCACCTTCTTGGCAGTTCAGGCAGAGCAATGGGTTCAAGACCACAGGTGTTCTTCGCTCAACATCTGCAAAGTTTCCGCCACAAGCAGAAAACCGAAGAAGTGTTTAAGATGCTGGGAGGGGCGCTCCCCTGGGACCCCCTTTTTTTTTTTTTCCCTAAACCCTTCATTGCCCTGCTCTCTCCTCCAGGAAGATGTGTTGCAGGTCTTTGTATATTAAATGAGCCCAGACCTCTCGGGTGGATTCTCCACAAAACTGAAAATAAAGGCCCCCCGCACTCCCTCCCCATATGTCTGCCGGTGTCAACAGAAGGTTCTGCCTCTCCAGGCAGTTCTGGTCTTATCCCAAGTTTTCAGCCTCCTCTTTTTTTCCCCTTTTAAATCTGACTCTGCTGTAGGTGCTGGTAGACAGCTTGTATATGCATGTGTACTAGAGAAGAGTTAGTGTTAGTAAGTTTCCTGTCTGGATGCCTAGGGAGTG
Organism: Crocodylus porosus; assembly: GCF_001723895.1. NCBI lineage: Eukaryota > Metazoa > Chordata > Crocodylia > Crocodylidae > Crocodylus > Crocodylus porosus. Next base: position 45,322,379 of record NW_017728950.1, read on the forward strand.
CTTTCCCTCGCATGGAGGTATTGTAGGGGTAGATCCATAAGAAAAGCAGCAGTAGCACCATTCAATGCAGAAAAATTTAAAATGATGATATATGACTGACAGGACACAAAGTTTGCTTTCAGTTTGAGGCGGTGTCTCACCATTTTGGACTTCACTGTGAATTCACCATTGTAAAAAAACCCCAAAAAACAAAACAACAAATGAAATAGAAGGCAAAGGCTTGGTCATTCCTAGCAAAGTGAGCAAATATAGGCTTTAAGAGGAAGTGCTCATGCCTTTTTTTTTCTGTGCAGGAGTTAAGCTGTTGAGGGTTCTTCTGCAAGTCTTCAAATAGATGACATTCAGGGAAAACAGAGAGGGTTTTCTCCTTACCTTTATCTTATCCTCGTTCAAATAAGCAGAGCAAGGTCCCAAATTCCCCAGTGCTTGCTAAGGTAGCAGTATATTTTCTGATGAAGACTGCAGCACAGGGATTTTTAATCAAAGATGAGGACATTTTTAGTCAGGCAAGAAACAGAAGAACATCTTGAATTAAAACTTGTAGGGGCTAAGTGTACAGCCCTATTTTGTGGAATAAATCCAGGAGATTTTAGACAAATACTAGAGCTGATTATAAAGGGCTAAGATATTTAACTTTATCCTTTTCCCATACAAGCTGAACATAATTCATTGCAACTCCTGGAGTCTGTGCACAACGGAAAGCAGAAACTAAAAGCCTAACTAGATTTCAGTATTTTGATAATTTTGATACCTTTGGTTGAAATCAGAATTCAAGATGTAGGTTAAGGAGTGGGTTAGAATTAAGGTTGAAGAAATCCAACCATATAGAAGTACAGATATTTAGAATTACATTTCTAAAACTACCTTATGTTCCTATCTAGAGACTTGTCTTTTCTTTTTGAGGTGGGAGGGGGAGAAGGTATTCAAAATGCCTAGCACAGAACACTCATTTTATATTTTTTCTACTTTGTATATCTGACAGTAAATGTGGTACTTTGCTCATGTGTTAACTTCGTGCTTTTTATGTAGGTAGACTATGGTTGTTTGTAAATAGATTAGTCTCCCACCGTATCTAATAAGATTTGATTAATTTGTTGGCAGTTATCAGGGTTGGTCCTGCCAAGAACTGGATTCTCTCAATAAATGAGCAACTTGGAGTTTCAGGAAGGGGGTTTTAGTGTTCCAACAAGGGACTTGTCAAAATGGCAGAACAAGGACGTATTCTCCTTCCCCTGCTGGATTAACAGCTCAAACAGTTTTAATTGTTTCTCCTTCTTCATTAGTAAAGAAAGATCTTCCTGGAAGTAATAGAAATATAACTGCTGTGATCGATATTTTCTAAAAAGTCAGTTTGAAAACAGCTTGTCTACTTTACTGCAGTTTTGATGGAAAAAATATTTTTTATCTTTGGATGGACTTCCCTGGAGGTCAAGTTTCATGTTGTCATCAATCTCTGTGTAGAAAACGGCAATTTATTTTAAGACTGGATGATGCTGACAAGCCCTTCTGATGTTGCTATTTAAATTATGGTCAACATTTAAAACCAGGGTTTTATGTAACCTTTAGTCATAACTTGTTATTAATTCAATAAAAGTAAATCTTCTTAAAGATTATTCTCAAAAATGCCCATTTTTGTTGCTTTGATTAGTTCCCACTCTGGCTGATATCTTTTCCATGTTTGATCTGTTGACTTGCATTATGCTTCTTTCATTCATTGAAAAGCAAAAGTGTTTATTTTAGTCAAGTGTTTGGTATTATTTCATTCTTGCTTTTATATTGTTTTTATTTTGGATTTTAATCCACATTTCCAGACCCATTTCATTGTCACTTCCTGCAACTTCACTGGTGTCGAACGTCACTCAGGAGCAGGAAGGAGAGGAGGGATCCAGGCACACTTGTCCCGCACACATGTGTGCCCCCTTACCTGACCCGAAGCAGAGTTGGATGCAGCAGCAGCGGAGCCAGCAGTGGAGGCAGCAGCAGCTGATCCCCTAAGGTAAGTGGGCAGAGGGACCAGACGCAGCTGAGCCAGATCCAGAGGGGTAGCCCCCCAGATCCCTCTTAACTGAGCCAGTAGGGAGCCGTGCTCCCAAGCCACGTGAACAGAGTGCACAAACAAGCACGCTCAGTAAGAGCACGCTGGCGTTTACATCAGCATTCGCACCGGCGGGTGAGCAGAAAGGGCCAGGGGGGAGACTCCTGATAGTGCAGGGCAAAGGCACTGCACTAAGCCAGAAACAAGCAGCAACTCCTAAGATGGTTTCGACACAGAGTGCTGCCAGGGCCCCTGCCCGGGACACGCAGCCTTCCCGGGGCTTGTCTGAGGCCTCCACCCAGACAGAGCCCATGGGGGGGCTGGCTTCCCCCCACCCCTGGCCTGTGGGGGTTGCCCAGCAAGGCCCAGGGGGGGCAGGGATTGGGGACTCCCACACCTGTCCTGCAGGCGCCTGCCTTAGGGCCCTGTAGGCGCAGGTGAGGGAGCTCCAGGAGGAGGTTAGCAGGCTGAGGGGAATCAGGGAGGCGGAGGAAGAAATAGACAGCTATTTCCTTTCCCTGCAGGGCCACACACCCAAAGGACAAGCACCTCGGGAAGTGCACTCCACTGCAGAGTGGCAGACGGTCACCTCCAGCACCAGGGCTGCTCGTCACACAGCAGTACCAGTTCCTCCAGTCCAGCTGGAGAACAGGTACACGGTCCTGGCAACTCTGGAGGAGAAGGAAGGAGAGGAGGCAACTGGAGAGGAGGCAACTCCACGCTGTCCACGATCCAAGCAGGCCAAAGGAGCTAAGCAGTTCAGGAGGAAAAAGCGTCGAGTGATCGTCATAGGCAACTCCATCCTGAGAGGTACAGAGGGCCCCATCTGTCGCCAGGACACCGACACGCGAAGTCTACTGCCTACTGGGAGCAAAGATTCAGAACATGAAGGGGATGATCCAGGCCATGATCCAGCCCACCGACTACTACCCCATGATCCTAATCCATGTGGGTACTAATGATGCGGCCAGGAAAAGCCCTGATCTCCTGATGGCGGACTACCACGCTCTGGGGGGCGTGCTGAAGGAGACAGGCACACAGGTGGTTTTCTCTTCTATCCTACCAGTGAGCGGACGTGGAAGACGGCATGCAACGTGCATCACGGAGACCAACTGGCAGCTTCGGGAACGGTGTCCCAGGGCGGACTTTGGCTTCCTCGACAACGACCCACACATCACGACAAGAGACATGTTCAGATGGGATGGGCACCACCTTTCCCTTAAAGGCAAGCATGTGTTTTCTTCTAGGTTGGCAGATCTCCTCCGGCAGGCTTTAAACCCCGGGGGAAGGGGAAGATGAGGGCAGAGGAAGGCTTGGACTGCCAAACCAAGCAACACCCACAAGTACAGCCCAGCCTAGGCCGATGAGCAGAACATATACACAGGTAAGCAACAGGGGCCAGGGTAATGCTGAAAGTAGGGGGCCAGGGCACACATCCACAGGAGGCCTCGAATGACTCTACACAAATGCTTGTACTATGGGAAACAAGCAAAAGGAATTTACCCTCCTGCTAGCTGACACCAACCCAAACATAATGGGGCTCACTGAAATGTGGTGGGACCCAACGCATGACTGGGCGGTGAATATTAAGGGCTATAGGCTGTACAGGAGGGACAGGACAAGGAGGAAAGGTGGGGGCGTGGTGCTCTACGTTAAGAAGGAATACACATCCTCGTCAATTAGCAAAGAATCAGAGTAGGGGCACTCTGAAGTGCTCTGGTTTAGAATACAAGGCAGTCAAAGAGAAAGAAATTTAATGGTGGGGGTCTACTATAGACCACCCAACCAAGGGGAAGAGCTAGACCAGGAATTCTTAAGTCAGCTCACGGAGGTAGTTAAGTCAAAGGATGTGGTCATCATGGGTGACCTGAACTTTCCAGACGTCTGCTGGGAAGAGCAGTCAGCCAGGTCTGACCGCGCACGTAGGTTTCTAGCCAGAATGCAGGACCTCCATCTAACCCAGGAGGTGCACAGCCCCACCAGGGGAGATGCCTTGCTGGACCTGGTGCTGGCCATGGGTGATGACCTGGTGAGGGGGCTGCGAGTGCTCGACCACTTGGGCGACAGCAATCATTGCCTCCTGGAATTCACCATCCAGTGCAAGGTGACAAAGGCCTGCAGCAAGGCAGCAGCCCTAGATTTCAGGAGGGCGGACTTCAATGAGCTAAGGAGAATAGTCGGGGAGGCACTGAGGTCCTGGAGGGGAGGAGAGCCAGGTGTCCAAAAACAGTGGTTGCTCCTTAAGGAGACGATCCTCCAAGCCCAAAGGGAAGTAATCCCAGCACGGATCAAAGGGGGCAGGAGGGCACGAAAGCCCCCATGGCTTACCAAAAGCACCCGGGAATGTCTCCTAGCTAAAAAGGAGGCGCACACCCAATGGAAGGGAGGGGCCATCACCAGGGAGGCCCCTGCGGTTATACTGCGGTTGCTCAGGGATGCAGGGGGGCAGTCAGGAAGGCCAAGACGGAGATGGAACTGGGACTAACTTCCTGGATCTAGGACAACAAGAAGTCTTTTTTAAATACATAGGGGGCAAAAAGAAGGTTCCGGGTAACGTGGGGCCCCTGCAGGACACGCTAGGAAATTTGGTCACCACACCAGACGACAAAGCTAACCTATTTAATGACTTCTTTGCCTCCATTTTCCTGAGCAGGGACCGGAACAGCCACTCCCCCTGTCGGCCCCCCTTTGACTCCAGTGGAGGTGCACCTAGACTGAGGGTTAGTGAGGAACTAGTTAGGGAACTTCTGGAGGGACTGGATGTATTCAAATCAGCTGGTCCGGACGATTTCCACCCTCGAGTACTGAGGGAATTGGCTGAGGTCTTTGCAGGACCCCTGGCATGGCTTTACAAGCAGTCATGGTGCTCTGGTGTGGTGCCAGAGGACTGGAAGAGGGTCAGTGTGGTTCCCATCTTCAAAAAGGGGAGGAAGGAAGACCCGGGAAACTATAGGCCAGTTAGTCTTACCTTGATCCTGGGCAAGCTTTCTGAGAGAATTATTCTGGCACATGTCTACAAAGGGCCAGCAGGGGAGATTATGCTTAGGAGCAACCAACATGGGTTCATTAGCGGCAGGTCCTGTCAGACCAACCTGGTGGCCTTCTACGACCAGGTCACCAAATCCTTAGATGCAGGGGTAGCAGTGGACATAGTCTTCCTGGACTTTAGGAAGCCCTTTGACACTGTCACTCACTCCATTCTCATTAAAAAACTGGGGGACTGTGATGTCGACACCTACACAGTCAAATGGGTCGCTAACTGGCTGGAGGGCTGCACCCAGAGGGTGGTAGTGGACGAGTCATTTTCAACCTGAAGGGATGCGGGCAGCGGGGTTCCGCAGGGCTCGGTCCTCAGGCCCGCACTGTTCAACATCTTCATCAGTGACTTGGAAAAGGGGGTAAATAGCACCCTGTTCAAACTTGCTGATGACAATAAGATGTGGGGGGATGTGGGCATGCTAGAAGGGAGGAACAGGCTACAATCAGGCCTAGACAGGTTACAGGAGTGGGCAGATGAGAAAAGGATGGGATTCAACACCAACAAGTGCAAGGTGATGCACCTGGGGAGGAACAATCAGCACCATACCTACAGGCTGGGGAACTCCCTTCTCGTCAGTACAGAGGCAGAAAAGGATCTTGGAGTCGTCACTGATGTCAAG
>NW_017728950.1:45328652-45335659 GCF_001723895.1 Crocodylus porosus
GAGGTGCTACTTCACGGTCAGGGCGGCTAGGATCTGGAACCAACTTCCAAGAGAAGTGGTGCTGGCTCCTACCCTGGGGGTGTTTAAGAGGAGGCTGGATGTCACGTGACATGGCTTCCTGATGTGATACCACTTCCTGTGAAGTCTTTGAATATGGCTTACCAGCCCACTGGGTGATAAAAAGTTCATGATCCGGCCCCACATTCAAAAAGGTTGGACACCCCTGCTTAATCTAATGCCCTTTAGAGTCAGCATCAGCCTTCCCTTGAGGGTTAGCAGGCTTTTGATCAGTTTTTTATGAAGAAAAGGGATCACAAAATTACACTCTCTCTCCCCGTACTTCAATGATGATCACTTAGTAAGCACACATACAGCTTTTGACTACATAAACTAATCTACTACATGTGAAATACATTATACTATATACACACAATATGAAACAAGTCAAGAGTGTGGTGCACACTGGCTACACTAGAAACAACAGCACCACAAAGATGGCAAAAATATAGTGCAGGTCCTCCACTTTGGATACTGACATCCCTCTTGTGGAAAACAGTCTATGCTCTTTTAAAAACATTATAAAATGTCCAATATAGGCAATTCATAAAGCAATATGGAGAATCAAACATCTACATACTGTATTATTAAAGATCACTGAATGGAAAAGTCTTAGTAAAGTAATGTACCATGTTTAAATACAATATAGATACTGTCATCCTTTACAACATAACAATCAATAAATCTATGGTTTAGACATCAAATACCATACTGAATGCAATTAGCAATCCAATAACTGCAGAGCTACACAAAAAAAGCAATTGACCTGTCACAGCAGAGTTTAACAAAATGATCTAATTATAAGAAAGCGTAGAGAGTCAAATTGCTTGTCTTTCTAACAAGAACATAAAAAAATGTAAATGATAGTTGAATCTTTAGCACTTAGAAAAGAAAGAGACATTTAATGTTGTATATTTTCTTCTAATACAGGGAAGTTTATTTAAAATTTTCACTGATTCAGCATGCCCTGGAGTGAGACATCTTAGAAAGGCCAACTGAGTGATTCATGTGATTGTACTGTACTATGATACCCATCTTTCAATTCCAGCTCACTCATTCAAATCCAGTTCCAGTCAATAGAGATCAAAATTATTATACAACATGAGACGTGTTCAATTATTTAAGTGAAACTAAGTTAGCAACTCTGTCCAGCTGGTAACGAGCTAATATCCTCACCAAATAAAACAATATACAACTACCACTACAGCCCTCCTCTTAGCAGTTTTAAAAGAAAAAAAAGTCAGTAAGTGAATCACAGAAGGGAAAAATTTCATATCCCTAGAGCGATCCTTCTAAATCAGAATGGGGACAACAAGGTTAAGCTGAGTTTTTCTCGTGGAGGCCATGTCTGATCTACAGTAGAAAGCTTCAACATTCAAAAACACTAAATGCATTAAAATAAACATGTTTCCCATTAAATGTTTGATCATTGCATCAGCAATGCTAAACACACGTTGAAAATTAAACTGTGTGAAGCTTCAGTCCCCGATTCAATTTGGCAGAGTTTCGGCCCAATTGGGTAACCAAATCTCCAAATTCGAATCAAATTTGAGGAACCTTTAATCTCTCCAAATCGAATTGGAAAGATTTGGCAATTCAAACATAGACGCAGCTTTAAATGTTTTTTCTACACACCTCCAGGTAGCAGGCAGCTCGTGAATGTGGCGATGCTGGGGCGCATGGAGCGTCCCCCAGGAGCATGGCGGGGAGGGCGGTCCCCAACACACTCAGCAGCAGACCAGGAAGTGGACCAGAAGCACTTCCAGTCCATTTACGGGTCCTCAAGCAAATGCGCTGGGGAGTCCCATGCGCCCTCCTGGCTTGGCGACTGGTGCCTCCTGGCTCTGCAGCCAAACACTGAGCCGAGGGGATGCAGAGGGGCCCCCCCCAGTATGCTCCCTAGAGGACCTGGAAGTAGCCCAGAAGTACTTCCGGTCCACTTATGGGCTTGCCACCAAGCACACGGAGGACACCCCTCCACACACACATACACACACTCCTGTGGGATGTTCCATCTGCCCCATGATTGTAGCATTCACAAGCTACACTGCTACCTCAAGGCATATAGAAAAAACATTTAAAGCTGTGCCTGTGTCCAAATCGCAGAATCTCTGAATCAGCATCAAATCTTCAGATTTGGATTTGGCCAAATCGAATCGGGAACAGTGATCCAAATCAGTGAATAGAATCGCTGCCCCTGATTTGGGCCAAATCTGAATCAAATAGGGCCCGCTTCACACAACCCTTATTAAACACTGTAAAAGACTATATAATATGTGCCTATGGGACTGACTGGTGGTCAAAACGAGCTTACAATTAAATGGTGCTAGTAATCTTGTTAAACAAATTACCACTCTTCCTTCTCTCCCTGTGAAGTACACAATCACAGATTCAAATAGTTCAAGTCAAATAGAGTAAAGCCTATTTTTACCATATTCCCAATAAGCACTTTTTGTACCATAACTTTTTTTAGAAGTGCACCGATACGTTGGTCCAATATCGAATTGGCACCAATATAAAGAAAATAGGCTATATCAGAAATCGGCCTGATGCAGCTGATAATTTGGCGGATAAATGCCCGTGCGTATGTGCAGCTGCAGCGCAGCATGCAAGCAGCGAGGCTCACAGCTCGGCAGCTTGGAGAGTTGCATGCAGCTAGTAAATCTGTTATGGTGGAAGGGGAGAGGGGAGGGAAGAGGCGCGATGGGGAAGATCAACGCCCCCCTGCAGTGAGAGAGGAAGTGGGGCAGGGGCTGGGGCAGGGGCTGCCCAGCCAGTGTGGGGCAGGGTGCAGGATGGAGCCACAGGTCATTTGGAATGCCCGGGGGGAGGGGAGCAGGCACGCGCCCCTCGGATCTGCGCAGAGCAGGGCGGGTAGGCTACAGCTGCAGGGCGGACAGGCGGGAGCTGGAGCTGCACCAGGCTCTTCTCAGCAGGGGCTGGGCTCGGAGCAGGTGGTAGCAGTGTTGGGAGGGAGCTGGGGGGGCTGCAACAACCGCAAATTTCGCTCAGCTCCTCCTCCCAGCACCACCACCACCCACCCAGCGAAGCCGCAGCTGAACCCCCACCTCCATCCACGCTCCGGAAAGAGCTGGGGCTTCGCCAAGTAAGTGGCAGCAGTGCTGGGAGGAGGGGTTGAGGGGGAGTTACAGCAAAGTTTGGGGTTGCTACAGCCCCCCCCAATAACCCCCTCCCAGCACCCCCGCCACCTGCCCCGAGCCCAGCCCCCACCAAGAAGAGCCCAGCACAGTCCCAGCTCCAGCGTGCAAACACAGCCTGACAATCCTGCCCCACGCAGATCCAGGGGACACCCTCACCATGCCCTCCCAGGGTGTGCACAGCAGCGGGACCCCCCCCAGACAAGCCGCGGCTCCGTCCTGCACCCCACCCCACCCAGCTGAGCAGTGTCTGCACCTGCCCTAGCCCCACTCCCTCCCTCACTGCGGGGGACATTGATCTGCCCTCCCATGCCCCTTCCCTCCCTCTTCCCCTTCCACCACAACAGACTTACCAGCTGGACTCAGCTGTATCAGAAATCAGACTGTATCAGCCAATATGCTTCTTTAAAAACAGGCTATCGGGATCATCCCCCAAAATCTCTATTGGTGCACCCCTACTTTTTTTTTTGTCCAAAACCTAACATAGGATCAAAAGAAAATTGTGGACTTCAGAAGAAACTTGCAATTCTGGATTTAAACATTTCCCTCAAATTTCCTAACGCAGAAATTTTAGATGTGTAAATGCTAGAAAGTTAACCTGACCAGCGCCAAAATATAATCAAAAGTAAACCCATATACTTATTCTATTTTCATGATTCAAGCAAAGAGAAATTAAATAATACCGTATGGTGTTTATGCTCATCTATAAATCTAGAAGCAGGTTTGGAGAGAACCTACTGCATTGTCTGACCTCCCCACCCTTCTTTCTTGAGGGAAAAAGACCTGTTTGTGGAAGTTTCATAATGTTCCCTATCTGCAAGTTAACAAGGAGACAGGGGAAGCTGAACCCATATTCACTCAAATCTATCTAGCAAACCTGTGAAACAATGGCAGGATCTATAAGATCTTAAGAACCCCAGAGAAGGCAGGCAGAAGGTTAGGACTGAGAAGGCATCTTACTTCTCAGAAAGCCCCCAAAATCCACATGTTGGAATCTTATGGTGTTTGCTTACAGATGCAAGAGCAAGTTATGCACAAAACTAAGGTCTTCCAAAAAGAGCATTCCAGGGAAACTGAAAATTTCATCTTGGCTAGGGACAGAAATTACACAAACTGGTATAAATGATTGGAAACTGGTTCAAATCTGTAACACAACAGAAGTTCAGTGCACATAAACTGCTTTCAGAATGGCTGAGACCAGTTTAAGAAAACCTGGATGGATGTAGTATCAGACTTAAATGATTTAGATTAGGCTTACTGAACTTATGTCCCAGGTCCCCTCTAGATTCAAGTCAACTCAAAATCCCCCAGCATCTCAGGATGCTTTGCACCTCACCTGCAAACTCCTCCCCCTGCACTTCACAGGGTAGGCAGGTTAGCCTTGGCCCAAGCTGTCTGGTTCAACTAAGCAGGGAGGAGTACTCTAGCGCCCCCCAGCTTCTGGCCTGAGCCACTGCAGGCACATACCTGTGGTTCTGCAATCAAGAGTGACCATCTGTTCACTCACTTATCAGTTCAATCTACACAACTTAGACTAATGTGCAAAGATTGAACTGATTCAGCCTCGGGCATTTTGACTGTCTGTACTTAGCCCCTGTGACATTTCTTCAGGAGGAAGAAAGCTCAGAGGCAGATTTTTGAAGTCCCTTCAATTTTAACAATTCTGTGTTCATACAAGTATGAAATTGTGATTTGAAACTGACATTCCATTTGCTGCTTTCATGTCTCTTGTTTGACAACAATCTTTCATATTGTATTTCAAAGGTGGAAGAGAAAAGGGTCAGAATTGTTCATCTTTGCTTCATAATTCTTACACATTGAAGAAACAAGCTGACACACTTGTCAAATAAAAAAAATAGCGTGACCGCTGTGACACGGAATGGAACAGTAACAATCATCCTGACATCTTGTGTAAAATTCAGAAGAGCTTCTGCAAATACCATACTACAAAACTAATCAATATCACATTCTCTAATGATTGCTTCTCCAAAAATTGGTAGATTTTGAGGGTTAAAATCATGACGTTTCACACAAAGTTACAGAGAGGTCAGTAAACTGGCATGATTTGCTAAGGCCCTCATCCCACAACCTTGCCTGAAGTTATAGCAGCTACATCCAAATTAAAGTTTTATAGGATTTTTTGGCACAAGTTACACTTTGTAATACTTGCATCTCAATAAAAAATACCAGCTCTAAAGGATCCCATTGTGCCCAGCAATTCCCTTAGACAACACATACAAAATTGTGCTTTATCTTTAGGGTTTATCTTGCACATGCGTTTTAAAAATCACAAAAATGTGCTTTTTTCTCACACAGTATTCCCTTCATCAGAACCACGATACTAACTGCTGACACTTAACACGTTGTTATATGTGGGGTGGGCTTTTCTTCTCTGCCCAGGAACAACTTGCATTTTAACTGTCAGGAGAAATGCAAAGACATCAGCACACAGCATCTTAAGACAAGAAACACAGAGTATACCTTGATATGGGGACAGTGTGAATGCTAGAGAATCTGAAAGTTTATTTAAAACGAATGGGCTAAGCATATACTAGAGTTGTGCTCTACACACCTTGAGGTGAAGCTTCTGGAGGATGCGAGAGAGCAGGCGAGGGAACTTGCCTGTGTCTGTCCCATTGATGAGCGACACTGCTTTTCTGACACTACACAAGGCAAGAAACATGGGGTACAACTTGCTGAGTAAGAGCCAGATAGATTTCATGCAGTGAGAGAGGGGCGGGAAATTTTTTTCAGTTATCACTTTTTCATACACACATGTGCATGTGTGCATACACTCACATAAAAGCACAACTGGTGTCTGTTCTCAAGGGGCTGGGGACAAGCATGCAGCACTACTGTGCAAGCACAGATAAGCAAAACCCAATGAGAACAGGAACAGAACTGAGCTCCAAGTGGAGTTCAGAGCACAGATACAATAGACATACACTCCCCAATGCACATACACCCCCGTGTATGAAGCCACAAGCACACACATACCACACACACTGCCCCACACTAACCCACAACACACAGGTGTACACACATGCACCCACCAATACTAACCTCTAAACACCTGTGTACACGCACACTCCCCACATGCATAAACCCCAAGCGCATGTTTACACACATCCCCCCCACAGACACCCCCACACATGTGCACACATGTAACCCTTGTACCAACTTCCAAACACATGAGCACACGCACAAACCCACCTGCACACGTTTACACACACCCCACTGCACAAACCGCAAACACACATATATGCACACTTCCCTGCACTAAAACCAAACACACATGCACACACGAGCACCCTGCCAGCACCCACCCCCAAACACAGGTACACACAGCCTCCCCACACACTGTGGCACAAAAACGTGTGGACACACACTCCCCACACGTGTGTACACACACACACCTCCCCCTGCACTGAGCCCCAAACACACACACACGCGTGTGCACACACACTCTCCCCACACATTGAGCCACAAAACTATGTGTAGATGTACACTCCCCACACACATGCCCCTGCACTGACCCCCAAACTCACGCACACACCTTCCCCACGCACTGATCCACAAAACCACGTGTAGACACACACTCCCCACACGTGTGTACACACCCGCACTGACCCCCAAAAACACTCACCCCCACACACACGCACCCCCCTATACTAAACCCCACACTCCGGGGCACACCCGTGCACACGGCTGGCAGCCCGCACTAGCCCACGCGCAGGCCGATGCCCAGCCGCACCGGGGGCTGCGGGGAGGGGGGAGGGCGGTACCTGTCCG
>NW_017728950.1:45335800-45339385 GCF_001723895.1 Crocodylus porosus
CTCGGCGCCGCTGGCCTCTGCCGTCCGTGTCGCCCCCTCCCGCCTCCGCGCGTGCGCCCCCTGGCGCCGGCGGGTTCTAGGACCAGGAAGGGAGGCGGACAGAAGGCAGCGGAGCTGGGGTGCACCTTGTAGACTGACTCCAGGAGCGGGGGAGAGCGCGCACAAGCGTCCGTGAACCCAAATGTACTTCAGAAGATGCATCTTTTGCTACACACACACACACACAGACGTGTGCATAGATACTCATTCACACATACATGTGTGTATATACATACATATATCTACACACATGCAAACACACACATTCACACACTCATATGCCTACATGTACATACATGTATATAAACATTCACACCATGTATATAAACATTCACACATACATAGTACATGTACACATGTAATCTTACTTAGTTAGGCTTATAAAAGTGCATCTCCACCCTGCCTTTTTTAGCACTAAGACAAACCCATGTGTGGGGTAGGTTGGATCAGGGCTGTCCAATTTCTGCGTCCCCAGGAGGTCCAAACGCCCGGTGGGTCACACCGGCAGAGGACGGCTGCATGAGGACAAGCCATGAGCTCCTTGGGCCATGTGCACACTGTGCAGGTGCCCCCTCCCCAGCACTGCATGGCCACCCCTGCCACACTCAGTGAGCCCACACAGTGCCAGACTCACTTTGCTCCCCAGGCCGTGCTGTATTCCCCGGCTTGCAGCAAAAATGGGGGGAGATCCTGGTGTGAAGGGGGGGTGGCAGCCGGGCAGGAGTCCACAGGCCACAGCTTAACCCCTCACTGTCTGACTGCTACCTGTTGAACAGCCCTGGTTTGGATAATCCTAACTTGAGAAGGGGGTTGAACTGAATGACCTCCTGAGGTCCCTTCCAGCCCCTTCTGATCCTATAATTGTTTCACAATATTAAGGAGCAAGTAAAAAGTCAGCATGTTATTCTGCCAGTCAGCAAATTGCTGTTTTTTTCTTTTTTTGCTAATTGTTTAAAGCCATCAGACCTTTCACTTAAACTATTGTTTAATTTACTGTTTCCTTTGGACAGGTGGTTTGTTTAGTTGTTTTCAGAAAAATAAACCTACCCAGACATATGGCACATAAGAGCTGTAAGAGTAATGAAACAGTTACAAAACCCAGCAAGGAAAGACCTGATTTTTTAAATCCCAAAGGACACATTGCATTTAAAGGAATAATCACTCTGCTCATGTTTCTGTAACTTAGCTGCAACACTAAAAACCTGAAAGAGAAACTCACATAATTGGTTTTCATTTTACAATCTGGGGAAAATGAAAAAAGAAACAAACAGCTTCATATTAAACAAACACCATGTTGGGGGGGCAGTAAAACTGTTAACACTGTTACCATTTGACACCTTGTTTAGACTAAAGGCAGGATAGATTTGCACTTTATAGATTAAGTAAATTAGAGATGTATGGCATAAGCTATTGTAAACCATGGACTTACTTCATCAGATGCTGTGAAGGGACTGCAGGAAGTTCTGATACTTTACAACATCTGATGAAAAAAGCCTGCTGTTTACAAAAGGTTATCCATCTCTTATTTAGTCGGTCTATATATGCAAATCTACCCTGACTTCAGCCTGGCACCACCAACTACGTCTCATTTGTCTAGGCTGACATTGAGAAGTGTGTTGTTGGAACACGGTAGCTAGTCTATTCCCACAAGTTTGAAAAGTCTCAGCTATCCTACAGGCTTTAAACCAACTCCACATTAAAATATACTCTGCCTTGTTTATGATAGACCCTTCAGATGAACAAGTATGTGCTAATGTATTCTTAACAACACACCTTTTTTCTAGTCTAAACAAGGCCAGAATCACATCTTCCACTGTGGGTGTAAGGAAAGGTCTGAGAAGTAATGGCTGAAATCCTCTCATTTAAAAATAATAAATTTTAAAAATCAGAATACTCCCCAGCAAGTGGTCTCAAGGAGATAAAGGGGGCGGGGAGGGGGGGAGATTGCTTTCCCCATCTCTTCCTCTTCTGGCAGCTGTCCCTGTTGAATTTTTTCTTTGCATAAAGCTATATTATTGAAGATTAAGGATGATGAAGAGTTTTTTATGTGGGGGACTTCTTGGACCCTCCAGCTCCCACAAAGCACAGAAGCTCCTTTTTCCTGAGTTTTCCCAGATCTAGTACACTCCATCATTTAATCCTTATTGCAGCACCTTTCACACAACACCAACCCCCAAACATCTCTCATTAACTGAACTCCCCATATCCCATCCTGCAGTCTCCAGAGTACCACCCAATATTCCCCTACTACACTCACACAGCAACACACATTCTACCATCCCCAAACCAGTACTTCTCCAACTGCAAGCACTATATGTGTACACACACACGCATGCATGCACATATATCTAGAAAATAATCATAGAGAAAAATGCTCATAAAGTCAGATTGCATTTGCTATCGTAAAAAAGGTAAAAAGCTGGTTAGAAATGCACAGGATGGAAAGCTGGCCCTATCAAGAAGTTACTTGACTTTATTAGGGTCAGGATTTCATCTATAATTTTTAATATGATAATGGCTCTTTAAATACATTCTTTTTAAAACCAATGTCATTAAACACTCCACCCAAATCAAAAACAATAGCCATACTCCAACGAGGAAATTGAATTCTAAGGCAGAGAATTTAGGCTTGAGGAAATATCAGAATTCAGACTATAAATATTAGTAGGATTTGAAACAATAATCTCTTTGATGCCTTGGCAAAATATAATTAAATACAAATGGTGTGTTTATTTTTATAAATGTTCATGCAATCATCGACAGGCCATCCAATCCCGTACACAGAGAAGAAGCCTATTAAAAGCTACCATTTCACACCAGGATTACAGAAGTGAAACAAAGTACAATCTAGTGTTTGTTAAGCAGTGCATACGTACAGAATCCTGCAAAAATCAGACAGTTTAAGAGGACAAGTTTGACTCAGAGTATGAACTTTTGGAAAATAAAAAGGAGTTAAGAAACAAGTTTCAGGTCTGCCACCTTTTCTTATCTACCTGTTTTATTTTCCTAGGATTAAAATGCCTTATCTCACTGTTTGCTACACAAAGCTTTGTCGTGCATAGTCATTGTAGCTATTGCTTGTAATGCAGTAATTAAAACATTCTGATAGAAGAGGAATTTTTTCAGTTGATTTGTCCTTAAAGTATGGTGGTTATTTTTCTTGTATGGGAAAAATGATAAATAAATGCTTATTTACTTCTATAAAAAAGATTTATTCATGCAATGTCACCGTTCTTTATAAATCTGCTGAAAGGATAATGCTCCACCATTTCACATTTTTTATCAACACTATAAATTGCTCAACTTTGCTCCTCTAGACATTTTTTCTGTAGACAATGAAATGAATGGCATGAATGTGGGCAGTCAGATCCACCATCATTTACTCTTTGCATTATCAAGGCCTCAGGCACCCATGACTGAGAGTTTAAGGAATGTAGCTCCTTATGTAAGTGATATATATATATATATATATATATATATACACACACATGTGGACAGGATCTTTTGATAGTCGGGCTTACGCAAATCACGCTCGCTTTAAAGGTC
>NW_017728950.1:45339396-45346209 GCF_001723895.1 Crocodylus porosus
GTGACCGTTACATTATTGACAAGCCCTGGACTTCCCCCTGAGAGACCCCCGTGCGGAAAATTCCAGCCGCATGCTGCTTCCACGCTGCAGCCCCAGAGTCTCCCATCCACCCAGCACTTGTTACATAAACACTAGACACATGCGAACATGGCCACCAATAGCACTTAGCAAGTGCAAGATAATTACAACAATACACACACACACAAAACTAAGATAGATAGATATATATCTTAAAAGAGCTTTAAAAAGTCCAGCTTCTCTGACCACCTAAGTTTTAACTTTCCCAAAAGTGGAATAACATACTCTATTCTTTGCACAAATCCAACTGATCCTTAAATATAGTTTTAACATAATTTGCATGGAAATACTTTACAAACTATTCTCATCACTCATCTTCTCAGTTAGAATTAATTTAGGAATTTCTTTTGAGCTTTTTAGTTTTTTAAAACAGAGATCAATACACATGCAGCATAATTAAAAAATTAAATACATCTACTGAAATACAAAGGAATTGTCTGAGACTGAAAGGAAAAGAAGAAAATACAAGCCAATATAGATGCTGACTTGGGTTAAGGGAGCACTGTTGATGGAAGTTAAATATTTGTTTCCATGGATATTTGAGGGGATTGGATGCATCTTTACATGTACAATTTTTTATATAATATGTTGGTTTTGTTAATAAAGTTTAAAAAGTTAAATGAAAATGTCCATATTTTCTCTTCTTTCCAGCTCCAAGATTTGCAAGATTTGGATCTACTTTTGATCCATAACTTTTTCCCCCTCAGTGTAATTCCCTTCTCCTTTCCTACTTTCCCCTATATCTTTCAGCACTTTCCCCCCTTTTAGTCTAAAGCATACCTTGAAAAAAACTATGTATCTTCATAGTTCTGAAGGCACACACAAAAGAACTATTTCAACACTGTTCTCAGGGTGCTATTTGTACAATACATCTGACACTAAGTAAAAGCATGTAAAACATATAAAATAGTGTTTCACATGAATTTTCACTTCTTGCAGCTAGTTATGTAGTAAGTGGTTTAAGTAATTCCATCTAGCAATCTGTAACTTGTGAAGCAAGAAATGAGATTGTGAACAACTGCAGAGACACCGTGTATTATTACTGTTATAGCGCATATCCCTCTCCATTCAAAATCTTGCTGAAAAATATACTTGCTTATAAAACACATTCTAAACATGTTCTCAACTAGGGTATGGGCAGATGGACAAACTATACCTAGTTAAAAGGGAGGGGAACTTATCTCTGCCTGTAAGTGCTTTATGTATCCACTACTCTTCTATAATACCTTGTTCTTTTTCATTTATGGCACAGGTGACAAAGTTATGGGGGTGGGGCCAGCACATGCTCCATCCAGTACTCATGCTGCATGCAGCATGTGGGGATGGTCCAGGGCATGTGCTGCTTCTGACATTCAAGGACAGTCTCTGGGCCCAGTTCAGCCCATGGACCAGTCCTGCATGCTTCATCTGATCCCCAAGGCCAGATGAGTTTGATACCCTCGATCTAAAGGCATGTTGTCTTAGATTAGCTTTGCTGCAGGATAGAAGTGGACATGTGGAACAGTTACCAGGAAGCAACAAACACCTAGTAACCTCCCATCTACTCTTAATCTGGTATAATTTGTTCATCTGTCCATACCCATAAATTGTGTACATCATAAACGTCACCAGAGCCTCCTTTCTCTACTCATGTCATTTACTCTAAATAAACCCTGTAAAATCAATGGGACTACTCACCAAATAAAATACTGTTCCATAGATTGTACAACTTTTACTCATGTGGATGAGCACGTACTCTGCATTGTAGTTAACAGAGCTGTTTGAATGACTGTGAACAATGTAACTCTTGCTTGAAACACAATAAAAAACTGTGTCAATTGATAACACACCTTAATTTAGTCAATTACAATGAAAAGATACGTGATCCTATAAGGAGCCAACTTCATATACTGTGCTTCAATGGAAGTAAAGGAAGGTCAGTATCTTGCAGGATCAGACACTGCAAGAATTAAAAAATCCCTCCTGTGAATGGACAGGGTAACACGGTTTTCTATGTTTCAGGCCCAGATTAAAAATCAGAGCCAATGAAATGCCAATATAACAAAATACAGAAAAACTGCTGGCATCCTGAACTTGACACATCTGCCTTCCAAGTGCAATGAGATCAGACAGACAGGAGATGTGTCTACATGAGATGCTAACTGTGCAGTAGCCTAAAAACACTGCGCAGTAGCATGCAGGGTAAAGCCTGTGCTAATACACTGCTGTGCAGTAGTATTAAACTACTGCGCAGTTAGCATCAGTAGCACCAGTTACTGCACATTGATTTACTTGGTTAGGCAAGTACTAATCATAATGTACAATAACTACGGCGATTAATGAATAGGCAGACACACTCAGGGTTTAGTGAAGCATGCATAATTTATTTTAAAATGTTCAAGACTATGCCCCATGTGCCCAAGTGATAACCTACAGCCTAAGTATCGCTTTGTTACAAGCTAAAAAATTCAACACAACTAGTCTACTTAAAATAATTATAGTAAATATATTTATCTGGGTCATATCTCAAGGTCCACTGGTTTTAGGCTGAAGTCCTTAATCAGATCTTTTCTTTACTCTGGTTTGGATGCAGAGTGAGGCTCCATTTTGCTCTGATGGGGGTTTTAAAGGGATCAAGAGAGTTGTCTGGAAAAGAGTTCAAGGCATATTATTCTTTTCTCTTACTGGCTTGTGTGTGTGTTGCAGAAACTGGGGAACATTAACTACAGAGCTCTTACCTCAACACATGCTGACATGTGTAAGCTTAATAACAGGATGTACTCATTTTCCCCTAAATGATGGAGTGGGAGTAACTGGCCTTTAGCCAATACATAGAAGTTTACTTTAAACCAGGAGGAATAGTTTAGTGGCCTAGGCTTAGGATTGAAATATCTAGACTTCCTGGAGCCTTAGCTCTGAGCTCTCCCAGAGCAGACAGGCCTTCATCATTCCAAAGCACTATCAATAAATTAAACTACCACACAGTTTACTTTGTGAGGATCTTGTGGATGAGACTTTAAAATTAAGGCTTCATGTGGAGCGGAAATCATATGGCACTTTTTGTATAAATAAAGGGTTTGTTTAAAAGAAAAGGTTCACTGTCATATACTTCCCATTTGGGTGCTGAGCCATTTGGCTACTACTTTGCCCTCCACAGGTGCTGGAGTATAGACATACTAGATCTTCAAGTACCTGGCAGAGCTTTGAAGGGAAAGAGCTATCTAAATAATACCACACTGATTGTAGAGCTTTAGAGCCAGGCATATCAAAATGTCATTGCAAAGAAAGTTCAGGATCATTATCCTTGTATTGTAGGTAGGGAAACAGAAGCACAGAGAGATGTGCCTTTTTCCTATGGCCACAGTGAATCAGTGCTAGAAGAGACAGACACTAGGGATATATCTAAAAGGCACAATGCACTGTGTGTGCCAGTTCCAGAACCCCATTAAGCTGGGTGTTGTGCCCAGGCTAATAAAACCTGCTTTTCTGCAGAGCTAATTAGCTAGGTGTAGCACCACAGTAAAGCAGCTATGCTGCTTCCAGTTCTGGAGCTAACGATTGCACAGCTAAGATGGGTATCTACCCAGTATGGTTTTGCACCATGTTGACTTAATATCAGTATCCTGGTTCCCAGGCAATGGACTTAACCCAACCTTCCCAATCAGTTTGTAACAGCTTTAAACTAGAAATCACCTACAAGTCCTCCCTAATGCAGAACTACATCGCTGCCCAATACATACAGCCAACAAACAAGGACCTGGTTTTTGTTTCACTCTTGTTACTATTTGGTTCCTACTGAGCTCCATCATTGAGTTTCACTGTCAATAAAATACATACTATATGTTGCTGTACTCTTCTTTTTGTACAACTATGCTCACAGGATTAACTTTGTGCACAGTCAGCCACTCATACTGCAAAAGGGGAAATTAGAGGCAATGTTTTATGGAACCAGGGGGGCCAATTTCAAGTTGTGCTATAGCTACCTGTACACCAGGATCTTATTTTCATTGCCTTTGCCTTGCCTCTCCCTTCCTTCTTTCCATTTTTCATGGTTGCTTGTTTCTTCAAACTTGGCTATAAACTCTTTTAAATAAGGGCTATCTTTTACTTGGGATTTATTTGGTATCCAGCTCCATGGAGTCACAATCTATGACAGAACCTCAAGATGATCCCAAAATGCAAATAACGGGCCTATACGTAGACCTCGGCAGATTTACTTTATACTGGAAAGTTTCAGGTTTGAGTAAATGGGCAAGACAGTAAGTATGTGTGTGTGTGTTTAGGGAGAGTACTAAATATGAGGCAAGTAAATCCATGTGGAATTCAGAGATGAATGTATCTCTAAATCAGTGGTCTCCAACTTTTTAAAGTAGGAGATCACTTTTTAAATTAAAAAGGAACCCAGAATGTACTGCACACCCCGCCCCCTTCCACTGCCCAGCAGATTAATATGTGGGGAGGGAAGTGAGGGAAGATTGAGGTGGAGGGAGAAGAAATTATTTGGGGGTGCCCCCCCAGCAAGTAAGTCTGTGGCGGAAGGGAGGAGGGGAAAGGGCTTGGTGGGGGCGCAGATCAAGGCCCCAGCAGTGAGGAAGGGAGCAGAACACAGGCAGAAGCAGGGGCTGATGTAAGTGGGGCCCTGGCCAGGCCAGGTGGCGGGACTAGCAGAGGCCCTGGGGGCATATGCCCCACCGACCTGTGTGTGGGGTGGAGGTGACTGCCGCTGCATGCTACACTCTGAACCCCGCTACCGCAAGAGCTGCACAATGCCACATGCGTCCTGCCACCAGGTGGGTAGCGGGTGTGGGGCAGCTTCAGCAGGGAGCAAAGTGCAGCGTGCAGTGGCAGCCACCTCCACCCCACACAGACTGAAGGGCACATGCCTCCCAGATCTCTTTTTGTCTCACCACCCAGCCTGGCCAGGGCCCCACTCACCCCAGTCCCTGCTCCTGCCTGTGTCCCACTCCCTCCCTCACTGCTGGGGCCTCAATCTTTCCACCCAATGATGAGGGACGGAGTGGGACTTGGGCAGGGGCAGGCCCTGCACAGCCAGGCTGGGGCATGGGACAGAGCCACAAGTGGCTCATTCGGGGGGGCGTCTGGTGTGGGGAAGGGGTGGCAGCTCCCTCCACTGCACACACACCAGAAAAGCATAGGGGCTGTGTGCCTGAGATCTGCACCCAGGGCAGGGTGGGCTGCCACTCCAAGCCAGAGCTGGTAGGCTGCACCAGGCTCTTCCCTGTGGAGGGGACTGGGCCATGTTGCATTCTGGGTGGGTGGAAGCAGCACTGGGAGGTGGGACTATAGTGGAGCTATGGCAAATTTTCAGGTGGTTGCAGACCCCCTCCCAGCACTGCTGCCACCCACCCCAAGCACAGCCCAGCCCAACACCCCCTCTGGGAAGAGTGTGGTACAGCCCCAGTCCCATTCCAGTAGCAGCCCACCCCCGCCCCACATGCAGATCTGGGGGCATACGCCCACCCCATGCCCTCCCCTGGTGTGTGCACTCCCCACGTACCTCTCAGATGAGATGCTTGTGGCTTCCTCCCATGCCCCACCCCAGTGGTGCAGCCTCTACCTCAACCCCAGCCCCACTCTTCCCCTCACCGCCGCATGCGGACCTTTCCCCACCTCTGCTGCAGCTGCCCATGCTGCCCTGCATTTGGGAGGAGGGGCACATGCCCCCCCAATCTGTGTACAGGGCAGAGGTAGCTGCCACTGTGTGCTGAGCTTTGCACCCCAAGCCCCACTTCAGATGTCCCAGGAGCAGCCCAATGCCACATGCATCCAGCCACTGGGCTGAGCCTCGCCCCCTGCCTAGCCGGTGGTGGGACACACGTGGCATTGTGTCGTGCCATTCCTGGGGCAGCTGAGGTGGGGTTTGGGGTGCAAAACACAGCATGCAGCACCAGCTGCCTCCTGCCTGTGCATGGATGGAGGGGACACATGCCCCCTCAGGCCTCTGCCAGGTTGCACACAGCGGTGGGAGCCTGCTGCACCCCTGGACTAGACCCCTGAGCTCCGATCCTACCACCACCCAGCCTAGCTGCGGCTCCACTCACTTTAGTTCATGCTTCTGCCTGTGCTGCATGCTGTCCCTCACCGCCGGGGCCTCAATCTGGCCCCCGCCCCTTCCCTCCCCAACAGGCTGACCTGCTGGACTAGTCAGGGTATATGTGTGCGCATGAGCATGCGTGCTCAGCCCCGCCAGCCTCAGATCGACTGGAAGAGGCTCTACGATTGATCAGTCAATTGACTGGTTGGCAACCACTTCTTGAAATAATGAAAAGCATTGGTGACTATTTATTAGAGCTGGATAGGGCAGGATATGGTTTTCCTATCCCAGGGAAATCTGGGGTTTTTTAGCAACTTAACCAGCCCTTGTTTTGTACAAAAATGACATCTTGAACTTTTTCATGAACAATTTTATGAATAAAATGTGAGTGTTGTGTCAACCTAAACAGTCCAGGCCTCCTGAAAACAAAAGAGACGGTTCCTAAACACAGGGAAAGAAGTGTCTTATAACTGCACTGTCAAACCTACTGATGAAAGGTCAGCATTCAACCTGTAGCAGTTGAAGGTCTGCTCTTCTTGCAGAATGAGCTTGGCTGGCCATACCTGCTGGAGGACAGTTCCTCTGTCTCTGAACATTCTGAAGTCTGTATTGCGTCTTTCTGAGAGACAAAGTGCGATGCTGCGGCTAGTATAGCGACCAAAATGCTGGCGTGCATCCATAGATGCTTCTCGAGCAAATCC
>NW_017728950.1:45346499-45404643 GCF_001723895.1 Crocodylus porosus
TCTTGCTGGGATCCTATGACCCCAGCTGACTTCCTGCCCTTTGGGCAGGGGGCTGGACTCGATGATCTCCCGAGGTCCCTTCCAGCTCTAATGTCTATGAAATCTATGAAATCTATGAAATGTCTAAAGAGAGTAAAGTGGACCTAGAGTCCTTTAATGTGTGCAGGGCCACATCAGTATGTTTGGTAAAGGGATTACAGCCCTCAAAGGTAGGTCCTTGACATTCATTAAACCTTTTTTGATATCTCCAATAATTTCAAGACACCATGGTCTAAATCCAAATTCACCTCAAAGAGGCACTTAAGCAGCTTTTAAACACTTAAATCACTAAACACAATTCTAATTTACCCTGGTAAGAGCCACCAGGCTACTTAGACATCTAGATCCCTTATCTGTCCCCATCTCTGCTTTCTAAGCATGTCCAGAAGGGCTCCAAAGAGGTGTCCAACTTCACTTACCTGCTGTTGCAGTCCTAGCCTGCCATGAGACATGGCTAAACCTGGTGTAAATCCCAAATCTTTAGTCACAGGAAAAACATACCTAGCAACCAGGAGGAGGAGGGCCCACCTACCTTTTAGCCTAAATACAGCACTTCCCAAGAGAATGGGAGACCCAGGATCTAAACTGTCCTCATCCAGTCATTTTATCTAAATACTCTTCAGAAGGTCATCTGGTTCAACCAAGCTTCTAAGTGTCTTGGTTAATAATATCTTGAATATTGAAAATACATAAGTGTTCTCTCTCACTTCTTTCAGTTCAAAGGAGGGGAGGAAAAGTCTCTCTGCCATAAGTGGTGTCCCCTATGGGGCTGGGGTGGGAGGGAGGAAGTCCCGAGGGACCAGGAGCAGATGGGATGAACCATTTCAGAAATTCTGAACATTCCCAAAGTTTCTTGGAACTACAGCAAGGAGTAAGACGTGAGCAATTCTGAAACCAACAACCTCCTGATAGAGGACAGAAGTACTAACTCTGGAAGGCTGTTTAATATCAGGTCATCGCATAAACTACATGATAACATGCGTGTCAAAAAGGTCTGTGCCACAGCACAGCATTTATCAGACATGTGTGAGTATGCCAGAGGCTGCTGGGTGCCAGGGATTTGAATTGCCTCCTAGCTTGGATCTACTCAGTGTCAGAGAAGATGATCTGCCTCTGCAGTCACCCTGTAAGTGTTGCTGCTTCTTTTAGCTCCCCGCAGAGGAATGGCCAGAGCAGGAGGGAAGCTCTCAGCAACTCTTTCATTGAGGAGGGAGATTTCTTTTATACCAAATGATCCTTGCAGCAGAGTGGATGCAGGCTTATCAGAGCACTTACTGAAGTGATTCAATCTAACTTGGAAACCTTACCCATTTCAGGAACTGAAGAGGTCTTCAGAGACCTGTTTAAGAACAAAGGTAGAAATTCCCTTGTTTTTCAAAATGGAGTGACATATAGATCATTTGTGCTGTATATACGGTCTGCCAGAGTATCCATCGCCAAAGGAAATAGCTGCCTTGTGGGGAGGACAGCATTTGGATCTGGATTTCAATTCTGTTATGTCAGGAGAGTCCCATGCTGGGGCACTTCCTTTACTTGAAGACTTAGTTCTATATTTCCGTTTTATTTTCTTCCTTTTTTCTGCCAACTTGTTTAATAGTAGAACTCAAACTAAAACATTACCTACAATAGACTGCTAAGTAAGGAAATAATTGCAAAGTATTCAGAGACAGAGACACTGCAGGCACTCCATCTTGCTACACTAGACCACAGGGAGGAGCTGAACAGTGATGTCAGCCATTCTGTCCTTTAAAACCTAAGGTACAGAATCATAAAAAATAGGGATGGAAGCTCATCTAGCCCAGTGTTTCTCAATCTTTTTTGTACCAGGACCCATTTGTAAACATTGATGGCCAGTCCCAGCCCAGTGCCCCTCACTTCTGACCCACTGCCCCCAGGCCCCAGCTCCATGGTGTGCGGGGCATGGGAGGGCCCCAAGCAGCCTCTTGCAGGCTAAGACTCTGACAGCCTGCAAGGGAAAAGCCACAGTTTCCCATGTTTTTCTCCTTTAAAGGAAAATCCATTTTTAAAGTTTGCTGATCCATTTTTTAAAGTTTATTCATGACCCTTTCATATAGTCTTGCGGCCTACCTTTGGGTCACAACCCATAGGTTGAGAAACACTGATCTAGTCCAACCCACTGCTCCAGGCAGGATCATCCCTATCCAAATAGTCCCAGCTAAGTGTTTAAAGGACACTAGAAGGCATAATACACAAAACTACAGTCCCAGTGGACGGTTCCACTTAAAGTGTCTTATCTCAAGTACGTAGCGGGTAGAAGAAGAATGGATGCGTCCAATACCTGCATATATGTGCGCAAAGAAATGATTGAGGGTAAGTTGAATCAAAGTAATATGAGCCAGCCTTCCAGAATAAGAAAACTGCTTGCCCATGGCACTCCTGACACCTTTCATTTTAAAAAAGTAAAGATTTAGAAAGACCTTGCTAGCTGCTTCAGCAAAGTTGGCAAGGATTAGGGGAAATGAAATACCTACTCATTCCTAATGGCAAGGATTCAAGCATGCTAGCAGGGCAGTGTGAAGAACCAGGAGTGCCACTAACAGGAACATCAGCAGAATCAATTCCCCGCACTTTATAAAACCAAACAACACTTTAATAAACATTTACAAATGAAAGAAAGAAAGGAAGAAAGCCCCCAAACATTGCTACAAAATATTACAAACCCAACACAAAAACATCAGTCAGGGACAAAAAATGGTAACATGCTGATCACATCACCAGCTTCAGTCTCAATTCTGTCATAAACCCATTTTCTATTACAGCGACATTCAGGTCCACATTTGTTGGAATTGCATTTAGGACATGGATAAAAGCAACCCAGACAGTTCTTCTCCAGGCAGTCACACAAATCCATATTATTACAGAGAAGCCTACCATGTTTGTCGTACTTCTTCATAGTCCTGTAAGAGAAAAAAGTGATTCTCAGAGAACATTTTAACCTGTTCAGTAATAGAAGCAAACTAATATTGAAAAATCTACACAGGAACAAATATTTCCTTCTGACACCCTTTCAGTGAGATACCAGCATTAGTTTCTGACAGTAATGGACAATAGAATTAAGATGTGCGTGTGCCAGAGGAATAAGTCAAACTTCTGTTACACTACACAAAGAAAGTGAACACAAAGTTTTCTCAGGTAAACATTTACCTTTGAAAACTTTACACATAAGAGTATGGAAAAATATTAATTCATTTTTGCATTTTGGGAATATTCAGCAAACAATAGAAGAGCAATTTAATAAAAACAAGCAAACATAACACATCAAAGGTATCATCTTACTTGTGTTTATAAAAAAATTCTTGGTTCAGTTTTGACATACGGGCTTTCTTTCTCTGTTCTCTAGTTTCAGGGTTGAAGTCAGCTACTTGAGGTCCTGGGTTTTGAAATGCTAAGCATTTCAGTTGCTTCTCTATTTGCTGCTATGAACAAAGAAAGAAAGGATTATAAACTGACACAGACCTTTACTATCTTATAATTATTATTACAACCAGTATTCTTCTCAATTTTAAAGGCCACAGGAATTAGGATATAAGACAAAAATCTAGCCTATGTTACTTAAAAATATACCATTCAGGAATTAATTTTGTAACCAATTATTCCCTAGGCCAAAATGACAAGCTTATAGAGAAGGGCATGGCCCACAGTCTCCAACTCTGGGCAAATGCAAAAGCAGAGAAAGGAGATAGGAAACAGGTGTTAAACATGTGAGCATGGCTGAGACAACTGGCATCTCCTAACCACAGTAGATTTCTTCTTGTAGATGTACCATGCATGCTTTGCCTGTAAACAGTGTTAGACCTTTGCTGCGGGCAGAATCAGCAGTGGCCAGCGGTGATCAGGGACCACCCGCAGATGCCACCAGAAGTATCAGAAGCGAGGGAGGCAGGATAGCAAGCGGCGACCACCTGCAGGCACTGCCAGCAGTGTTGGCAGCACTTTTTGCAGGGGGTGCATGTGCACCCGCATGCACCCCTACATGTCACCAATGAGCTTAGGACTTGTGAGGATGCTTGCAGACATGTAAAAAAAAAAGGTACTTTACTTTAAACTCAGTTCATTCCTGTGCCAAGCCCCACGCATGCCCAGAGGAGGCAGCACCTTAGCTGTACCTGGCCCTCCTGACATCTGTATAGATCAGGCGCTTTAGTGGGGCTTTTTTGGTGCTTTTATCTAGTAGCTGATTGAATCAGCTTTAGCTAAAACAGCAAAAAGCCCTGCTGAAGCTCCTGATCTATACAGATGCTGCAGAACTGGGCTGAAGTAATGCACTGCTTCTTCTGGTAAAGTGCAGTCTTTTAGGGGTTTTTTTTAATGTCTGCCAGCAGCTGTCTAAGCTAGGGACACATTATAAATGGCAGCTGACTGAGGCATTGCATTTTCTGAAATATTTTCATGGTGCAGTGCTGTTTCAATTCCGGTTTTCCTCTGAATCAGGAGTTTCAAAAGAGAAGTTCTAACAGACCAGAACTGCTGAAAGATTATTTGACTTTCTGCCTTCTGGTAATACATCCTTTCAAGCAACATGTTGCCTGAGGCCTTTCAACTCTTTCCCTGTGTTGCACAATGCCTACCAACTACCCACTAGCTTTCCTCTGTGTTGAGCTAGTTTTTCTGATTTGTCCAAGCCTTCATCTCTATTCCCCTGGCTCTTCTCCCAAGTCTCCTCATCTCTTCCCAAAGACTTCAATTTTACATTCTTCAACTTGCAGTTTCCTAGACAGTTCTAACAATATGATTGTGCATCCTCAAAGTCTGAAAAAATGTAATACGTACACTGTATCCTGATAATTTTTTTTTGCTCATTAGCAGAAATATTTTTTAACATTAAAAATAAAACAAAGAGCCAATAAAGTACAAAATGTGCTACTGACTTCAAGATCCAGTCAACTAATGCGAAAGAAAATACTGTAATTGTACTAACCTCATCTGGATCGGTCCTTCTAAACTCTTATCTGCCTCTGTTCCCTCAGCTCCCCAGTTTCTTCTTCTATCAAGAAGAAACTGGGGTCAAGGAAAAGGTACAGAAGAATCATGAATGCAGGAAAAAGCAGTCACAGTATTGAAGAGCATGAAGAAGAGCATAAAGAAGAGTGGAGGAGCCCAAGTAAATATATTCAGGAAGACAGAGAGAATTTCAGCAGGAGGGAGAGAGATTCTCTTATACTACTGTTAGAATTTACAATGGATTGAAACTGCTGAACAGATTCTGGGCTTAAGAAGTAGACACCTTATTCTCCTAGGTCTTTGCTATCGTTTACACCTGTGCAATGCAGGTGCAATGTGAGCATAAAATGTGACTGTAATTGAGTCTGGGGTTTATTGTAAAATTTCTGTGTTAACTATGTTTGTGCTGTAATGTTGTGTGTCTCAGTTTCCCCTCGCTAACATTGGGAAAAATGCACTATAGATAACAGCAAAGCCAGAGTCTTTGGCCTATTGACAGAAGGCACATCCATCTACAGAGATCTGAACAGTTTTGTTGATGCTTCAGCAAAGCTGGGGATTGCAAGTAACACCCTGGAGGCATCCAGGGGAAAGAGAGAAATAAACATGACAGTGGATGCAGTAGGGATGGACAAGCAGGGTGTTGACTGAAGGCCTGAAGATAGAGACTAGCAGAGTAGTTTCAGACTCTAGAACTGCATGACTGAATGTGAACAGCTGAGTCGCTCTGGGCTCCTCAGGGCTGCTGCATGAGCTGGACTGGGAACACAGAAACTGCTTAACCCTTTGGAGGGAGCAAGACCTTCTTGCTATGTGGTTTTTGCCCCAGTAAATGTTTTTATTGACAAGAACTGTTATTTTGGCTGCTTGGAACTTTGTGTTGCACTAGTTCTTCTCAACCAGTCATGTCCCTCCCAGGAAATAAAGTCATGTCCCCCCAGGAACTGAATTGGAAGCTAGATCTTTGAGTCAGGGCTGTGGAATAACCAGGAGGACTGCAGACCAAGAGACCAGGTTGGCTTCAGGGGCCACTCTCAAGTTAGGGACAGACATTCAAAAATCTTGAGCCTGAATTGATTCAGTCTTTGCATGCTAATCTAACCTGGCTAGGTTAAATCAGTTTTGTAACTAGACAGACATCCCAGAAATTCAGGCCCACGCCTGTAGTAGCTGAGAGGGGTGTGGCCAGGCTCTGGCAGGATGCGTAATTAGCCCAGCAGGGAACTGATAAGTGTTTATCACCCAATTAAGAAAACAACAGAGGGACATTACCAGCTACATGTTGATTCTGCCTGTTGATTCAGCACCCACTGGACTGTAGCCAGCAGGTGGCCTGCTAGCTAATACACAGACACCTCTCCATAAGGCAGAGGGGAGGGGGGAATTCCTGCTTAGCAGGGAGTGGTGAGGGGAGGGAGAAAGCAGCCTGCAGTCTCTGAAGCTGCAGCCAGGAAGCAGAAGGGAGGGGCCAGCCATGCTGTGGAACAGAGACCCCACCCAGCCCAGAGAGCATGCCAAGATGCTGGGGGTGTCTGGTTTATCTTAAACCAGGAAGGGGTCTGGGACAGACATTGCATAAACCAGTTTGAGCCAGGTCAGTTAAGTCTGATACTACATTCAACCAGGTTTATCTCAAACCAGTTTCAGCCATTCTAAAACTGGTTTATGTGCACTGAACATCTGTTCTGTTCTGGATTTAAACCAGTTTCTGATCACTTCAACCAGTTTATGTGTAACGTCTGTTCCTAGCCTCAGAGACCAGACAAGCCTGGAGTGGTCTTCAGCAAGTACCCTCATGGGGGGGGGGGTGTTGGGGGGGCTAAAATGTTAAACACAAGGGACATTTGACAAAGCTTAGGGTAGAAATAATTACAAGGATATCTTCCTATCAAGAGGACCGTCCTAATTATGTTCTTCCTCCCTAGCTAATACTCTGAAGGGCCACAGATCCTCTATTTGCTACCTACACTTAATTGACTGCATGGTCCCTCATTTACTGTTTGCTGTTACTGACACATATTTGCCCCAGTTTTTTCTTTGTACAAAAAATCTGCAACAGTCACAAGCACCATGACTGGTAAAACAGTCATACCAGCTGCTTCTGTGTTATTGGACAATCCCTGGCAGCAGTAGCAGTTGCTTTTGCAGGTGCCTCCTGGGTAGAAGTGTTTTTCTCAGTACAGTTTTCTTCCACATGATCACTCATTTCAAAATGCTGCAAATAAAAATGAAAAAACCTTAGGATGTTAAAGACAGGTGAGAAAACCACAGATTTATTAGGGGAAGCTAATCAAGCTTTTAAATTGGCCAGTTATATCCAGATTCTGAACCTATATAGCTTAGGGGGAAAATGTGATTCAGTATCAACTGAGATTGTAAATGTTATTAAAACTCTTAAGTTATCAAAAGCCAAGCTATCATTAATAAGCTGAAATAAAAATGACTCATATGAGAAAGGGCTGTTGGTTAGAGCTGTGTTGGTCTAAGGACACAGACAGAAAAGGTTCTTTGGGTAAATGTGATACCTTTTATTAGATCAACAAGTAGTTGGAAAAATTGTTCTTTACAAACTTTCAGGCACAAACACCCCTCTTCAGGCATAGGAGAAGTTGTTTGTGCCTGAAAGTTTGTAAAGAACATTTTTTCCAACTATTTAGTTGGTTTAATAAAAGACATCACATTTACGCAAAGAACCTTGTCTGCCTTGTTCAGTGAAGGACATTGCTCACACCTAATTTGCAAGCTTATTTAATAACAGCTTGATTTAAGAGAGCATTAGGACCACAGGTTATTACTTTTAATTGCAGATATGTAATAGTTCAGCAGAAAGAGCAGGACACAGTGGGCATATCTTCACATGCATTTACTACGGCCTAGATTTATTGCGCAGTAAGATAAGCCAGAGTGAGGGTTTTTGGGTAGGTGTCTACACATGCAGGGATCAGATTTGCTCCCAAATCCCTGAGACCCTGCAATAGGCCCCTGTGGCCACCAGGGGGAACTCTAGGCTCTGGCTGCAGCACCCAGCAGCCATCTTTACAGCCGACTGTGCTCTCTGCTCTCTGGCCAGCCTCTTTCTTGCCCAGGAGCAATATGCCAAGAACAGAGGCAGCACATGGCAGCTCTCTCTGTGGCCACTCTGCCTCCCTACACTATAGCTACTCCAGCCCCTGGCCCTAGCAGCAACAACCAGTGCCTGGCAATCCTGCTGGCCACAATTGCCCTGCTGGCCCGCCATGCCAACTGCCACCTGGCCCACAGCCATCTTGCCCTGCCTGGCTCCCCAAGACCAGCAACCGCCTGCCCGCCTGAAGTGTGCCATCCCAGGGCTACTGCCAGGGATGTCAACAAGGCAGGTGGGCAGGCGCCACCAGAGCTGCCATCGCCTTCCCTGCCACCTCTGGACCCTCTGGGCCAGCCAGCACTGGTGGCTGCATGTCATCCAGAAGACCTGGGATGATGAGCAGTGGCAGGACAGCTTGCATATAACCCAGGCCACCTTCTGGGACCTGCTTCAGCAGCTCCAGACCCACCTGAAGTAGCAGGACACTGGTATGCACCTGGCCCTCCCTGCCAACACTTAGCTGGCCTCTGTGTTGCTGAAGCTGGCCATGCCCACCAGCCTCCAGTATGTCAGACACCTGCTTGGCATGGGCAAGACCACTGCCGGGGAGGCAGTCCTGGAGGTGTGTGGGGCCCTCCAGGGCATGCTGGGGCACACTGTGCTCCGTGTCCATGGCCCGCTGGCAGTCGTGGCAGGATTCCATGCACTGGGATTCCCACAGTGCATGGGGGCCCTGGATGGGATCCATATCCCAGTCACCTGCCTACCCCACGAAGACTGATCCTATTACAGCTGCAGGGGATTTCACTCCATGGTCCTGCAGGCTGTTGTGGACCACCAGGGCAACTTCACCTACATGAGTGCTGGCTAGGTAGGCAGCACCCATGATGCCCACATGTTTTGGAACTCTGGCCTAGTGGGACTGGTGGAGAGTGGGCACTTTGCACTGGGGGTGCCAGATCTACAGCTGGGCACCATCATGGCCCTGCCCCTGCTCATCAGGGACCCTGCCTGCCTGCTTCTGCCCTGGCTGATGTGGCCCTACCAGCCACCTGGACCCCCACCAGGCTCACTTTAATGGTGCCTGGGCTGGACCCATGCCCTGGTCAAGTGTGCTTTTGGCCCTGCTGCACATAGACCCCCTTTCCCATGCCCACCCCAGCTCTACTCTCATTGTAGACATGTATCTGTACAAGTCTTTATTCCCCTCACATCACACCCCTCCACCCCCCTTAACACACAGAGCCCCTTCCCTCTCCATCTCATTCAAACAGAGCCCCTCCAACACCCTCACCCACCAACAATAAAAAATCCTCTTCCCTGTGCAAACTATTTACAAAGTGGGTTATTTTGGTGTCCTGGAGTGGGGGACTATGGGGTGGAGGCACCCAGGGGGCAGAGCCTGAGGGCAGGCAGCTACGACCCTGATCTCTGGCCATTCCCCCACTGGTGCAGATGATGTGGCGCATGCAGGGGGCTCGCCTCAGGGTGATGGCAGCCTCTGGTCCTCTGATGCAGGTAACTCCTCCTCTGCCAGGGGCTTTCTGTAGCTGCTTCTGTGCCCATGTGGAACTGGGATGAGCAGTGGGCCTAGGCCAGGGGGCTGGGTAGTGGCGGTGGATTTTGCTGGTTGAAGGTGGTGTAGGACCTCCTCCCAGGCCCAGGCAAGGGCCTGCTGCAGGGTGGTAGGCAGCTGCCAGGGGGCCTACAGGGCTAGGGACAGGAGTCGGGTAGCAAGCAGCATGAACATGACCACCAGGTCCTGAAGGATAGTGTTTTGCTCTTACAGGACCTCAAGCTGCTCGTACTCCAAGGCCAGAAGCTCAGCTTAGAACTTCCAATCCATCTGGTCCCGTGCATCCACACAGGTAATGTCCTCCAGACCCATGCGTCCTCCTTCTACTCCTCCAAGATGGCCACGAGCCACTGGAGGAGGAGGGTGCAGTCCATGATGTACCTCTGGTGAAGCTGGTGCATCTGGAGAGCTAA
The DNA here is from genome assembly GCF_001723895.1 of Crocodylus porosus. Taxonomy (NCBI): domain Eukaryota; kingdom Metazoa; phylum Chordata; order Crocodylia; family Crocodylidae; genus Crocodylus; species Crocodylus porosus. Next base: position 45,356,554 of record NW_017728950.1, read on the forward strand.
AGCAGTGGACAATAGTGACCCTGAGGCAGCATCTCCACTGGCCATGGGGACCTCTCCCCCATGTCCAGATGCTGGACCTGCAGAGCCATGAGACATAATTCTTTTGTGAGCATTTGCAACATTTCAGAGATAAGATTCTCTGCACGAGGGGCCATGTGCTGCCCAGCCTCAGATCAGGGGTCAGCCATGCACATGTGCCAAGGAACCATGGTAAATTGGGCTGGGTAGGCCTGGACCCAGGTGGCCACCAGCCAAGCCCCCTGTCCCTGCATGCTCCCCTGGGGCTGCTGGCTGCAGGAAGCCTGCCTCCCTTGCCCCATTCCCAGGGCAGGACAAGCCAGGCTGCTGACAACACCTGCTGCTGTGATTCCAGACCCCCCTCCCACCTCTCCCACTGCAGGCCAGCCACTCTGCTATGCTGCTGCCCAGCCCACACCACCCAGGCTCGGGGCATACAGGTCTCCCAGACAACTGGGGTAAGGAGCTGGCCCACTCCTGCCCTTCCCACAGAGAGCTTCTCTGGGGAGGTGCCCCAGAGCCAGTTCTCTACTGCACTGCCACTGCACCCCAAGCATGCCCCTGCTGCATGTATCCTAGGCAGTGCACAATGTGGTGTTTGTGTGGGCCCACTATGCCCTGTTGATGATGATCCTTATGGTGCCCTGGGCACACCTGCACTCCTGGTTTGAAAACCTGAGCTTCAACAGTGCAAGGGACAAACCCATGGTGCCCCACAATCTTCACTGCTGCCTAGAGGACTACCTATGGCAGCATTAAATGTCCCTGCCCTCCATTGCTGAGGAGGAGATTGTCACCAGCATCAACACATTCCTCAGGGTATGACAGGCCTGTGCAGGCACACAAGCTGCTCAATAAAATTGTGTACTGTGTCCCACCTCTCTGTGTGCTATGCGGGGGAACCGGGGGCCAGTGGAGTGCAGGTGGGCCAGGAGAGGGGGAGTTGCATGGGTCAGGTCCAGGGAGAGCCCTCCCCACAGTGCACAGCTTACCACATATCCAGGCCTGGTGTGGTTGGTGGCTCAGTGCAGTCCTCCCAGTTGGTGAAGGTGTGTAGCTGCACCCCATGTGCATGAGGCATGGTTTGCAGGTGCCTGGCTGGGGGCTTCCCCAAGGAAGGAGCTGGTGCTTCCGGCAGCTGGCAGTGTCATGGCCAGCCATTCCTCATGGCTGGCCCTGGGGCTGCACAGCTAGTAAGGAAGGTCCTGGCCAGGGCTCACCAAGCTGCTGATAGAGGCTGCAGCTGTTGAGCTAGGCGGAACAAGGCAACAGCTGCCAGCAGCACCCAGAGCAAAGGCGCAGCATGGGATGGTCAGCTGGATGGCAAAGGCCCCACAGCATCTGCAGACACAGGGTAGACTGCAGGGGTGTGCTGCTGGCAGGTGGTGCTGGCACTGCAGCCAAAAGCTGTCTGAAGGTGGCCCTGAGGGGCTGACAGAGTTGGGCAAGGGATGCAACACCCTTCAGCATGCAGGTGGGCCTGATGGCACTGTCCTGGCAGCCGCAAGGCAGGGCAGTGCCAGGCAGCACTGCTGGGGTACTGGCAGGCATACATAGCAGGGCTGTGGCCTGTCCAGGGGGATACACAAGGCCTGCAGTGCCCTCAGGCTGTGTGTGTTGTGTACCCCAGGGCACAAACTGTCTGCAAGCTATAAAAGAGGCCATAGGGGCAGCCCAGCCCAGCTCTGGGGCAGGAGGCCATAGGGGCAGCCCAGCCCAGCCCAGCTCTGGAGCAAGAGACAGTGGTGGTGCATGGGGTTGCATGTGTACCCCCTGAGAGTGCTGGTGCACACCCTGTCAGCCAGCATTCCTGGGCAGGGGTGAGGCGCTGGTGCCCTCCCTGAGAGTGCTGGCTAGTGAGTGGGACACCAGAAAAAGTGGTCCCCCTGCAGCTGGAAGTGCCAGCGGTGTGCTGCTACCACTTGCAGGTCAGCAGGATTGGCCACAGAGGGACCCCGCCCCGGTTGGCGGGATTGGCCATGGGGGAAACCCCCAGTCACTGACTGTTTTCTGGGGGGGAGGGGGCAAGTGCCCCCCTGACTCAGGAGGCACTAGTTGCAGGCAGGCAGGAGAGACACCTTGCCTGCAGCCCTGGGGCTGGCCTCAGGCTGGCTCCCTAGTGGCTGGGTAGACCTGCAAGCAAACTTGCTCCCAGGTCGTGTCTACACATGAGTTACTGTGCATTAACTAACTGCAATTCAATTTGATACCTGCAAATGCAGGTAGGAAATTTAATCACAATTAAGGGTTTTTACTGTGGAGTAAATGCATGCATGTGTAGATGTGTGAGCTTACTGCACAGTAAACTAGGATACTGCACAGTAACCTGTCTTGTGTAGGTGCACCCAGTAGTTACCAGCTGCCCAGTCCTGGCCACAAGATAGACTGTCTGGTCATCAGCAGGTCCATGCTTATATCTCTTCTAGGAGGGGTCCCAAGTTGCTCTGATCACTTCCCTCTGGCCTTCCAAAAATACATAATTTCTTAGGCAACCTCCCTTTTCCATCCCATCCCATCATCTGTTTACCTGTGTTTTCATCTTAGAAACAATTCAACATATGCTTATTCCAGGAACCATCCTCTTCCATGCCCACGCTACATCTTAATGCTTACGTTTATTTTGAAGAACATATATATTCTATGCAGGTCTGTAAAATGAGCATTACAGAAAGGTTTGCAACTTCCATATCTTGCAAGTCTATGATTCTACAAAGTTTAACTACCCAGTTTCCTGTGAGCAGCCGAGCAGATGGGACTCTTGTTCAATTTAGCATCAGCACCTTCAAATCATCTGTAAGATCTGATATATATATTTTATTTCACTTGGGAACTGTCAAGAAAATATCAAAGAATATTCTAAGAAATTATCACGACACTACTGAATCTACAAATTATCAGGAATACAAAAGTAGAGACTATTATTTTCACAAAGCAATCAATATCCAATAGATGTGGAGAACATGGCATGTACAGGTACTTACTTAATATACCACAAGGTGTCACTGTTGTTCTACAAAGGTAAAGTGTGTGGCATTACATTTTTTAAGCCTTCATTGACTAAAAGTTAACTGGTTTAAGCACCAACATATAACACATTTTTAGATACCCAAATGATGTGTTGCAATAACACAGGACACAATTATACTGTTTCAGACAGCATCACCATTTCATTTCGGGTATGGAGGCTCCATTTCACAAACTTTGCCTATTAAAACCTAAGCCTTGCACATGGAGTCTGTATTTTTGAGTTCACAATTTAAAAACCCACCACTGACTCCACTAACAAAACACCCAGAGGAACCTATAGACTCATGTAATCAGACCAACAGCCTCCTCCTCCACCATGTCTCCAGTGCTTACTCATTCTGCCACATAATTCTATCTGAGTTATGCTGAGGGGAAAAACACTGCGGATCACTGCATGTGAAGGACGCCAGTCACTTAAAACACTTCTGGGAGGCACTCAGATGCCCACATGTGTAAAGGCCATACTAAAGGTCTTCAACTCTCCAACAAAGCTCTTTTTGGAGTTTCTAACAGAGGTGTAATTGAGCAGTTATGTGCCCTACGTGGTGGCAGGACACAGGCCAGCAGCTGCAGCTGGGCTGCTGGCAGCAGTAGTGGCAGCTGGACCTGCGGAGCAGTAGCTTTTGTTTTTGCACCTGCCTGCAAATCAGCACCCAGGCTTGGTGCCTCCATCACCTCCCCTCCATAGTGCTACTGGTCTGGAAGTCACTTTCCCCTGGTGATGGACAGTTTCTCAAATTACCCCTCCCCAGTGTGGTAGTGTGTTCAGTTCTTACCCACGCTCTGCCCCGCACAACAGTCTTTCTCAGGACTCCTTCCTGGATGGGCACGCCCTGTTGCAACACCCCTTCCTTACATGCAGCTTTTGCCTCCTAGAGATGACTGCAGGGAGAAAAGTAGTTGAGAAACCAAGCAAAGAAGGCAACTCCCTGCAGTGACCATTTCTCTGGCCCACTCTTCTGAGGTACAGAAACCAGCTCAAGCATAGAAGATGAAAGGAATGGGCGAAGAGTAAAAAGAACTAATATTAACCAGCTCTACAAATCAGTGGTTCTTAGCATTTTCCACACTAAGGCTCCGAACTCTTCCTTCATGACACTCCCACATCTAGATCTAGCTGAACCCATTCCCTCTCCTCACTGTGGAGGGAACGTGCAAACAGATGCAAGCCCCATGCTGTTTTCAACCATCAACCCTGAGCCTGATGCTGCAAACTTGAGATAAAAGGAGAGCTCAGCCCTTTGTTTACCTTCAGGCTGAGAGCCCAAGTCAGGATTTGCTAACCACCTATAGCTGCATCCAAGGTTGTCAAAACATTTTACAAATGTGGATAAGCATTAATTCTCCATATTCTACTACAATACATAGAGGTCAAGGCCAGGGCTTCAATTAGCGGCCACTAACTTCAATATGAATTGTACAAGTTCAAAACTTCTGGAAATCAGGTCCTATCTTAAATAGTGTTAGAGTGATGTTCTAGTTGTGATAGTCCAGGCAAGGATTTTTTGGGGGTGGTATGTTTTATTGCAGTGATTCTCAACCTTTGTTGTAACATGACCCATTTGCAAACATGGATGGCCAGTCCTGACCCAGTGCCCCTTACTCCTGACCTGCTGCCTCCCACCCCCAGGCCCCAGCCCACCAGTGTGTGTAGCAGGGTGTGGGTGTGTGTGGTGGATGGAGGTGTGTGGGGGGCATTGGGGGAGCCCCAAACAGCCCCTTGTAGGCTGGAAATCTGACAGCCTGCAAGGAAGAAGCCATGGTTTCCTGTGTTTTTTCTCCTTTAAAGGAAAATCCATTTTTCAAGTTTGTTGGTCCATTTTTAAAGTTTATTCATGACCCTTTCATATATTCTTGTGATCCACTTTGGGTCACAACCCATGGGTTGAGAGGCACTGTTTTACTGGACCAACTGCATGATAAAATTAGATAAGCAAGGTATTCTTACTCAGATTCCTGAGAAAGACCTCAGGAAGAATTCCTTGCATTCAAAAGTTTGTCTAACTTTATTCCAACCATGCAATTGGTCCAATAAAAGACAAAACCCACATTAAAAATCCTTGCCTTTTGTCCTAGTTTAAGTCAGGCCTCAAAGATTAGTGGCTGCTTTTTTTAAGCCTAGTCCTTAGTGCAATAAGATGGCCATTGTGTTCCACGAAGAAAAGTATTTCAACAATCTGTGCTTTTAAGGTAGGGGGCAGAAAAGCCTTTTACAAAATTGCACAAAGTTCCCCATCTGAAATATCAACTGTACATGCCAGCTCTAACTGTCCAGGAAAGAGATTCACAGGCAAGACACAGTGAGATCAGGGAATGCTTCAAGATATAAACATCTGTATGAATCTGTATTTCCCTCATATCCTTTAAAAGGGAGGACAAAGGTTATGGGTTTCATGAAGGTCGGAGCAGGTTTTCTCTCTCAGATCCACAGACCTAAGACTCCAAAGGGAAGGGAATTCTAGCATGGAGGGAGTGTGTATTGGTTTGCTGTAAAAAGCTCTTACCCACAGCTTGCTCCAAGCTCCTTTTCTCAGCGACACAGGAGCAACTACATGCCAAATGAAGTCAGCATTAATCTGGCAGCAGCATTAACTTTCTTTCAGATTTCCATTTTGAAATGTGTGTGTATGGGGAAAATAGCTGGTTCCATTCGCCTTTTCCTGTTCCATCCCCTTTCCCAAAACATTAACCTTGTCCACAGTTTGAAGAGAACAGGTATTTCCTTGATATGGACATCTTTTCTCAAGGTTACCAAACAAATGACCAGGTCCTGTTTGCTGTCTTCCACAGAAACTGAAGGCAGTGCTAACCCGACCAAAAATAGACTGGGGCCGGGGGGAGGCTATGGGTGTGTAGTATAATAAAAAGAGACTTGGAGAAGTTGTCAAGAAGGCAGATGTTTCTGGTCAGAAAGCAATGCTTCAAGTCAATACTTGAGATGAAAAGGAGGGTTCCCTTATGATTTTTATAAAGGGAAATTATCTGTGTTTGTTATTTCAATGATTTATTCCTATAATTAACTGTTATTTAGGAGATTGTAGCCTATAATACCCAGATACTTTATCGGGTACAAAATGTGGTGACTAGAGTTCTGTCTGGTTTCAGGCTGCTTGATCACAGCAGACCAGCCATGGTATCTGTGCAGACTGACTGTTGATTTAAAATTACTTCTGCATTCACAGGAAGTTCTTCACAATCTTAAATCATGCCAGTGTAGTTATTCTGAAGTAATTTATTAACCTTGATCATTCCCCTGACCTGAAACACTACAGTTGACTCTTGTAATGGATTTAACCCATGCGCTCAGAGCTGGATTGGGCTCAACTGTTACTATACTGCAACAATGAGAGTTAGAGATTAGCCACTGGGATTGTGGCACATACACTATGCCTTCCTTAAACAGTACAGGAAATCTGGCACACGCTGAATTAACTTTTCCACGGCTTCCTTTAATGCTTGGGAATTCTTTGTAAGGGACTGGTAGAGGTGGTGGTGTCCTGTGGACTGCAATCATTTATTGATTTCCTTGCAGCACAGCTTCAAATGGAGTTGTATTGCCAGGGAGATGGAGAGGCCCTCAGAGCCCGTACGGAGGCTCAAAGTACATGTAGCAACAGCCTTTGTCTCCTGGATCTCCTTCAGCGTTCTGGAGAATCCATAGCAATGAGGACTGTTCTGGCTGAGGGGTCAGGGGAAGAAAATCCCTGCCCCCCATAACCACCTCTCAACAGAAGCTTTTGGGAGAAAGCCCAGCAGCTGGATCCCTGTGGAGGTTTCCTTCCCCAGGAATCCCATCCAAAACTTCTATGCCACCAAACTAGGATGCTGCGATGGGCCCTTCCATTCTGTTTGAATTCAAAAGAACGAGCTATAAAATCATTGCATTATCCTGGTTATCATCTAACAGGCCAGAAGGCCTGGTAAGCAATCCCTTCGGATAACTTACACAATTTAAAAAGGTGCACGTTCAAATCAGCTCAGCTAGCTAGGCACAAAAAGACTTTCCAGAATGTTAAATTGGACTTACCAACCGAAGACCTGGCACACAGAAGACAGGCTACTGTACATTTACAGTGGCACAGTTGATCTGATAGTGAGAACCTGACGTCAGCCCCAGAGTGACTGAAACAGAAAACTAAGCATCAAAATAATGCTCCCAGGAGGACAGCACTGAAGACAATGCCAGGTGAATATCTTAAAGGATCTCACCCTTCTCACCTCATCATTCACAATCCCTCTTAATATATACCATACAGGACCTGAAACAGAGAAATCAGTTTAAACCTGGATGCCATTATTAATTCCTTGTTTGTATGCATCTATTTTATACACCAAGCAATGAGCTCTCCTGTTTTTCCCCTATGTTTTCTTGATTAGAAGGAGCGAATAAGGCTAGAATAATGTTTACACTTTAAGAGATCACTTAGTTGTGTAACTTTTTTAGCAGCTAAATTACACAAAATATTTTTTAAAATGAATAGCTTCCTCTAGCAGACCAAAATCACCAATGAAGTAGACAGAATTTCCCCCAGGCCCTTAAAATGTGGCAATACCAATACACTTTTATTCTTTTCACTTTCCTTTACAATAAAACCAGCTGACACAACTCAAGCTGACACTGGTGCTTTAAAATGTCTCCCAAATGTCCAGCATATTGAGCTCACTGATGACTTGTCTTCCCATACTTTCAACATAGTTTGAGTGAAAACAATGTATCAAATGATACAGCTATATAAAATGTGTACTTTAAACAGTGATCAAAATAATGGGAAAGTCAAAGTAACTTTGTCAGAGCAATGCCATCATGATAAAGACTGCTATTTGCTCAAATAAACATATCTATAAGTCCAGCATACATTCTTTGATCTTTTTCAGTTGAAGGCATTTACCACAGCCCACTCTCAGAACAAATTAATTTAATCCAGCTATATGCCTCTGCTATGCTATTTTCCATCCTTCTACTATTATTAAAATCAAATGCTGACATAACTATTCCGGAGAACTAGTTTACCAAACTGACATAAAGGATACTATACAGACACACATGTTATGCTACAGTCAGTATCCTTTGTTTTGAAAAATAAAACACAAGCCCTCTAGGGGAAAAATTAAAGAAACCTCCCTTGTCCTCCTATAATAGCAGGATGGAAAAAAAATGTTTGCTTCATTCTGCAGGGTTTTTGGTTGTAGCTGTGTTGGTCTAAGGACACAGGCAGGCAAGGTTCTTTGGGTAGATGTGATATCTTTTATTAGACCAACTAAGGAGTTGGAAAAAAGAATTTTTATCTTTAATAAAAGATATCGCATCTAGCCAAAGAACCTTGCCTGCCTGTGTCCTTAGACCAACACAGCTACAACCAAAAACCCTGCAGAATGAAGCAAACATTCTCCCTTATTTAAAATACATGGTAAGCTTTCAAGATATTCTACAAAATCAAGGTATCTTGGGGTTTAGCATAGGCAGACAAATGGTTGTCATGTTTATTCATACAGTTATAAATGAAATAGCTTATGTTTAAAACCCAGGGTAGACCTTTATTGAGCCTCCTCCATGCTCTAATTGTCTAGGAGTGCCACATTACACATGAATCTGAACTTTCTGCATGACTGAGAGTGAACAGGAACTGTGGCACAGATTGATTACTATATGCTTAGAAATTTACAAACTATAATCTACTAAAAATAACCCACTTCTTTTTCTTTGTGCGTTCATATACACATGTTTTCAAATTACAATCCCAAATGAATTCCTGGTCTCACCAACATCAGTAGCAAAACTCCCATTGATTTCTTTAGAGCCGTCATTTTGTGCCCACACATTCCGTGCCTATGGTGAACATACTTTGAATGATATGATACAAAAATCCATAATAATAAAGAAAATGGAAGAATGTATAAGCACTATGTAATACATACATACACATATATACATACACACACACTTTAAAATAGAAGTTTCTTTAAAGTTCTTTTAAACTTCTGGCCTTTCCTCTAACAGCCACTGTCATCATTCCCATCCTTTTATATACAGACTTCTAGTCCCATTTGCCACATAATTATACCCCATGTTCCCTGGATCTTTGAAAGAGGCCAAGGCTTTCAGGCCAGAAGTTCCCTGGGTGAGTTTAACTTCCAAATTTTCCAAGGCCTTACATTAACCAGCTCATTGATGCAGCTACCTTTCATTCTTGGATGACCCATGACTTGATCTATTTTGTGGGGATCATTTCACTGAGGGCAGTTGCCAGTTTTGCAGGCTCACTGCCTATAAAATCAAGTTAGAAGTTTCCCCCAGTTACTTTTTTTAAGGCTACAGGACACCCTATATGAATATGTATTTTTTAAAAATTGGAGCTATAATCTCAGCAGTTTATAAACTGATGTGAAAATAGATTGCTGTTACCTCATTCAGGGACACAAAATAGTACAGATCTGATTGACAAAACCTAGATATTACACCAGAAGGCCTGTATTCTGTAGATATTTGGAACTGTTTAATTTCATATGGACGCTCAAGATATAAACATCTTGAGTAAAATTAAAGAATAACAATAAAAATGTGGGCAGTGGACCTGAACAGTCTCCTTGCTTCTATTGTCTTCCTGTTCTTAAAGAAAGCAATAGCGGGTAATGGACTACAAGGTTGTGCCAATTAGTGCCTCCGGTGCACCTGAGGTGCCCTTTAATAAGCATTACTTCACAGTCTGCTCTGCAGCAATTAGAAAATGAGCACAATGAGAAAACAACCTTCAGTTTTACGTGTAAAAAATGAGTTTGTAAAGTTCTTGCCCCCTTGGCAGTGTCCCCTATGTATTCATTATGTGATTGTGAAAAAATATGAGCGGTAATATGATATGGAATGTTTAGCAATGGTCTTTCGGTATCTAATTTAGCCTCTCTTCATCCTCGCTTCCAGCTCAGCTAATTTCTTTCTCTTGTGTTCCTCTCTCTCTCTCTCTCTTCCCTCCTTTCTGGAAACAAATCAATAAGCAAATCAAGTGAATAAAATCATTTTAGAGAAAAACAGAGAAAAAGCCCAGCATCTGCAAAGGTGTGGCAAAATTGCAACAAGTGAGATTTTAGAAACAAGGGAGACTAAATAGCTTCTTGAAAACAAAAAGAACAAAAACACAGGGGGGAGAGAAAGATTAAATTCTGCCTTGCAATGTATCCAACCCTACTACTGTTCCATACTCCTGAAGGGAAAAGATTCAGAAGCAGCTCAGCACTTCAAACCTCATGAATTATTTTACAGTGACTCTTTCTTGATTCAAAAAAGAAAGTAGAAGACACAATTTCTGCCAATCCATCAGCATGTTTAAAAGCATCTTTTCATCAGAGCTAGGCCTTCAAATGAAACCTTGAGTCACATGAATAGGTTTTGCTTTCTTTACTCTGCGAATTCACTTCACTCAAAACAAAAAGCCAAACCATATTCTAACATTATAAAAGCCTAAGTCTGCCTGTCTGTCTGTAACGCTTTATTCGCGCTCTGGTTGCCTGTCTTGGCAGCCCAGCAGAGTGCCCTACACAGACAGTGGAGCACCGCAATGACAGTGGGGACTGAGGGGCTGGAGGGGAGGGGGCAGGGGGCCGTGCTCCTTGGAGGCAGAAGGGGATAACGGGGACTGGAGCACCACCATAATGGATGGGATGGAGCGGGGGGTCTGCTTCTTGGATCCAGGGCCGGCGCCCCCCCCAACAACAGCCGGCAGGGAGGGGAGGCGGCAGGGAACAGCAGATGGAGGAAAGCAAGAAGTGGAGGGGGCATTACTGGTGGCTGCCCCGTGCTGCAACTGGGACTGCTGTTGCGGCTGCAGGCCCTGGTCCCAGCCCGAAGCAGCTGGGGGGAGGCAGGGAGCAGCCCTGGCCCTGGCCATGACCTGAAGTGGCGGGGGCAGGTGGGGAACAACCAAGGCCCCAGCTCTAGCCCCAGCCCAAACCACCTCCACCTTCGCGGGCTCTGGCCCTGGCCTGAAATGGTGCCCCAGCCCGAAGCGGCATTGGGGAGGCAGGGAGCAGCCCTGGCCCAAAGCGGTGGGGGGGAAGGGGGCGAATGGCCTCAGCCCAAAGCAGAGGGGAGATGGGGAATGGCCATGCTCCACCCCTGGCCCTAGCCCAAAGTGGCACGGGGGAGGGGGAACAGTCCATGCCCCAGCCATGGCCTGAAGTGGTGGGGGGTGGGGGGAGGCAGGGAACAGCCACGGCTTCCCTGCTCCCCCCCATCATTATTAATGGGCAATTTGATAGTCTAAAATAATTTCTGATCAGCTGAGACATGTTGGAATGAAACTCAGGACTACAGCAAACCTGAGGCGAAGTAGATGTGGAGTGTGCAGGATTTGTCCAGAGGCAGATATACAGTGACAAGTTGTGCTGGCTCCTCTTCTGTGACCCCAGATCTGTACAGAATTTAACTCTCCATTTGATACATTATTACCTTTCTGGCCTGCACAGCAGCTCTCCTTATGCATCAGTGATATTTGCTAATAGGCAGGGTAAGTCAACAGCACTAAACAAGTGCAGACTGCACCTTTTATTTCAAAGACATGTTGATTATGGAACAAATGAAAACAAGCTGCATATGAATAAAAAGAGACACAAAGGCCTGGGGCAGAACACGTTAACCTCCCTGGACAGTCCATTGTGAACCTCAAAGTAGCTGTTCTTAAAAAAAGAAAGTTTAAAAAATGACTTGAATACAGAACAAGAAATCATTCACAGACTGAATTGTGTTGTCTGGTCTCAAGGGAGACTCTGGCTTCTTATCTCATTACGTGGATGAGCTTTTAAAACCCCCATATCCCTCAGTGGATTAACCTGCTTTGTTCATCCCTTCTGATCTCTTCCACCCACCTTTGCCTTTTCTCAGCAGTGCCCCATTCTTTTTCCCCCCTTTCACTATTTTTTATATTTAAATGATTTTATTCTTATTTAGTACCCCTCCTCTCTTCAAGTCCTTTCATAGCATCTGATGAAGTAGGTTGTAGCCTACAACGGCTCATGCCACCCTGAATAAATTATTCTATGAGGTGCCACCCTGCTCCACCTTTCGTGTTTGTTGCTTATCTTTTTAGCAGAAACTTCTTTGAGATAGTTCCCTACTAAAAAACCTTGCATTATCCCAGAATCCTTTTTTTTTTAATATACAGTCCCCATCTGGAGTCTACATTGGACAGAAAGCATAATCCCTCCATGAAACAACACGGGGACACCAACCTGACAACAAGTTCAAAAACACATACAAACCCCTGGCAGAACACTTTAACCGCCCTGCACTTCCCGTCGCTGACTGTTCTCAAACAACAGAGCTTTAAAAGCCCTGTTGAACCAAAAATTATGGAACAAAAAATCATCCACAAACTGGATTGTGTTAGGTATGGTCTAAGCATGGACTATGGCTTCTTACCCCATTAGCTTGTTAAGCTTTTTTCTTTTTAGCTTTTTTGACCGCTACGTGCCTATGGGTTTAGTTTTAGTTGTTTTAGTTGGTTGAATTTCTAATTTCAGAATTAAATTGTGCCTGCTGCTAATGATAGTTATAAACAGTAATTGGCTCAAATTTGAAAGCTGGTAAAAGGATAGGTATTATCAAGCTGCTCAGACACACTTGTCCTTCAGAATGATAGCATAAACTTGGTTCTGCCATGAAGACAGGACATAACCATGTTGTAGCAGTTCTCTGCGTCTGTGCAACAACGGCTAAAGAGCCATTAGGGCTCATTCAGCACCATGGTGCAGTTCCACAGCAAAACGCTGGCGGTTACTAATGCTGTTACTATTGCTTTGTAACCAGTATCCATAAAGGGCATCCAGCAAGGAAGATTGTTATGTGTATGGGACCTACAGCTCAGCCTTTCCTTTTATCACTCACCTCCACCTTCCAAGTAGCCACTGTCACCTTCTTGCTCTCGTGTTCCCTCAAGCCCTTCTTTTGCAATTTCTCACCCTTTGCCTTGCTCTTCTGCACTCTCTTCTGTTATTTCCCACCTCCCCCTCAGCTTGATTTTTCTCCCTCAAATCTCCCCTTCTCCTTGATATTCTCCCTCAAATCTTTCTCTTCTCTCTTTGGCCTGCTCTCAATGAGTATCATAGTATATCATCATCATCATTCTATTAAGAAACCCCTCCACCTTTCCCACTCCTTTCTTGCCCCCACTACCGTCACAGCAGCCCTCTCTAGTTAGCTGCTGCTTTAGCCCCTGCAGCATGCACCCACATACTCACATACACTGCCTGGCTCCATGTGCCTTTGCTGCTTGCCTCACATTTACTCACCCAGGCTGAAGCTGTCCCTCCTTGGAGTCTCTTCTTCTTCTTCCCTGCTGGCACTGAGAGCTGGGAGAGGTGGTAGCTGCCACTGGCCAACAGAAGATCCCAGAGCTGATTGCAGTGAGGGAGAGAGAGCAACCCATGGCCATGACAGTCCAGAATAGTAGATAACTTTATTGTTTAAAAAGCTTGCTTGAATGTGAAGTTGTGCAGAGTGCGAAAGCACTCCTGGCTGTTACACTGAGGGGAAAAACTTGAGTTCAGTGTACCACAAAACAGGGCTTACGGTTCACAGGAAATTTTGCTTTATTGAAAGCTTTCCTTTGGTCTGAATTAGAATAAAACTAAAACTTTTTCAAAATTTCCTGAGGGATACCCAGCATGGGTTTGTTGCGGGTAGGTCTTGCTTGACCAATCTCAGTTCCTTTTATGACCAGGTGACCTATCACCTGGACAAGGGAGAAGAGATTGATGTTGTATATCTTGACTTCAAAAAGCCTTTGTTCTGGTATCCCATGATCACCTCTTGACAAAACTGGCCAACTGCGGCTTTGACGTCACCACAATCCACTGGCTGGGAAATTGGCTGCATGGCAGGACCCAGAGGGTGGTGGTTGACAGAAGTCAATTGTTGTGGTGTGCGGTCACCAGTGGGGTTCCTCAAGGCTCTGTCTTTGGGCCTATACTATTTAACATCTTCATTAATGATGTGGACATTGGTGTCAGAAATGGGCTGGCCAAGTTTGACAATGACACCAAACTCTGGGGTAAAGCATCCACACCTGAGAGCAGGAGGGCGATCCAGGCTGATCTTGACAGGCTCAGGAAATGGGCGGACGAGAACCTGATGGTGTTCAACACCGAAAAATGCAAGGTTCTCCACCTTGGGAGGAAAAACCTGCAGCATGCCTACAGACTTGACAATGCTACACTGGTTAGTGCTACAGATGAAAGGGACTTGGGGGTCATCATTGACCACAAGATGAACATGAGCCTGCAATGCGATGCTGCAGCTAGTAAAGCGAGCAAAATGCTGGCTTGCATCCATAGATGCTTCTCGAGCAAATCCCAGGACATCATTCTCCCGTTGTACTCAGCCTTGGTGAAGCCGCAGCTGGAGTACTGCATCCAGTTTTGGGCTCCACAATTAAAAAAGGATGTGGAGAAGGTTGAGAGAGTGCAGAGAAGAGCCACATGCATGATCAGAGGTCAGGAAAACAGATCTTACGGCGACAGGCTGAGAGCCATGGGGCTCTTTAGCCTGGAAAAGCGCAGGCTCAGGGGTGATCTGTTGGCCACCTATAAGTTTATCAGGGGTGACCACCAGGATCTGGGGGAACATTTGTTCACCAGAGTGCCCCAAGGGATGACAAGATCAAATGGTCACAAACTCTGCCACGAGCAATTCAGGCTGGACATAAGAAAGAACTTCTTTACTGTCCGAGCCCCCAAGGTTTGGAATAGACTGCTGCCAGAGGTGGTTCAAGCTCCCACTTTGAATACCTTCAAGACACATTTGGATGCTTATCTTACTGGGATCCTATGACCCCTGCTGACTTCTTGCCCCTGGGGCGGGGGGCTGGACTCAATGATCCTCCGGGGTCCCTTCCAGCCTAAATATCTATGAAATCTATGAAATTTCCAGCTTCCTGACAACTGCTCAGTGCAATTGGCTTTCTTCTCTCTCACTGCTAATAGCAGGCCTGGCAAACACCAATATCATTGAGCAGTCACAGGCACCTCCCCAGGGGCTTCCCCTGCAGTGTAGGCTCATCAGTCCCTTTGGGATTAGGAAGTCCCTGGTTCCCAGTGTCATCATCATGGAGCACTTCTACCAGGAACCCAGGCAGGGAACACACAGCCACCCTCCACCCCCACCTTGGAGGAGTGATGTTGACTCAGCCTGACAGGCTTTGAACCAAACATGCTCAAATGGGCATTTTTCTGCAAAACTGGAATTCATTGGAAAATATCTGAGCAGGCCTAAAAACCTCCTGCCCCCTAGAAACTCATAAGCCCCTCTTCTTACAAATGCACACCAGCATTGTCCTCACTGCTATGCCCACAGACCTTCTTCATTATGCACAAGGTACCAATGACTGCTTTCACACACCCCGAGCACCTACAACCTGAAGGGGCTGGGAAAGTGCAGACGTAATTTGCACTTATAACAATAATGCATAGGGCCAGATCCTATTCCACCTTTTAGGCATCTACGAAGACTTACATTCCTAAGTACAATCCTCCTTGGGTCCCTGAAAAGCCTTTAAGGTGTCTCTACTTTTGTAACAGATGGTCGTCCTCTGACCCTTAAGTCACAAAAAAGCATCAAGGAGCTTTTGTGTTAATGGTTTTCCAGGCTCTCCAACAGGGTGGTCTACATTCACAGTCTGAACTGGTCTTTGGAGCAGGGAGAGCAGCTCCAAGCTCTGGAGTGGCAAGAGAGTAACGAGGTGTTGCCACACTGTAACACAGTCATCCAGCAGCAGAAATCATAAAAAGGGACAAAAATCTCACCAGTTGCCTGCCTACCTTGCTCTTTGCCCTGTTGTCTTCCCGGTGTTCACCCTGGGTCCCCCCTCATCATATTCACTTCTGTGCCATTTATCCCCAAACAGTCCTTCTTATGAGTCTCCCCCCAACACAAACCTTTCAGCTCTGACTTCAGCTGCACCAGGCCCTTCCCTGTCCCCTGCAGAAGCAGCCTCTGCTGGAGAGGGGGTGGCAGCAGCAGCTCCCACTGGTGGGAGGACAGAAAAGCAATCATTTGAGGAAAACTGTTCAGTGCAGGGACTTGAATGTGGGATATCTGTCATGAGCAGGGATCCTGGTTTTCCCTGATAAAAAAACTGCAAATTCTCTAATTCAAACCACAAAATCTGTGATTAAAATGAAAGGCCACTATGTACATAGGGATCAGTTGAACACAATGTTTTATTGATATATTTCCAAGTTTAAAACAATTTGGAAGTCTAGCAGTGCCTCGATCACTACAATAAAATACATTCTAAATACCTATGTATTTGATTTGAAGTTTTCTATCAAGGAAGGTTTCTATCTATTTTTCTATCAAGGAAAAATCAGAGCTCCCCCTGCCCCCTTCACTCACAAAATACAGGTCCAGACCCCTCACTCCCAGGCCATAGCCCCCCAGCCCTGCCAGTGCCCCTCACTCCCCCCCATTCCTGCTGGTGCCCCTTGCTTCCCCCCTCACAGCCCCCTGACCCTGCTAGTGCCCCTCGCACCACACAGGGACCCTCAGCTTCCCGGGCTCTGGGGCCAGGGACCAGGTCTGCAGCCCCCTACCCTGACTGCCACTTACTGCAATGAAGCGGAGCATGGAACCTGGCTCCTCCACTCCCATGGGCCACAAGGCCGGCATAGAGCCTGGCAGAGGTGGGTGCAGGCTGCCTGCTGTGGGCTTGGATGTGGGAGGAAGGCCCCATGCTGCTGCACGCACTCCCACAGGGGGTGGCGGGACCTGTGTCCTACAGATCTGTGTGCAGGGCAGAGGTAGGCTGCCCACTGTGGGCTTGGGCTTCTCATCCTGCTGCCCTCCCTTGGGGTCTCTGTGGCCCAGTAGGCAGGACCCAGCACAGCAAGGCAGAGCAGGGCAGGGCCAGGCAGGGAAGCTCCTTGCCACTGAGAGCTTCACACTGCCTTGGTGACATGCCTCCTACCCACCTGGTACCAGCGGGGGCAGTGATGGAGAGTTGTGCCCCTTGCTGCTCCAGGGCAGCCAAGACGCAGGCCACCGGGGCACCATGGAGCTCCCAGTAGTGGCCCTGAGCTTCCCCGCCCAGCCCCACTCTGCCCTGACCTACGGGGTTCCACCAGCTGGGCTGTGGAGGCCCTGAAGGGAGGGCAGCAGGGCAGGGGCCCACAGCAGGCAGCCTGCCCCTGCCCCGCACACAGATCTGGGGGGGCACAGACCCCCCCCTTTTTTCCCCCTGGAGTATGTGCAGTGGCAGAGCCGGCCCCATCTGCTCTACTACCCGGATGAGCTGCCCACAGCTCCATCCTACTCCCTTGGGGCTAGCGGCTGTGCATTCCAGACCTACGCCCCAAGCCCCCAGCCCTGCCCCACTCCCTGCCTCCCTATGGGGACCTCAATCTCCACCACCCCACTGCCACACTTACCTGTGGGAGCTGCTCTCCAGGCTGCCTGGTGGCCATGTGCACATATATGCACATGCACCCCCTGCCTGATTGCCCTCCTCCCACTCCCCCCAGCCCCTTGCAGGCTGGAACTGCCAGCCTGAGAAAGCTCTTTGTAAAAGGTCAAAATCTGCTTGTTTCTCCATTAAAATGAAAAATCTGCATTTTCCTCAGGTAGAAGTGGAAATCCTCATTTTTTTGTTTTCCATGGGAAATGGAAAACCCAGATCCCTGGTGATAAGGAAGCAGCAGGGAGGCAATAACTGGCCTTCTCTTACATAATAAGGTCTGGAACAGCCTGCAAGTTCTGGAACAGCCTGCCATCAGAGGTGGTTCAAGCACCTACATTGAACACCTTCAAGAATAAATTGGGTGCTTATCTTGCTGGGATCCTATGACCCCAGCTGACTTCCTGCCCTTTGGGTGGGAGGCTGGACTCAATGATCTTCCGAGGTCCCTTCCAGCCTTAATGTCTATGAAATCTATGCAGTAATCATGCCTGCAACTTGGCCTCAGAGCCAACTGGTGACTGAAACATCCATGACTACTAATAAAGATCACCATGTTTGTCTTCAGCTGATCTTCAAAAGATAACAGAGTAAATCCATACCAAACATTATTCACATACTGAATGCTAAGTTAAGGCTTTTCTTTTGATCAGAAGTCAGAGGGGAACAGTTCCATGTTCTGTCGTGGTAAAATTTAAGGATAGGCTGGCTCATCCCACACTAGTTCTGGTGACTGCAGTTACATAAAACAATATACACCTTTGTCTGCACTTGCGAAGTATGTGACCATATCAAGAAGCCTTCACAGAAGCCTTGAGGGCTCTGCCAACCCCTGCCAACCCCTCCTCAGCTATGAGTTGCTATCACCAGAGACAACTCGTGCAGAGTGTGGGGCCCAGCCCCCATGTGCACCGGATATGAAGAAGCTGGCAGCAGATTCAGCAGTGGGGAAGCGGGGGTGGGTGCTGAGCAGTATGGGTGCATGAAATGGGCCCTATTCGATTCGGCTTGAATCAGGGACAGTGATTTGATTTGTTGATTTGGATCATTGACCCTGATTTGATTCAGCTGAATTGGAATCTGAAGATTCAATGCTGATTCAGAGAATCAGCAATTCAGACATAGACGCAGTTTTTTCTACACACTTCGAGGTACCAGGCACGACTTGTGAATGCTGCAATGCTGGGGCAGATGGAGCATCCCACAGGAGCACAGTGGCCCCCCATGTGCTTGGCAGTGAACCCGGAAATGGACCAGAAATACATCCGGTACACTTCTGGGTCCACTGAAGAGCACGCTGCCCCGCCCCCAGCTCAGCAATTGGCTGTGGGGGGACTCCAGGTGCCCCCTGCAGACCCAGAAGGTACTAATCGCCAAGTCAGGGAAGTGCGGGGGGGCTCCCCAGCACACTCTCCAGCAGACCTGAAAGTGGGTCTGCTGCTGTGCACTTCTGGGTCTGCTGCTGTGCACGCTGGGGACCACCCCCCCATGCTCTTGTGGGATGCTCCATCCACCCCAGCACTGCAGCATTGACAAGCTGCCTGCTACCTTGAGGTATGTAGAAAAACTTTTAAAGCTGTGTCTATATCAAAATCTCTGAATCTTTCCAAATCTTTCTGAATTGATCTAGAGGGTTCCAATTTCATTTGGAGAGATTAGAGGGCATCCTGATTCAATTCAGTATTGGAGATTCAGCCACCAAAAAGGGACTGAAGTTTGCACAGCCCTACTGAGCAGCTGGATGTGAAGCTGGTGGCGGCAGTGGCAGCTCAGAGACGCTGCAGCCACTCTGCCCAGCTCTGCAGGGCCCCCCAAAGTGTGGGGCCTGGGGCAGTTGCCCCAATTCACCCCGCCTAGGGACAGCCCTAGCTATCATCCTAGAATTTATTGTGGAGTTATCTCCAGTGTTTTTTCTACAATTCTAACCGTGACTGATCACCTTACCAAGGCTGATCACCATCCTAAGGTCAAAGCAGTTTATTCCTGCTAGTTATAGCATGCCAGAGCTCTGACATTAATTGTGGTTCTACTTCTAATACATTGGTTGGCACCAACATAAAGAAAATTGACTGCATCGGAAATCAGCTTTTTTTGCCTGATGTGGCCGATAAATGCCCTGTGAATGCATGTAGCTGAAACGCAGCACATAGGCGGCAAGGAACACAGCCTGGCAGTTTGGAGAGCTGCGTCCAGCTGGTAAGTCTGTTGTAGTGGAAGAGAAGGAGTGTGGGTGGGGCAGATTGAGCCCCCCCCAGTGAGGGAGGGAGTGGGGTTGGGGCGGGCACTGCCCAGCCAGGGTGGTACAGGGCACAGGACAGAGCCATGGCTCATCCAGGGGGTGCAGGGGTGGGCGGCTGCAGCTCCCACTACTGCATGCACCCCAGGAAGGCATGGGGGGGCATGTGGCCCCAGGTATGCATGGGGTGGAGAAGACTCCTACTGTGGGCTGGGGCCAGGGCTGCACTGGGCTCTTCCTGGCAGGGGCTGGGTCAGGCTGTGCTCAGGGTGGGTGGTGGCAGCACTTGGAGGAGGGTTGGGGGACTAAGGCAAATTTTGGAGTGGCTGCAGCCCCCCTGTAGCCCCTCCTCTCAGCACCACTGCCATCCACCCTGACAGCAGTCCAATCCAGTCCCACGCCAGGAAGAGCCTGGCGCAGCCCCAACCCACAGCGGCAGCTCACCCTCCCCCAAGCAGATGCGGGAACATGTCCCCCATGCCCTTCCGAGGTGTGTACAGATGTGGGAGCTGCTGTACTTGCCCATGTCCCCTGGGAGAGCCACAGCTCCATCCTGCCCTGGCTGGGCAGCAGCTGCCGCAGTCCCACTCCCTCTCCCTCTCTCACTACAGGGGCCTCAATCTGCCCCCCACACCAGACTTAACAGCCAGATACCGCTCTTCAAGCGGCCAGGCTGTGTATCAGAAATCGGCTCAGTATTGGCTAATATGCCTCCCTAAAAATCAGCTGTCAGTATCAGCCCAAAAATCTCTATCTGTGCACCCCTACGTCTAATGATTATTTTTAAAAGTAAAAATTACATCTACTGTCTTATTTTAGGTCCAGTTTAAATACCTTAGCTTAATAATGGAACCAGCTTGCTCACTCTCTCTCGTAAAAGACTTACTTATGACATATAGCCATATAGCCAAACAAAATGTCTGTACTAGGAGCAGATATAGAGTGCCACTATTCTCATCTTCTGACAAATCTAAATCATTCTCCCCTGACTCTTCTGTTTCTATAATTATTTCAGACAACTGGCTAGAAAAGGGCCAAATACTTAGGCTATCTTTTCTCAGCACAGCAAGAAGCGATATCAATGAGTCTCCAGCATATTACCTTTCTTTGGGTGGCACCCATGATGAGGCATCTGGTAATTCTGTGTTTTCTTCCTGGTATTTAGTCCCAGGCTTTATAAGGTTACAAACTTACAGCATTGTATAAGTTTGTAGGAAAATCAATCATATTATTTCTTTGAGGATATACATGTTAGACAGACACATTCTTAATCAGTAGCAGTAATTTAAAAAATTATTTATTTAAAATTATTTTGTAAATTATATTGGCAAGTATTTTCATTAATTGAAAAATGTAATCATGTTGTAAACAAGAAAGGGAGAGAGGCTGCAAATAGCTGTGAGGGAGTAGTTTGGGTATTCTGAATTTAGTGGCAAAACTTTGAAATCTGGTTACCCAAAGTTTGATACTTAATCCTGCTATAAGCTGCTTGTAGAGTTTTCAGCTTGTGTGGGGGCAGCAGAGTTGTCATTTAGCACCCTCACTCCCAATCCTGGAGTCTTTTGGGGGTCAAAACAACCCCTACCTCCACTAAAACAGCTTTAAAATATGCCTGGGGAGACCAGGAGCATCTAACATATGGCTTGCTGTATCAGCAAATGATGCTCCTGCCCTTGGGAATCCTTCAGTACATTCTTAAACCAGTTTTAATTCCCACTCATATCACCAGAGAGATGCAAAGGAGATTTAGTAGGGACTAAGAATGTGGCTGTCAGTTTAGAAAATGGCTATAAATTTTATTAGGAGCATGACAAAGAAATTTCCACATTGGCAAGTGTAAGTTTGAAATCCTGTGTGCTGCTTTGGGTTTGTTTTGTTTTCTTCTTTGTCCACTTACAGCATTGCCTTCTAGTTCTTCTTGGGTTTCCTTGAGTTCTCACATAATAAAGCTCTGCTCCCTGGACAATGCAATTTCATTTTTTCATAATTTGTTTAGCATACAAATGACTAAACTGTCTGAGGAGTCCATATTTCCACCAACTGTAAATTTAATACACTGATTTTAGTAGTAACAGCCTGAGTTCTATCTGGCTGTTAGTTATTACCCTCAAAAGAAAGGCAAATGACATAGATGCAAAACATTTATTATAATAATTTTTTTATTATAATAAAAGTTTTGTTTCTTTTGTCCTTACCTCTGGGAATCAGAACACATTCATGAGTTAAAGTTCAATAACACTTCCCTAAACAATCTCCATTTCAGACGTACCGAAACTGAGACTCAGAGAAATTAAGTGATTTGCCTAAGAACACAAAACAAATTGGTGACAGAGAAGAGATGAAGCCCCAACTTGCAGCTCTGTGTTGAAAGCACTGCCTCCCAAGTGTTGTCACATTGTTGCAGAATATTCCTGACTTTGTTTATAACCAAGTCTCTCAAGCATCATCCAGCTGGTAAACAAGATAAATCTATATGCAGCTATGTTTCTTGTCATCATCGTGTAGAATGTCGTTCCTCCTTGATGAATCAGGTTAGCACTGCTTTGCAGCTGGGATGGCAAACCCCAGAATTCTTTGGTTTGGAATACAAGGTGACATTCCTTCACACAACAAAATGTGTGCATCCTCTAATTAAACCATAAAGTGAATATTAAAATGTGAGTAAGTCACACTAAAAATATATATTTGAAACAGTTTTTCAGAAGTCAATCATCTATATTTTTCTGTAACCAGTCAGTCACTCGGGCAATGAGTTTTGCTCTCTCTTTATTTTCTAATTTTGCAGACTGTAATCTTGTAGTAGTAGAAATACTTTCATTCTCTTCCAGTGTAGCATTATAAAAGAGCTGCAACTGAAGAAATAGGCACATAAAGTTAGATTATGTAGTCTTACTCTGAGTGAAATAGATTACTATATTTTTGACAGGCATCTCAAACAGAACTGGTTAGAAAAGACAGTCATTATGGTCTTAGAATTTAATGAGAAATAATAGTGAATGCCAGGGAAGGGTGTTATTGACTTCAGGGGCCAGGAATTCACTGTGCAATTTTTACTTTGGGGAAGATTCTGGCTTTTCAAAACTTATGTATTTGTGAACCTAACTTTTAAAAAGTGACAAGTGATCTTGACGGACCAACCTAAGATACCTCTTGGGGGGGATTTGCAGACAGTGAAAAGTCAGGTCTTTTGAAAATCAGGCCCTTCAAAGGGGAAGCAGAGATCTGCCTCTTCAGAGCACTGAGATGAGTTGGTCTTTTTTCTTGCAAAATTGCTCATAACAAGAATTGCAGGTGTTAAACTTCTGGGTGCAAGGGCATAGAAAGGACAAGTCTCTACAGTACTTGTCCAAGAGAAAACCTCCTTTGAAGACAAGGACTTTTAGGGTTCCCTGATACCAGACCACCCTTTTGTACCCAATCATCTTGTCTCTTTTTATCACCAGGTCACAAAAAACTTAGACACAGGAGTAAAGGTGGATGTCATTTACTTGGATCTTAGGAAGACCTTTGATACAGTATCTCACCCCATTCTCATACATAAATTAAGAGGCTGTGACTTAGATGTTTACACAATCCAGTGGGTGGCAAACTGGCTGGGGGGGTTGCACCCAGTGAGTGGTGGTAGATGGGTCGGTATCAACCTGGAATGCTGTGGGCAGCGGGGTCCTGCAGGGCTCACTCCTTTGACCTGTTCTTTTCAATGTCTTCATCAGTGACTTGGATGTAGGCATGAGGTGTACTCTGTCCAAGTTTGCAGATGATACTAAATTGTGGGGTGAACACATCAGAGGGTAGGAAACGATTGCAGGTAGACCTGGACAGGTTGGAAGAGTGGGCTGAACACAATAGAATACAGTTCAACAAGGACAAATACAGAGTGCTGCACCTAGGGTGTAAAAATATCCAGCACACCTACTGACTAGGAAGTGAACCTCTCAGCAGTACAGAAGCAGAAAGGGATCTCAGCATCATAGTGGACTCCAAGGTGAACATGGGTTGTCAGTGTGACAAAATCATCAGCAAAGCTAACTGCACTTTATCATGCTGTCACGGAGTCACGCAGGTGCCCCGTGACTGTGAGGGTGATTGGCAGAGCTGCCAATCACCCAGGCAGCTCAGGTGCTGGTTGCCAGGGTGACCAGCTGAGTCACGTGGCCAGAAGGGGGCAGGGCCTGGCCTTTATAAACAGCTTGGGCCGGAGCCTGCCTCACAGTTCCCTTCTGGCTGCCGCAGGAGCAGGAGCTCTGCGGCTGAGCTGAGCAGCCCGAGGCAAGTGGGGCAGCCTTACCAAACTAACCGGCTGCGATGATGCAGGGAACAAGATTGCCTTTAAGGGCAGGTAAATTCGGAGGACCGGGTGAGGCTACTGGGGAGCGAGGAGGCCTCAGCAGGGCCCCCCCCAACAGCTTGGGGGGTCCCGGAAGATCATGCCAGGGAGGCACAGGCCCCAGAGGGGGCGAGGCCCCGGAGGGGGCGAGGCGCAAGGTGCGCGGTATTGGGCCCCGGAGGGGGGCGCGGCCCCGGAGGGGGCGAGGCGCAAGGTGCGCGGTACTGGGCCCCGGAGGGGGGCGCGGCCCCGGAGGCGATAGCGCCGGCCCAATGTCGCCGAGACTAGGGCGGTGGTAAGGCCGGCCCAATGGCACCGAGAGTTGGGTGGCGGTGGTGCTATAGGCCCCGTGGGTCGCCAGGTGGCCAAGAGGCACCCGCAGTGATAGCGCCGGCCCAATGGCGCCGAGACAAGGGCGGTGGTAATGCCGGCCCAATGGCGCCGAGAGGTGGGCGGCGGTGGCGCTATAGGCTCTGTAGGGTGCCAGGTGGCCGAGAGGCACCCGAAGGGCGAGGGACAAGACAAACGTCCCCCGGAACAGCTGCGAGGCTTGGGGCGTGCTGAAGGGGAGGTTTGGAGGCACGCGTAGCCCTTAAGGCGGGGCGCAGGTAGACACCCCATTGGAGGAGCAGGAATAGGAACATCCGTACCGTCCACCAGGGAAACAGGCAGCCTCCATTCTATATATATTAGACATCAAGGTCGTGGCGGGCGAGATTCTGAGGGTGCTACATTCACCCTAACGTGACGGTGAGTGGCGCTAGGGAGTTTCACAGCCGCCCTTAGCGCCCGCTCCCTCACACATGCATTAGCAGATGCATGACAATAAATTCAAGGAAATGATACTTCCCTTCTATGCGGCCTTGGTCAGACTGCAGCTGGAGTACTGACTCCAGTTTTAGGTGTTGTATTTTAAGAAAGATGTGGATAACCTAGAAAGGGTCCAGAGAAGGGCCATTTGTATAGTTAAGGGTTTGCAGGCCAGGCCATATGAGGAGAGACTAAGGGACCTGGACCTCTTCAGTCTCCGAAAGAGAAGGCTGAGAGGTCATCTTGTGGCTGCCTACAAATTCATTAAGGGAGGGCAACAAGGAATTGGAGATGCTCTGTTCACCAGGGTGCCTTCTGGGGTAACAAGGAACAATGGTCACAAACTGACAGGGAGCAGATTTAGGCTGGACATCAGGAAGAACTTCTTCACAGTAAGGGTGGCCAGAATCTGGAATGCGCTTCCAAGGGAGGTGGTGCTTTCCCCTACCCTGGGGATCTTAAAGAGAAGGCTGGATAGGCATCTGGATGGGTCATCTGACCCCAGCACTCTTTCCTGCCCAGAGCAGGGGGTCAGACTCAATGATCTGTTAAGGTCCCTTCCGACCCTACTATCTATGTATGTATCTGTGGAGAGACAGTGGGAAAAAATAAAAGAAACCCAGCAGAAGAAGCATCAGAAGAACAAAAAGAAGGAACAGAACCAGGCGAAGAGCAGAGATTCTGGAGCAGCTGCTCTGTGACGCTGGGGCGAGCCACGGGAGAGAGGGGTGGGGCCGGAGAGAAGCAGCAGCAGTGGGAGAGGCGCAGATCCGGAGAGAGAAAAAACAAAACTGGACAGGGGAGAGAAAAAAACCCAATAAGAGGAGACCCCAAAAGGAGAAAAGGGGGACAACCAGGACTAACAAAAGGGAGAAGCTTCAACAAAAGCAGATAGAGACGTAATTTGCGAGAGGAAGAAAACAGAGACGAGAACCCTCTTCCCCTTTTGAGGATATTGGGACGGTTGTTGTTATCATTCAGAGTGTTACTCTGCTGGTCAAGCAAGCTCTGAACATAAACAAGAGAAGAGAAAGGAAAAGGCAATTGAGGGAGAAATCCTTACAAGTTCCTGGGAAGAGGGACCACACCCTGAAAGGAAACAAAGCAAAAAGAAAAGAAATAGAACCCAGGGCAACGTAGATAGGACTGACGCAAGAGCAATAGATAAGCGGACTCACCGGAGGGGCAGGGAACAACAGGCAGACCTGGACAGGTTGGACAAACAGGTAGAAAACAATAGATGTGATTTAACAAGGAGAAATGCAAAGCAGAGGGTCGGACTTGATGATCAACAGAGGTCTCTTCCGGCCCTAACATCTATGAATCTGTAAGAAGTAACTCTGTTAAGTTGAACTGAGGTCCAGGTGGGATTCTGCTTAAGTTGAAATTCACAGTTAACTGATGTAAATAAGTAAGGATAGCCTTGCTCAGTGCAAGACGATAATGGATGTAAGATAAATAAAGGACATTGTAAACCCAAACTGGATAACGTAAGGCTGTAATTTCCAATTAATGGTCAACAAGTTAGGCACCCTATAAAGTAGAGAAAAAGGGGAAGCTAAGGTGCGTCACAAAGGGGATCCTCTTCCTCAATATAGATTGAGAACTATTATGATGGTAGATAATAATTAACACCTCCCAACTTATAACATCACATATTAATCAAGATGTGGCAGGCAAGAGTCGGTAAATACTGTTATACTATCGCACGGAACAATCTGACATACGGAAGGAGAGGAGAGTGTACTGGGTTAGACACTAACCCCGTCACAGTATCTATGTATCTTCCGATACTCCACAAAGAAACCACAGTAGGGAATGACAAACTTTCCTCTGCTGTGTATCATTTTAAGACTTTTGATGGATACTTTCTATATTAGTTTTCATACCTAAGAAAGTTTCAATCATTTGCTGTTTCAATCATTCAATCATTTCAATCATTTGCTGAATAATAACTTGCTATAGCTTTAAATACCTCAAATTGTACATACATGTAAGTACGTACATTATAGACAATGCTAGCATATTAAGACAGAAAGACCCGATTTTCTATTGCTCATTGTCACGGAGGCACTGGGGTGCTCCGTGCCCGAGAAGGAGGTAAGGTGAGCTGTCAGTCACCAGGGCAGCTCAGGTGCTGATTGTCAGAGCTGCCTATCAACAGGGCAGTGCAGCTGCGGGTTGCTAGGGCAACCAGCCGGTCAGATGGCCAGAAGGGGGTAGGGCCGGGCCTTTATAAATAGCCCAGGCCGGAGCCTGACTAGCAGTTCCCTTCTGGCAGCCACAGGAGCAGCCTGAATTGGTAGTGGCAGCCTTGTGGTGCTGACTGGCTGCGATGATGCCGGGGAGGAGAGCACCGTGATGAGAGGTATGGTTGGAGGCCCTGGTGGGGGGGCGCTCAGTGTTTATGTTATGAGCAGGAGGCTCTGTGTTTATGTTGAAGCCAGGTGGCTTGCATTTCAGTTACAGTTACACCGGAGGACCAGGTGAGGCTGTAGGGGAGTGAGGAGGCCTCAGGGGGCTCCCCAGCAGCCTGGGGGTTCCCAGTGCCCAGTAGGGGCACGGTGCCAGTGGGGCACTACAGTTTGCGCTGGAGAGGCACGGTGTTTGTGCCAGAGAGAGGTGCGGTGTTTGCCCAGTGGGGCAAAGGACCCAGAGAGGGGTCAGGGGGGCCAGCCACGGCTGTGGCCACCTGAGCCCCAAGTGCGAGGAGCGCAGTATAGGCCCAGCAGGAGAGCAACCACCGCGGGGAGCGCGGCGTGGGCCCTAGAAAGGGCAAGGCCCCAGAGGGGGACAGAGAGCGCGGGCGGAGAGCATGACGCAGGCCCAGAGGTAGGGCAACAGCCGCGGAGAGCGCAGCATGGGCCCTAGAGTGGGCAAGGCTCCAGAGGGGCAGAGGGCACGTGCAGAGAGCGCGGTGCAGGCCCAGAGGCAGGGCAAGGGCCACGGAGAGCGCGACGCGGCGAGGGCCCTAGAGAGGGCAAGGCTCCAGAGGGGGCGGAGAGCGCGTGCGAGGAGCGCAGACGTGGGCCCAGAAGGGGGGCAATGGCCACGGATAGGGCGGCAGAGACCCGAGAGGGGCAAGAGGCACCAGAGGCGTGGTAGAGGCCCTGAGAAGGGCACAAAAGCCCAGAGGTGGGCGATTTAGGCCCCAGAGCGGGGCAGTGGGCGGAGAGCCAGGCCCAATGGGGCGCCGGTGACGGGGCGGTGGCGGAGAGCCAGGCCCAATGGGGCGCCGGTGACGGGGCGGCGGCGGAGAGCCAGGCCCAGGGACACCGGGCGGGTGATGAGCCCGGGGTGCTAGAGAGAGCACCAGAGGGTAAGGGACCGCACAACCTCCCATGCATACCCCTTAAAGGAGGGGTGCACACGGGTACCCCATATGGAGTAGGGGCAGGACCATTATGTACCGTTCACCAGGGAGATAAAGGCAGCCTTCCATTTAAACTCATTTAAGATCCAAGTCGTGGCAGGCGAGAATCCGAGGGTGCTGAATACAGCCTTGAGTGACGGTAGGGGGTGCTAGGAAGTTCACGGCTGCTCCTAGGCCCCACTTCCTCACACTCATAATTTAGCAAAGTTTTAAAAGTCTGGGTTGAGATTTTTCAGATATCTGTGTCTCACTGATTTTTTTTTTTTTTAAAGAAAGTTTCAGCCAAAATGGTTCAGTTGTTTTCAGGAACAAGACTAGGAAAATACAACATTTTCCCTGTGTTAAATTCCTGTGATCTTTTCTTTGGGCAGTTCTAATGTCTAATTGCTTTGGAAGAGGGATCTGAAATCTAGTGGGAGACGGTGTGGTGATTGTGTCAGGAGCGCATCTTTTATTACTATCTCTGTGAAAATCCTTTATACTTGGTCATTTGTTGTAAGTAGTACTATAGTATGCCTGATCCCCAGTTATGGATTAGGAACCTACTGCATTGAATACCTGATTTAAAAAAAAAAGACTTCTTGCCGCAGAGATTAGAATCCTAGTATATGACAAGAGATAACAGAAGGACAGAACTGTCCCTGCCCCAAAGAGCCTACTTTCCAAGAAGACCAGAGATAACAGAATGATACAGAGGAAAAGTAATAAGAGTACTGAACAGTGTGATAGTACATCAATAGACTAGCAAGAGCTACAGAGGTAAAGCTGAAGTTTCCCTGAAATGGCTAGCAGCTGTTCTTGTAAACCAGTTGAGGATAGGTCTACACTGCATAGTGCAGTGCCATGCAGAGATACTCAAGCTGTCTCTAAATGAAATTGTCAGGTTCTGAAAGTAGCATGACAACATTAGCATGGCACTCTACCTGAGAGGAAGGGGAAATTAATCTGGGCAGAATGTCAAGCTAATGCTAAAGTCCAAGATACGGGAGGTGTCTCTACTTGGCATTGGTTAGGCTTCATTTAGAGTATGCAGTTTTGGGCAGTTTGTGTGTAGTTTTGGGCTCTACAGTTTAAAAAGGATGTGAGTTAGTTACAGTGTGCAGAAGTTAGTGACAAGAATGATAAAGAGTTTGGAAGGAAAGTCATACAAGGAGAGGCTGAAGGAGTTAGGGACGAGCAGCTTGTGGAAAAGACACTTAAGAGGAGACATGATAGCAACTTCATATATCCAAAGAGCTGCCATAAAAGAGAGATCAAACATTTTTTTTCTCTTCTTGCAGATAGTAGGATGCAGACCAATGGCTTGGAGCTGCAGCAAAGCCATCTTACTTGAATACAAGATGATCCTGAATATAAGACAACCCCCCCCAATAATTAGATTCTATGTACAGAAAATGTATACATTGGTTTAATTTTCCAGGTATAGAATCTATATATTGGAGGTTTGCCTTGAATTTTTCCCCCTTCTACTGCTACAGCAGGGAAAATAAAACTGGCGGGGATCAGATGCCCCCCTTGCTCTCTACCCCCTCAACTTCTTCCCTCTCTCCCTCCCCACCCTACTATCAAACCCTGCTCTGCTTGAGCACATGAAAGGGAGGGGCAAACTTGAAAACACAGACTTTGAAATAAATATATCTTTAGTAGTTCACAGTTCACATTACTATGGGTGCCCATAGACTTAGTTCATCCAGAATTCATGCATTTTACCTTTTTTGAAACCACTGCAAGTTTTAGCACAGGTACTCCATAAATACACTTTACTTTCACATAATGCTGCTTAAGACAAGAGATTTTTTCCCATGCTAACTGGGGGAAAAACCCTCATCTTATATTTGAGTAAATACAGTAGGCTTAGACTGGATAACAGGAAAAACTTTACTGTTAGAACGAACAGTGAGGCAGTGGAATGGACTGTCTAGGAGAAGCTGTGAACTCTCCATCACTGGAGATGTTCAAGAAGAGGTTAGACAGCCAATGGTTAGAGGTGATCTAGGCCAGCATTTCCCAACCGGTGTGCTGCAGCACGCTGGTGTGCCATCAGGCATGTCCAGGTATGCTGTGGCATTTTGGGCTGGAGTCACACCCCCTGCCTGGCAGAAGCCATGCTCCCCACCTGCTGCTACTGTGGACACAGACAGACAGGGAGCATGGCTCCAGCCAGGCAGAGGGCATGGCTCCAGCCCAAAATACAATCTGACTGGCCATGTGCCATACCTCCCTATCAGCTTCTGGCTGGCCCCAGGCTACCCCCTTACTCCCCTGTCAGTATTTGGCTGGCCGCACGCCACCCCCCACCCTTCCATGTCTGGTGTGCCATGGTGCTTATTTAGATAAGTGTGCCATGGGGCAAAAAAGGTTGGGAAGTGCTGAACTAGGCAAAGTTATGCCTATGTTATACTATGGGCATTCCCCATGCTTCTGGGCTTTGCTGGTTGCCTCCACCCCCCATCTTCTGCTACAAGTGTTAGAGTTTTTAAGCCTTCCACAGAAGCATTGGGTGTTAGCTGCAACCAAGGCTGGGGATTTTGACTGGGGTGTGTCAATGCTCCTGCTGGGTCTTAAAATCCTGAGGTTTCTTAGGGTCAGAACAACCACCATATCTGGGATCAGGAAGACATTTTACCCCATGGTCAGACTGACATGGAATGTGCGGAATTTTGCCTTCCTCTATAGCGGGGGGGGCGGGGAGGGAGGAGGGCAGGGACATGGTGGTCTCATCCTGGGATCTCCTGAGTGTATATTAATAACCTTTACAGCAGCAGGACATTGGCCATCATGGTCCCCCTGCTCTAACTGTGGCAAGTTAGGGTGTTATGTCTTGTGTTCTGTCCAGTTTGACTATGTACTTTTGCTAGGAAGTTAGACATTGGATTGGTATACAATGGTTTGGATAGGAATAATCCTGCCTGAGGCAGAGGGTTGGACTAGACAACCTATGGAGGTCCCTTCTAGCCCTACTTCCCTAAGATTTGTGACTTCTCTATGACACAAGATTCATTCAGGTGTGGACTCGCTTCTAGCTAGCTCAAAAGTTGCTGCAGGACACTATTGCACTGTGTTGACCTGACCAGGTTGCGTGGAGAAGGACACAAGGTAGAAGGATGGGAAGGAAAGGAGTAAGTTGGGACACAAAATCTAGTGAGCAACTGATTAGATGGAAATAAATTAAATGGGAGTGGGGGTGTGACTGGGACTGAACTGGGCAAGTAGAATGTGTCCAGGAGGCAGGGGAAATCAGAGACTGGGACTAAGACAGGGCAGTAAAACTGGGACTACGATGGGGTAGCAAAACAGACATTAAGAACGGAACACACTTGTTGAGAGGCAACACTGAGATCACAGGAGAACTCAGGGTACCAAGGAGAACTGTGATATGTTGGGCAAAGAGATGCCAAGATGATATCAGGAAGGAAGAAGACAGATTGCAGGGGGAGCCAGGGAACCAATGTAGTGCTGGGGAGAGTCAGAAAGATACAAATAAATGATCATTCTGGATTTTATTTTTTTTAAAGCAAGGGGAAAATCTATACAAAAAGAAGCTGCACAACAATGGCTGCAGAATGCTCATCTACTTGCCAAAAATGACTCATCTAAATTCCACAAAACTTCTTTTCCATCCAAGAGTGCCTAACTAATTGTACAAGCATTTCTCTAACTTAGGGTGTGTGTGGCAGGATGACCTCTAGGGGTGCTGTGACCTCCCCTAGCGCCCCTACCTACCGTGTCAAATCCGGTTTAAATTCGCCCTCTTTATCTCGCCCGCCACGTCTTTGATGTTAATATGTTCAAGGGAGGCTGTCTTCCTACCCTCTTTGGCATGGCCTGGATGTATCCGGGCTTGGTCTAACTGCCCGGTGCACTCTGGCCTTTGGGCTGCACGTGAGTCCCAGTCACCCGTGCCCTTACGGGTCCCCGGACTCGTCTCCATGCCCGCCTGTCTCACCTCGCAGCTCTTGCTCGCACCGGGGCCTGTCTCCCGCAGCTCTCGCCTGCACCGGGGCCTTGCCTCTGTACCGTCGCCCTGCACCAGGCCTCGCAGCTCCCGCTGTCCACGCCGGGGTCTGTCGCGCCCCGCGGGCCTTGCAGCCCTCACCGGGGTCTGTCGCGCCCCGCGGGCTTGCCTCTATATTATCACCCGTGCCGAGGCCCGTCTCTTATGCCGTTGCCCCCAACCGGGGCCTGTGCCTCGCACTCCCCCGTGCTCTCGCTCTTGCCCCCCCAACCGGGGCCTTGCTCGCGCTCCCTGCCCGCACTGGGGCCTTGCTTGTGCTTCCCGCAAATCGGGGCTCAGGTGGCCTTGGCCTTACCCGGCCCCCGAATGCCCTTCTTGGGTCTTACACCCACTGGGCTCCTCACAACGGGGCTCAGGCAGCCTCAGCCTTACCTGGCCCCAGACCCACCTTCTCGGGTCTTATGCCCCACTGGGGCTTCTTACATGCGCCCACACTGAGCTCTTCCTGATGCTGCCCACACTGGGGCTGGGGTCGGGACACCCCAAAACACAGCGCCACTCTCCGACGCTCTTGCGTGCACCCACACTGAGCTCTTCCCGATGCTGCCCACACTGGGGCCGGGGTCAGGACACCCCCAAACGCAGTGCCACACTCCGATGCTAGGAACCCCCCCACACTACTGGGGAGCTCCTATGAGGCCTCCTCCAATCCCTACAGCCTCACCTGGTCCTCCAGTCTTATACAACAACCACAAAACAAAAACCTCACACTCCTGTGTTATAACATAAATTCCAAGCCGACTGGCTATCCATAGCTCCATTCATATCCCTACTAGGGTTTTCCTCCACCCAGCATCATTGGGCAGACACTGCTCAGACCATCAGGCTTCTCTGTTGTGTTCTGCTCTGCTTGCTCCAACAGAGCTCCAGTTTCTTCTACTGCCAGAGGGGAACTGACCCTGGCCTCAGCCTCGCTGTTTATATAGGCCAGGCCCTGCCCCCTTCTGGTCAGCTGACCAGACTGGTTGCCTTGGCAACCCACACCTGTGCTGCCCTGGTGAGTGGCAGCTGAGCCCATATTCCTGTTATCAGTAGCAGGCACCTTAGTGCCCTGCTACAGTGTGCAATTTAGGATGCATGTTTGTTAGTGGATTTCTTGTATATGCAAAAATAGCTTTTTAAAAGTATTAGTTCCCACATGCTTATGCAATACATTTCACGATAATTCTTAAACACGTGTATTTACAAATATACATAATTACCTCTTGGATCTGTAAGTCTGTATTGACCAGTCTTTTCATACCATTTAAAACAGCATGTAACGGTGCATTTCCAAACCTATAAAACAATGTAAAGATTAATGAAGAAGCAAGGGAACTAGATAATATTTGGATAAATGTTACATTCACCTTTACAAACATTCCTCTCAAGCTTAGTTATTTTTGATGTTGAACTGTTGCCTAAATTAATTTTAAAATCTGAGAGTATTTCTTGCTAAAAAGTGGGAGGAGAACTCAGTACATTTTAAACAAGTATGCAGGATGAAAGGAACTTAAATGTAAATCATACTCTTTTATAAAAAGTTAGATTTCTCTTCCTTGGTAAGAACACAACATTCTTTTAAATTATCTAAGAACTGCAAACATTATCAGATTACAAAAATTAAAAATTAAGCTGGCTGGTAAAGGATAACATAATACATTAATCTATTACTAATCATATGCCAGTATCAGGTGCACAAGTTTGAAAAAGAAAGAGGAGCATCAAAGTAGTGAATCGGAGTCACTGGGAGCATCTACACGTGACATTACGTCACCACAGCAATGCCCTACAGCAACGTAACCTCTGCAGGCAAAAACAGTGATGCCACAACTACATTGCCATAGTGATACACTCCCTTGTTATAGTGCATTGCTATGGCAACACAGTGCCTAAAAATAACTATTTACAGCGCACACGATGCAGTACGGACTGTTACTGTGCAGTTTTTTAGTACTTCCAAAAGGAAGCACCATGAATAGCACGTCCCCTGGTGGCTTGGGGTGGGCATGGCTGCACTGGCAGGGGTGGCAATGGGAGCGCAGCAGCAGTAAGCACAGAGCTTCTGCAGACACCACCAGCACTGTCACTGGGGGGGGGGGGGGGGGGAAGGATGTGTTGTGGGAGGGGAGTGACGATATTGGCAGTGATGACAGTGGCCAGGGGTGATTGTGGACTGCCCACAGATGCTGCTGCCGGTGGTGTTGGCAGTGGGGTGGCAAGTGGTGACCACCTGCAGACACTGTCAACGGCAGCTTTTTGCAGGGGGTACACTGCCATGCTCAGTGGGTGCACATACCCTCTATGCAGCACTGGTCAGGCCACAGTTGGAGTACTGTGTCCAGTTCCGGGCACTGCACTTCAAGAGGGATGTGGCTAACCTTAAGTGGTCCTGCCAGAGAAGGACCACTCACATGGTCAGGGAGCTATAGGCCAGGCCCTACTAAGATAGACTAAGGGGCCTAAATCTATTCAGCCTCCACAAGAGAAGACTGAGAGGGGAGCTGGTGGCTGTCTATAAACTCACTGTGGGGAGGCAGTGGAAAATAGGTGAGGCTCTGTTCCCTCAGAAACCACCTCAGAAAGCAAGGAATAATGGCCACAAATTGATTGAGAGTAGGTTCAAGCTTGATACCAGGAGACATTATTTTATGGTTAGGGCTGCCAGGCTCTAGAATGGGCTCCCAAGGGAGGTGGTGCTCTCCCCTACCTTGGGGGTCTTCAAGAGGAGGTTGGATAGATATCTGGCTGGGGTATTATGATTCTAGCACTTGTTTCTGCCCAGGGCAGGGGTTCGGACTTGATGATCTGTTCAAGTCCCCTCCAACCCTAGAAACTATGAAACTATGCACCTGTGTGCACCCCCTATGCATCGCCCCTGGGAAATACTAAATGATGGTGCAGTAACAATGGTGCCATAATGGCATGTTATATTATAAAATTTGAGTCATGGTGTTCAGCTCTGGAATAAACAGGCTCAACACTATTGTAATCGTATAGAATTTATATCCATTTTACCAGCCCCAAATTTGACCTGATAAGTTTAAAAAGTAATCTCAAGTATTTGCATTGTATTTTTATTAGTGCAGTAGCTGCAAGGAGACTGTACATAACTAATAAATATAAAATGGAATTTAATTTTAAAATAATAAAAAGGCCAAATTCAGAGCAGGTTTCACAGTAGTATAACCATGGCCATGTTCCACAGCAATAGAAGACTTCTACAATGTGATAGGTTGTAGATGCTATGACTGTCTTTAAATTGAGGTATCTACAGGGTCTAAATTATTCCCCCGCTTCCTTGTCCCCCTCCCCCAAGTGGCTACATTAAGGGCATGCCACTAGCTGTGGTCTCCGAGACCTTTCCACCAGCCAAGCATGGGAGGAAAGAATCACAAGGCATGTCCACACAAGTGTGCATGTGCCTGTTGCAGCATCTCAAAAACTGAGATACCGCAAGAGACATGTTGAAAACAAAACCATGTTCCCCGCACTGCATATTTGCAGTGTGGGCTCAAAATTTAATACGTGGATTTCCAGCTATCAAATAAAAGCACCCAGGAGAAAAGCAATGCAGGGCACGGTTCCCCACTGAGGGGAACCTAAGGCAAGCTGGGGCTTGGACCTCCAGAGACACTCTGGCATCCAGCCAGTGTCTCTATGGTGCCCCCTGCTGCCCTAGCATGCCATATTCATATGCTGGGCAAGCAGGAGCGATGCAAGGCTGTAACCCGGGTTCTGTCAATGTGTGGGGGTTGTATAGAGGTGGGGGTTGGTTGGAGGCTGTGAGTCCCCCGCAGGGCCCACAGCCCCTCTCCCCCCACAGCAACAGTGGCCATGGGGCACTCAGGGCCCACTGCAGCCAGGGCCCCTCTACAGTGTGGCACAGCCCTAGCCACCTTAGACCCAGCACCACCTGTGCCACTTGATGTGGGTCTGGCCAGGTGCAGCATGGCATGGGGCAACACACCTTCAGGCAGCCCCAGGCTGCTCAGGCTGTCACCTGCAGTCCAGTGCTGCTTGCAGGGACCACGTGTTGTGCTGGGCTGGGTCCTGCCTCTGTGGAAAAGGACCAGTCTGATGGCATGCAGGGCCTGTGCAAACAGGACTCAGCCCGGTACAACATGTGGTCCCTGTGAATAGCGCTGGACCCCGGGTAACAGCCTGAGCAGCCCGGGGCTGCCTGAAGGCACACGGCTCTGTGCTGCGCTGGACCAGACATGCAACAAGTGGCACAGGTGGCACTGAGGTGGTTGGGGCTACACCGCTGCTGATGGGGGGGAGGGCTGTAGCACTTAGTGGGGGGCAATATATGAGCGAAGGAGGTAGTCGCCGCTCTGATTTTTCTATGACAAGACCCCCAAAAAAGTAAATGCCAAAGCATATAGAAATTTAGAATTTCTTTTATTATGATTTTAGAGGCACTGGTAGGCTTCCAAATTGCTTTAAACTTGTAAATATATCAATAAAACATTGCCTAAATGATCCCTTTCTATATAGTGGTGTTTCATTTTAACAGCAGAAGAACACTATTTGCGGTAGTATAATGAAGAGAATTTGGGTTTCTTATCAAATAATTTGCATTTTTTAAACAGGGAACACCAGGATATTTGCGGTGAGACAAGTGGCGAGACTTGGGCAGAAGAGCCTGTCCAAGGCCAGCACTGGGCACCCAGATGGAGGGCAGATGAGGTGGCTGACCTCTTGGCCATCTGGAGCCAAGAAGACCCACTTTGACAGTTCAAAGTGAACCACCACAAGGAGCACATCTTCTGGGTGACAGCTGCCCAGATGGCAGAGTGGAGGCACCCCATCCAGGTCTAGCAGCCATGCGGCTGCATGTCCAAGGGGGTGGATGCTATCACAGGTGGCAGCAGGTATAGGTGACATAGGGAGCCACAGGGGCAGGCACATGCGCCCCCTGAAATTGGCCCTCACCAGCTGGGGAGTAGGGAGTGCCAGCTCTTTCTCTGATGCCTGCTTGCTCTTAAGGCTTCATTTATCCACTCTCCAGATTTCCAAAGCAGCTCCTGCTCCAGCACCTTTTCTTTATATCTGCTCCTAACACCCCACCCTCACATGACCAGCTATTCTCCTAGCACCAATGGCTTGGCCACACCCTCTTCTCTTCATATAGATGGATAAGAGCCTCATGATATATGCCTTCAGTTTAAATCCTTGCGCCGCCAGGTATACCTGAAAATCTTTGGGTACACCAACCATCATGCTAATAAGCAATACATAATAGTAACTGGTAATATTTTATATTTATACATTGTTTTTCACCACCACATTGCACAATGCACTTCATAAAGTTATGTAATAAAGAACCAGATAATTGGTAAATACAGGTACCTGCAGAGTTGAAGCCTGCAGTTAGACTCTACAGCAGTGGTTTTCAACCTGTGGTCCACAGACCCCTGGGGGTCCACAGACTGTTTAAGGGGCCCACGAAAGATGACTATAATCAAAAGTACATGAATACCCACATTTACAACTCAAAGAAGTCTAAGCCTCCCTTTCAAATGTTTGCAAATGAAATAGGTTGAAACCCACTGCTCTACTGCAAAAACTTAAAAGGCTGAAATGGAAGCCAGAGAAAAAGCTGAAGAATAAAGGTCAATGC
This sequence comes from Crocodylus porosus, assembly GCF_001723895.1. Taxonomy (NCBI): domain Eukaryota; kingdom Metazoa; phylum Chordata; order Crocodylia; family Crocodylidae; genus Crocodylus; species Crocodylus porosus. The sequence continues at coordinate 45,394,403 of NW_017728950.1, forward strand.
TACCAGCTGGAGTTTCCATACCTTTCTTGTAAAAGTGGCCAATTTTCTGTCATGAATTTCCATATTATACGTAGCCCAGTATCAGTAGCTGCCAAGTTGTAAATGAGAAATATCGTATTATTAGAAGAAAATAATGATCCGTTGATGCCAGACTGCATGTATCTGTTGAAAAATGTTAAAAAGTGTAACTATCTTTAAAAAAATTAAAATAGCATTTGCAGCCAAAACAGTACTTTTAAATAAGTTATCAATCTTCCATGTTTTCACCGAGTTTCCAGTTATCAGCATGCAAACATAGCAGTGCATAGAGTGTGGATATACTTACTGCATCTTTGCAGTAGTGAAAGGGCCAAATTATTTCTTTCACAGAGGAAAACCCAAGGAAAGGTATGGTGCCCCAATCACTCTCCCCTAGCATACCCGTTCTGTCTCCTCATATGCCCCTATTATGTCAAAAGTGACAGCTGGCACAGGAAGCTGTTATGCTGCTTTCACATGCTCTATAGCAATGGAATTTATTCTAATACAACAGGGATGCCTCGTAGTGGCAAACTGCCAAAAATGGCCTAACAGGAGTAACAGTACATGACAGATCAGAAAATCCAGTTTCAATGGCTTTTTATACATATGCTGAGCATGTTACATTTAAAGTTACTGGGCACATTGACACATGTGTTCACTTTAGCCCAAATTTACTCTGGTGCAAGCTACTTCAGAGTAAGCATTTTTGAGCAGGCATTTACACATGCAGAGACTAGGTAAAAAATATGCACCAAGTTCCCTGCAGCCCTGCAATGGGCCTTTGTTCCCTTTGGGTTGGGAGCTCCAGGCTCCCCCTGGGTGCTAGTCTAGAGGCTGACAGGCAGCACCAGGCCAGGGGACAGTTGTCTCCTGGCCCTAGGGGCCTACCTGCTGCTGGGGCAGGGACAATGTCCCCCTGCTCTACCAGCAGGGAGCTCCTGGCCCTGGCTCCCTGATCAGGGTCACAGGGTTTGGAAGGAGCTGCAGGGGAGGAGCAGGTCCCAGGCCCTTGCCCTGATCTGCTGGTGGGGCAGCTAATAGCTAGGTGGGACTGGCTGGGGACTGTCCCAGTCAGAAGCAGGTCCCAGACAACTCCAAGCAGGGTGGAGAACTGTTCCCATGCAGGGAGCTCCCAGTTCCTGCTCCACAACTGCAACTCCAATCACCAAGTGGGGGCTGGGCAGCTTGTTTCCAGCCCCTGCTCTGCAGTTGGGGAGTGGGGGCTGAAAGCTCCCTTGTGCCAGGGCAAGGGGATATTGTCCTGCCAGCAGAGAGCTCCCACCACTGGCTCCACGACCACAGGGCTGCTGCTGGGAGATAGTTATCTCCCAGTCTGAGCTCCACCGTTACAGGGCTTGGACTGGGAGACCCTCATCTCCCAGCCTGAGCCCCTCGACCGTGGACCTCAGGCTGGGACATAAGGGTCTCCCAGGCCCCTGGTTGTGACCTTGAAGCAGGAAATTTGGAGCTCCCTGCTGACAGGGCAGGGGGACATAGTCCTTGCCCAGGCTCCTATGGTGGAGCCCACCCAGGCAGCAGACAGCTCCTGGTGGCAGGGGATTATGTCCTGCCCCCTGATAGATGGCTGACCAGAAGCAGATTTTGATCCAGATCAGAAGTCTATAGGAGTTCTACAACGTCATTATTAATCCCAAGTAAATTTGTTACTTGCATTTGCAGATGGCAAGTTTACTCAGGAGTAGGGAGATTTACTGTGAAGTAAGCATGTGCACGTGTAGATGCACATGTTTACTTCACAGTAAACTGTGCTAATGCAAAGTTAAGCATCTCATGTAGATGCACCCACTGAGAGTTATTAACTGCCATTTTAAGAGTAAGACTGCACTTTAAGTGATGAATAATTTACTGAATTACTGTATTTACTTAAATATAAGATGACCCTGAATGTAAGACAAACTCCAATAATTAGATTCTACATATGGAACAATTATAAATTTGTTATAATTTTCCTGGTATGGAATCTAATTATTGGAAGTTTGCCTTAAATGTGTCCCCTCTCACTGCTACAACAGGGAAAATTAAATCTGGGGAATCAGGTAGTCCCCTGCTCTTTACCCCACAACTTCCTCTGCCTGCAGGCCCTTCCCTCCCTCCCTCTCCTTTCCTGGCAGAACTTGCTCTCCCTAAGCACATGGAAGTGAGAAGCAACTTTGAAAACACTAATGTTGAAATAAACATACGTGTGTATGTAGTACCCATAGACTTAGTTCATCCAGAATTGATGCATTTAACCTTTTTCTCAAACTGCTACAAGCTTTAGCACAGGCACTTAATACATTTTTAAGTAGCATTTTTGTAACTATAATATTAGTGCAAAGGCAAATGCTCAAGACTTACTGTGCAATTCATTGGGCTGGACCCCAGCAAAGTCAACCGCATTTCAAGTCATGATGACCCCAGAGCTCAGCACTGCTCAGTACCCCACTACTCTGGATCTCCCCCCCATGAAGGATCCATGTGCTAATTAGCACCCACCCACCCACACACACACACACTCATGACTGGAACTAAGTGTTCTTGTTATGAGTCCTGGGATCCTTCAAAAACGTATGTACAGATGACATGCAGGGCAACCTGGTCCAGCTCCACCTCATGGAGAGCAAGGCCACACTAATCATATGCAACAGACAGAGAGGGGGCGACAGAGGGATTCTGTGTAAACTATTTGGGGCCCATTTGGTGATAGCTGCCAGACATTTGAAGCTGGTAAAGAACCATGAATCACTGGAAATGGGAAAGAAAGGCACAGCTCAGCTGTAGGAGTAAAGAGGAAGTCAAACTGTATTCAGTGTAGTGGCTTACCATGACTTGAAAAAAGTTGACACTGAGGGGGACTGAGCACAATGGGACCTACCATCTATCATATTCAGATGGGCTATGCTAACCTATTTGCCCTATATGGGCCCTGTGTTTTATAATCATGCTCAGGGTTGGCTGTATTTAATCAATTTCACAGTTAGTTCCATTGCTGAGCATATGCTGCTTTTCACAACAGTTTAATGATAAACAATGTATTTAATGAGGTTTCCTTGTATGTGACTGTAAGATGAGCATGCTAATTTTTTCCCCATGCTGATCGTAAACTTGCCTTGTATTCGAGTGAATACAGTAATGTCTATTTTTGCCCTAAACATGGGAAATCATTCTATGCTTTTATACACAATAAAATACAATTTGATCAAGGTCACCTGTGAAGTAACCATGATTCTCTGGTACAACCCATTGCATAGAGCAGTATGTCCTTATCATGTGTTGTGGAATTATCATGATGGTACATTTCCCATGCAAATTCCCATTCTTTATCACTTCCCATTGCAATACCATAACAAAAGATTGTTCTTCTAACAAAAGCAGGAATCCTGTAAAATAGAATATGACAGATGCCACTGTATTCCTACAAAATTAAAGCAAGTGTTTAATGAACGGCAGAAAAATATTTACATTCAATTACAATTAGAACATTCATAAAAGTGAAACAGAACATAAATATTAAAACAGATAGATGTGATTACTTCAATGTTTTGATATGATCTGAAAATCAACATGAATAAGATTTTTAAAAATAAGGATGAACTGAAAAACTTTTTAATATAAATCACAATAGTCTGTCTTGGCCAACATAAATATTGACCATTATCATTGTGTCTTACAACAACACAATGATGCCATAACATGCAGCAATTGCATTTGTGTGAAAATGCTACACCCAGAAGGCTTTTTGGAAGTGTCTCTATGGCACTCAGGTGATAAGAAAGGACTAACCATTTGCAGAAAAGCCAGATGCTTCAAGAGTGCAAGCTAAAGAGAGAATGGATGCTTTTTCATGCACCAGACTCCCTCCTGCTACTTCAGAGGATAAGTCCTAAAAGTGATAATGAATTCTTTAAAATTCTATTATGTCTATGAATTTTGTGTCTATAGCACTACTCATTTGGACAGTTCATGGCTCCGAAGAGCTGCAACACTACACAGAGTTCCAGCAGCACAGTGCTACCAGGAATATACTAATTTAGCTATATAAATATTGTTCTTCTGAATGAAAGAGAGCCAAACCTGGTAAATATGTGTAGGTGTGGGAACAGAGGGGCAATAGTTCATAATATATTCTTTCCACATATTGTATAAAAAAAAAATCACTACAAATTCTTCCATGAAACAGACAGCAGCCTGCCTGAAAGGGGTCAGGAAGATGGTTGCTCTCCATGGCAGTGTTCTTTTTCAAATATGTGAGGATTTCACAATAGAAGGTAAAGATCATGCTGTCAGCTTTTGGTAGAATAATTCCATTGTGAACATCAATCTGATGAGGAAGTACAAGAAGCAATCGAGTAACATAGAGGCACTGGACTAGCACAAAAAAAAAGGATTTTTTTCTGCAGATTGTGAGTTTTTTACCCCCCACCCCCATGTACCAACACAGATCAACAAATATTTCCTAGTTTTTAAGAAGTCCATCTTTAGACTCATACTTTAGAAAACTGCATCATGGGAGGTAAGCATTTTAGAGATTATGGAAAATGGAAAAGCGTTGATTTTGAAAACAGTCTTGCAACCATAACTGTAGCATTTGCTGCTGTTACTCTTCAATAATATGAATAATCTGTTCAGGACATTAAACCGTGTTTAATATTTGTAATGCTTTTCAGTTTTCCTTTAAAAGTAAGTTTTATTAAAAAACTACTTTAAAAATGTTATGAAATGCAAGTTTAGCTAACATAAATTATTGCATGGACATAGATATAAATACCCCAAAACATTTTTGTCCACTTTTAATAACTATAGTAAATAAAAAACTAATATAAAAGATGAATAACTAAACACAGTGCCAGTGCCAATACTCACCAGTGCCAATACTATCACAATTGCATAGAGAAACAACAAGAGGAAAGGGAGAGAGAGAAAAGTAAGAATTTCAATACATTAGAAAGACTTTTCAGCAATGGAATACTCTAAAACAGTGCTCTTGCCAACTATAAGCTATTCTTATATACATGGCAGTCCAGCATACACTTTTGATTTCAGCTTTTGAAATTCATTTAGTGTATTTCTTAATATATTCTGGTAGTAGGTTTTTAAAATATATTACACAGTCTTAAAACAATATTTTAATTAATCTAATGAAAATAAACAGTGTATCTATACAGCATACCAATGTTAGCCATATGTAAGAAAGTCACAATATATGACTTGTACAATGTAACAAAGTGGTTACATGGAAATCTTGATTTTTGAATTCCTGTTGTCTGCTCAGTTAGATTCTGAGCTTTATGTTGCATTGGGAATAGATGTCAGAGGTGAAGAGTACTTTAAGTTACCTATTAAAATCCTGCCTAAGACCTGACTCATGCAAATGGGTGCTCGTAAACCTGCAGAAAAATCCACTTATATCAAAATGGTTAAAAATAACTGCCTAGCAAATCAGACCCTCAGGACCAAGTCTGATAAAAGGAGTTCAAAATGTGAAAGCCAGAACTCCTAATGAGGTGTCTAGTCTTCATATACAATACATGGGGAGACTTTCTGTCAAAATAGGGTCTAAAACATCAAGCCTGCTAAGCAGAGTAAATATACCAAGCGAGCAATTACCTAGAGCTGGTCAACTGAAAACACTGGCTGATGCCTTTGTTTAGAGAGAGAAAGTTGATCAGCAGATAGCAGTAGCCTCAGGGAAGTTGTCAGTGTGCATGCATACCCACAAAGAACCTGAGGACTTAGGTTTCTCCTGTTAGGTCCATCAATTGGCAGAATGCATAAGTATATCTACACAAACCTTCTGCCAGGTGGCAGCAGAGGCCTTCTTTTACTTGGTGAAATAGCATTATCCTGCTGACATAAAGAAAGCATTCTATGGCTGGAGAAACTTTGAGTTTAAGCCAGAACTGTGTCCTGAATTCTGACCCCTGGACACCTCATTCAGGGCTGAAAGGAAGGCCTCCCTCCTCTCAGGACCTAGGGCCTAGCTCTTGGCACTTTCTTTTCAAGAATAAAATATGCACACTGTTTTCTAATATGGATAGGGGAAGACCCTGTTTTTATAACAGAGCCCTGGTTAAAGCCCTCCTATAGCTGAGGAGGGCTGTCCAACTTCTAAGTGGTTGGGGGCTGTGAAGGAGGGGAGTAGTGGCCAGCCAGAAGTCCCCAGACTGCAGAAGTAGCCCCTCAAGGGCTGTCAGTTGGAGAGCCCTTGCCTAAGGGGGATACAAACCTACACCTCCTACATAAGTGCCCTCATCGTCAAATTATAAACTATTTTAGGATGAAGGCACTTTCCGCTCTTTTTAAAGCTGCTCCACTCTGCAAAAAAGAAAGCATGATTCACTGGGCCAGAAATAACACAAGTGGGAGCACAGCTGTGTTAGTGGTAAGGGCACTTGCCTAGAAGGGCTAGTCCTGGATTCCAGCCTCTGTTTGTAGAACTGCAATGCACTCTATTCAATGACTGTTTCAAATAAATACTCTCAAGACAGAAGAACATTCTCTCACAGCTCCTTGCACAAGTGTCCCAGCAACTGAATTACTGTTTAAAGGGGTAGAGGTTATGAGCAGCACAACACCAGTGTTTTAAAGCAAAGCAATGGCCATCACTGCATTTTGCAAGGAGCCTGAATCCATCGCTGCACATTAGGTGTACTCTGACAATACACACCAAGGGATATGGCAGAATGCCTGTTTTCTGGATTCTAATTGAGCTCAGGCAGGAAATAGGCAATTTTGTTAAAACGGAGATGCTTCTATACATGGGCAGAAGCCGTCCTTGTAGGTGCCTTGGGAACTGTAGTCATGCACACTATGGTGTCTATGAATTTTGTGAGCCTAGACAGCTGAGTGAGGGTTTTCACAATCGCTACTTCGGACACAGCTACCTAAATTCCAAATAAGACCCATATTAGGCACAGAATGGGCCAGATCCCAAATAGGATTTAAGTCAGTAAATCCTGATACCTGTTACCAACTGATAGTTCAGCAGTACTTGCAGAATGAGTTGGTGGTCTCAGATGGAGCAGGTGCCCGTATAAAAAAAATAAAGCACTGATTACATAAACTAAAGATTGAACAGATGCTCACAGATTAAAGCTGAGGCAAACTGATAGGGCTGTGTGAACTGCTTGTGCTGTCACTGCCTGCACTTTCCCAAGTAAGCAGAATCAATCTTCATAGCAGTCAGTCTTTCTGCATCCTTTAGCACGTGATATTTACTTGAAGTAATATGCAGTGTTTTTTTTGAAGTTATATTTTTTACAATTTAGTTCATCCCATGTTGTGGAGATAAAAAGAGGAGTATGCAAGGTGCTTCCCATACACAGCACACCCCATGAAATGGCCTTTTAAATGTATATCTGGCTTACAAATACATATCTATAATACTATAGTATCTTACTGATTCTTGGGGTTCTCCATCCACTTGGCATAGAGTTCCGAACATAGATCTAAACAGTCTTGCAGACCCAACCAACATGCTTTTCTAAGAAGTTGTTCCAAGTAAGCTCTGGAAGGGAAGCCAGAATAATAAGAAAAAGGTACTTATTACTAGGCCTGTGCAAAATGGCTAGTATTCGCTTCGGATTTGGATTCAGCCAATTCGAGAGACAGTGATTCAATTCAGTGATTCTAATCACTGTCCCAAATCGATTCAGCCAAATCTGATTTGGAGATTTGGCCACTGCCAAATCGGCCAAATCTCTGAATCAAGCAGGCTGCGTCCCCCGCCCACTGTCCCAGTCCCGTCAATGGCTGCCCCTAGCCACCCAGCTCTTTAAAAAAAAACAACCCCTCACTCACTGGCTGCTGCCAAGTGGGGGGGGCAATCCCCATTGCACCCCACTTCCCTGCACTGCATAGCCCCCAGAAGCCCTGACAGCAGCTGCAGCATCCGGTGAGTGCAGGGCTTTTCTTTTTTCTTTTTTAAAGAACTGGGTGCTGGTGCCAGGCGAGGCAGCTACGGATGGGGCTGGGAGAGTAGAAGGGGTATGGGGCACATGATAGAGCCCCCATGCAGCATGGGGCAGTGAGAGGCAGCAGGGTTTGCCCCCCCACACCTGGCAGCAGCCAGTGAGTGCGGAGTTTGTCTTTTTTTTTTAAGAACCATGAGACGGGGCTGGGTAGGGCAACCATTGACATTGCTGGGAGACATTGACATTGCTAGGCGTGTCAGGGTGCTCTCAGGGGACTGGGAGAGCAGGCAGGGGATGGTGCCTGGTGGGGGTCCCCCCATTGTCTCCTCCCTCCTCCTCCAGCCCTGCCCCCCGCCCTCCACCCCCTACGTACCGGTACAGAGTTCAGGTCCAGCTCCCTGCAGAGGTGAGCGGGGACTGCCCGAATCTCCAAAGCTCTCCAAATCTTTTCCGAATCGATTCGGAGAGCTTCAAATAGATTTGGACCTCCTGATTTGATTTGGATTCAGAGATTCAGTCGCCGAATCTTCTCCAAATCGAATCAGCACCAAAGCTTTGCACAGCCCTTCTTATTACATATTTAGCATTACTCTTCAAACTTGAACTAAAACAATTCTAGCAACTGATACCATTTCTTAGGAAAGCTTCTCCTCAAAACACCGGATTTAGTAATAAAACCAAAACCAAGCAACTACAAAGTTCCAGACACAGGGATATTTGTGGGAAGTAGGAAGGTAAAAAATGTATTGCAACCCATGCCCTAGGCTTGTCTGTTTTCATCCTGAGCTCACCATTCAGTCACCATAGTAAGCATGCATCAGTTGAGAAGGCAGAATTGAAAGACCATGCAAAATTCATTCATTGCCCTCTAATCTTTACATCTGGTGTCTTTAAATTAACTTGAGGGTCACTGGTAGAGACTGTGTTTTTCACTGCCACGCTACTCTGACACAATCATTTGATGGATAAATCAGGCATCTTGCTCTTCAGTACCACTAAGCCAATATCTTTTACAAGTACTATATTTGCTTTAAAAAGAGAAAGAACAAACTAATAATGCAGGCAATCCCTCCTGCTGCTCCTCTTTCATTTAAAATTCATATGTAAATTAGGAATATAATGTTTCTGTTACACTCAAATTAATAAAAATAATATTTCTGCTACTGTGAGTAATTTAAAGATTGCATTACAGTATAACAGAAATAGATTATAGTCTATATCTTTTGAAATTACCATATTTCGAAAAATTAAATACTCACTCAGCAAAGTAGTTATCTGCCAAAACATCAGCATTTTGACGAATAATACCTGCATAATAATGGTATACTGGCAACATTTTCTTTATCAGGTATTTCTTAAAAAAAGATAAAGATAAATTCATTTATATGCACAATACTTTGCTATATTTCTCTCTTATTTATTCAGATTGGTTTTTAAATTATGTTATTATAGACCTCTGAGTGAATTACAACATTTAAATAATAAAACACAAACTGAAGTCAAAGTCCAAGTGATAAAATTCTCCCAGAGTCACTCAAATTGGAAAACCTTCAGATCAGGCCACTCATCCCTGGGAGTGATAAACTGGCACTTAACAGGGAGATATACTAGCTCATAGTCTCAAAGAGCAATAAAACAGGCAAATTCAAGAGATGAGGACTAGCAAAAATAGCATGGTCTCTCCACCTTTTTCTCCCACAGATTTATCTTTACACATGTTAATACCATTGGCCATGGCCACACGAACGTGGACCTTTGGTTCCCTAGGGACAACTAACAGCAGGATACCTTGTGCTGCCGCTAGTTGTCCCCAAGGAACACCTGTGCCATGCACCTTTTGATGTGTGGCAGGTTACACCAGGTGGGATAGGGGAGGCTGGGGCCAGCACTGGGCTGGTCCCAGCAGCCTTACCTGGGGTCCTGGGGGCCTTCTGAGACTGCAGCAGTGGCAATCCTGCAGTTTGGAGCCTGTCTGGAAGCCAGAGCATGGCTCAGGGTGGCCAGGCTCCACTTTTGAGCAGCATGCACTGCCCCTGTGTGCACCACTCAAATTTTTTTGACCCCCGGTCAGTGTGCAGGATGAGTGGTCATTCCTTAAGGAAACTACTCAGGGCCCAAGGGGAGTCCATCCCAACAAGAAGCAAGGGGGGCAAGAGTGCCCAAAAGCCCCCCTGGCTCACCAAGGGTGTTCGGGAATGCCTGCTTACCAAAAAGGCGGTGTACACCCAGTGGAAGGGGGGTGCTATCTCCAAAGAGGAGTATACCTCCTCTGCTCAGGCCTGTAGGGGGGCTGTCAGGAAAGCTAAG
>NW_017728950.1:45407133-45435469 GCF_001723895.1 Crocodylus porosus
GGAGCTGGAACCAACTTCCAAGGGAAGTGGTGCTGGCTCCTACCCTGGGGATCTTTAAGAAGAGGCTTGATGCCTACCTGGCTGGACTCATTTGAGTCCAGTTTTTCTCCCGCCCAGGCAGGGGGTTGGACTTGAAGATCTACAAGGTCCCTTCCGACCCTACTTCTATGATTCTATGATATCCAGGGGTCAACTGCCACCGTGCTGCTCCCTTGCAGTGCAGAGAAAAAAAACAATGGAGCAATGCAGTCTTGGCCAGCATGTGCTGCTGAGAAGCAGAACTGGCCCTCCCAGAGCTATACTCTGCTTCCAGCCAGGCTTTGCGCAGCAGAATCTCTACAGCTGCAGCCCTGGGGGGTCCCCAGGTAAGGCTGCTGGGACCAGCCCAGTGCTGGCCCCAGCCTTCCCTACCCGATCTGGGGTAACTTGCCACGCCAGAGCACACATGGCACAGGCATTCCCCAGACACAAGAAGTGGCACCGCAAGGTGCGCTGCCACTACTTGTCCCAGGGGAACCAAATGTCCACATACGTCTGGATGCACCTGAAGACTATCATCCTATACCACTGGTACTTGGAGTTTCCAGATAGATTTAAAACTATTTTGTAAAAAACCTAAGCAAGTGAATATATTTGTATTTTATTATAAAATGACACTCATGACCCAACCAGATTTCAGTATTTGTCACTGACTTATTAACAGAACAAATCAAATACTTAGCTTCCACTTCTTAAGGAAGGGATGAATAAAATTTCTGTTAAAGGAACTAAGGGCATATTTATATAGTGACAGTAGTCTGTTCCAGCCAAGATGACTCTGAACATACCCCACTCTCCTGCTCTCACATGCATGCCCCAAACTAGAAAGTACCAGGAGGGCAACTTCAGTGTCATCTCCAGGGGCCACTCTCAAGCACACTCAAGAGTACTTGTCATTTAAATGGTAGATTTTTTAGTATTTAACAAAACATGTTGATACCTTTAAAAGTGGATATATTTCATAGTCTTTCAGAGTACACTCCAGATCATTAGGCATTAGATTTGACAGTACTATATACCACACAAAAATATCATTTTCTTTGGCAAGGTACTTTGTCAGGTCAAGTGCAGACTCAATCTCAAGATAGCCAGACCTGTTTTTGAAAAAAAAAAAATATATATGCATCTATCTGAGCACATTTATTCAAGTGTGGATGTATAAATATACAGCATGAAGACCTACATATTTAAACAAATGATGGGGAAAGAATCCAGATACTGGAGTAGGCTTTGGGAGAGGAGGGAAAAAGAAATAACACAACAGAGACCATCTAAGAGTCTGACTACTTATTCATATGTTTATTATGGAAAAGGTGCTACTACCATGAGTTAATGAGATCACTCATGACATTAAGTACACTGCATTTGGTTATGTTTGCACAATCAGGTCCATATATGTAGCCTCTCCATCATTGTCACCAGGACAAAAATTAAGATTTTTTTGTTTTATTGTATGTTCCTCTCCTTTTTTAAACCACTGAATAGCAGATTTTTACTATAGGGTATCTTGGTGCATAACCATTATGTGAGGAGTATAAACAACTTAACTCAGGCATAGGTTCAACTTACTATTATTATTGGCTACAGCAGGATGGCATAAATATAGGAATAGGATCATAGGGAAGTAGGGCTGGAAGGGACTCCACAAGGTCCAGTCTTCTATTCAAGGCAGGATGGTCCCTGAGTACAATTCACTCTTGCAGATGGGAAATATAAAGGTATACATCCTCCAGTAACCAGACATGGGGAGCAGGTTTCAAGTTCTTATTACAGGCCACACTGGGCCCTCTTCTTGGAATAAAAACCACAGGAAGTGTGTATGCATGCATAGAAGTGTTTTGGAAGCGGGGGAGGCAGAATTCTGAGTTCCCTCACATGGTTGCTTCCAGTAATCTTCCATGGGTTGGAACATGCTCTGACCACCTGTGAAACTATTATGGGCCTGACTCTCAAACCATGCAATCATTCTGATACCTGTGTAGATTTCCAGTATTTGCTGGAGATAGAAAAATGACTATTAACTCATACATCCTTCCATTGCTCCATGGCAGAATGGAGCTGTGCAGTGTACATGGGTACTTGGGTTATTCATGAAGAAGGATCTCCAATATGGAAGGTAGAGGGATGGGACTATGTATACACAATCAAGCTATATTAATTTACTGCGGAATCACCACACTTTGTTGGGGGAATCCTAGCAATCTCCTTTGTATGCATTGGCCCATCTCTGTCCAAGTGAAAATAATTAAAGAGCAACATGACAAGCATATGCAAGTAGTTGGGACCCATTAATCCCTATGGCAACACATCATCCTATGGCAATGTAGCAATCACATGGGTCTAGAGTGCTGCTAGAGTGACAAAGCAGCAAAATGTACCCATGCACAGCACAGTAATCACCTGTAGAGCACCATGCTTTAGTACTTCCAAAAGACAGCAGTATCTTTCAGAAGTACTAAAGCACAGTGCCATAGCAGCATTGCCGTATGGCGACGTGTAGATGCACCTACTTTATAGAAAAAGTTATGGTGGTTCTACTGTTTTAAGCATTTAATGAAGGCAGGACAAAGCTTTATTTAAAATACTGCAAAGAACTCCCATGCATTTGCAGGGGGGGTGGACTAAAGCTCCTTGATAAATCTGTTGTTTTTATGAGGTATTTACAAATGCAATGCAGCATGAAGTATATGGGATGTGATAATGGATAGTGAAATAAATTAATAATAGATTAAAAATGTACTCACTCTGTCAAAGAAAAAGCATCGTCTATCAGTTGTAACCTGTTGACAAGAGGAAAAACCTGCAAAAGCATCCACGAAGTGTTAGCAAGTTCACTATGAGGAAAAATAGATTAAATTAAGTTAAAACAACCTGGTCCTGTAATCCTTTCCCAAACCAAATTCTTATAGACTTCAGTAAATTTTACTGACTTGATATATAAAGATTTGTTTTTATTTTGAGCTGAAATAATTTACTTCTATATGTGCTTTTAAGATAATTTTTCTTAGGTGTAGACTCAAGAAAATGCTACATGTAGCATACATTTATAACAGTTAACTAATTGCTAAGCTTGAAAACCTTCCTTAAGTTTATAAAACTCTTAAAATAAAGAAAATCTACAGTAAATCCCTTACCCTGTTCCCCTGATTTCATTGATTTGACACAGACTTTTTCTCCTTTTGAGACTCCAGTTTCAAATGAAGTCAGACTACTTCTCAATTACATGGCTGTTTGTACTCATAGGCAGAACTTCATTTAAGAATTTGAAAAAAATCTAGGGTGATCCTACATCAGGTTATATGGAGGAGAAAGAGCAGCAGATGACCAGAATGCATTATAACCAGAATGTATAAACAGACACCCAAGTTTCTTGGGCAAAAAAGACTTAACATGAATTGAAAGTACATCCATCTCCCCAGCATATACATATGATGCAGATCCTGCACTAAGAAAGCTGAGCAGGAATACAGTTTGCCCACCCTCATACTGTATGATTTTTTTCTACCCATTTTTCATCCCTGTTGCTTTTTTGGGGAACGGAGTCTCAGCATTCACAGTCTAGAATGTATTTTAATGTAAAGATCATTGGGCAATACTGTGGATTAATCTTGCATAACCAAGTTAGAAATAGTGGGCACATCCACATGTGCAAATGCTATTTTAAAGTAAACTCACCATGGCAGGCACCTACATGTGCGGGGAAGCCATGGTGACAGTGCAGGGAAGCACTGACTCTGTGCATCAGCCAGGGGGAGCTCAGGGCTAGGGCTGCTAGCCCAGGGGCTGGCAGGGAGCATGGAGCACCACAGAGATAAGAATCCCCTCCTGCCCCTCCCCCCCTCCCCCCCATCATGGAGACCAGGCTGAGAGATAAGGTTCTCTACCACCCCTCCTGGTGGCTGGGAGATAGGAATTAGGAGTGTGTGAAACAGATCCTATTCGATTCAGATTTGGATTCAGCCCAAATCGGGGACAGTGATTCAATTAATTGATTCTGATTGCTGTCCTCGATTCAGTTCGGCTGAATCTGAAGATCTAATGCTGATTTGGAGAATCAGCGATTCAGACATGGACACAGCTTTAAATATTTTTTCTGCATACCTCAAGATACCAGGCACGACTTGTGAACACTGAGATGGTGGGGCAGATGGAGAGTCCCATAGGAAGATGTCCCACCCCCCCACCCCCGTGCTTGGCAACAAACCTGGAAGTGGACCAGAAATATTTCAGGTCCACTTCTGGGTCTGCCGGGGAGCATGCCAGGGCCGCTCCCCCCACTCCCGTGCCTCTCCAGCTTGGCAATCAGCTGTAGGGAGACCCTGGGTGCTTCCCCAGACCCAGGAGGCACTGAGCTGGGGACACGGCGGGGCCTCCAACACGTTCTCCAGCCGACCCGGAAGTACACCGAAAGTGCTTCTGGTCCACTTCCGGGTCTGCTGCTGAGCACGTTGAGGACCCCCCTGTGCTCCTGTGGGACACTCCATGTGCCCCAGCATCACAGCATTCACGATTCACCTGCTACTTAGAGGTATGTAGAAAAAATATTTAAAGCTGTGTCTATGTCTGAATGGCCGAATCTTTCCAAATCGATTTGGAGGGTTCCAATTTGATTAGGAATAAAGGGTCCTGTGATTCAATTCAGATTTGGAGATTTGGCCACTGAATCAGGCCAAATCTCCACTGAATTGAATCAGGGACCGAAGCTTCGCACAGCTCTAATAAGAATCTCCTAGCCTCGGCTCTGCAGTTCTGAAGCCAAGGCTGGAAGATAAGAATCTCTAAGCCCCTGCTCCATAACTGTAGAATGGGGGCTGGCAGCTGCCTGCTGCCAGGGCAGGGGAACTTGCAGGCACATCTCCCGGGGCAGCTCCTGAGGGCAAGGAGCAATCTCCTACCCCTTTCTGCCCAAGTGACCAGGAGCACATTTGCTCCTGGTGGGCTGTCTATACATGCATACTGTGCAGTAATTACTCCTGAGTAAATATGCTATTTGTATTCACAGGTAGCAAATTTACTCAGGATTAGAGCAAATTACTGTGTAGTGGGTGCGTCTACATGAGACATTAATTGCGCAGTAGCCTAATAACACTGTGCAATAGTGTGCCGGGTAACAACCGTGCTAATACGCTGCTGCGCAGTAGTATTAAGCTGTTTACATGACTTCATGGCTTGTTCAAGTTCCCCCAGATTTCCCTATTGATCAATACCCACATGAGATTTAAAGCACATATTTATAACTATAGAACATCTACATTTATGCTGATGTACTCAGAATCTACTTAATCAGGGAATCCATACGGCTGGGACACAAATTAAATATAAACTAGTATAAGTGATCCAAAACCGGTTCAAATCTGCATCACAAGAGAAGTTCAGTGCAAGTAAACCACTTTTAAAATGGCCAAAGCCAGTTTAAGATAAGTCTGATACTACATCCCTCCAGGTTTAACTATTTTAGGTTAAATTGGAAATTCTGTCCCAGATTTCCCCCAGGTTCAAATTAACTCTCAGTGTCCCAGGATCCAGGATGTTCTGCATCTCCCCCTCCCTTGCAGGGTGGATGGGCTAGCTTTGGCCCATGCTGTCTGCTCCAGCTGAGCAGGGAGCCATGCTCTACTGCTTCCCTGCTTCTGGCCTGGGCCACTGCACCGGGGTAGCTGGCATGTGGTTGAATTTCTGGAATAAAAAATGAATGTCTGTTTACGTGCTTTTCAATTCAATCTATGCAGTTTAGACTAACCTGCAAAGATTGAATCGATTCAGCCTCAGGCTTTTTGACTGTCTGTCCTTAATCATAGTGTTTGAAAGAGAGCAGAATGTGATGTGGAAAGGCTGTCTCACAATGCTCCTACTCTGCCATACCTAGAGATTGAAATTTCTTTGGAACAGCTTCCATAAAGCCAAGAGAGCAATGGCACTATGAAGCATTCTGCACTTCCATTTCTTTGCTAGGACTAGCCATTGTTCATACCTTCTACAGCATTAGAGAGGTTGATTTAGGTGTAATGAACTGTTTTAAGTGGTTTAAAACATTCTAAATTCTGTAATTAAAAGGGAAAAAAGTACTGACAAATTTAGCCACTTAAATGTTCTAGGGTCTGGTCACATCACATACCATGCAACTCAAATGATATAGAAAGTAAAGATGACATTTGCATCTTATTGCTGTGCCTCTTTAATCTGAGGCCAGATTGTGCTGGGTTAGTTCCATGACATAGGAAAGCATTAAACTACTCTAAATTAAGTTATATAATGTCAGCCAATTGTTGGTCACTAGGTGATGAAATGGTAACTTGGGAATGGCAGAACATAAGCAGAGTGACAGGAACACAGAGTTTCCCTCTGGTGAAAAATTTCAAAAGAAAACCGGATGAAAACTAGAAAATTATGGGGGAGGTACCCCCCCCTAAGTGTAAGGGCCTTTTTTTCATTTTTGGAGAGAACTGAAACACAATCTTTCATTTTGTTACCAGCTACCCAAATGCCTGGGCAGCTGCCTACTCTGGAGTGGCACTGGGGAGACAGGGAGACCTGGGCATAGCCTGGCCTCCTGGTTTCTATTGATTATCACTTGACAACCAGTGTGTCTCTGTGAAACCAGATTCTATCCTGTCATCATCTTCCCCTAGGAAGTTCTAAGAGCAGCTGAACACCTGCAATGCCAACTATTCTTATCACACTTTGTGCAGATTCTGTGCTCCTGAAAGAACCTGCTTTCTTTGGGAAATCTCCTCTAGCTCCTTATGACAGCTTTACAGATATAACCTGATCCTACAAAAATATTTTTTCAGCATAAACTTGAAGTAAAAAACTATTTGCACTGCTCTCATTCCAACTGCTTTCAAAAGGAACTTTGCCAGCATTTTAATGGGTACTGGAATAGGTCCTTTGTATCGGATACATTAGGTCAGCGGTGTCAAAGATACACCCTATGGCCCAGATGACATGGCCCTGTACTCCTGATCCTGCCCATAGGGCAGGAAATTCAGGATCTGCAGTAATTATAGCTACTACTGCTTATCCAGAAGCCAAATTTCCAGCCCCATGGGAAGCCCAATGGACTAGATGACATATTTATCCTGAAAAAATATTTATATAGGACCAGGTTCTATTTGTTTGGTGGAAAGAGGAGCAGCAATTGTTGTGGTTCCCAAATCCACAGTAATTCATCCTGTCATTGCCAAATTTCTAGCCCCAAAGTCCAGACGATACGGTCCCATATTCTAGATACAGCCTGTGGACTCTTTCCACACAACAGGATGCACTAGATTATCTCAAACCTTGGTCAAAATAATAACTTAATGTAATTAAAAACATATTGTAGAGACTTTAGAAGTTTAAAGATAACTTTTTTAGTCTTACCTCTGGATTGTTTTCAAGCAATTTTCCTATCCTCTTCAAATATGATGAGTTATAATTAACTCTATAGTATCCAGATAAATTCATATTTAGTAGGATCCAATCATGTTCTGAACCTGATATCTGCATTTCAGGAAATATTTCTGGAAGAGATATTTGAAAGTGGGAAGGCTGTATCTTTTTATCAAATTACAAATCCAGGTATACAATTGTAATCTGAGATGTACATGTTTATCACCATATAATTAAAATGTGTTATTACTACACTATAAGAGGAAAATTCATGTTTGAAAAGACACTGCACCTATTCCTAGATTTGATACACAGTGGGCATATCTACAGGTCACCCTACAGCAACAAAGCGACACGCTATTTCACCGTATGGCATGCTACGGCTATGTAGCAATAACATGGGTCTACACATGATGACCAGCTACCCTAGTATAGGGCATTGCTATGGTGACAGCAGCAAAATCTAACCGTGCTCCACACATATGGTACAGTAACCCCCCACATTGTGCCATGCTTTAGTACCTCCAAAATGAAGTACTAAATCATGGTGCCATAGCAACGTCACCATAGGGTGATATGTAGATGCGCCCAATGTAGGGAAGGCACAAAAAGTAGCCTACTGCACTCTCTGTATTCCATAAAACACAGCAACTTTCTCTAGGGAATATCCCTAAGGCACTAGTCATGCTTTCAGGAGGCTGGGCCATGGATATTCTGCAATCTTCTCTTACCTAGACCTAGACTAGGAAAGAGATGTATTTTTACACTGATTTAGCTAATTCCAATTAGGCTTCCTCTAGCTATGGCTGGCCTTCAATACCTACCACAATTTCAAAAGGTGTTAAATTGCATCTACAAGCAGTTTCACATAAAGTTGGCCAACCTGATTTAGAAAGAAATCTTTCTACCTACTCTAGACAAAGCCATGGATTAGTACTAATGCAAGTAGTTCCAGATGAAGTACTATACCACAGAAATATAGTGTTGAATCTTAAGCAAGATTTGACTAGGTAGAGCTAGAGGATTCAACACTGAGCTTCAAAAGTATTTGAGAAAGAATAGTGTATTGAAAGTTTCAGGGGTAAAATTTTCAAAAGGACATGTGATTTTGTGACTATGTCCACACTAGCAACTTATGATAAAGGCAAGCTGGTATAACTAATTAGCAAGTGCTTTTAGTATAGGTGCAACACCACCACCAAAGCTGGACTTTTATAAATTCAATTTGATTCTACATCTATACAGTGTTGATACTATAATCAAATCCACATTAGAGGATTTCCTCTTCATAGTTGGGTCAGTCAGGTCTCAGACCTCTTCACACCTCTGATTAACACAGTTATGCTAGTAGCAGGCTGTAGCATAGACATTGTCTTACAAATCTAAAAACAGATTTATATAGCACAAGGTATCATCAGGAAGGGATACTTGAGTTAATCTGAATGAGCGGACAGAAAAGGGTGGACATACACTTTATTAAGTACTGCAAAGTTGAGAAAAGCATTTGAAAACTTTACCATAGTCCATGAGTCTACTTTATAGATGGTCCAAAGTTTGGAGGGGTACAAGGCACAATTCAGGCTGGTTTCTAGGACCCCAACTCCAAACTTTTTAATGACTGGACTTTTAGAACTGTAACAACCTAATAAACCTTTTTAAAAAAAAATTGAAATAGCAGTGACTATTAGAGCGGAACAAATGACTTACTCTTGGCCAGAGCAAGCAAAAGAAAAAAGAAATGTGGTGTTTCTGGAAAATCAAGAGAAATGCATTTGGAGCCAAATGAAACTTACATTCAGAACAAAGCATTTCTTTTTGATTACAGCCATTTTGATTACTTGTTTAATAAAATCAAATGCAATTTGGAACAAAGGTCATTCATAACAGGATGGAGGTGCCATTCACAAAAACGTGGTGATGGTAGTAGCACAGATTGTTGTGTTGTGGTGTTATTATTGCGCAGTGACTCAGGCTGTTACCTATGTGCAAATCCCTTCATTACCAGCTATGGAGTAAGGACTGGAACCTGGGTGTTTCTCCATCCCAGCTAAGTCCCCCAAACACCAAGCTATAGGATCACAGGAAAGCAGGGCTGTGAGGGATCCATCAAGGTCAACTAGCTCATTCCCCCTGCTCAAGGCAAGGTCATTCTTGCCTAAACCATCCCAGTCAAGTGTCTCTATAACCTGGTCTTGAAAATTTCCAGGGATGGAGATTCCACAATTTATCTCAGTAGCCTGTTCCAATGCTTGACCATGTTCAAGTGGTTGATTTGCAAGTGATACTCCTGTTAATGCAAACCAGTTGCCACTGGCCTTTTTTAAAACAAAAGCATACGGATGGCTCATATTCAGTTTATGGTCTCCTGTAACCATAAGGTCTTTCTCTGCAGTACTGCAACCTAGTCAGTCATTCCCCAGACTGTATTTATGCATGCAATTAATCCCTCCTAAGGGCAGGACTTTGCACGTGCCTTTGTTAAGCCTCGTCTGATTGACTGTGGGCCATTTTTTCAGTCTATCTAGGTCTTTCTAGAAGTTGTCCCTACCTTCTGGAGTATCTGCAATTCCACCCAACTTGGTATCATACACAAATATGCTAAGTGTGCACTTAATCCCATTTTCCAAATCAAGGGTAGTCAACCCCCAGTCAGCAGGCCAGATCCAGCTTGTGGCCTTCCCATGGGGCTGGAAATGTGGTGGCAGGAGAACAGTGGCACTGTTCCTCCACCACTAGATTTCACAGGTTCCTCATCCCAGTGCACAGAGCCCAATCCCAGTACACAGGAGGCTGAGAGAGGGCAGTGTCAGGCTCCTGGGACCCAATCCAGGCATACTAGGGCTGGAGTAGGCAGTGCCAGGTCCCCTGGGATCATTCGCAGTTGCAGAGGTCACTGCCAGACTCCTGGGGACCAAACCTGGCAGGCAGGGGCAAAAACAGTTACTTTCAGGCCCACAGGAACCAATCCCAGCATGAGGGAAGCCCCTGGGGACCAATCTCTGCACATGGGGCCCAGCTGAACCTAATTTTGATGTGTGGGAATGGAGGCGGATGGGGGGGCAGGGTGCCAGGCCCCAGAGACTAATCCAGGCACTTGGGTCAGGGAGAAGATGGTGCTGGGCCTCAAGGCCTGCTCTTGGCATGTAGGGCTCAATTCCACCCATGGGCCAGCCCCACACCATTTATTTGGTCCACAGGTCCAAAAGGATAAGCACCAATGCTGCATGTCATTAATGAAGATGTTAAACAATGCAAGACCCAGGACAGATCCCTGGGTAATCCCACTTAACACTTAAAGAATGAACCATTGGTGACTACTTATTGAGCATAATGATCTTGGAACCAGTTGTGTGGAACCTAAGAGTACTTTTATCTAGTCTGTATTTCCTTAGTGCATTAATAAGAATGTTGTGGGAGACAGTGTCTAAAGCCTTGCTAAGGTCAAGATATATCACATCCACTACTTTCCCCCATCCACATAGCCTGTCACCTTATTGCAGAAGGAAATTAAGTTGGTCAGGCATGACTTGCTCTTGGTGAATCTCTTGCTGGCTCTTCCTGATCACTGAGTTCTCCTCTAGATGCTTCACAACAGATTCCTTGACTCTTGACTGGAAGGATGAATGAGAATACCACCTGCCCCCCATCCCCAATCCCCTTCATCCTTGCATCCAGAGCCATGTAGTCACTTTTGATCTGTTCCAGGTCACCTCTGGCAGTATCATTGGTGTCCATGTGCATGAACAGCATTTAGTCAAAGTAGTCAGAGAATCAGATGCATCTTGGCAATCTTTTCATGATGAGGTTTTCCAAGGGAATGAGGGTTTCTGGTGGGGAACACACCTCATGAACCAACAAGTCAGGCCAGCAAATGGATGCTTCCATGCCCCACAGGAGGGAGTTGCCAGATAACACCACCCATAACTTCCTCTTGGCAGCTGTAATCTTGATGCTCACCCACCTAGGGGTGCATGGCTTACTAGATCTGGATCTCTCCTGCCACTGGAGTGGGCTCTTTCTTATCTGATGCCAGGGCTTCATATTCATTCTCCATCTGGACAGCTGCAGGTTCAGAAGAGGAATGCTGTTTGTTGCTTCCACCTTTTGGAGTTCCTGTGTCTTGTGTGTCTTCCAGTACAGACAGTCAAAAAGTCTACAGTTGAATTGATTCAGTCTTTGCAGGTAGTTTAAGCCAGGGTTTTTCAACCTTTTTTAGTAAGTGTAATCCTGGCAGCCCCCTTTTTAGTAAGTGTATCCCTGGGGTGAGGGGTGGCAACCGGCCGGACAGTAAGTGGGGGGAGGGGGAGTTCAGGGGGATGGTGAGCGGCTGAATGGCAAGCGGGGGGAGGGAGGGTAGTGAGCAGCCAGACACAGAGCGGGAATGTGGCAAGTGGCAACAGCGTAGCATTTGTGAGGCCCTGCTCTCGCCATACCCTGGCCCTGCTTCAGTGAGGCAGCAGCGTGTGGTGGCTGAGCTCTGCCCTCACCCACTCCTGCATATCCCCTGAGACCTTTCAAAGTACCCCCAGGGGTATGCATATCCCCAGTTGACAACCCCTGGTCTAAGCTGCAGAGATTGAACCAATAAGCAAAGGAACAGACATTCACACTTTTGATTCAGGAAATGCAGCCACATGCCTGCAGTGGCTCAAGTCAGAAGCAAGGGGGCACTAGAGCACAGCTCTCTGGCACGTAGCCAGCATGGGCTGTGTGTTCACTTCCTCCTGTCCCCCGAGGTCTCTGGGATTTACAGTACACAATCACAACAGCAGGATTCTGCAGGGTTGGTCATCACTTCCTCTTCCAGGTTCCTCTGGGATTTGTAGTCCAGTCGCAGCCAGCAGTAAGTAAACAAGGCAAAGCAACTCTGTACTCAGCAGAAAAGGAATTTAATCCCCCTCTCTAGCTCCCATCCCCAGCCGGGGCTTGTGGGGGGGGGGGGGGTGTCAGTGAGCCAGCCCTCACTGGTCCAAATAGGGAGCAGAAGGGCAGTGCCAGCCCTCCTCTCTGGAGCAGAAAGCACAGCCAATCCCAGGACTGCAAAGCATACTGGGATGCTGGGGGACTCTGATTTAACTTGAACAGGAAGGGGTCTGGGACAGAAATTTCATAAACTGGTTTGACTTAAATCAGTTAAGTCTGATACTACCTTCAACCAGGTTTATCTTAAACCCGTTTCAGCCATTTTGAAATTGGTTTATGTGCACTAAACTTCTGTTCTGTTACAGGTTTAAATTAGTTTCTGATCACTTAAACTGGTTCACGTGTAACTTCTGTCCCTAGCCCCAATGTCTTCTCTGGTTGTCCCTCTACCATGATGGTGGAGGTATCTTGATATACAAAGTTGATAAAGGCCTCACACTCATAGATGCTTCTAAGCCTATCAACCTATTGCAGCTTTGGAATTGTGATGTCTTCCAACCATCCTGTTGATTCTCCTGCTAGCTCCTTTTTCCTCTTCTGTTGTTACTTCCTGAAAAAAATTTTTCTTCCTAATTAACCTGATTTCATTCAGTAAGCTTACACAGTGAGGGAAGGGTAAGAAAGAGAGTGACCAGGTAAGCTCTCTAGCTAACTCCCCACTCAAACTCCTACTCACACCCCACTGTTAGCTGGCTTGTTGGCTGGTCCAGTGATTAAATCAATCTCTCCCTCATCCAGCTGAACTTATTTTACAGCCCAGTGGTAATGTAGTTATCTGACATGTAGTAGCCAGAAAATCCTGTTCCAGCAGTTCATGAAGAATAGGCATCTTAACAGTGTAAAGGAGAGGGACAGCACCACCACTATTTTGTGAATGGCAACTAAAGAACCATGCTCTGTGTACTTTAATTGGAGTGGCTCTTGGAGCCACTCTAAATAAAGTGATCCCCTCCTCCCACTCCCAAAGCACATGTATAAATGACCAGAGATGGGAAAAGAATGCTGTGGAAATCTTACCTCAATGTCCACTGAATTACAATAATTAAAGCAGTACCTTAAACAACATTTGTTGATACACTTTCAAAAACAGGAAAAATGCATGTTTAAGCCTAAAAGTTAATGTGGACTTTTTATATTGAAATAGTATTCTCTCTCATCTCATTCAAAATATATTTACTGATTATGTAAATATTTAAAAATATAAATTATTTATAAATATGTTTACAAAAGTTGAGAGGTGACGGAAAGATTTTTTTTTTCTACTTACTGCTAGTTTCATCTAGCCACACTATTGGTTGTGAAGATCCATTTCTTACCCAAGAAATAGGAACAATCCATGTGTTACTTAATAAAACAGAAATTAGACAATATCATTATTTCTTTCACTTAAGAACACGAATTCTAAACTGATGTTTAATAAGATTGCAATTTTTTTTAAAATTGCAGCTATCTTTTGCCCCTGTTTGATGTTAGTACTCTTGCTGGGTCAACCCCCAGTCTCACACTAGACAAAGAGATTTAGGATTAATTTGGCCTGTACTCTTTGACGTGATTCTTAAACACCAGTTTCATTCTCCAAGGACTGCTTTCCTTCTGACTGTAATTTTATTCTCCTACTTCTCTCCTTTCATGACTCTTCAACATAGCCTCAACATCTTTAAATTCCTATTCAGAAATTTAAACTTGGTTAAACCAAGTTCTGGGCAGGCAAAAAAATCCCAAATACTGACTTGAACAGTTGGCCAGAAAATCTGGGGGAAATGTCAATCTGCTGCAGATGGATATGAAAGCTACTGAACATGGGAGATATACAGGGAAAGGAAGATTCATGTAAATACACTCTCTAGATCTGCCTATATTGGTATGGGATAGGATTTCTTACATGGTATTTCCCAGTCCTGGGTCTAGATGTAATGAGAATCAATGGCGATAGGATGGTGCAACATCTCTAAACCAGCCTAGGATATCTAATTCCTGGTAATCTCCTGCATGTTGGAAGCAAAGTTAACTTCCTGTCTCTCTTTGAAGTACTGTTATGGCTTGTGGATTTCACCACTGGTCATCTACAAGCTACTAAGAGTCATATAAATCAGCCCCTAAATCAGCATCTAAGTGGGCACCAAGCACTATACACTGACTTAAAAAGGGAAATGCTTAGTGCTCAGTATTTTTGAAAAACAGTTATTTATTTAACAGTCCAAACAAGGAGCTTCACTTCAGCAATTCCTGGTGGAAAACCTTGGTCTTTCATAATCTTGCACTGTTGCTATCCAGGAAGAAGTCACGAAGTCAAAAGTTTGCCTTAGCCTTATGTTCCCTGATGCAAGAATAAATCAAGACTTGAACTCACTACTCTGGTCCCACAGCAAGTTGCCTTAACTGGTCTGGCTCTATTCCACCTGGGAGGAAGTACTGTATTCACCCAAACACAAGAGGCCCCTGTATGTAAGATGACCCCCAAACAATCAGATTCTACACACAGAAAATGTATACATGTATTATAATTTTATATGTATGGAATCTAGTTATTAGAGAATCATCCTAAATCCATGCCCCCACACACTACTGCAGGTGGTGGGGGGAAAAGGTGATGAGGGGGCAGTAATGGGGCAGGTGGTAGGGGACAGACAGGGGAGAGGTAGTAGAAGGACACATAGGGCAGATGGGGAGGCAGTAATGGAGCAAGCAGTGGAAGGCAGTGGGGTAAGGTTGTAGGTGGCAGGCAGAGAGAGGCAGGGAGCTTGCTCCTTGCTGTCGCCCCAGCACCTTTACCCTTCCATTATGCCTGTCTCCACCCCAACCCTCTAGCCTCAGGCTACCCCAATTCCCCATTCCTCTCTCCTCCCTGCTCCATGCTGCTTCTGTTCCCTGCAGCCTCAGGTGCCCACCCGCCATCTCCCTATGCTTAATTGTAAGGCAAGAGTCTTCTTCATTTCACCACATATTAAATGGGGTTGGGAGGGAGCCTTTTCTTCTAATCAAGTAAGTACGCTAATCACTTGGAAAAGTGAATAGCTGAAATACTAAGTTGAATTCATGGCTCAGACTGGATTCTGGCAAAAAAGCAAACAGATTTTCAAAGAATCATATACTAATTAAACATTTGTCTGTAATAAAAGTAGATGTAGAAATAAATGCTAAAAATATAAATTTCACATACTTGTAACTAGTAGTATTCTCCTTTTTCCTTATATTATGAAATTGTTCCTGACTGATGGTGCCAGTTGATGGATCAAATGTTAAAACTGGAAAGCCATCTTGGCATGTCCATGGGTCCATTATATTTTTTACTGATGCAGGCAACTGAACTTCATTTTGTGCATCTATAATCTTCAAAAAAGTTCTTAATTAGAAATATATATGATTTATTTACATTATTCCAGCAGCACTTTAGTGATGAATCAATGTAACAAAAAGAAAAAGAGCAGTATTGTCATTAAAATAGGAAGGATCCAGTTCTTTGAGGGAAATTTAAAAAACTGAGACACCGTTTCTAATTTTTGTAACTTGATTTTTAGCTTATCTTTTTTAATTTAAAGATATTCATACTCTTGGGTGGTTAATAACTTATTTAATTTGTATAGGAAACTGTTTATTTAATTCACATAAAAGATCTAAAATTCAAGATTACCACTATACTAACTAACTAATTAAATACCATTACACCTGAAAATTGGTTCTGGGCCAGATTTCTGTCACTGTGACTCATCATAGCCTCCACTGATTTCAATGCTGCTACAACAAATTGCGCGGTCGAGAAAGTGGCTTCTGCTCCAACTTATATTATGATGAAGTTTTCATTTTATGGTAATTTTGGCATAGACATTATTATTGAAATTACTATTATCTCCTATTAATATTTTCTTTCCTAGAGTCAGGGTTTATTCAGCCTTCAGCATATATTTAAAGAGCAATAAAATGAGAGTGGACAAGATACATACACATATACTTGGAAGCTCCAGATAGAAATGTCACTGTCACGGGGCGGGGCCCAGGAGTGGCCGTGATCTCTCCTGCGCCCCTACCGTGCCAAGTTGCCCTTCCAGCACCCTCGTCTCGCCCGCTACGTCTTTGCTGTTTATGTAATATTAATGGGAAGCTGCCTTTCCTGGGCTTCTTGGACCCGGTGCTCTTGCCCTATACAGATCTCTCTTGGTGCACCCACCCTAGGGCATCGCGTGGCTCCTTCCGCCCCCAATACCACGCCCAAGCCTTGCCAGTGTTCCGGACGTTCTCGTGTCTCTATTTACGCGCCCTCTCCGGGGCCTCTCAACGTGTCCGCGCCCTCTCCGGGCCTTTACCCGCGCACCCTGCCCTCTCCGGGCTCTTTAGACTTGCCCTCACCCCTTCCGGGGCTTCCCACTCGATTCACCCTTGTCTGGGGCCTCTCCCATATCCTTGTCTTCACCAGATGTTCTAATCTTATGTTTGCCCTTTCCAGGGCCTCTCCGGTATACGCGCCCTCTCCGGGGCCTCTCTAATATGTATCCCCTCTCCAGGGCCTCCCCAGTGTACGTGCCCCCCTCCAGGCTTCTATTCGCGCACCCGCCCTTCTCTGGGGCCTCTCCAATGTATGCGCCCCCTCTAGGCTTCTACTCGTGTGCCTGTCCCCTCTCCAGGCTTCTGACCACACGCCCGCCCTTCTCCGGGGCTTCTGACCGCACGCCCGCCCTTCTCCGGGGCCTACTCGCGCACTCACCCTCTTCTGAGATTTCTTGATAGGCCCACCCCTTCCTTCTGGAGTTTGCCCAATCTGCTTGCCCGCACTAGGGCCTATGCCTCGCGCTTCTCGTGCTCCCCGCGCCCTTTCGCGCTCTCGCCCCCTCTGGGGCCTACGTCCGCGCTTCTCGTGCTCCCCGCGCCCTTTCGCACTCTCGCCCCCTCTGGGGCCTACGTCCGCGCTTCTCACGCTTGGGACTCAGGTGGCCCATAGCTGTGCCTGGCCCCCTGACCCTTCTTCTGGGTCGTATACCCCACTGGGCTTTACTCCCAATACTGCCCCCCACTGGGCTGCAGTCAGGACACCCCCCTAATTCCCCCCAAGGTCACCCCACTGGGGCTGGGACACCCCAAAATGCCGTGCCTCATCCACAGTGCCAGCTCTGGCACCAATCGCTGTGCCCTCCCTGGGCACACCCCGAAACACAGCACACTCTGCGCCACCAGGAACCCCCCCTTCTGCTGGGGTGTTCCCCTGAGGCCTCCTCCTTCCTCTACAGCCTCACCCAGTCCTCCAGTAACACAATCACCATCAAAATCAAACTCAAAGCCATGCCAACTGGCGGTAACCCAAAAATCAGCCTACCGGCTATAACATCCCGTGCCACCCTGGTTCTCCGTCAAGCCTCCCTGTCAGAGGCCTCTCCATCTCATCAGCACACAGGTGCTCAAGCAACTCTGCTCCACAGCAGAACTGCTGCTTCTCAGCCTGTCAGAGGGGAACTGCCTTCTGGCCTCAGCCGGGCTGCTTATAACGGCCAGGCCATGCTCCCTTTCAGTCAGCTGACCTAATCTGTTGCCTAAGCAACCTTCAGCTGGCAGCCAAGCCCTATTACCAATGCCAGTAGCAGGCACTCAAGTGCCCTGCTACAGTCATCCTCATTTGTGCTGGACCTTCAAGCAGACCATTAATCCACATTTATATATAGCTGATCTTTCTTTTTTTAATCTTGTTGGTTCTGGTTTTACTCTACTGCTGACCATGTTGTACTGTTTATGCTTGATATAAAATGCTATATAGAACCCAAATTCTGGAATGTGTTTACTACTGCCCAAGACAGGGACAGATACACAGTGGGTACATCTACACATGCAAAAGCTGCGAGGTGGATTTATTTAAGAGTAAACCCACATGTGCAGTCTGCACTAGCCCCCTGCAGCAGCCAGGGGGAGCTCTAGGCTCTCCCTGGGTGCTAGCCCCTGGGGCTGGCAGGGAGCTCCTTGCTCCCAGGAACTGCCTGCTGCTGGGGTGGGCTCTGCCCCCCAGAGTCTGGGCAGGGACAATGCCCCCCTGCCCCAGCACCAGGGAGTTCTCAGCCCTGGCTATCCCCACTAGTGGATCAGGGCAGGGGGCTGGGACCTGCCCCTCCCCTGCAGGTCTTTCCAAGCCCCATGCCTCAATTGCCAGTTTGGTATGTGGGGCTGCGGCCTGCCCCTGACTGGGGCAGTTCCCACCCAGCCCTGGGCTGCACAGGGAAGTGTGTATGTGCAGCCCAGAGCTGGCTGAGGACTGCCCAAAACTGTCCAGGTCAGGGTCAGGTCCCAGCCAGCTCCAGCACAGGCGGAAAACTCTCCCCATGCAGGGATCTTGTTCCCAGCCCCTCCTCTGCAATCTCCTGGGTAGGGGGACAGTGTACCTGCCTGGGCTCCAGTCACAGAGCTCACGCTGGCAGTAGACAGTTCCCAGGGGCAGGAAACAATCTCCTGCCCCCTGCTGCCCACATGACTGGGGGTAAATTTGCTCCTGGCCAGCCACCTACACATGCTGTACTGCATAGTAATTACTCAGTAGTTAATTTGCTACTTGCATTTACAGGTAGCAAATTAACTCCCAAATAAATACAATTACTGAGCAGTAAGGGTTAGCGTGTGTAGACAGTGATGCTTACTATGCAAGAATTAGCTCTACTGCATAGTGAAACATCTTGTGTAGTTGTGCCCAGAGAAAAGCAGAATCATATAGTGAACTATAGTTAGCTTGACTTCTAGACTGATAAACACCTGCAGTATGCATCTTTAAAAAATATCTTTAAAACATTATTATAAAACAAATCTATATCTGCTCTGAAGAACCCCATGCTCAAGCCTTTGGCAAAATTTATTCACAGCAAGAATCACCTATGCAGGTTTTTCCACCCAGTAGGATGGGGCAACTCCCTGTGACTACATGAAAATATGGACCACCCGCCTTCTTTCTGACCCAACAGTTATTTCTCTCACCCTTACATCACCTGTAGTCTTCAAAGAATTGTGTGTGGAGCAAGAATAAGGGTAGACATTCTACTTCAAGTTCCCAGTTGGTTTATGTGCAACGTTTGGCAGCAATAAAGTAAAAATACTTAGAAGATGTTATAATTACCATTTGAATATGGGTCCACAGATCATCTTGGTTAGCACTTGAAAAGGAAAATGCCTTCAGGTAAGACTGAAATGAAAAACATAATCTTGAGTACTCATTTAAGTTAATGAAAAATGTCAGCAAAGCAAACCTTTATTCATGCTTCCTTGGTTTACAAAATGATAAACCCAGACAAAGTTTCTTTTTCTAAACTTACATTAAGTGCTTTGAGAAAAAGCCTCTCAGTCAGAAAGCTAGAAAGCATCCAGATAACGGAAGCCCCCTAAGGCACAAAAAAGTACATGAAAATATTATTAACGAACTCTCAACAGTTAGTTACTGACATCAAAAACCTATTTTTTTCAAAAGTGATGCTGACTGGTTCTACTTCGAAAATTTAGCAAACACTGAAAATGCATTCATACTCATTTTCTTTTGCACTAATCCATGAACAGTAAAAGCTGCCCTAACCAGCACCTTATAAGCCGGCATGCTCTATTAACCGGCATGCTGGCTTGCAAGGTAAAAGCGAAACTGGAAGTGCCCACCATGGTTCTTCCAGTTTCGCTGAGCCCTCATGGCCTGGGGCAAAGCAGCCTGTGCAGGGCCCCCCTCACTGTCCCTCAGGGCCCGTGAGGCCTGCGGGAGGGTCAGCAATGTGGCGGGAGGGGCAGCAACGCCCTGGATGTGGTGGGAGAGGTGGTGGCCCAAACAGGTAAAAGACACCTGGTCAGGCCTCTCAGTTAACTGGCATATTTTGTTATCCGGCACCTCCCATTCCTCATGGGTACTGGATAACAAAGCTTTTGTTGTATATGTGTATACTAAGAAACAAACTAAACCACAAAAATTAAATATTAGATATAAAGATAACTAAACTATGGCAACCTTTGTGATTTTCAAATCTACTTCTTACAATACCATTACAGACTACAAAATAGATGTAAAGTATCTGGCTTTCTTTTCACCTTATTGTAAGTGACGATGTCAAATAGGGAATCGAATATAAACGTTCCTTTGACCTTTTCTTCTTTCTGTGACAATGATCGATCACTCATTGCATCTTCGGCTCTTAAGACAGGTTGCAAGACACTCTCATAAAACATATGATCCTGAAAATTATGAAAAAACAGAAATTTAGTTTTGAGTTGCAGAAAACAAAAAGTTTGAAGTAGTCCATGTCAATCACAGAATTAAAATTCATAGCAATGGGAAAAATATATATAAAAACAGAAACAGTTTCCCACCACTCTACAAATTTACAGTTGTTTCCCAAGTAAAAGGGAGAATGGGCTCAAATCTCACAAGTCCTCCTTAAGTGGAATTACTTTTTAAGGCAATGGAAGTTTGGCACAAGAAAGTTTTAGGTTTGAGTCTGTTAAAAGGTAATTATGTTTTAAGCATTAATTTTAAAAAAAATGTAAAAACTGTTAAACATTCCAAGTCAACAAAATAAACTACAAAATATAAACATGGATTATGGATTTACATTTTAATTAAAATAATGTTTTAGTTCTCTTTCCTGGCAAGATTCAGTTTCTGGATTCAAAAAGCTAGCCAAAAGAATATAGGGAGTACTGCTTTAAGTGCTTCCAGTGCCATTGGATAACAAATATATATAGTTAGTCCCAAGTGAGCCCCCACACACAGTATTAATGCGATTTAACTATTTGCACCTAAATTTGATACTTGTATTTGCAGGTATCAAACTTAGGCATGAATAGCCTAAATTCACTATTTTTAACTAACTTTAGTCCCAACTTTAGTGCACACACAGCGTTAATGTGCTTTAATGCCTGCATGTGTAGATGCCTACCTAAATCCACTTAATGCGCATTAATCTAATGCGCATTAAATTTAGGTATGCTTAAATGCACATTTAGACATGCCCATCGTAATTATAATTTAAATGCACCAGGAGAGTAACCAACCCAGCACAAGGATGTCAGATCTCATACTTGGGGAAATGAAGAAGTTTATGCTCATTTGCTTTGTTTGAAAATGCATTTTGTATTTTCACATCTACCCACAAGTTCAGTTAATAAGTTCAGTCTATAAAACAGATTTTAGTTTGTTTGTTAAAACACTGCAAGTCACTTTAAATGTACTTACCAAAGAGGTGGAGCCTGATTTATTTGAAGATTATTCTCACCGTTGCAAACAGTTAATTTTTTGAGCCAAATTTTCAATGTCTATAATTTTGCACCTCCATTTGAGCTGTATGTGAAAACCCTCTAGTTACAGGTACAGATTTTTAAAAGGGCAAACATCACCAACAAAAAGCAAGCAAAAACTTCATTTCAGTTTAAAAATTAGTTCTCTATTTTCTCATGGTATTACATGCTGATTTATACAAAATAAAAATGTTGCTGACATTCAAAAAAGCCTGGTCACAAATCCCATGACCAAAAAAAAATAAATCTGATTTGATCCTCCTGACAGAATGCATTTGACATGCCTGAGTTAAGTTTCCAATTAATCACATTCTTAAGTACTTTGGTGAATTAAACAGGAAAGGTGGTGAATGGTCTACCGCCCAACTAAGTTAAAAGTTCACAGCAGTGCCAAGCATATAAACAGAATGGTCTAGATCACGAGTGACTAAGATATAGTCCATGGGCTAGATGGAGTCAATGGAGCTATGTCATTCAACCCACAGATATCCCTACAGATCTGGAAATTTGGTGGTGAGGAAGCAGCAGCAGCATTAATTATCTATGACAGCACTGATCATTCATGGCCCATAGAACCACCCTTTAGGGCCAAATGAAGCTGGCACTACTGGTCTCTAGGACAGCAGTAGGTTTTAATTTTTAATCCAGTCAATAAAATAATGGGCTTGACTACTGTGAAGAAAAATGGGAAATAAATAAAACACTTGCCCCAGGGAATGAGTCCAAGAGGGAGAGAGAAATGAGAACAGGAGGGGAGCGATGCTTCCGGAGCAGCTGCTCCATAAAGATACAACAACCCTGAGAGGGGAGGGGCTGGGCACAGAAGGAAAGGGTGTCAGAAGATGTCACCGAGTGGAAAGCTCAGGAAGAGAGCGGGGATGAAAAGAAACCTCTAGCACCCAGCCCGAGCGGGGAGAAGATCTCGAGCAGATCTGGTTAAGCTAGGAATCACCGGTGAAAAAAGAAAAAACCCCCCAAATCTTGAAAGGTAATACTCGAACAGCAAGAGGAAGGGCACTGAAGAATATGGCTATCAGACACGTTACAGTGACAGCAGGTCTTGGGTTTTTCTGTTAATTGGACTTTGTTTTGAGCCATTTGGGCTCTATAGAAGACAGGTATAAAAGAGACTGGGAGATGACTACTCTTTAACAAGACTGAGATATTGTGAGTTCTTGGGAAGAAAGAACACGCCTAGAGAGCAATAAATAAATAAAATGCTGGGAGTTATAAATGGGATTAAGAAGGTTATGTTGGTATTATAGAAGTTAAGATTATATCCAAATTGAATTCTATCTAAGTTAATATTAAGAGGTAGTTGATGTGGAGAGAAGTAACAATACCCTTACAAACAGCGAGTTGATTATGGATGTTGCGCCCCTTGGGCTTCGATCATTCGGTCCCGTGCCACCCAGCTTCGGATGTGTATGGCTGTTCTTTGATCTGTCCCTCTGGTCTCCCTGGGGTAGTCTCTTCCCCAATCCAGACTGCCACGACTTCAGTGATTCTTCCAGTGGTGGAGTCCGACTACTGGGGCTCATACACATCCGGGACCTCTGGTGGAAGTCTTCTGCGAGGCTCCAACCTCCCCTGTACCTCGTCCTGAACCCAGCCACGACGGGTTGTTGATATCTTCCTCAGCCTGACCCTCACTTGCAGGTATTCTAGTTTCTCCCGAAAATACTGGTTAGGTTTCACACTATTACCTAAATCAGAGCCAGGCTTTATGGGTCTGCCCGGTCGTTTTGATCCTTTATACGGCAGAGCCCTTCTTCCTAATGGGTTAACACTAGGGCTCTAAGTCACCAACTTTCCGACCCCTCCAAAGGCAGGAAACCAAAACCACAAAAGAAAGAATATTCACAGTACCTGTGACCTTCTGACTGCACCCAAAATCGGTCAGCTTAGCCCGAGAGTTCCATAACTAGCCCTGACCTATGCCTACCCACACCTGGATGCCACCCTCTTCAATTCCTTGCGGTGGGTAATCTGTGAGCTAATTAGACCCTTGAAGTCTTCTTCAGCTCCGGCTATTTAATATTCCCTGTTGGGCAGCTTTATGCCATGTGGCTTGTTTCCGGCAGCCCCTGTTCCTGCTTAAGCCCTCTGCCTCCCACTTAGGGCTGTCCCTGGAGCCTGATCAAACCTGTATCAATCCCTCTTGACTCGGCACCTAGGATCCCGTCGCTATCCCATCTTCTCCGGGGCCAACCCTGGTTACCCCACTCGCTTTCTGATGCCCTGGACTCTCTCCTGGGGGTCCTCCATTGGGATGTGGCGTGCCCGCTTCTTCTCTCCCTGGCCTGCCGCTGTCGTCTTCTTCCTGAGGGACTCGGAGGCAGCCTTCTGCCCCATGGGAGGCGATCCTGTCTCTTCTAGCTTCAGGAAGGGGTCCCAGGAGTACCTCCTCTGTTGACTCGCTTCCTGCTCTCCTCCCCTCTGCCTTGCTCATGATCCCTTTTATCTCCCTGTGTCGGCTCTTCCTCTCTCTCTCCAGCTGGCCACAGTTTTAAAAAGACGCGGCTAATGAGCCACATGGGTCCCACCGCCACTTCCAGTCTCACCACGGCTCCAGCTACAGGTAAGAGATTTTTCCTCACTCTCTCTTTCTCCTTGTCTTTCCCGGGGCGTTCCGGCCCCCAGGGGTCCCCCTTAACCCCTCGGGGTCCATCCCTTGTGTCCTCCCTGTGACAGATGTAAAAATAAATCTTGACAAATAAAGACAATTCTAACCTAAACAAAGTAAGACTGTGATTTCAAATGATGATGAGCGTTGGGTGCCATGTAGAAGAGTTACAGTAAAAGGGGTAATCCAAGAGGATCCCCACATAAGTTGCCAGAGCCCTACTGTGGTAGAAAACAAATAATACCTCCCAACTAATAACATCATACAATAATCAAGACATGGCAGGAAAGAGTCATAATATACCACAAGTAGTCCAAGACCGAGCAAACTGAGAAAAGAGGGGCTAAAATAATACAGTAAGCTATTAACGGTACCTCAAAACTATATAGAAATCAAAGTGATAATTCTAGTTTGGGATCACAGAAACATAAACAAATCATTGCACATTTATTCTGAAACTTTGTGTCACTGTACCCCTCAGTAAACTATAACGCTCTTGTACTTGGTATGTTTAGTTCTATACAATATGCTAAGTTTAAAACTTCTCTGTGAACTCTCATATATGCTTTGACTTATAAACCTTTCTCTGCATCTTATACGTAGGTGCTCTACTTATCCAGCTGTACTGATTAGTTTTTTACTGATTTGAATGATTATTAAGTTTTATTTTTGGTTTGTTTAGTTGTTTTCATCTTTTAAATAAACATTTCCTACAAGCTCATTTTAATTTTGTCTGCATAATTTACCAATCTTCCTATAATTACGACAAAATGAATATCAAAGCAAAGACCCACATCTGAGTTACTCAACTTCTAGCCATTCCTTTGGCCTAATTCTTCTCTTAATTAAAACGGTCAAAGGAACTGTGTAGATTCAATGCAAGAGCAAAGCAAAGTCCATTACCTTTGGTGTACACAAAACAGGAAAAAAATTACTGTGTAATTTCCTATGCTGCATTTGATGTTGAATGTGAAGTAACACTTTAACTTTAAAAAGGCAACAAAGCAGTTTGTCGATTATATGACTTTATTTTTCTAAGTGATGTTAATATGACCATTTACTATTTAAAGAGAGCCTTAAAAACATTAAAGGATAGCCCTTGATCTTCAGATTGTGTTTTGTTCTTCCCAGTTCCTAGAATATTAAAAGCATTTAACTAACAATCTCAAGAACCACAGTCTAATTCTAAACTATGTCTTGACTATTTTGTGCACAGAGACCCTGGACCCACTTGAACTGACACCCTCCCCAGAATTTTCCCAATGCACAAAAGTGTTAAGTACTATAGGAATAAAGACAAAGACCCTTCTGGGGTGCACTTTTTTGTATAGGGGGCAAAGTCCAAGTGTTTAGTTCTCTCTGCAGTGCACTGAATCCTGGCTAACATAATGGCCCCTACTATAACCTTCAGCAAGGAATCTGGCAGAAAGTAACCTTTTTCTGTGCCCATCTTAGACTGTAGCTGAAAATCTGGCATTATCTGTATCTAAAAAAAAAAGACACGATTTACCTTTATCAGAAACACTGATTTTCATACAGGCAAAAGTTAAGCCCTGCTTTAATACAAAGCTCAACACAGCCTTACCTATGGAGTCTTTCACTGGGTGTGGGCATATGTCACAATTAAAATGTTTCAAAGGGCCAGCTGTACACAGAGGACATAGATAAACTTACATTTGCCGCTGTTTCAAAAGGAGAGAAAGCTGCTGAACCTGTTACATTCTAACAGTTATATGTGGACAAGGTGGGAACAATATAAATGTGACAAAACAGCTCCAATTTTATCCCTAGATGAAGCAGCATTAACCTTGGAGCTGTTTTGCTTGATCTGTATAGGTAGTCCCAGCTAGTGCACACAACTGCTAGAACATAACATTGCATTCAGTACCTCAGATCAGGACCACACTGTAGTTCACAAGAGGAAAGCATTAACTTTCAACCTGTATAGCCTTAAAGCAGGAGTGGAGGGGCATTTCTGGACTGATGGTGAAAAATTAAGAGTTTGCCCTTTCAAGGCTCTTCACTGGGAAGGGGGCCAGAAGGCAGTGGAAAGGCACCACCTAAGAAGCTGATGCACAGTTCAGTGAGGCTTTGATAATCCACAGGTTCCTACATGCTGGGCAGGGGAAGTTATAAATTGTGGTGCAACAATAGAGATTTTTTTGGCTGATACCCATGACCAATTTTTTAATGAACCGTATCAACCAATACCGATCCGACTCATGATATGCGGCCCGGCAGCATGAAGAGCAGCATCCAGCTGCTAAGTCTGTTGTGGGGGAAGGGATGAGAGGGGAGAGAAGAGGTGTGGGTGGGGGGCAGATCAAGGCCCCGGCCACAAGAGAGGGAGAGGGACTGGGGCAGGTGCTGCACAGCCAGGGTGGGATGGGGCACAGGACGGAGCCACAGGAGGGGGTGCAGGGCAGGCAGCTCCTGCTGATGCATGCACCCCAGGAGGGCATGGGAGGCATGTGCCTCCTGGATCTTTGTGCAG
This sequence comes from Crocodylus porosus, assembly GCF_001723895.1. NCBI lineage: Eukaryota > Metazoa > Chordata > Crocodylia > Crocodylidae > Crocodylus > Crocodylus porosus. The sequence goes on from NW_017728950.1 coordinate 45,433,818, forward strand.
GATGACGGCAGCCTGCCAGGCTCTTCCTGGTGCGGGGACTAAGCTGTGCTTGGGGCAGGTGATGGCAGGGCTGGAAGGAGGCTACAGGATAGGATATGGTGAATTTTGGGATGGCTGCAGCCCCACCATAACCCTGCCTCCTAGCACCACCACAGCCTGCACTGAGTGCAGCCCCCCTGCCAGGAAGAGCCCAGTGCCACCCCTGGCCTCAGCCCGCCCTTGCCCTGCACACAGATTCAGGGGGCTTGTGCCCCCATGCCCTCCCAGGGTGCATGCAGTGGCAGGAACCACTGGCCCCCACACCCCGCAGATGAGCTGTTGTTCTGTCCCACGCCCCACCCCACCTGAGCAGCACCTGCCCCAGTGCCTGGCCCACTCCCTCCCTCTCCACAGGGACCTCGGTCTGTCCCCTTCCATGCACCTTTCCCCACAGTAGATATACTAGCTGGACGCTGTTCTCCATGGTACCAGGCTACAGTCCTGGCCAGCTATGTGCTCCTCTGTAGCTGCGCTCATGCATGGAGCATTTATCAGCGACATTATCAGCCACATGCACTGGTGCCTCCTGAGTTGGGGATGGCACCTGCCCCCCAGCAGCTAGTCAGCAACTGGGTGGGGGGGTCCCCTGCGGCCAGTCGTGCTGACGGGGGGCGGGAACAGATGTGCCCCCATAGCTGATCACACCAACCCAGAAGTGCCAGTGGCATGCCCGGAAGTGTCAGCAGCACTTCTGGCACCCCCACCCCCTGGCTGGTGCTCTCAGCGGATGCACCAGAGTTCCTGCCTGCCCCCCCGCTTGTTTCCTAAGCAGGAACACTGCTGTCAGAGGGTGTACCAGCTCTCTCAAGGGGGTGCATGTGTATTCCACATCAGCCAAAAAAAGCCAATTGCTGATAATGTCAATTTTCCTTATATCAGTGCTGATACGATATGGGACCAATGTATCAGTGCACCTCTAGTTATAAACACTTTCCCTCCAGTCTGAGATCCAGCTCATGCCTAGATTACTAGTTCCACCCTTCCATTCTTTCAGTTAACACAGAACCCGGTATTTTGTCTGTTGTGGGAATAGTGCTTGTTGTCTTCTGGGAAGGTCTGGGTTAGGGCAGGGTTTTGCAGATCAGGAACCAAGAGGGATGAGTTGGGAGCTCAGATTCAAAATGCCCAAATTTAACAGGTTGCTAGTGTGTAGTGAAATGCTAATCCTATGAAGTATAAAAATAGACATCTTTGGTCTGACTGTCCACTGTTTGCATCTGTATCAAAACACACATTTACACATGCAGCAACATTAACAGTCATTTACAGAAGCAGCAGCCAAAATGGCAATTAACCCTAATTAGCCACAACTGTCCCAGTAAATGGTGTCGTCTGGGAGACGTCACAGTTATTTACAGGGGGACAATGGGCTTGCATGGCTGCAGGATCCCTGGATAAAAGGCTTTGTCTTGGGAGTCTGGTTTTAGTTTAGGGTATCCAGGTCTCTGATAAATGTGAACTGAAACAGATTTATCTCAAAAGGTGGAGAATGGGTCTTAGTATCTGGTACATCTAGGTGACAACTCCCTTATCCCAACCCTTTATTGTACGAGTGAGGGACTGCAGCATTCCAGCCATTGCCTGGTGTTTCATAGTTTCATAGTTTCTAGGGT
>NW_017728950.1:45435569-45453501 GCF_001723895.1 Crocodylus porosus
CCCCTTCTTTCCATTGGGTGTAAGCCTCCTTTTTAGCAAGGAAACCTTCCCGGATGCTTTTGGTGAGCCACGGAGGCATGTGTGCTCTCCTGCTCCCTTTGATCCTCATTGGGATTACCTTCCTTTGGGCTTGGAGGATCGTCTCCTTAAGGAGTGACCACTCTCCTTGGATACCTGGCTCAGGTTGCCTGCAATTGTTGAGGGCTAAGAGCGGCCCTTCTTCAGGTAGACATAATGAAGGAAAAAGAATCATGACCTACATTGTTACTGCTGGTAGTTCCCAACTGAGCTTAATTAATCCTTTTCTTTCTTACAACATGCCCATAACCATTCAGGTTCCATACTCACCAATGGTGGTTTGGGTTCAACGTATTTAGCTCCTACATATTCAAAATAAGATGCAAATCCTTCATTAAGCCATAGATCATTCCACCAACTCATGGTGACCAGATTTCCAAACCACTTAAATAAAAAAAGAAACATGTCTTAGACTGCATTTCTCTGAACTTCAGTCATCCAGGTTTTACATTAAACCACTATGTATGACCAAGAGAAGACTTTGACTTTTTTATGCATCTACGTTAGCACAATAAAATGCTACATTTTTTTTGAGTTGGTGGAAATTTAACAGTACAAAGATACAACTTGAAAAAAGTTATACAGATACAAGTTAGTTATTGTACATTTTTAAATTCCTGTCTGAAGCTAGAAAGCATTAGCACATCCAGTCAGTTCTCCATTCTATTTACTTTAAAGAAGTTACTAATAAATTTGAAAATCTAGCAGAAAAAAAGGTTATGACTTGAAAATATTTCAGTTTTTTCAGATTATGGACAAAAATATTTTTCTCACAGCTGATTATAAATAACCATTTGTTTTTCTTTGTTCTTAACAAAAGGAAAGTGTTAAGTAGATAATAAACAGGACTGAGGAAACAGCTAACTCCCAAGACCAGCAAATGCCTTTTTTGGTAAGCCATAGAAGTTCCATAACAGCTATTACATACTAAGATTTGGCCGTTTATATTTTTTTAACAAATAGATATATCATTTGGTGATCTGCAGTTTCATTACACTATATTTGTTATTCCTTAACGTCTTGAACTATTACTTTCTTTTTAAACAATGTTTACTTAAGTACTGACATTTATTTTATTGGCCCACCATAAAATGCACTAACTTTTCAGACCTTCAAATGAAGAGATGAAGTTAGCAAAGTACTAGTACATGAAGTGTAGTGGAACAAGAAATGAAATTGTGCTTTATCATTTTAAACCAAATAATTAACTCTCTGACAATATCTAAGAACATTGGATGAATATCTAGCTACAAGTGAAAATGTATATACTGTGCATTTGCTCTACAGCCCCAAATGTCTATTCATAATTGGCTTTCTTCAATACTTACATGTATTCCCAGTAAGAATTAACTTTCCTTACAGAGTCTATTCTCTTATCAGTGTATTGTAGTATCTTTACACTGTCTGCATATGCTTTACCACATTCATCCCTATGACATGTTCCAGTAAGGTATCAAAGTATCTTATAAGAAAATAAAGTGCAGTTTGTTAAGAGGAGTTAGATGCATGAACCCTTGGAGTGAATAGCCTTTTTGAAGAATGGTTATGCCATCTTCGGTACTATATAATTTGAGACAAATATGAGGTTCTCCTATCATGCTACAACTTGCTTTTCATTTTGATCTGCCAAGCTGGTGTGTAACCAAACTGTTTTTCCAACAAACTGGTATTATATAACAATGGATTTGTTTATTGCTATGAAACCTCCTTATCTTTAGCTGTTGCACTACAGAAACTAGAAAAAAAGCAACTTTATAGAGAAACATATGTATAGAATGTTTTACCACGTGCCTGGTGTCCTATTTCATGTGAAACAATTAAGGAAACAAAAGCCTTTCTATTTATTAAATTTTCCGCTGGGCAGTAGATCAATGATGATTCTTGGAAAGTCATTAGCCCCCAGTTTTCCATAGCACCTGCTCCAAAATCAGGAAGTGCAACCAGATCTAAATTGAGTGAAACAGAAAAAAAAAAATTTCAAAATTAAATGACTACATGAAGTATATAATATGGTTACCCAATTTTACCAAGCTGTTATACTGGTTATATATACAAGGTGCTATAGTGGTTCCAAGGTGAGCTGCTGCAGTAACCTAGAACAAGCCTGTTCAACTTATAAGTGGCCAGAGGCCACATAGACACTTGCTGTTGTACCATGTGTTTTGTGGGTATCCCATTCCCCTTCGTACCTCGCAACTCCCCGGCTAGGCTCTCCCACTGCACTGTGCTGTGCAGGCACCTGGGCCACAGGCTCTCCCAGTCCCAAGGTCTGTGCTATGCAGCCCCCACCCTGGAGCGAGGGCAAGAAGCAGAAGCCAGAGGAGGGAGGAAGAGCCTGAAGACACCAGCTGCTGCCACAGCCAAAGTAACAGGGGCAGAGGCAGCCACGTGGGAACTGAGAGGCCACAAATTAATTCTCTGTGGGCTGAATAAAGTCCACAGGCTGCAAGTTGGACATCTCTGAAAATGCTCTTGGAATAAATTTCCTTCTGTATCTTTTAACGACATGCTTCTTTAAGATTGCCAGTCTTTCAGTCAGCAAAGAAGTCCAGTAAGACCAACCCTCATCCATCTGTACTATCATGTACTGAAGTACTTTGTGAATAAAAATCCTTCTTCGAAGGATTTTTAAGTTCTATCAGTTACTGGGAAAGATTATATTCAGCCCAGGAAAGGGCCTAATACCCAACACCCCCTGCCCTCTAGGGGCAGCCTCCCTGTCCAATCATGACATAAAGGCATAGAAGGCAAAACAACAAGGTGGGATCCTGAAAAGTTATAGGGGCAGGTAAGCTGTCATCCAGGTAGCTGCCATGGGGTGATTTTGCTGCCCCAAGGCTGAATGCACTATAAGGGGATATCAAAAAAAGCAAAGGAAAACAACACTTGCTTCCTCCTTTCTCTTGGCTCCTCAAAGAAAAAGCTCTTTCCCTCAAAAGTGTATATGAATGGATTAACTATCCCTAGAAACACCAGTCTGTTTTCTCAGTAATCCTTCTTGTGCCTGATTAGCAGGAAGCACTTCTTTGACTCAGTTCTGGATGCTGGAGAACGCAGAAAAAGGCTTTGGATGAATACCATGTATAAAACAATATTTTCCATTTAAAATGATAAATTCCACCATCCACTAAAAAGCTATTATGGGGGGGGAGTTATTTATGGGGAAGAGGTTAATTTTTTAAATCAAAATGCAAAACAAAAATGTGGTGGTGGTGGTGAAAGATGGTAGTTTCTTCAGCTCATACATTAAGAAAAGCTAAATGTTTTAACTGAATTGCATGTATTGTTATCGTTCTACTTTTGAGCTCAAATTTGCCCAGTATTTACATGAATCATCACCATGGGTCAAATCAGGCCACTGATTTTTAGTCACATTTTCAGATGAATTCAGTGAGAAATCAACAGCACTACAAAGGCCTGTGAAACTAAAATTTTACACATCAGGAGGCCCTGTAGTCTAGTGCTGAACCAATATATAGACACTGGTCTACCAGAGTAAAGCTATGGTAATCCAGACCCATAATAATGTCAAGGGGTTGGGGTTTGTTTGTACCTATCAGCTAGGATAATGAAGCCTAAAAAGTAGCTACATTACATTTCTCACCAAAAGTTTAGTATTTTTGTGTGTGGATCCTAAACACATCATTAGAAGTCAAGTGTCAAAATAAGATCATGGTTTTTCAGATCATACATCCATTCTGAAGTTAATGAAGTACAAGTTAATGAAGTATGTTGCACAGAAAGAAAGTATGTTGCACAGAAAGAAGAAAGGAGAGCAATGAGTTAAGACTTAGGACTAGCATTCCATGTACCTTGCATGGATTCAAATAACTTTGGCAAAAGAGGATTCAATATTGCCATGGACACGTTATATGATCATCAGCTATTTGTGCCTAAAAAAGAAAAGGAGTGACCTCACCTGTTTTTGGAAGAGGGTAGCTGATATTAAATAAATCTTCCAGAAATGAAAAGATTGGTCCTGTGATATTTAAAGCATAGTCAACACACCCCTTTTCAACTGCTTCTTTCCGAGCCCAAATACGTATCTATAAAAAAGCAAGGAAATATTATTTTAGACAACTGTTGCATTTTTCAATTTCCTTGCTTCTCTTCAGTGAAGGAAATATTTTTAAGCAGCTACATTGAAGGTGTTGCCTACCACATCTGATCATGCAATTACATTTTTATGCAAGAAAAAGAAGAAATGTACCACTAGATTTAGAGCTCAATCCCATTACAATCAAGGATAGCTTTGTGCTTTTGGGTCCAAGATTTGAGTCTAAATATATATACATGGAGCAGACTAATTACTAGTTACTTTTATACTACGTGACACCTCAGACCACGGTGACATTTAAGAGCTTTCCTTCTTTCCATTCCTATCCTCCAGTACAGCTACAACAATGCTTTCATTCTCCATACATGGCTAAGTTTTTTGTCATGAATCCCTAGCTTGTCATGACTCCCTACAGCTTTGGTCATGGCTCCCTACAGCATCTGGAATTTAAAGGTGGTTTCCCACTGAAGGATTAAACAGGTCAAGGACTGCTTAGTCTCCAAAATCAGACAACAATCAGGTGTATTTGATCTGGTATAGCTTTCCACAGTAAAAAACTGCTTTTTTTAAAAACATTGCTTTACCTTGTACCAGCAAATAATATGTGCACATACCAAAATTCATAATGTGCACAACAAGGTAAGTCCAATTGCTATAAACATCACATGCTGAATAAAAAAATAGTTTAAATGCACACAATATTAGCTTCTAGAAGTTAAAAATGGTGCCCACCATTAAAAAAACCCCCTAACAATATCAGTTACAAGTCCACACACAGGCATAGTGCTGCTCTTATTCAAGATATTAAGGCTGGGAGTTTTAAAAGGGTCTGAAAGAGTTAGGCACAATATCAGTTACAAGTCCACACACAGGCATAGTGCTGCTCTTATTCAAGATATTAAGGCTGGGAGTTTTAAAAGGGTCTGAAAGAGTTAGGCCCCCTTGTCACTGAACTCATATGAGCAGAAATGGGGTTGTTTTATGAACAGGGTTGTTAAATGAACAGGGTTAAGAAGATCCTGAAATATAAGATGCACTTTCTGTGGAATGACTTCTCAAAGCATATCAGATATTAATTTAAAACAGATCAGAAGCACATGTATGAAACTATTCGTACAGAATGAATGCACCCCAGTGTTTTTGAAGAAAAGTTTTCTGCACATGTGTTTATAGGGAAAATGTTATCACTTCTGCCACTTAAACACTTTCAGAATTGGGAAATAAGAAGATACCTCAGAAAACACAGCACACTGGAACTAGTTTATGCTTAGATGCTCTTGTTGAATTCTGCAGTAGATCATTTACCTCTTTGCCCCTCTCTGTTACTGTCATATGATCAAAGTCGCAAACTACAAAAGCAGTTATGTAAGTTGACATTTTTGGGGTAGTATCAAATGTAGTGACAGTCCATATGCTTCCATTCTCGTCTTTCATTTCAGATACACCTAAAACAAAAATAATTATGGTAAAACATATTCAAATTATTACATAACAAAACAAGAGCTTTTGTTTTTTTAGCACCTTTTTTATACGTCTTTTTTTTTCTGATACTGTACAGGACTGCACTGACTAAATATGTTTCTGCTGACAGATGTTATGACAACTCAGCTCTTTCCATGTACCTGAATGACAACCTCATATGCAAACACAGTAATAATCCAATCCTGAGCTTCTTAACCAGGGCCTATGGAGCATATACATTTCAAACCCTCTTCATGGGGATTTTGAGGTTTTATTTCTGTGTGTTACTAAGGTAGAATATACCAACTGAATAGAATTTACAAATATATCTAGCAGTCATAGCCCATGGATAACAGAACATTATCATATACAATGACATATTAATGTGCTACCCTTATATGCTGTTCAGGTAATTCAACCCATCACTAAGGTAATTTGGGAAAATACAGAAGGCTGTTTTTAACTTACCTATAGCAGGCATGTTGGAAAGAGCTACATAGCTGGGATCATGGACAATTCTAATATTAAATGTTGCCTTCATGTCAGGCTCATCAAAGCATGGAAACACAGTCCTTGCATATGTTGGTTCCAACTGTGATGCAATCAGCATACTAAATTGAAAATATGAATATGGTTAACCCAATATGTTGGAGTTAATCAAAATCAATATGCAATGCACAAAATCTGCCAAGTTAGAAATAGAGAAGGTTAATCATATACAGATGTGGACATAGAAAAGGCTTAGTCAGCACTTGAAGACAAGACCAAACCAACCCCTTCAGAGCTGCACGTGCAGACTTATCAAGACCAACTGGATAAGCAGGCTCTGTGCCTGCTTTTTATTCATCTGTAGAGATCACAGTGTTATATCTTTGAGTTTTGGCTTGACATAAGAGTTTCATGCACAGATAATACTGTCCACAGCAGGCAACTGCTTAAAATTTATGTAATTGCCCAAATTTTCATCTCAGAAATGAATACTGTCTGGATGCCTGCCTGCTTCTCACTCTAAATACACCTTAATACATTATGCTCTTTAATTGTAGTGGTACATTTTACTAAAGGATTTTAAGAACTGGCATTGCAGATAGTGTCCCTCTACACCAAGCACCAGAGCAAGCCCCAAGGAGAATGCTGAGAACCCTGCCCCCTACCACCTGCATGCCAGCAAGTTCTACCTGCCACTCATGTGATAATTCTGAACAGGGATTTGGGGGCAGATTTTGGACTGGTTTGGGGTGCCCAACTTAAAACATCCTTACTGAAAAAAAGACAAAATGACTTCCCTGTGCTCAGTATTCCTTACAGTTCCACTAAGGAAAGACAGTGCAGCAGAAACCTTTAAAACATGTTGACCGTTCTGTGGTAGGATCAAATTGCCACCATAAAAACCTCTTATACATCTTAGTATGAGGTGAGTGAAGCTGGGTAGGTCAAAAATAGGCAAATGCCACCCAAGCAAGTAATTTACAAATGTTTAGCTTTCTACAGTACTTACAAACCTTTGAAAACTGAGCTATGAGTTAATGCAGCCATGAGGAAGCTGTAACTTCTGTTAATTCAAGAGTTCACTGTTAGCCTTATTTGTCTTGACACTACTACAAGGCTCACATCTGTCACGTGGTTGAGATATTCTTAAACAATAATCTAATATATTAGCTACAAACAGGCTTACCTTCAACATCACATATGAGTGGTTTTTCTTTCCACTTAGGTTTATACAAGCAAACTAGTTAATTAAAAAGAAACTGCAGTTTGGATACCTTAGCATTTTTTATAAAGGCTGCATCTACACGGCGCTGTGCTTTAGTACTTCCTTTAGTACTAAAGCATGGTACAGTAACTGCCCAATCCACATGATCGCTGTATTGGCGTAGTGTGCCATATGGTGACGTAATGTGTAGCTATGTTGCCGTACGGCAACATGTAGTTGCACCCAAGGTATCCCAGATGAAGCTTAAATGAATATTTTTGTTTTTAACCTGCAATACAAAACACTTGCATTGTGATATAATGATGTTGCATTTTATGTCTCCCCTGATCCAGCAAGGTGCCAAGAACTTCTTGCAAGGTACCAAGCATGCCTGTTTCCAACTACTTCATTTCACCGAGTACTTTCACACAGCACAGGAAATGTTCAGCATCTCACAGGATTAGACCCACTATGAGGAAGTAGCAATTTACTTGTCTATAGGAGAGAAATTCAAAATTTTCGTATCATTGCTACGACCAGCTCAGCCCCCTGCTGTTAGGGCCTTCAGAGTTCTTGTGCAGATGGATCTTTTGCTATCACCATTTAATCACTGTGGGTGTGTCTACATGTTTATTGATACATTGTAGTTATTGCACATTAAGTTGGTACTTGTACAGGCAGTCAACTTACAACGTTTCGAGTTATAACATTTCACACTTACAACGTTTATAAATTGACACCCTGTTTCAACTTTATGACATCAGTTTCGACTTTACAATGCTTGATGCGATGAAACACCATGCCAGCGAACAAGTTCACTGCGTTGCTCAGCTCCTTGGAGAACATCTGTCCAGACTTCCTTGAACACTACCTCGAAGAAAGCAGACAATACTCCAGAAAAACCTGCAGCCAAGACTCCTGAGAAGACTCCTGAGAAGCCAAGAGCCCTTCAAACAGTCCAACCAAGAGCCTTTCAAAAAGTCCAGCAAAGTCACCTCAAAAAAGTCCTTCCAAATCAATTTGATTGCTATTTACAATACATTAATGTAGCTATATTATTCATTTATAATTGATTGAGTACAAAATACTGGGGTATTTTTAGTGAAAAAAGGGTATTGGGCCTTGGTTCAGGAACCAATCCCCCATTTATAACCTTGTTTCCTATGAGAAAATTGGTTTCAAGTTACAACGTTTCGACTTAAGACGTGGTTTTCAGGAACCAATTGTGTCATAAATCCGAGGAATGCCTGTATAACCAAATACTAAATCAATGCACAGTAACTGGTGCTACTGAGCAGTACCGCTGGGTCACAGCTTTTTACTGACGTTAACTGAGCAGAAGTCAAATACTACTGCACATTAGTGTATTAACATGGTTTCTGCCCTGCACGCTACTGTGCAGTAGAATTAGGCTACTGCACAGTTAGGTGTCTCGTGTCATCTAATCCTGCTCAGAGCAAGTCTAATCAACAGGGATACGGAAAACACCTAGTAGTCCACCTATGCAATGCTCTCAATATTGTTAACATTAATGGAGTGGAACTAAAGTAAATGGGGCTAATGTGCAATGATGATAGGATGTACCGTGTCAGTATGTTATATCACAAAACCTTCCATGGCATTGGAAGCCCTCAAATACCTGCCCACCCTGCATATCTTGGGAGAATTCACCAAAGGCATAAACATATTCCCTCACAACTGGGAGTTCTGCCCACATCTGAGGTAGTGCCTGCCATCTGGTCACTCAGTGCTAGTCCTAGGAGATACTGTGAGTACCTTTCACTATTGCCAACTCCCCAACCCAGTGGAATTCCTGTCTCAGGGAAGCCTTGTACCCAGGTCTGTGCCAGGAGAACTAACACAGACCCTAAGCAAGATTGGCCTGATGGCTGCAAAAATTCTTGCTCAAAAGCACAAAACAATATATTCTGGGCCAAGAAATAAGAAAAATGATTTTTTGTTATTTTTTCAGCAGGTTCCCAAGTAAAATGAAACAAACCAAAAATGCTTCATGTACACTATGTAAATAGTGATTCTTTTACACATGTTGATATCTGCCCAGGGGCACTATAAGTCACTGTTTATTTTTTCTTGTTTTCTTTGTTAGCTGAATTGCTAGCAAACTTTACTCCATACTGCACATCTATGACCTGACACAAATTATCCAAACGGAATATTACTTCATAGAAACTTAGCAATGCATAAGCAGACTAATGAATTCCTTTCATAACTCCTGTGTTTTTGCATATAGGTTTCTTTTCTTTGCATTCTTTTTGTAAGCTATGTTAACAAATTTTGGGTAACACTGCCTATGTTAGCCAAATACAATCAAAGCAGTATTCCAAGCAAGTCCCACCAGGCAGATAACAGAACTTTAAAAAATAAATCATGATAGTTTCAGTTATTCCAAATAGCATTACTTCACCTGGTAAGAAATGAGCTAACCCCCAAGTACTAGAACACTTTTTATTACATGCAAAATAATGCATGTAATATTTTCTGCCATAACTCCTCTTCCTAGCCTTCTTTATCAAACCACTATTTGTTCTGAGTTCTAGCCTTTCTTGGATTGCCAAGACTTATTACTTTCACAATCTGTAACTGAATCTTCAAGACACATATTGCATGTGGGAATGAAAACTCTCAGTTATAAAGTGGTACTAAGCAAAATATTATTGTTATCTGGAAGATTTTGAATACTAACATTTCCAGTAAAATATAGCAAGCACTTCAGGTCACATTCCAGGGGGCCTTATGCTACTTTTGATCTGAGTACATAACACACTATTTGGAGCAGTGAATATCCTGTGTGTAGACTATTGTAGGCAAAACATACTTCCCACACTTACCTGACTTAATCCAACACAGCTGAAAGGCAAGATACGCAGAGCTACCTTTATGACACCTTTCTTGTTCCTGTTATTCTGGCACTGATTCTCCCAACTTTCCAAGTCAGTCATGGATTTTTCATCTGGCCCCCTTAAGGACAACTTTCCAGCTGCTTTGTTCTGAGTAAATAATACAAAGCACTGAGAAGCAGGGCCAGCTCCACACTGTACTCCCTTTGGTGTTGTGGGTGCTACAGAAACTTGTTGTGTGGTGTCAACAAGCTATGCTTTTGCAAACTTATGTTCTGTATCCCAAAGCTTGATTTAGTACATAACTAATATCCCTAGTAGTGTTAGACCACTTTCTATAAATAAACAGATCATGAATGGCTCCTGTGTGGTCATTTATATCCTCTTCCACTACAGAAGAGTTAAAGTACTGTACAGGCAGATGAGCTTCCCCACACCACCATGCTTCAATTTTGATTGGAAGGGAGAAGAAGGTAAAAGTATAATTCACTTTCCATGTCAATCAAACCTTTTGCCTGTCTGCTAAACTGCCAACAACAACATGGCTAGGATCTGGAACCAACTTCCAAAGGAAGTGGTGCTGGCTCCTACCTTGGGGGTCTTTAAGAGGAGGCTTGCTAATTACCTAGTTGGGGTCATATGAGCCCAGCATTCTTTCCTGCCCAGGGCAGGGGGTCGGAATTGATGATCTACTTAGGTCCCTTCCCAGCCTACATCTATGAATCTGTGGACATTTGACCACTAAGGTCAACATGGACATTTAAGCACTAAAACTTTAACCACTACTGTCAGTAAAGGCACTAAACAGGTTGCAGAAGATAATGGCTTTACTGCTACCAACCTAGTCTAGATTGGAGCCGATGACATAGAGCTAAAGGATGCTGCACCCTAAATAGCCCTGACCCACCTAATCCTCCTTTTAAGTTCATCATTGTCAATCATTAACATACCCTTGTTCACATTTACAACTGATGTCCCCCAAAACACATCTATCCTACAGAAAGAGAATGAAATTTTTACAGCCCAAACTGCAAGGGAAGCAGACGCAGGAAACTGCTAAATGATTACCTCTTGCTGAATGAAGAGAAAACAACAAAGTACAGTTGCACTTGGTTGAAGAAACGTTAAAGCAAAAAAACAAAACAAAACAAAACACACAAGCATAATCCATCAAAAACATCAAAAATGCACAAAAAAAGTAGGTAAGCAAAGCATTCACTTAAATCTGCAACAAAGATTTCTTTTTACTCTATTCTCTGGACATTACTGAAGAATTTTTAAATAGATCACAGTTCTACATTCTGATAATGCAACATGGTGAGGTAAGAATAAAATGGAACAGTTGAGTCCAGATCTTTTTGCTCCTTTAAATTTCACAAAATATACCATGTTAACACTTTTAAAAATTTCTGGTCTTCAGTTTTTTGGCTCAGTAGTTTTTTGTTGTCTTTGTTTTGTTTCTGGTTTTGTTCTGTGGTAGTAAAGTTGATGGTATACCGTTGTCAGATTTCGTAACACTGATCTGGTAAAATAACCACTTCTTTACTAGGATTTGTGGGGGGAGAGGTAGCAAGGGTCAGGGAGCATTATAATCAGGGATCCCAGCTGCCAGGGCTACCGAGCCAGGGACCCCTACCCCCAGCTGAAGGCAACAGATGTTGCAGTGGATGGAGCCCAGCTGCAAACTTGGGCGGGGGAAGGGGGGGGAGCTCTGCACACTCCCAGCCCTGTCCAACTCCCCCGCTCCCTCCCTATAGGGGCCTCAATTACCCCACCTCCCCACTTACCTACAGGAGCTGTTCCAGGCTGCCTGGCAACCATGTGCATATACACATGTACATGGCACCCCCTGCCTGACCACCCTCCTCCCGCTCCCTCCCAGCCCCTTGCACGCTAGAATTCTGCCAGACTGCAGAAAGGTCTTTGCAAAACTACAAAAATCCACGGGTTTTGCTGTTAAAATGAGAAATCCATGATTTCCTCCGGTAAAGGGGGAAATCCGTATTTTTCTCTGTTTTCCCGTAGGAAACAGAAAACCCGGATCCCTGGTTATAATGAACAAAGAGCAACAAAAAGAACAGAATGAATGTGTGTACTAAAAATACATCTATGTGGGGTTAATTGGAATTATTAGAGGTCTAAGTGGAGGTTTTGTGTAAATTAAGCAAAATACTGTTTTCCCTGGACTTAAAATTCAAAAGTTGGACAGGTATCATTCTATATAGAGATGTCTGACAGGGAGGAAAGAATGCAGAAAATCAGAAGAAATTTACAACAATAAATTATAACTGTTCTTTTCTCTCAGGCTGACTTACCTACTTTTTCTTATAAAAAATGTTGTCAGTATATGTTAATTTTTCCAGAATGGTATCAGTAAAGATTTACATAAGAACTGGCTGCCAACAAACCTATGCACAATTACAATAAATCATGAGACCCTTTTCTGTTTCAAAGTCTAATTTTATCTCAAGGATTTTTTTGTTTTATTCTTCCCATTTGTGCGTTTGCATTTCTGGATTTTTGAGGTATCTGTAAAATCAGACTGCTATAGTGGGCTATTCAGCAAGTTGAAAGCCAAAAACAGGTTAATCCTAGTTCTGCTATGAATCATTGCATAATCTTCACCAATTCACTGCTCCTTAGCTTTATAAAGTTGATTTTTTAAAATTAGTTTACTTGTTTTGATTTGCATTCCTTATTTATGTCAGGCAAGGTTCTTTGGGTAGATGTGGTATCTTTTATTAGACCAACTAAGTAGCTGGAAGAAAGTTCTTTGCAAGCTTTTGGGCACAATCACCCTTCTGCTAACACAGGAAGTCTCTGCTGTTCATATCATGTATTTATGTGTGTATTTGTCATGTATATATTTCTATCAGGTATTTCTGACGGCTTGATGTACAAAAATCAGCAAACGACACTTTACTTTTGTGAGAATTTCACTTCCAAATATTTTGGCAGAATTTTCCCCAGCTATTATATTGTTATTATTGTTAATAGTACTGGTAATAACTAGGGGTGCACCAATAAAGATTTTTGGGGCCAATACCAGTGGCCAATTATTAACTAATCATATCAGCCAATACCAGTCTGATTGCCAAAACACAACTGGGCAGCTTGGACAGCAGCATTCAGCTAGTAAGTCTGTTCAGGGGGAAGGGGCAAGGAGGGTAGAGAAGGAGTGTGGGGGGGCAGATCAAGGTTCCCATGGTGAGGGAGATAGTGGGACTGGGGCAGGTACTGCACAGCCGAGGGAGGCAGGACGTGGGACAGAGCCATGCCTTGTCCAGGGGGTGCAGGGGGGGTGGTTCCTGCTACTGTGTGCAACCCTGGGGGAGGCATGGGGGGCAATGTGCATAGGGGGAGGGTGGGCCACCACTGCACGCTCGGCTCTTCCAGCCTCTTCCCAGCAGGGGGTCGGGATGGAGCCGGGCTATGCTTGTGCCAGGTGGGGTGGGGTGGACAGTGGTGGCACTGGGAATGGGGGATATGGGGTAGGTTATGGCTACCCTAAAATTCACTGTATCTCCCCACTTCCGGTGCTGCCACCCACCTGGCCCCCTGCCCCTCCAAAAGGCTGGCGCAGTCTCCAGCTCTGAGCCTGCAGCAGCAGCCCACCCTCACCCCGTGCACAGAACTGGGGGGGCACATGTCCCCCATGCCTTCCCCAGGGTGTGTGCAGTGGCAGGAGCCACTCCCCCCTGACCCTGGACAAGCCACAGCTTCATCTCACACCCCACCCCAGCTGTGCAGCACCTGCCCCTGCTCCAGCCCCAGCCCCAACCCCACTCCCTCCCTTACAGCGGGGGCCTCCATCCCCCTCCGACATCCCTTCCCTCCCATGACTTACCAGCTGGACACTGCTCTCCAAGCTGGTGGGCTGCACTCTTGGCTGAGTGCATTCTGCAGCTGTGCACATGCATGCAGTATTTATCAGTGACATTATCATCTGCATCAGCCAAAAACAGCCAATTGCCGATAATGTGAATGTTCCTTTTATCAGTGCCTATACAATATGAACCAATGTATCCATGCACCTCTAATAATAACACTTCTATGATATACTGCAGGTGAAAGGTTGTTTACAAAGGACTGTGTTCCCTAATATTTGGCAAAGAAAAAAATATTAGCTTAGCAATGTCTCTGTATTGCACAGGTTTTTTAGATGTAAAACACTGTCACTGCAGTCATAAAGTCAAGAAAGTTACTAGATATGCAAATATAAACACTGATTCCAAGTCTTAACATCTAGACAGCCCCATGCTCAACAATACTCAGACTACTTCACTCTGCAACTAAAATCCTATTCCAATATACGTGTAAATGCATGCATCCAATTCCTCAAAAATCACACTTAAACACACAGTCTAAACTCTGAACTCTTTAGTAAATTGCATTCCCTATGGACAGTCTCACAAGTAAAGTAAACATAGTGCCATTGTATATGAAAAGTTACAAGGCCAGAAACAAGGATTCAAAGCAGTAGTAGGATGTATTGGATGTATGTGTTGTCTTAGTGTCCCATATTAACATAAGGCATGAAGTGGGGACGTTTAAGTTGTTAGAGCAATGTAGCTTGCCCTTCTGAGGCAGGTGCTAAATCTGACATGCCTCTAGTGCAGTGATTCTCAAAGTTGTTAGACTTGGCGCACCCCTCAGAAACTTCCAGCTCTCAGTTTTCACTCATTTTTTTACTACAGAACAATAACAAAGTAATTCTTTTGTTGCAAAGAATTCAGAAAGACCACAACAGGTCAAAATGTTTTCCACACTATGGATTCTCATTTAAAATCTCTAGATTTAACTTCTGAATCAAGTTTGCACACCTAGCAGTGTTAACACTGCATGGCAGACTGTGATACCCTTGAATGGATCTCAAGGCATTCCAAGAAGACACAGCACCCTAGTAGAGAATCACTGTAGTAGTTTTGAGGGGGCCACAGGCTAACAGACCTGAGGATTAGCAAAAGTGTTCACGCTGGGAAAATGGGGCCTTGGAAGTTGGAAAGGGAGGTAGGAGGTACACCTGATAACAAAATTACAATGTTTGTGCAATCTTTACCAGCAAGTTTCCCTTCTCTGCACCATCTCCATAACCTCTGTCAATAAATAGGACTTAAGCTAGGGTGCAAAGCGCAGCACAAGACATCAGAAATGCAGTCAGTTACCCTACTTCTGCCTCTGATGTGATTTCCAGTGATTCCCCAAAGGAGAGCCCTGCTGTGGCAAACTTGTGGAATTCCCTCTAACTGGGGATAATACTGACAAAGACGTCTGCTGGAAGGGGCACAAATGACTAGAATCATGGATAGGTATCAAGGCACCTGGTGTACAGGATGTCACTGGGAACAAACAAGCTGCCACTTTAAAGAAGAAAATAGAACAAGGAGGCCATGTGGGAGAATAGAGTGGCCAGCATATCCTGCCTGGCACATACTTGGACTATAAGAAGACTTAGATGATATATCATTAGTGTTTTGTGGCTTCAGCACAGGGGTTCTCAGCCTTTTTGACTCAAGGCACCCCTTCATTGATCTGAGACACCCCAGCTCTTAAGTTTTTTGACACATAAAATAATATAGCAGTTTTTCTGTTGCAAAGAACTCAGAAAGACCACAACAGGTCAGAATGTTTTTGACACTATGGATTCCTACATGCAGTCCATGGACATTTTTACACGTGCTCCAGGGGTGAGGGTACTTCAATCAGAGTGGCTCCGAGAGCTGCACTTATTAAAGCACCTGCAGCATGGATTCAGCGTCCCACACTTCAAAATGGTGGCAGAGGCACTTTAACTGAAGGTCGTTCGATGAGCTTTAAAGTCCTTGCTTTGCCATTCTGAAGTGCGGAGATGCTGAATACACGAGAGGCGGAGGCTGCTGGGCTGTGCTAATTAGCATGCTCCAGCAGACTCTATTAATCTAATCTGCTCTGACACACTGTAATTACAGTGCATTGGAGCAGACTCCTTCACATCTACAGGCATCCTGTGGGTTTAGTTTGTGAATCACTTTTGCACACCTAACAGTGTGTGGCTGCCTACAGCATACCTGAAAGGATATCAAGGCACCCAGGTTGAGAATCACTTCTCTAAGGAAAAAATTAGGTTAAGGGACAAAAATCATGTCTTGTATTTTCCTTTACTGCTTCCTTCCTTATAAAATGGCAAACTGTTGATGCCAGGGTAATAAAAACCATCTGGGCCATCTCCTGAGTCTCCTTGTCATTTAATAAATCACTGAATAAAAAGGAGTAAATGTGCAATGGTGTTAATTAGGCAACAGGCCGGTGATCAGTAAAGCAGAAGCTTCCTTCATAAAGGAAAGGCCCCAACCCTGTTTACAAAGGACCCCCCCCGGAGCTGCTTTTACAACCAGAAGACAGCTACTATTACTATATAACCATCTGTGCACAGTGCTGACCATCTAGTTCTCTTTTGAGAGAGTACCAGTGCCAATAATCAAGCAACAGTCAACTTTAACATACATCCGCTTTTGCCACGCCTAAAGTTCTGTAAGTTAGAATGTAATTCAGGGGGAGAACAACACAGACATACTGCAATACAGGGCCTGATTCTGAACATAAGAACTCTCATTTTGCTGGGCCAGGCCACAGGTCCATCTCCCCCAGTCTCTGTGGAGATTGCCTCTTCTTCAACCTATGTTCGGTCTTTGTACTGTGAAAAGAATTGCAGGCCTTGGTAAGCAGGGTGGGAAGAAGGCATGGGCCAGGGCCAGGGCCAAGACCAAGCGGTGGTCGTTGGAGGCCAGGCAGCAGTTCCCTGTGGGCCTTCTGTGCAAGGGCAAGTACACACAGCAGGCAGAAACCGGCACACCCACCTACCTGGCCACTATGCTGGAGTGCCTAACAGCTGAGATTTTGGAACTGGCAGGCAACGCAGTGCGGGACAAGAAGATGCCACCTGCAGCTGGTCATCCTCAATGATGAGAGCTCAACAAGCTGCTGGGCAAAGTGACGATTACACAGGAGTAGTATATAGGCTCTCCGCTCTTCAATGCAAATGTGACAGGTGGGCGGGACCGGAAGTCCCGCCCCTTGGCCCCGCCCCTTCCCATGTATGGTGTGTGACGTCACCAGCCCCACCCCCTGATCCCAGTCACGTGATGCATGATGTCACCAGCCCCGCCCCTGACCCATCACGTGGTATGTTACATCAGCAACTCCGCCCCTACCCCCAGTCATGTGATGTGTGACATCACCAACCCCGCTCACTGACTCGTCACATGGTATGTGACATCAGCAACTGTGCCCCTACCCCCAGTCACATGGTGTGTGACATCAGCAACTCCACCCCCACCACCAGTCACATGGTGTGTGACATCAGCAACTCCACCCCACCACCAGTCACATGGGATGTGACATCAGCAACACCGTCCCCACCTCCAGTCATGTGGTGTGTGGCCTCAACAACCCCGCCCCAACCCCCACTCACGTAGTGTGTGACACCAGCACCACATGGTCCATGACATCAGAAGGACAGCCCATGCAGACCCCCAAGGCCCAACCCCTCAGGCTGCAAGAACCGCCGTAGATCACGTGATGTAGTTATGGCCTATCAGGGCCCAGACTGATCTAGCCCCCCCCACCGTCAGAGCACAGGCGTGGTCTATGGGGTGGCAGGGTGGAGGTGTGACCCCTCTAACAACCTGCCCCACCACCCCACAACCAATTGGCAGAGGTTTCAGAGGCCTCAGACCTCCCAAGAACGATGCTGAACCAATAGGAATAAGTAGAGGGGGGTGGGATTTGGGCGGCAACCCCACCAGG
>NW_017728950.1:45453512-45455966 GCF_001723895.1 Crocodylus porosus
ATCCCCCCTGACTAGTTTATAACAGGCCACAAGATCCCCCCTCAGCCTTCTCTTTTGGAGGCTGAACAGGTTCAGGTCCCGTAGCCTCTTGGTGATGTCACATGACTGGGGTCGGGGGTGGAGTTGCTGATGTCATATACCACGTGACTGGAGTCGGGGTCGGTGACGTCATGCATCACGTGACTGGGGTCAGGGGCTGGGGCTGGTGACGTCACACACCATACATGGGGAAGGGAGCGGGGGGCCAAGGGGGCGGGACTTCCGGTCCCGCCCACCTGCCATATTTGCATTGAAGAGCGGAGAGCCTATATACTCACAGGGTGGCATCATGCCCAACATCCAGGCCATGCTGCTGCCCAAGACAAGGTCAAAAGCAAATAAAATTTGGTAGGAGAAAAGAACAACCCTGTGTCACACAGTGGCAGGGTGTGGATGGAGGGAAACAGACAGACAGACAGACAACTGGGGATGACCAGAATTCTGAAACTTGTACCACTGGCAAGTAGCACTTTCTCCTACTGAAGTCAGCCAACTACTTACTCATGTAAGCATCACTTGCACTGCATATACATCATTGCATTCAATTAGTCCATACAATGCATCTCTTCCCTCCTTTCCAACTGGCTTCAGACTAACACATCTAAACTACCTCTGGCAAAGATTAAGGGCTGTCGAAACAGACCCCACAGTCCCAAGCCAAGAGAAGGACTTTGAAAAGCTTTGTTTAGTGCCTCTAGGCCTTTACTCAGTGCAGGGAAAGAATGCAGGTTAGCGAGGAACTCTTTTTAACATGTGTTGGGCTGATGTTATTCCCTTCCTACAGCATATCCAATGCATTATCCCACAGCAGTGGTTTGCAACCTTTTTAGACTCGAGGTATTCCTCAGCAGACTTCAGGAGCGCTTCATTAGGCTCCAAGTACCCCTCATTAATGAGAGGTATCTTAAGCCTAAAGAGGAGTACTTGGACCCTAATGAACGGCTTCTGGAGTATGAGAAGGGGTGCCTCAGTTTAATGAGGGGTATCTTGAGTCTAATAAAGGGGCCTTGAACCTAATGAAGGGTGTCTGGAGTCTGATGAGCAATGCCTCCAGTTTAATGAAGTGTATTTTGAGTCTGATGAGGGATGCCTCACGTATAATGAAGGGTCTGATATGGGGTGCCTCTGCTCTAATGAGGGGTATCTTGAGCCTAGAGTCCAGGCACCCCTCATCAGACTCCAGACACTCTGAAAAAAGGACCTGGGGGTTACAGATAATAAGCTGAATATGAGCCAGCAGCGTGCCCTTGTTGCCAAGAAGGCTAATGGCATACTGGGCTGCATTGGTATGTATGTTGCCAGTCGGTCAAGGGAAATAATTATTCCCCTATATTCAGCACCAGTGAGACCACATCTGGAGTACTGTGTTCAGTTTTGGGCCCCCACTACAGAAAGGATGTGGACAAATTGGAGAGAGTCCAGAAGAGGGCAACAAAACTGGTGAGGCGACTGGGGAACATGACTTATGTGGGAAGACTGAGGGAACTAGGCTTCTTTAGTCTAGAGAAGACTAAGAGGGGATTTAATAGCAGCCTTCAGCTACCTGAAAGGGGAGATGGAGCTGGACTGTTCTCAGTGGTGGCAGGTGACAGAACAAGGAGTAACGGTCTCAAGTTGCAGCAAGGGAAGTTTAGGTTAGATATTAGGAAGATTTTTCTCACTAGGAGGGTAGTAAAGCACTGGAACAGGTTACCCAGAGAGGTACTGCAGTCTCCATCCTTCAAGGTTTTCAAGACCCAACTAGACAAAGCTTTGGCTGGGCTGATCTAGTCAGGGCTGGTCCTGCTCTGAGCCGGGGGTTGGACTAGATGACCTCCCGAAGGCCCTTCCAACGCTAACTTTCTGCGATTCTCTACCCCTCATTAAACCTGAGCCAGCCCTCCTCAGACACCAAGCGCCCCTCATTAGGCGCCAGTGCCCTACATCAGACTCTTGAGGTGCTGCATATTAGAGCCGAGATGCCCTGTCACTAGACTCAAAGCGCCCCTCCTCGGGCTCCAGATGCCCCTCAGTAGGCTCCAGTGACCTCCAGGCGTGCACGCTCCACATCGGAGCAGAAATGCCCCTCACCAGAGCCGAGATACCCCGTCACTAGACTCCTCGGGCTCGAAATGCGCCTCATCAGACTCCAGGCTTGGCACTAGAGCAGAGACCCCCCCCCCCTCACTAGAGCCCGGATAGCCCGTGCCCAGACCCGAGGCGCCCTTCCTCGGAGCCCGGGGGCCGCCGGCTCCGCTTCGTCGCCGTCGCAGCCCCGGGCAGCCCCGCCCCGACCGCCTCCCTCCCGCCTACCTGGGCCGGCCGCGGTCCGTGTAGCGGGTGAGGAAGAGCCCGTGCGGGTCCTCGTCGAGCGCGCCCTGGAAGGCGAGTTGCAGCACGTAGCGGCCGCCCGCCCGCAGCGCCTGCCGCAGCTCC
>NW_017728950.1:45456126-45464775 GCF_001723895.1 Crocodylus porosus
GCCCAGCGCGCCCAGCAGCAGCAGCAGCGCGGCCAGTACCAGCACCAGCAGGGCGGCGGTCTTCCTGCCCACGTATACGCCGGGCAGCCCCATGGCGGCGGCTGTGAGGCTCCCGGGTTCCCGCCGCCCGCTACTTACCGAGCGGGGCTGCGTGGGAGTAAGTGCGCCCCCCCCGGCCCGGCCCCGGGGGTGGAGCCCCTCGGCCCGGGGCCGCCGGCCTCAGGAGCGCCCGGCCCCTCGCGCGCGCAGTGAGAGGGGGACATGGCTGATGGGGCCCGGCTCCGAGGGCAAGTACCCCGCGGGCCCCTCTGCCCGCCCCGCCGAGCACGGCCTGGGGGGAGAAGCCTGCGGCTGGCTGAGATCTGGATGCGGCGCCTCCAAGCAAGCTCCTGGAGAGAGTGGGGTAGGCAGCCCCCTGCCTTGGCGCGGGGCTTTGCCGCTGCCCAGACGGGGCGGGAGGGATCCTCAGGCGGCGGCTCCTACATTTGGAAGTTTGTATCTGATGCCTGAGAGAGCGAGAAAGAAGCGCGCCCTGGTACTGGGAGCCGAGTCTTCTTTCCCCTCAGCCTGCCTGGGGTGGCCGCCCGCCTTCTGGAGTGCTCCAGAGCCAGGAGGAAAGGGGAAACTCCTGCCCAGCCGCCTTGGGCTGGAGAGGAGGGGAAGAGGCGCTTGCCTCAGCCTCTCAGCTTCAGGAACCCTTCCTCCGGTCTGCTCCGACAGAGCCAAACCTCGTGCTCAGAGCAAGGGAAAAGATGCTCGCGGTTGGCAGCAGGATGCTCGCCTGTTTCTTTGCCTTTAAATGGAGGCAAAAGCAGGCGCCCTGTTCAGGGGCAGCTCACACTGAATTTTATTCGAAAATGTTAGAGAGTCATGAACCAAAAAAAAAAAAAAAGACAAAGCCATAAGGGAAATACAGAGCGCCCCAGCAAGGGACTAACCTGGGGGCGAGGAGGGGAAGCAACTAGAGTTACAGAAAATACAGTGTTAGGGGCCGGGGAGAAGAGAGGGGAGGAGAGGGTTGTGACGCTGAGAGAGAAAGAAGATAGATGCACACAGCCCCGTGCAAAAGTCTGGAGGGAGTAGGTGGAAGAAGTTACTCAGTCTGTAAAGTCCTATCACAGGGGTCCTTGCTCAGTGGAGTGGAGTGGTCCAGGGCTGGAGAGTAGCTCTCAGAGTCCATGAGGTGCAGAGGGGGGTTCAGGAGAGCCAGGTTAAGGTCAGGAAGGCTACATTCTTTCTTGCCCTTTTGCAAACACAGCTTCTCTTAGGGCAAGGAAAAACACTTAAGCTAATCACAGGGCAGAAGCTAGATTCATGGAACGGCAGAGAAGCAGGGCTGGAAGGGACCTCCAGAGGTCAGCAAGTCCCAGATCAGCCCTCTCCATCCTAGATAGTCTGTATAAGACTACGGTCCATATCTGACACAACACAGACCTAACACACTAAAGCAGGGGGACCAGAGCAGCCAACATCTTGTTTTTATGAAATGTTAATAAAAATTCAAGGGATTCCCAGGTACATTAATCTAGTGTCTTTTGGATAGCACCCCCTCCCCCCACTTTTTATGTAAGGAAATGGATGTTCAGTATGTACTGTATGTGGCAGAGGCAGCTACACTTGCAGGAAGCCAAAATCAGATGAAGGAATGAATCATAAATAAAAACCACGATGCACGAAAATTAAAACAATGTGGTGCACAGATGAAACAACAAGCAGTTTTGTTTGGTTTTTTTAAAGTTCACACTGGATTTAGTGCATCTGAAGAACCCAGAACGGATTTCTAAAGGGACTGCACATGTGTGCTCTCATGTACTCTTTTTAATCTTTTGGAGACTAGTTCTCCAGGAACAGCAAGAACACAGGACTGGGGAAGACATCAGCGACCTTCCTGGTGATAGTCCAGTAGGATTTCTCTAGCTCTCCTCCCTCTGTCACTAGGGTGTTTGAATTTTTATAGTTGTTTCTGTCAAGCTGTGCTAAGCAGTAAAGGCGACTTGTTCTTTGTGATATTACAAAACAAGCCAGGCTTAACAGCAGTGTGCTAACAAAGACTGCAAGGTTCAGGACCTAGCCACACTTTTTTTGGCATTGTTTCTATCTAAACACCAACAGTCAAAGGAGAGTTTATTCCTTGTTTTTAAAGAAGTCTGTATCTATGTACAATAAAAACAATGTAGGGTAGCAAAATGAAGCTATTTGTCATTAAATGTCCCATATATCAAAGAAGCAGAGATAATTTTGGAGGGTGGTATCTTTTTATAGGATCAGTTGCATGGTTGGGAGAGATTTTAAATGAGGTTTCAAACACAAAGTAATCTTCAGGTCTGAAAAAGAAGTAAGAAACAGAATAAGAAAACCTCCACATGTAAATAAAAAATCTGCTAAAAAGAATGGAGCAGGGCTATAAGAAGATCGAAGAGACATTAACAGGATAAACAGAAAGAAAAGAGAAATGCACTAGGGAAGATAATCCAATAAGTGGATGAACAAATCAATTCAAGGGGAGAAAAGGTCCTGAAGTGCAGAGAGTGCAGGTATATATTATTACAGTGAGATGAAAAGTCAGTGTTTAATCAACAGGTTTAATCCTTGATTTTTGGTGTCCAGTTATAGTTTTGGATTTTTGTTCCAACACCGATATTTTGAAGGGGTTTTATAAATTTCCCTTGAACACAAGGATTGCAAGGTCAGAAAGTGAGCGGTTGTTCTGTGAAACATGTTCTACCCATGTTCATGTGTCTTGGTTTTTCTGTTTTTTCCCTGTGTTCACTCATTCTGGTGTACAGTTTTTGTCTCATTTTACCCACATAGTTTCCATGAAGCCATTTGGTGCACTGAATAAGCTGTACCATATTCTGGGATAAACATGGAGGCTGTATAAATTCTGATGGTTTTGTTGTAGGGGATCTTTACTGTGGTAGCAGTGGAGATAAGTTGGCAGGTTTTGAAATTCTTGTTAGGATAGTGTTGCATTCCATTGGGTGTATATTGATCAGCAAGACAAGGTTCTTTGGGTGAAGCTGTTATCTTTCATTAGACCACCTTAAATAGTTGGAAAACAATTTTTAAGCAAGCTTCGGGTTCAAAAACCCTTCATCAGGCTGAGGAAGTTTCAGCAGTTGGTGTGTGCTCTTCTTGAAACTGCTGAAATTTCCTCAGCCTGACGAAGGGTTTTTGAACCTGAAAGCTTGCTTTAAAATTGTTTTCCAACTATTTAAGTTAGTCTAATAAAAGATATCAGAATCACCCAAAGAACCTTATCTACCTATGTCCTTAGACCAACACAGCTACAACCTATACCCCTGTATTGATCAGCAAGAAGTTTGAGTCTTATGATGAGGTGGGCAAGTCAATGGGGTTGTTTGAAAGACAGGAGTGTGGTGGGGTTGGGAATATTTCATAAATGTATTGAAATTAATGT
Organism: Crocodylus porosus; assembly: GCF_001723895.1. NCBI lineage: Eukaryota > Metazoa > Chordata > Crocodylia > Crocodylidae > Crocodylus > Crocodylus porosus. Next base: position 45,459,548 of record NW_017728950.1, read on the forward strand.
TACAGAAAGTCTTGAAGCAAAAAGGATGGTTGGTTTGTTTAGCTAATTTTACCAATCATCTAGTTGTGTTGGTTGAAAGAAAAGTAACTTTTTCAGAGAAACAAAATAGCAGCAAGAGAACAAAAACGAAAGAAAAATATACCTTTGCTTTTTTCCTTCAAGCTTATGAATGGAAATGGAGAAATTAAGAAATGGAAAATTCACTAGTTAGAAAGCTACAGAATATTATTTTCGAAGTGGAATTGACCGTTACTTGTAAGAGAAATCCAAATATTATATGGACTTGGGAGAAAGCTACTAATTCTATAATCTCTGGCATTGACAAAATCATGGAAAATTATGGAAAAAACATTACGTATTTGGAGAAATCCAAACTTAAATATATAAGGCGTAATTCTGCAAACAATTAATCATGTGTATAACATCATTTGTGTTAGTAATCCCATTAAAATCAATAACATTACTCCATGTTAAGCACATGCTTAAGTGCTTTGTTGGATATATGTCAGAGTGCTATACGGGTTGCAGGACCAAGACTTTTTAAATTAGTTATTATTTTTTGTGATGTGCATAACATCAAAAGTTTGCCCAGCCCTTATCAGGTACAAATTAAGGGATGATTTTAAGCACAAAAAGAATATAAAATTATTGAGTGACAGGGTCAGAAATAAAAGAAAATGTGTAATAATATGGTGATGTTAAACATATCAGTGTTGTACAGAACTTGACATATGGTGCCATAGGTGTACATATACCTATGTTCACATCCAATAACCAAGGTAAGGCAGCTTTCTGTTGTCCTGTTTCCCAGCTAATACAAGCCCTCAGCCAATACATCTTGATCAGCACTATGTCAGTATGGGCACTGCATTACTAGGGTATATTTGTTCATATAGTTCTGCAGTCACAATCCCACAATACCCTGCTCCTGGAAGAGATCACAATTCTGAACCTACCCAGGGATCTTTGTGACCAGAGGGCCATTCCCGACAGATAATTACCAGTACATTTTAGAAATTACTTTTTCCTGGCTGGGCCACCCTTGTGAGCTTACGTTTTGATGAGAAGAAAGCATAAAGAGAGATCATCATTTTGTGTCCTTGCCGGGATCAAGAAAGATATCCTGAGTCCAAAAGCCCAACTAGACTGCAACTACAAGGTCTAAGTCAGATCTTTGTAAACCCTTCAATGAAAATGCGAGTCCGGGACTATGAAAGTGTCAAGCAGCAATGTCAAACAAAGGATCTGTACCCAACCATAAGTTAAGGTGGACAAGAGAAACTCTAGAGCTTGCCTCTTCTACAAAGAGCTGCCTGCCATGTTAAATGTGGACTTCACCTCTATACTGGGTGTTTCTGTGGACACTTCAAATATATCTACACTGCTAAATTACTGGACTACTTGCTGCACCACATGTGCTACTTCACAAACTGGTAGTGGTGCAAGGACATTTGTGTGGCATTGTACTGGGGCCAATTAGTCTGCACACAACCACCCTAATGTGGCTATACTACTTCTGGTTAGGAAGATAGCACATGCAGAGCAATATGGCATGTTTCTGCATACTGTCACCTGGCATAGTCAGTTAGTAATAGAGACATATTGAGATAGGTGAACTAAAGAAGCCAACTTTGGCAGTGCATGGTGGAGGTGATGTGTAGGGGGTGCACATGGGTGCATATGCACCCCCAAGCGTGGCTGTGCACCCCCTACAAAAAGGCGTAGCAGACACCAAAGAGGCACGACCCCTCCCTTCCCCCCAACAGTGCTGGTGGCATCTGCAGGAGCACCCGCTTACCGCCGCCACGCTCCTGCCACCACCGTGTCCCTTCAGCCGCCAGGGACACGTTTTGTTCATTATATTGCGCTTCATTAGTAGGAGTGTTGCCAGCAGATCAATGGAAGTGATTATTCCCTCCCTATTCAGCACTGCTGAGGCTACATCTGGAGTACTGTGTCCAGTTTTGGACCCCCCACTATATAAAAAGTGTGGACAAATTGGAGAAAGTCAAACACAGAGGGCAATGAAGATGGTTAGGAGGCTGTGGCACATGACTTATGAAAAGCTGAGGGAACTGGGCTTCTTTAGTCTCAAGAGGAGAAGACTTAGGAGGGAGCAGTCTTCAAGTACCTGAAGCATTGGTGGCACGTAGGCGGTGCACGCATGTGCATGTGCACTCCCTGAGATTGGCTGTGCACCCTGAGAGAAGCGCCGCCAGTGGTCACTGCTCATCAGCCCTCCCCTTGCCGCTGACACTGCTGGTGGCATCTGCAGGTGGTTGCCGCTCACCACTCTCCTACCCTGCCCCTCACCCCCATTGTCAACACTGCCATGGCCACCTGCATGTAGTCACCATGTCCCCACAGCCTCTGGGGGCATGCATCATTCATGACTTGAAGGGTGGTTCCAAAGAGGATAAAACTAGACTGTTCTCAGTGGTGGCAGATGACAGAACAAGGAGCAATGATTTAAGTTTGTTCTTCTTAATTATTTGCACCAAATACAATATTTTTTATTATTTATAATTACTTTATTGGGAAATGGTATATACCAGAGCAGCATCCACACCCACTCCCCCAAGTTTATAACAGTTGCATGTAGAGGAAGTTAAGCATTAAGGCTGCAATTACCATATCCACATTGTGGATTATCCATTGTGGCAGTAACAAAAATACCTAGTATTCAATACTACTAAACTATTAGTATTCAGTAGAACTTACTATGAACCATAGTTTATGATCTTGCTGAGCATAGTTGAGAGTTACTAAGGGTAGCTGAAATAAATGTTTTGCAATGGAAATTATATGAATGTGTGTGGTATCAATCCAGCAAACTGTAAGAAAGCCAAATTCTGACCTTGGTTGGATATATGTAATTAAGATCAGCTGAAGCCACTTGTACACATTTGAAACTACAAGTAAATCACCTTTACACCTAAATGTGCCTTGTAGTTGTACTACCTGGTTCTTGTGTAGTTTTAGGAACAGGTTAGGCAAGCACTTGTATAAAATGGTTTGGATAGGAGCCACATGCCTTGAGCAGGAGATTGGACTAGAGGACCTCCTAAAATCCTTTCCAGCTCTACTTTTCTATGATCCTATGATTCTACCTACTATAAATGTACTCAGGCCATTTAAATAGCCCCTTTCAGTCCGAGAGACACCAAAACATCCGATAAACTTTACTATCTGATTACAAACCAGGGACGTTATTTCATGTTTTTGTAATGCAAAGTCATTCTCATGTTTAAAACTTTAAAATAAAAACCAAAAAAAATATGACTACATGGAATCACTGCATCCACAACCCTTTCAGGTAAAATATGGTAATCAACAGGGTATGTGACAGTCAGAAAGTGAATACTTTTTAAAGGAAAATTAAGTGGGATTTTAACAAACAGAATATTAGAACAACCCACACAGGAATTTTCTCAGGATACAATATTTAGATTAATAGCTTGACTCTTGTGGAATGACAATAAAAATATTTATAAAGAATGTTAATTGTAAAGATATTAGAGATGGAAACAACTGAAGGATTTTTCTCTAAATTACATTGTTGGTGTACTGTTGGTTTACTGATCAATCTAATTTTAAAAGTTCTTAGCTCTGTTGTTTCCAGTGCTTTTCTTTGGAAACTGTGCTACTCCCTAAGACATCTCTTTTTTTTTTTTTTGTTAAATTCACCACATTACATTTAGTTATAATCTCATATATTACATTTTCTTCCTCTTCGGTACATTAATAATATAATTGCAGCTTATCATGTCATTTTAGACATCACTTAGCTATAGGGATACTTTTACATGTGCTCTGAGGCATACTGGTTAGTTGTTGGAGCAGACTTGCTTAATCAAGTCTTCTGGAGCGTCCTAATCAGAACGCTCCAGCATGCTGCAGCATCTCATGTATTCAGTGTCCTGAGTTTCAAAATGGTGGTGGGAGCACTCAAACTAAATCTCGTTGAATGAGCTCTAATTAAAATGCCCTTCCTTCCCCACCCCAGAACATGTGTATAGACACCATGGGTGACCACCCATCCCTAATTGGACAGGACAGTCCTGAAATGTAAACAAGTCCCAGTCCCAGGCTGATTGACTCTGGGACAGCATTTGTCCCGGATTCCCCTCGATACAGTTCAAATTTACCACAGCGATTACAGTGCAGTGCAAAGCCCTAGTCCTACCACATCATTCACAATGCTTACACAGCCCCAGAATGATTGACACATAATGCAGCCAATCTAAGACAATTTATCATCCCAGTATCATGAAATGCTGCATGACAAACCTGCCCAGTATTATTTAAATTATTACTTTGTAGTTCCACACAACCAGAATTTTCTATATAAACTGATATTATATACTTAACTGGGATCTCATTTACCTGAGCTTTTCATAGTGGGTAGTATTTACATAGTACTTTTTGTATCTTCAAAGCCTTGTTTTGATAGCTGTCTGTAGAAAAACCAAGCAACATGAGCCAAGGCTGCATCAAAACTTTCTTGCATGGGGTAGTTGCAGTTGCTTAATTATATGCTGTCCATAGAACTTGGCTTATCTCAAAATCCAGTAATACAAAAAGGCCACAAATTAATTCATGACCTAACTCCACTGAGATGATTTACACACCAGGAATGGCTTGGCCCAGTATATCCACTATCTACAACTTGACTCTCCGAACTAGATTCTCATGAATAATGTGGCTGTCTTAGTCCATGTCCCCTGTTTTTCATGTGAAGGCCAAGATCCTGGCAGTATAGACTTCTTTCACAGATTCCTCCAATCAGATATTACAAAACAAACTTCTCGGAGGACCATATAAGAACAGACTTCCAGAATCTTTATCATTCCAGCAAATCAGTTCTTTCACACCAAATATGGCTTCATGCCAACAGTGATCAAATTGGCTAGAGCTTTGTGTATCCTGACTGACTCTAGAGAGTCCATTTTCTAGGGCCTCTTCCTGGCAGCATACTCAGCTACAGTTTGCTGGAAACATATTGGTGCTTGAGGCATATCTGCAAACTGACTAACACAGGTCTCTGATTTAACACTTTAGCACACCTCAATTTGCTTCATTTGAACTTATTTTGTAATTGTTGTTGTGGTACAGTTATCACTACGTGATGCAGGGGTAGCAGTGGACGTAGTCTTTCTGGACTTTAGGAAGGCCTTCAACACTGTCTCTCACCCCATTCTCATTAAAAAACTGGGGGACTGTGGTGT
>NW_017728950.1:45465215-45489020 GCF_001723895.1 Crocodylus porosus
TGGGCCGGCAGTGTGGGGATGCAATCAGGAAGGCCAAACGCACCTTGTCATGCATCCACAGGTGCATCTCAAGCAGGTCCAGGGAGGTGATCCTCCCCCTCTATGCGACACTGGTCAGGCACCGCACTTCAAGAGGGATGTGGACAACATGGAGAGGGTCCATAGGAGGGCCACTTGCATGATCAGGGGGCAGCAGGGCAGGCCCTATGAGGAGAGTCTACGGGACCTGATCCTGTTCAGCCTCCACAAGAGAAGGCTGAGGGGGAATCTAGTGGCCTGTTACAAACTAGTCAGAGGGGACCAGCAGGCATTGGAGGAGTCCCTGTTCCCCCAAGCACTACCAGGAGTGACTAGAAATAACAGTCACAAGCTGGCAGAGGATAGATTCAAACTAGACATCAGGAGGCGCTACTTCACTGTCAGGGCGACTAGGATCTGGAACCAACTTCCAAGCAAAGTGGTGCTGGCTTCTACCCTGAGGGTCTTTAAGGCAAAGCTGGATGAACACATTGCTTGGGTCATTTGACCCCACTACTTTTTCCTGCCTAGGCAGGGGGTCGGACTTGATGATCTGCTCAGGTCCATTCCGACCCTACAAACTATGAAATTATGAAGCTATGAAACTACCTAGGTACCAACATGCTGTTCTTATTAGTGTTAGGACTGATTTCTCAGACACTAAAGAATTCCCAAGTAAGACTCTCTTATACATTCTGACACGAAAAGAGACAAGAAAGAGAATTCCTGACAAACCTCATGTAATTGGTTGGACAGTATTTTGAATGCTATCTGCCAGTCTCTGCATTTAGTAATCCACCATATGACAAAAAAGTACGGGGTCTCATCTCATGTAGATTATGGGAGTATTTAAAATTCGTACACCCAAATATAGATCCAAATACCTTTAACATTGTTGTACTTGAATAACTGGGGGCATACTCTGGGGTGGAGGGGAGGGTGCTTTAATTAGAGTGGTTCTGAGACCCCACAGCATCAGGTGTATTCAGCATCCCTTGCTTCAAAATGGCAGCAGGGGCATTTGATAAGTTTTAAAGTGCCCCTACTACCATTTTGAAATGCGGGGACACTGAATACACATGACGCAGAGGCTGCTGGAGAGTGTGTTGGGAACTCACCAGATAGGGCTAGGGTCCATGTTTCTTACGTGCCTTGCTTGTCTGTGCTTTCAGTAAAGTAGTCCCTGGATATCCTTGCCATTTACATAACACTCTCACTCACTCGCCTGCCACAACTTGATGGAAAATAGAATAGGGAGGAAGAGTCTATGGAGGGTTGTGATCCCTGGATACTGTAACAGATTTTTCTGGGGGCTCCTCCTTCTCCTACACCCCCTTTCCCTTGCCACCATGTAATACTGTCAGTTATCCAGTTATGATGTTCCCTGTTCAGAGTCTTCATGGGATTAACTGATCCCTTCTGTCAGGATCCTATCTCTACAATCGTCCAAGCCCTTAGCTTATCCCACCATCCTCATTGACAGTCAGATTTGGCAGGCTTTGTCCTACATTCCTTGAGATGGTTACAATCCAGTACGACATCAACTAGGACATAATTTATATTACTTTGGCAGTCAATTCATTAAAATATTTATATATATGCCTGCCTCACTGGAATACTAGAAGTGCCCCTGCTAGCTCTCTCTCTCTCCCTGAGAGGCTTCAAGGCTAGGCTGCACTTCCAGCAGCATCGTAAAGAAAAAATAAACTTCACAACAATAGAGTGTAACAGGTTGGCTGGCAGTGACCTAGCCCAGGGGTTTTGAAAGGGCAAAAGATGATTGGAGGACTTGAGATTCCCTTTCCTCACCAATCTAGTAATAATTTGGCCCAGGGGTTTTGAAGGGTAAAAGATGATTGGAGGACGTGGGATTCCCTTTCCGCACCAATCAGGCCCCAGAGACTCACCCCCCTGTATCCTGATTGGCCCCTTGGGTCTCCTGAAGGGGGATAAAAGCGGCAGCATGGGTTGACTCAGGGAAGAGACCAGCGAGGGACAACAAGGAAGGGGCTTCACAGACCTGAGCCAGCGGGGCAGGAGCAGTGCCCCAGAAGAGCCTGAAAGAGCAGGACCTGCAGGCAGCAGTGGAACCCTCAGCAGCATGGCACGTGGCTGGCAGGAGAGGCTCCCCACTGGGCTCCAGGATCCCCAAGGAGAGGCTGCAGCCAGCAGGAGAGGCTACCCCGCTCAGCAAGGATCTGAGCAGTGACCTGAGGGGTTCCCAGCTCTGGGTCCAGCTCCTCCAATCAGAAGCCAGGCAGCTCAATGTGAGGTCGGGACTCCAGGAAGGTCAAGACTCCTAGCAGACTGAAGCAGTGCCACCAGTGGTGGCTGTGTGGCAGCATTCCTGTTTACCACATGAAAGATTTGGGTTCAAGTCCCAGCTGAGGTGACTTGGGGTGAGTGACATAACAAGAAACAAATGTTGCAGTGGAAAGGGGCATAGTGTTTTCTCCCCCTCCAGGTACCAAGGCTCTATATTTCCTTGTCATTTTGTATTTTGTGCCTTTTTATATTTCACCAACCTGTATTGTTTGTTCTGCTGTCTGTGTTTTATATTTTGTTGACCCTGTTTTTGTCAGTGATCATAAGTGTCTAACCTTTGTTGAATATTGTCCCCTTGGGGCATTGTAGTGTCCACTATACCCTCTGATTTATGCCTGTTATGTTCCCAGTATTAAAAGGTATACGGTTAAGTCCCCATTGGTGGTCTGGCTCTGCTCTATAGGGGAGGAGAGTCTCTACACCTCCCACAGTGCTTGTGCATCTGCTTTGATCCCTTCAACTGGAGAAGGGGTACCTCTTGGAGTACCGCCCGGGTTACAAAAGTAAAAGAAACAAAACAAAAAAAATCGGGACTCACTCAGAGAGGGCTTCAGGGCTTATCTCCGTTGCTTCCTCCTTGTTCCTGCCTTTCCAGGTTATGGAGCCAGTTTCTCTGGGCTCCTGTCATAGCTTTTCTGATTGCTGCTGGGTCGGGCTGTCTCACAGGCGGCTGGCGTAGTTCTGGCTGCTTGCTCCCCACCTCCCTGCTACCAGCAATGCTCCTGCCTCTGTAGGAACAGCTGTTTCCGGTCCCAGCTGTCCTGGACCCTCCTTATTTCCTGTCTTCCTCTTTCCCCCTCTTGGTGTGCCAGCTCAAAAGAACCAATGCTGGGTTCCCTCTTCCAATCCAGAGGAAACACTGGCTAGAAGAGTGTTGGCTTATGGCTGTATCTGGGCGCACAGTGCCATAGCCTGCAGGCAAAATGGTCTCTCACTCTGCTGCAGCCCCTGCCAAGTTGGGCTCTTCTTTCACTCCCACACAGCGTGCTAATTAGCATGCTCTGCTAATTAACGCACTCCAGCAGACTTATTAATCAAGGCTACTCCAATGTGTGCTAATTAGCACGCATTGGAGCAGAGCTTTGTCACATGTATAGGTGCCCTAAAAAGGCGTAGCTCCTCCTCAATGCTGTTGATGCAGATTAATCAGCTTTTTTAGGAACCATTGATGGGAATGTGGATTCTTAAGAGTAAGAGAATTGGAAGAGGTTAAAGTTCGTGTCTAAATCTAACATATGGGGAGCGGGAAGAGTTGGACTGTAGAGAAAAGTTCATAGAACTTCACTTTAGTACAGAAAAGCCCATAAATTAACAAGAATAACAGATGAGCCTCTGAACAGACTTCATAATAATTACAACCACTTTTGTGGATCTGCCAGTTTTTCTTTTCAAACTATAGTTATATGCATGAGTATCACACAAGAATGCTAATAACTTAATATTGTAGTGCACTCTGGGGCAACTGTCTCCACTTCAGTTCAAGAGTCAGTCAAGTGGCAATAGCAGGATCTACTAAAATCTTTCTGCCTTTTCTGCTGTGACTAGATTTGGGCAGGGAAATGGGACCACTGTCTATTCCCCTAAACAAATAGCAGCAACCATAAAATCAGGCCATTTTAACTTAGAGAAATGAACAGGGGCTGCCCCTTTAATGTTGATAACAGAGGTGAGAGAAATGATAGATGACCATTGGACTTATGCCTGAAAAGATAGGTAAAGTTTTTATTCAGTTCATGCAACTGGTTTTTTTTTCTGATGGATTAGCTCCCCAAGTATAGTAGTACTATAAATTTGCAACAGAAAAGTTAAAACTAGGAAGGACATGAGTTTTATCAGCTTCATAATGACTAGCTATAGTTTATATCTGTGGAATAATAGGCAGTCACAAGAGGAACCTTGAATTTTTTTCGATCATCATAAGTTATTGAAGAAGAGTTGAGAGTGCCATATTAGAAGCTAAAAAGAGGGGTTTGGGGTTAACTGTGTTCAGCACAAGAAGGATTGGGCACATGCTACACATGTTATCTGTTATTTATTTGTGAAAAGCCAGGCAAGAATGATGTCAGCTAAAGACCATAAGAGCCCTTCCCTCCTACCCAAATCTCTGTATGTAGATTAGCAGATCTAGCAGCTATGCAGTAAGAGAGGGGGCTAGGAGGCAGGGAAATCAGAATATATATTAACAAGAAAGGAAGTATATTTTGAGAAATAGCTCTGTGCTCCAGAGTGTGTAGTGGTACAGTTTCAGAGGGGGGAAAGCTGTTTTCCTTTCCTTGTGGTCACTCCAGATAATACCAGATGATTCATCGCTTTTCTTCAAAATCTGGCTATGGAATGGATTTTCCTGTGGGAGTAGGGTTTGGTCCCGGGATGCCGCTAAACAGACATGTTACAAAATAATAACCTCAGCCTCAATTCAATTAAGAATTAAAATGCCTTGTAGCATACAACACCATTATTTCTTTTAATTATCTTATGATCTAATTATTCTATAGACTTTTTGGGGAATTGAGCATTCCATTTTGAAAGCAAGTTGCATCTGTCTCATGGCAGACTACTTTTGGGGAGAAAAATGTGTGGATTCATATGTCTTTTGAATTAACTTTACTGGCTGTCAGTAGTGTAACCAGGGCAGGATGAGTGGGACAACAGCCTGAGGCAATTACCAGGTTGGGGAACTAGAATCAGCCCCTGGGATTGCATATAGACAGGCAGGGGTGTGTGCTTGCAGCGACACAAATAGTAGCACGTGCCCCTACACAAGCCCTTTGTTGTGGGCCTTGCTACACTCCTCCACGCACTGCAGAACCACTGAGCTGAGGCACACTGCAGAACAGCTGGCTGGGGTGCAGTGTGCCTCAGGATGGGGGCTCCATAGCATGTGGGGGTGGGGGAGCAGATACATAAGGGAAAATAGATAGATACATAATAAGGGGAAATATCCAAAAGTTAAATTTCTGCCAATAGTAGCATTAGTTACACAAGCTCTTCAGTCATCCTTTTTCACACAAATGATTGATTATGTCAATTGTATAAACATAGTGTGTGATAATTTATGGACTGATTCAGGAAATTGTTCTGAAGATCCAGCCCATAAAACTAAAATTGGCACTTCTTGTTAACTTTAAATCTGCCCTCACTGAGATTAGAACTGTACCAGCTCCTGCTCAATCAGGTAGTAGCCATGATACAAGCTGTTCCTGTTATTACCATGTGCACTGCTGTTAAGAAGCACCCAGGTTGTATTCCTCACCAATGTCACAAATGGTGTACAAGAGACTTATCAAGCAATCCTGGCACATGCACCCTTTCTTCCTGCAGCCGCTGCTCCAGCAGCACACAGGAAGGAGCAGAGGACACAGAGCCAACATGAAGTTGCGTCTAGGGCACTTCTGGCATCTGCAACAGCTATCTCCTCTCTCTGTTTGTGCTCATATGCCCAACCCAAGATGGAATTTAAAAAAGCAAGAACTGGGAGGCAACCTGAAATTCATATTTCCTCCCACCCTCATCCCAGGGAGACCGCTAGCACTCTGATGAGACCTGCCTAACTTAGGACCCAATTCCCAATCAACCACCAAACCCACTATAAGCGTGAACCCCACAAACCACTTCACCCCCTGAAGTCAGGGGACCCTACCTGCCAGCAGAGCCTGTTAACATCCCTGTTACTTTGGGGAAGACCTGTCAGGTTAGAGTACCAAATGAGGCAGCTTCCATAAGGTAAATAAAATCTGAGCTTTAGGGAAACATGGTGAGGAAAGATGGTGACAGGAGGGACGGAAGGGTGACAGAGAGATAATGGAAACAGGATCTCTCTGGGATGAAGGGAAGGCTCATAAGTATTTTTACGCAAGGAACATCACACACATGTATTGCCAAATGGAAATACATTCCAGATGGCATTGCAGATCTGGGAGGGGGCAGGAAGCACAGTTGTAGATAGGGCAGGGAGCACAGGGCACGAAGCAGAGCAGGCAGAGGAAAGGGATTGGAGTGGCACGCAGAGGGTGCAAGGCTCATTTGTGATATGCCTGCCAAAAAGGTTTCCCCCCAAAAGTTGCAGTTAGCTGATCCTGTATCAGAGAACCTTATACTCATGCAAAGCAATAGCCACATTTTCCTATATGTAACACTGATTACTGAAAGGAAGAGCGCACATGCACACACATTACAGGCCTTTAGAAAGCCTTCAAATTTGTATATTAATAGTCTTAGTAAAGTCGAAGGGTTTTGTTGTTTCTGATAGTTAAATAAAAATGAAATAAGAGGACCAACAACTAGAGGTCTATCCAAGTTGAGGCAACAGCCAATCAATTTTATGGGCAGACCACAGGCTAGGCAGCCATTTACATAGGTGGAGCGTGGCAGGTCCCACCCATGCCTCTGATTGGCTATGGGGCCCCAGTAGGCCCACCCTTTGCTACTGATTGGCTGTGAAGGCTGTCCATCATGCAGCCCCACCCCTCATTGCTGATTGTGGCGAGGAGCAGGGATGGCCGCCATCTTGCTGTGCCAGCAGCCCCTCTTCCTCCTTTCCTCCCCAGTGGGCTGCATGGCCAGAAGGACTGCTGGCTCCCCAGAGGGAACCAGCATTTTATTTTTAGTGAGTTTGAGTTTTTTTCAAGGAGCCTACCAAAGGTGTGGACTGCGTGCTTTTTCACAGAGTCCATGCTTTTGTGCAGGGCCTGCCCAAGGTGGCAGTTTTTGCAAAAATCTTGAAATTGCTACTTCAGTAGGTCCCTACTGATAACAGACTCCTATACTGCCTGGAATTTTTAAGTTAAAATAACAATGGTTTTTTGACATTGTTCAAATAATCAGAGTGCTGCAACAAGAAATCTCCAACTAGAAGAACCTGGGAAATGCATTACAATCTGAACATTTATCTTTATCATATTATTTTGCCAAGTGTAGAAGGGTTATTGCATGAAAACTAAGAAAGAACTTAGTACAGATATAATACTTTATTCTTAATATTAGGAGCTGCCAGAAAATAGATACTATCTGGCAAAAGAAAATTGAAAATGATGAAGCTGTTGTCATAAATATTTTCTTGTTGTTATAATATAAGCAACAACTACTATCTGCAACATCAAGAAATTCATACATAGAGAAAATATGCCTTTATTATATAGAAAGGGCCAAATTCATCAACTACTTTTATGATGTTGTAAAGTTGCAGCTCTAGGATTCCATATGTTCTCTGAAGAAAGGATTCCCAAGGCTGGCTATGCAAGTGGAGCCCCAGATGTTAACAGCAAAATGATATCAGTTGCTCTGATTAATATTCTGAGAACAGGGCTCTTTTTCTCTTTTACTCTCTTGCCACCTACTTTTCCAGCTATACTAATTTCCTGAAATCCAAGTAATTCATATTTCATACTAAAGGTGAACCAAACCGTCCCAATACTCAGAAAGACTAGCAAATATGGCAAAAAACCAACTTGGCTTAGCAGAGGACACTTCAGTAAGCTAACTCACAAAAAGGAAGCTTATAAGAAGTGGAAACTTGGACAAATAACTAGGGAAGAATATAAAAACATTGCTCTGGAATGCAGGAATTAAGTTGTGGAAGGCCAAAGCGCAATTGGAGTTGTAGCTAGCAAGGGATGTGAAGGGTAACAAAAGGATATCTACAATTATACCGGTAGCAAGAGGAGGATCATGGAAAGTGTGGGTCCCTTACTGAATGGGGGAGGCAACCTTGTGACAGAGGATGCAGAAAAGGCTAAAGTGCTCCATGCCTTTCTTGGCTCAGTCCCCACAGGCAAGATCAGCTCCCAGACTATTGCACTGGGCAGCACAGTTTTACAGAGGAGGTGAGAAGCCCTCAGTAGTGAAACAAAAGGTTAGGGACTACTTAGAAAAACTGAACATGTACAAATCCATGGGGCTGGATGGGATGCACCTGAGGGTGCTGAGGGAGTTGGCTGATGTGACTGTGGAGCCACTGAAAACTCATGGCAATCAGGAGAGGTCTCAGATGATTGGAGAAGGGCAAACAAGGTGCCCATATTTAAGAAAGGGAAAGAGGAAGATTCAGGGAACTACAGACCAGTCAGCCTCACCTCAGTCCCTGGAAAAAGCATATCCTCAAGGAATCTATTTCTAAGCACTTGGAGGAGGAAAAAGGTGATCAGGAACAGTCAGCATGGATTCACTAAGGGCAAGTCATGCCTGACCAACCTGATTGCCTTCCTGATGAGGTGACTGGCTCTGTGCATGTGGCGAGACAGGAGGATGTGGTGTACCTTGTTATTAGCAAGGCTTTTGATACTGTCTCCAACAACATTCTTGCAGGCAAGATAAGCAAGTATGGGCTGGATGAATGGACTGTAAGGTGGATAGAAAACTGACTGGAGCATTGGGCTCAGATGGTATTAATCAATGGCTTGATCTCTAGTTGGCAGCCAGTATCAAGTGGAGTGCCCCAGGTGTCAGTCCTGGGGCTGGTTTTGTTCAATGTCTTCATCAACAACATGGAAGATGGCACAGAGTACACCCTCAGCAAGTTTGCAGATGACACCAAGCTGGAGGGAGCAGTAGATATGCTGGAGGGTAAGGCTAGGATGCAGAGTGACCTAGACAAATTGGAGGATTGGGCCAAAAGGAATCTCAAGAACAAGTGCAAAGTCCTGCACTTAGGACAGAACAATCCCATCCACCAATACAGCTGGAGACTGAGTGGCTGGGCAGCAGCTCTGTAGAAAAGGACTTGGGGTTAACAGTGGACAATAAGGTAAATATGAGCCAGCAGTGTGCCCTTGTTGCCAAGAAGGCTAACGGCATACTGAGCTGCATTGGTAGACGTGTTGCTACTCATCAAGGGAAGTGATTCTTCCCCTCTGTTCAGCACTGGTGAGGTCACATCTGGAGTGCTGTGTTCAGTTTTGGGCCCCCACTACAGAAAATGTGTGGACAAATTGGAGAAAGTCCAGTGGAGGGTGACAAAAATGGTGAGGGGGCTGAGCGACATGACTTCTGAGGTGAGACTGAGGAAACTGGGCTTATTTAGTCTAGAGAAGAGGAGACTGAGAAGGGATGTAGTACCAACCTTCAACTACCTGAAGTGGGGTTTAAAAGAGGATGGAGCTAGATTGTTGTCAGTGGTGGCAGATGATAGAACAAGGAGCAAAGATATCAAGTTGTAGCAAGGGAAGTTTAGGTTAGATATTAGGAAGAATTTTCTCACTGGGGAGGTAGTAAAACACTGGAACAAGCTACTCAGAGAGGTGGTGGAGTCACTATCTTTGAAGGTTTTCAAAACCTGGCTAGACAAAGCTTTGACTGGGATGATCTAGTTGGGGCTGGTCCTGCTTTGAGCAGGGGGTTGGACTAGATGACCTCCCAAGGTCCCTTCTAACCCTAATTTTCTATGGTTCTATGGTCAAATAATTCTTTTCACTCAGGTCAGGTCTAGAAAAGGTTTGTCCATATAACTATAGGAAATGGTTTAACCTAACAAGGAGAATTTGTCCAATAGAACAATCTATTCATTATACATTATTTATTAGCTGAAAACAAAATGTTCCATAGGAACATGTTGATTACTCATTTTGCAAAAAAAAAAGATCAAAATGAAATGTTTATATTGGGTCAAAATAAATTATTTGAAATAAAGCATTTCAAATTAATTGTGATGGAATATCAACTCTTTATTTCAAAATAATTTTCATTTTAAATGTATTTCATTTTCTATCATGGCATTTTATTTTGCATTATTTAATGTTATTTCTATTATTTGTTTAAATCAAACCAATTACCAAGAAATTAACATTTCACCATTAGAATACCAATTACCCATATCAACAATTAACAGTTATCAGTCAGAATACCAATTTCCAGTTACCAATTAACATACCAATCCCTAATTAAAATATCAGTTACCGAAGGATCAAATACTATGCTATACTATACTATTTTAGAATCAAACTACCACTTATTATGTTGTACTGTTCTCACAGCTGGCCTCACCCCCCACCCCGTTGCCCTCAGTCCCCACTGTCATGGTGGTGCTATCCTTGCCATCTCCCTCTGCCTCCAAGGACCAGGGCTGCAGCAAGGGGGTGAGCCCAGCAGCTGCTGGCCTCGCCCCCTGCTCTGGATCCTCAGCCCCTGCTGTCATGATGGCGCCATCCCTCAGCAGGGCTGGAGTTGGGGGGTGAGGCCAGCAGCACTGGCCTTACCCCGCTCCCCTCCCCCCCCCGCTCCTTGGAAGCAGAGGGGAATGGAAGTGGGGGAATTGGGCCTGGACCTGATGCAGCAGGGGTGGGGGGTAATGGGGCCAAATGAAAAGTGGGAGCAGGGGGTGGGGCTGGATGTGGGGCTCCGCTCCCTTGCCCCATGAGGGTGGAGACTGAGGGGCTGGAGCAGGTGGGTGAGGGGGGGTTGTACGGATCTGGATGTGGGGGGGGGTCATGGGGCCAGAGGTACAGCGGTAGCTGCATGGGGCATTGGGTGGCACTGCTCTGTTCCCTGCCCACCCACCTACCCTGTCATTCTTGATGGGCAATTGGCTAGTAAAGTATAACAACGTTAAACCAAAATAAAATATTTAAAACTCTATCAAAATAAATGCAGTAACTGATTCAAAATGTTTTTTTTATTTAATTTTAACTTTTTATTCCTAATAAGCGTGAAAACTTTTTCAAAATGTTGGAATTTTCCACAGAAAGGAAATTCTGTTAGTCTGGTGGCTTTGCTTCTAGTGTAGGTACAATTTACAGCGCCAAAAAAAGACATACCGATTCCAATAAGCTACATCCACATAAGCATTCTTTTCCTGGTAAGGAGGGCTTTTACCAATATAAAGGCATATAAAAAAAATCATACCTATTAGGAATAGTAAGCTAGGTGGAGGCTGTAGTGTTCATCCAGGGTAATTCCTACCTCAGGAATTATCTTTCCACCTCCTGCTGGGGCCTATTCTAATCTCATTCTCATCTCATTTATATTGTGTAAATCAGAATTAACTCCATTGAACTAAGACAACTTACATCACAGTAAAACTGTTGCAATTTAGATCAGAATCAGGCCTATTGCTTAGCTCTCTTTATCTTAATTATGCAGAAACAAAACCCACATCTTAAACAAGTCCACATTGCTTTAGTAACCAAAATTGGATTTTACTACTCACCTTCACTTCTGCATTATGGAACAAGGGTGAAGACTGAATGCAAAGTATGTCCTAACTCTGTTTATAATTAGAATGGGATGGCTGGACTCTTAGGCTAGAAACACGTATCTTCATTGGGCCGTGATCATCTGTACTGCGCCAGATCATCCCAGCTCCAATCTGGAAGGGCCACAGATGGTAAACTGAAAAGCCTCTTGGGGCCTGGAAGTTGCTGATTGAATATCACTGACCTTTATTCATATATCACACCTATCAAATGATATTAAGTGCTTTAAATGAGGTTTTAAAAAGCAGCCAGAACAAAACTAGTCAGATATTCCTACTTACCTAGTTTTCTCTCTATTGTTTACTCATTTATTATATGTCAAACAGGTCATGGAATTTGAATATTCCAACAGCATCCTCTGAATTGGACAGATATTTAGACAAAATGGCTCTTCCCAGTTTAGATTTCATTCACAGCAAGTTTAAACTTTTTCCCTTGTTCCCAGAACCACTGCACCATAGAAGTCTGCTAGGGTTACAAACATGTTTATTCAAATGCCAAAATCTGTCTGCATGCCAGTTGGTGATCACATTAACTTTACATGTGCAGTTGAGGATACAATGCACCTGTCCAGCTGCGTAGGAGGGAAGTGAAGACTATGTTTACAAAACACTCAGTGGAAGTACAAAAGATCAGCTTAAGGGCTTTATTTGTAAAATAGCTGACAATAAGGCAACACTTAAATCTCAAAAAACAGATCAACTGTCCCCCCTTCAGTCATTAACCTGCCTCTACTTAAAGGGAAATCCAAGATATTGTGCAGCTGTCAGCATTCTCTTTGTGTAGATTTAAAGTATTTTAGATCCAAAAGGATACAATTAAAAATATACTGGGCATGTCTACATGTCCGTTAATGCACCTTTGCTACTGTGCATTAAGCTTAGTACCTCTAATATGAGGTACTACATAAAGGTGCATTAGCTTATGCTAGCAAAGACTAACTTTTTTGTGATGTTTAATGCACAGTAGACTAAGTGTCTGTGCATTAGCACATTAGCACAGTTTTTGCTCTGACATGCTAATGTGAAGTAGAATAAGCTACTTGCACATTATGGGGTCTCATGTAGTATTTGATATACTAATCCTTGTCTAAGTTTCCTGCATGCATTTGAGGAAGAAAAAGAGCAGATAGAGTTTATTTTAATCTCTACAAATTACCCTCTGAACTGCAAAGGAAAGGACAGGAAGGCATGTCTGCTCTGCATCTCTGATGTTGGAAGAAATGGGCCAAATTCTATGCAAGATTTTGCAAAATAAATCTTAAAAAGCTCAAGAGTCTGTGTGAGTTAAGGGCATACCGCACTTTCCAGGATCAAAGTTCTCTGTTATATGAAGAAATTACATTTATCTCACTAGACCTATAGATTTACCCAAGTAGAGGGGGTCATAATCTGGCCCATGCCTTTTGATACTTTCCCATGACCTTGCCTATAAGAAGCCACAAAAAATTACAGCTGTTATTTAGGGATTTGAATCAGAAGTTCAACATCCTATTTCAATGGCCTGTTGTACTCATAAGGGGATCTCTGTAGAGAGGAGACAGAAGTGAAACTTACAGTGTTGATCATTTTTACATATTATTCTTAAATGTTATGGTTATCAAATTGATTGTCAAAGAGGGTTGTATGCTGGGGTTTTTTGTTTGTTCTGTTTCTTTATGATGTGTATATATTTTCAAGACTTGCTGAGATATCATAAATAAATAACACGCTGCATAACTACTTATTTTTTTAAATCCCTCTATTGTTGAAAAAAACACATTGTGAAACACAGTTATTATTCTGCAAGACAACCTGTGCTGCTGTCCAACCTACACATTATTTTCTGCAAAGTATATTTTGTATTTATACACTGCCTTTCATCCAAAGCTCTTAAAACATATTGCAAACGTTATATAGAAATGGATCAAGACAGTGAAAGAACAGGGAATAGAATCCCTACTCCCAGTCCTATGCTGTAACCCCTAGCCTCACTACATGTCCACAAGGGCCAACCCATGGTCCATTAAAAATTAGTCCAGATCCGCACAAAACTTCAGATGTCTTGCTGTCACTTTAGGTGCCTTGGTACAAAACTAGATCCTCAAACCAGCTGTTCAGACACCACCAAACCATAAGGCTGTTTAAGTTTCCACCAGTGAAGTTCCCTCTGTTTCAGGGCATGCCCAAAACTACTTCTATCCTGAAACTACCGAGGAGCTAGGCATCTCCTTTATGACTAAGTAGAGACAGTCAAAAAGACCGAGGCTGAATTGATTCAATCATCACAGGCTAGTTTAAACTGCGTAAACTGAACCAACAAGCAAGTGAACAGACATTTACTTTTGATTCTGGAAATGCATCCATATGCCTGCAGTGGCCAGGCCAGAAGCCAGGGGGTGCTTGGCTGGAGCAGACAGCTTGGGCCAAGGCTAGCCTGTCCACCCTGGGGGGTAGTTTGCAGGGGAGGTGCAAAGCATCCTGGGATACTGGGGGCTTGTGAGTTAACTTCAATCTGGAGAGGATTCTGGGACAAAAGTTCAATAAAACAATTTAACCTAATTCAGTTAAGTCTGATACCACATCCATCCAGGTTTATCTTAAACTGGGCTTGGCCCTTTGGAAAGCATTTTATGTGCACTAAACTTTTGTTGTGTTGAACCAGTTTCTGATCACTTATACTGGTTTGTGTGTAATTTCTGTCCCTAAGTAAGTTCCTGAGGGTCTCCACTTGCTAGACTTTTCTCCAGCTGTCTCACTCACAATATCTGATCCAGTAGGCATGCCTATTGAATAGAGCCTCACAAATTTATTATAATAGCGAGGCCTAAGAGTGGCATTCACAAAATCCAGGACATCGAGCAGAAAACCACCTAAGCTAGCAAAAGAACGAAATGCCATGGAGAGGAGTCACACAGTCAGGTACCTAACTTCATCAAGGCATCCTTCTGCATACTGGACTCACAGCCATGAACCCCATCCTGGAGCTAGTACCTAAAACAGTAACGTCTGCTGTTATTTAAATCTCATCTGGGTCTACGTCACTCTAGAGGCTGCAGAGCAGACACACCTTCCTGTCCTTTCCATTGCAGTTCAGAGGGTTTTTTCATAGGACGTCAAAGCCAAAAAATCAGCAAGGTTGGTGCATAGAGGTGTTTCCCCGCCCCCTCATGCAGGCACATTCATCCTACAAATTCTAGACCTGCAGTTCTCAACCATTTCCATGTGCACCAAAAATATACTCAAGACCTCAGAAAATGCAAGCTCTTCACCTTCACTTCTTGCTTATGGAAAAGTAATAGAGTAATTCTTTGGTTGTAAAGAGCTTCAAAAGACCACAACAAGGCAGAACGCTTTTGACACAATGGGTTCCTATTTGAAATATTGAGGTGAATCATTTGCAAGTGTTTGCCCACCTAACAGTACTAATGCTGAGTGGCACTGTGTGTCACCCTTGTTGAGAATCACTGTGCCAGACAGTGGTTTTGTTTCTATTGCATATGGGGATAGCTTCAATTTTATACCGGCACTTCACAAGACAACTTTCTGACTATCTGGATGGTCAAGTATTGGAATCAGGCTATCTAGAAAAGTTGTGGAATTTCCATCCTTGGAAACTTTCAGAAGCAGGTCCGACAGGCACTTGACTGGGATGATTTAGTCAGGGCTAATCGTGCCTTGAGCCGGGGTCTGAACTAGATGATCTTGTGTGGTCCCATCCAGCTCTACGTTCCTATGATTCTGTGGCAAACACCACAGCCACTGTGTAGACAAACTTTCTGCCTATTCTGGTCAGATCTTTTTTTCTTCTATGAGTTATCCATTTGGGGGCTTTTCTTGCCCCTTATACCCCTAATATTATCTGGGATTTGCTACACTCTTGCTCTAAAGAGGAGCTTGCCCTGTTGGGTATTTGCAGCAGGAAGAAATAAATGAGTTGCCTTCAAAACAATAAAGTATACTGGCCCTGCATTACATTAAAACAAATGAGAAAAAACCACTAATAAAACACACTAAACAACAAAAGGAGCAGGTCATAGGCACTTCCTATGACATTTGCTACTGGCAATTTTGCAGTCTGCTTTGCAATAAGGAAGAGAAAAAGCTACATGGATTTATGCTATCCAGTAAAATGGGCTAATGGACATTTTCACAATGGCAGATGGATTCCTAAATACCTTTCAAACTATGACCAGGCATCCCTTTCAGTGAAGGATATAGCCACATGTGAAACCACTTAGAAATGTTACCATTTGTACATGTCTGTGGTTTGAAAATGATGCTGAGTTTGTTGTTGAGGCCATCTAGAAGAGACAGTTTGATTTGTTTAGACCCCAGAATTCCCTCTTTGTTAGTTTTTGCCACTCTTTAAAGCAGTTTTGCTTAACCTTTTCCATGCCAAGAACTTTAGTCATGAAACTGAGTCACAGAGGCTTACAATATAATTGTACTATTTAATATAAAAAAAATGCACATAAAAATCTTGTCAGATTCTGTAACAGGCTTCAAGCCAACCCTCATCTAAGCTGCATTTGCTTTAAAGGGACTTGAACAAAGTTGGTCATACAATCAACCAAGCTGCTAAATAAAGTCTAACTGTGACTATGGACTCAAAATAAGATCTAATATTCAGATTCTGTCACCTGTGTCAAGGAGTTTGGGAAGCTTCATGCAGGGGTTTCAGGGAAAGTGCTTCAACTAATATCAGTACTCTGTTTCAGAGGTTTTTCAAGCCTGAGGCACTGAGTACCAGGAGCTCCCATTTATTTCAAATGGAGTATTTAAGGCTCAATACTTCTGAAGATTAAGTTTTTAAATATTAATAGCTCAAGAGTTAACAATGTGTTCTGCACCATACAGAATACAGAGAAAGAGCACTGGATGAGTCCATGAAGTTACACTAAGGATCTAGCTCCCAGTCTCTGTCCCTATGGTTATTATAATGTAAATGAAAAGCCAAAACAATATCAATACCAACAACAGATATGCAGGATGAGCAGTGGAGAGCTACCACATGATGCTGTAGGAGTATTATTATAACCTATCCTCAATTGGTTAACAATGGCATGGCATATGTTAACAGCTAATTACTAGATCTGCTGTGTAATACATATGGGGTGGTCAACCCACAGCATATGTGCCACAAGTGGCACAGGCAGCCTCTGTGTGGCACGTGGCAGACCAGGTAAGGTATCTACCACAGCCATAGACAGGGCAGGAAGCAGAAAAGAGCAGACTGGGTAGGGAAAGGGGATTGGGGCAGTACTCAGGGAGTACTTTGGAACAGTATTCAGGGCTAATTTGTGGCATACATATCATATAACCCTCACTGCATGATACTGTATATATTTGGGCTGCTTTATTTTGTATTTCTTCCCCTGCGCACCTGCTGCATTGACTTCAGGCCATCTCTGTGCTGCTTTCTGCAATCCAAGAACAGCATGGCTATGAAAATCAGCATACAACTGAATCCCTAAGCCTAGCATAACAGGGCTGGTCCTGAGCATGAGAGTTATCCTTTTTTATCAGAAAAAAATGGAAGAGAGTGTAAGGTTTATAAAAGACACCTCCATTTTTTAATTGTAAGGAGCTCATTGTTTAAAATTCACTAGCTTTGGGAAACAAAGAACTGAGAGTTACTGAGTAGTTTAGAGGCTAGGTGAGATCAGGTAACATGTCCAAAAGGGTGTGAGACTGACCCAAATCTCACTGAAAAAACTCTCCTTGACTTCAATACGTTTGGAACAGTATCATTAAGGCTTGGCAGTTCACAACTTTGCATGTTGCAAGCTGAACATGAAGTGAAAGAGAAGCAAGCATCCTGCCAACCTAACGTAGCCTGCTCTTTCCTGCATCTAAAGCTCAGGTTCTTTAGTATGATCATGTACAAAAATACATGTTGTTACTTTGGTTAAATTCATAAACCAAAACATAACATGTAACAAAGATACAAATCAGATTAAGGAGGGAAAAGACTGTTTGGAAAGTAATGTATTCAACCTTGGCTTTTGACTATTTCACTCTGCAACCTTAGGTCCCAAACTTAAAATTAAATAGGCATAGATCTAAACATGTGTTGAGGTCCATCTGAGTACACTCCACTGTGGGAAAATGTGGGATAAGTGTGTTAATGTAAAAAATATATATTTTAGCAAAAAAAAAAAAAAGAAAAAGAAAAAGAAAAAAGAAGCATATAACTAATTTCAAGTCATTACCTGCCTTTCCATGCTTGTCAGCGATATAGTATGACAGACAGGATTCCCTTCTATGAACCACAGTGGACATCGTCATTGATTTAATAGTTGTTATTATTAAACAACATTTAATATTGTTTTTATAAATTGTGATTAACGCAGTTGTAAATGAAATTAATTTAAATGTAGAAATCCAGGCCCTGATAGAAGCTGGCAGTAACATCTGGGAGCTTACTGCAAGAGCACCATCTCAGCAGGATTGGTGCAACTCCAGAAGGCCAGCTTGGAGATAACACCTAAAGTAGTCTGGATGTTGGGGAGGAACTAAGGGGAAGAGGAGGTTCCTAGGGATCCAGGGAGGAGTCCAGAGCCTAGCAAGAGGCTGAGAGTGTGGGACCACCAAGGATCCAGGAGCCCCAGAATGGGGCTTAAATGAAAGAGAACATCAGTGACGATGCCATCTGCAAAGCATGGGGCATAGTGTAGGGAAGGAACAGAGCCATGCAATTAGCCCATAAGGCAGAGACCACATGTACCTGGTGGTCATTTGGGAAGAACAATTTAGAAAGCCCTGGGGCAGCATCCCTCATAAACGTAATCAACATCAAGGCATGGCAGGTGAATGAAGGGGTGATTGCCCACGAAGTGAGGGCTGCAGGGGCTTCCCAGCCACTCTTGGAAATAATATGCTGATTGGATATTTTGTTATGTGTGTTCCAATTATTAACTAGAAGCATTATTCAAACAAGATGTATCAATAATAGCAAATATCAAGTCATGTGCACCTAGAGATTGA
This sequence comes from Crocodylus porosus, assembly GCF_001723895.1. Taxonomy (NCBI): domain Eukaryota; kingdom Metazoa; phylum Chordata; order Crocodylia; family Crocodylidae; genus Crocodylus; species Crocodylus porosus. The sequence continues at coordinate 45,483,712 of NW_017728950.1, forward strand.
TATCACTCAAAATTAAGAAATTTATCATAGAAAATCCATCTCCAGCCACACTATAACGGGAGGCTGAAACAGTAATTTCTGCTGCTATGATTTTAACATCCATGAATGTCAAGGATGTTATAAATCACACACACTAAATAAAGCCAAGAACACACAAGTTAAGATCAGATGTCTTGTGGTAGAAGCTGCAAAGAAAATGGAGAACACTTTTTTGTTTGGATGTTTAGCTAACACTGTTTCAGGGCACTGCAGTCCTAATTCAGGAAAACAAGCATTTTTAAAGTATCACATATCACGTTTCATAGTCATATACCTATAAAATAAACAGTCCATCTACATCCAAACATAACTAAATTTATCTAGATAGAATGAAAATGTTTTCAACTTAAAATGTCAATATTTAATTTTCTAACTCATAATGGAAGAAAAACATTTATTAGAAAACCTAATCATACTGTTGATGAAAACAATACTGCCAAGCTTCTCATAGTGGGTCAGCAATCAATGAAATTCTAATGACAGACATGTTGCCTTCCCTCTTGCAGCTGTCTTACATTTATGAAGATACAGTACAGTAAATAAAGACCTTGTGTAATTTTTATTAAGTATTCCTCAACTTTCAGATTTTTTATGAGCAAAATCATAGTGGTAGTACTTAGAAACATTAACAATTCGTGGAAATAATGAGTAGAGCCGAATGAAACATTTTTTCTTGATAGGAAAATTGTTCTTTACTGAGACAAAACCAAGACTTTGAAAAACAAACAAAAAAACCACTGAGCCTCAGAGCCAACAGCATGGGATTCCGAGTACTTGAGTGAATCGTATGGAGCAGGCACTTAGACTTGTCTCCCACAAGCCAGGTAAGTACCATAGGCTATTGTAGGGTGGGTCATTCTTAAGCTCTCCTGATGGGACCATTCCATTTTGTATCACTAATTAGACACTCATTGAATCAGGAACTCAAACCTTATTCTCTTGTATTTTATGTAAGAACTCAATTTCTGGGCTTTTAAATAACTGAGTCTTTCACTTTCCTTCCCTGAAAGGAATTAAATGAATATTTCATTTTTTAATACAAAGTAAACCAGACCCAATGGGACAGATTGAAAACACAGTACAAAAGAATGACTTAATAGTGCAGTAGTTAGGGCACTCAGATGGGATGTGAGAAAGAAGGGTCCCTTCTCTGTCTCATTTGGAGCAGTCACTTGCATCCCAGGTGAATGATCTGGACATTTAGGCTAGAGACAGACATTCAAAAAGCTTGTGCCTGAATTGATTCAATCTTTGCAGGTTAATGTAACCTGTAAAGTTTGTATCAACTTGAAGGTGGATAGACATTCCCTTTTCATTCCAGAAATGCAGGCATGTGCCTGCAGAGTCTCAAACTAAAAGCTGCACTACAGCAGCCCTCCCTTCCCTTCCTCAGGGCCAAGATAAGGGGTGTGTGGCCAGGGCCAGGCAGGATATTCTGATTAGGGAGGGGTTCTCCTCTCCAACCTTGATAACAGAGCATTTATCATCTCTGTTATCAGCATTTAGCACCCCATCAGAAAACAAAGCCTTGGTTATTAGTTCAAGCTCTTCTCAAACAGCTTTTTCCAAAGGAAGTAATGTAGGGACATTAACAGCTGGGCTGTTGATTAGCACCCAAAAGCCCTATGTGGACACTGTCCTATCTGCCTTACATAGCATTAGCTAGCATACCACATGTTGGCTACAGTCCATGTTGCGGGAGACAGGAGGAAGGGATCCCTGCTTAAACAGTAAAAGGGGGGAGGAGTGGGGCACGGGAAAGCCATCAGACCCTGCTGTTCCTGCAAGTCTGTGCTGAGCTGGAGCCAGAGAGCAGGGGGAAGGCAGCTCTGCTGCGGAGCAGAGCGCCCAGCCCAGCCCAGAGAGCATGCTGGGATGCTGGGGGAATCTGATTTAACTTAAACCAGCAAGGCATCTGGGACAGACATTGCATAAACTGGTTTGGCCCAAATCGGTTAATTCTGATACTACATTCAACCAGGTTTATATCAAACCGGTTTCAGCCATTTTCAAACGAGTTCACGTGCACTGAATGTCTGTCCTGTTACAGGTTTAAACCAGTTTCTGATCATTTAAACGGGTTTATATGTAATGTCTTTCCCTAGCCTTAGTGGGTGTCTCTTTCTCTTTGGCTTTAACTGGAAATCCCATCTAGCTACCACCACCACAACAAAATTTTCACCAAAATTGGTTCATTCCCTTTACGTTTTTCAGTGTCAACAAACTGCCTTTTTTCAAAGCAGCAAAACATCTTTTTTGTTAAAGAATTTCCAACTTGCTCTGTTAATGAGTCATTCCTGGGCTAGGCAGAGTATTCTGTTTTGGATCATGAATGGTTGCATTTAACAGAACAAAGTGTACAGGAGGGAATTCAGAAATTCATACAAAACAATTATACTGCTTATAAAAACTCAAACCCTTACAATTTCTACTCTGTTGCCTATTTCCATTTGAACAGAAGGCCTTTTTCTTCAGTTTTATGAACAGGGCATGACATCACACAGACTGAGCTACAGATAAATAAACTATGTCTCTGATTATGGCAATAAGTCATAGTAGAGTGCTAATTAACAGGCTATTTGTATGTACCTCAGGTCCGTAAGCCTTTTTCTTTCTAATTACTAGACAACATCGCATCAATACAATACTGGGACTTTAAATAGAAGGAACGTGGCTTTTGCAATTCTGAGGTAACTGCTGAAAAAAAATCGCAGAAGAAGCGTTTTACTCAACTTTCCATGTGTCTTTGGGTTCTGTTTTTAAGTTATAGAGAATCCAACACATTCAACAAAAAGATTGCAGAGTAGTAAATGTGTTGTAATTATTATGGCTGAGATTTAGTCCATTAGTTACCAGTAGATGGTAGGTCATTCCCATAGTTTAATCCCCTTTGGTAAACTACAGTACTGAGTGTTATACTAGGCAATGTGATTTTTCTTGGCTATAACCAAGGCTGAGAGCCCATTGGGTTTAGATAAAGATCCTTCTCTTGACCCATTCCTCTCCCAGCTCCTAATAAGACCCCAGCTTCTTCCCTCTTTCCTACCAGAAAATACTAGTAAATCCCTATTTCTGGTTTTGTTCTAAGCAAACAGCTAGTAGCTCCTAGCTTGCATCTTCGAATATGCCTCTAGCCAATAACTGCATCTATTCAGGTTAGCATCATTCAGGTTAAGGCAGATAAGGAGATAAATTCTTTGGAAATGAGAAAAAAAAAGAAAACAAGGAGAAAGGCAAATTCAAGCAGGTTGCCGTTCTGTTGAGAATCCAGATAATTGTACTCAAATTGAAGAAATTCAATAACAACTATGAAACTGTGTGCATAGAATTCAGGGAAACCTTTAATATTTTTACAATGACCAGGGGTAGCACAAGACTGGCAATAAAACTATGAGATTGTTGTGCAATAGGAGTTACGAAAGCTATGCTAAGTCTTGTAATTTTTTAGTTTTGTTAACTATAACAAACTTGAAACAAAATTCCAGAAAATGAACAGATTCTCAGATTACTCAAACCCAGCTGCACAAACCCCATTGGGAGTTTCAAAAGGTACAAAAAAGTTAAAATCCAAAACTTTCTATGGTGCAAGATCCATTTCACCCTCTTTAAAATGCAAACATGTTAATCAATGGTGTTTTTTCACTTGATTACAGACAGTAAGGAACCAGAATTTCCAGTGCATGAGAAGTCCTAACATTTCAGAGGGTTTTTTTGTTTCAAATTGGAACAAGCCAACAGAATTTCCCTCAAAACAAAATTATCCCATAGCTATTAGATATTCTGTTTCAGTAATACAAATTCTGATCTCAAGCTCTTTATTATATATTTCTCTTTTAGTTCCTTTTTTCTTTCCTTTTATTCCATACATTTTAATCTAAAACAAAGCTTTAAAATCAAAGCTTTAAAAAGAAAAGTATTTTCATGATGCAAAATTAAAAATTCCATTCTGATATGTTTAAAACAGATCCCAAAATGTTTTGTTTTCATTTCTTTTAGATGCCATTCATAAAAAGTAAAACCCTCCTACAGAGTATGTTGATTTTGATGAATCTGCATTTTCAAGAAGGGAGGGGGGAAAAAAACATTTCCTCTACCCCCCACTCTCCAAAAAAAAGAAAAGAAAAGAAAAGAAAAGAAAGCAGCTCTGTGTAGGAGGTGCCTTCCAGGCATCTTTATAATGTTTCCAGTAAGTTCAGTGCAGATTTCCATACGAGAGGGGTATGTATTATAGCTCAGACTCACTGGCTAAACTGTAATTGAAAGCTAACCTAAAAAGCTGATAAAGAAAGGGGCAAGCAAGGAGTTTAATTACTTGGGTTCAATGTGATGTCTCTGATCCTGTCCTTTCTGGTAAAAGTTTTGGAACAGGTGAAAATTGGAAAACTCTCCCCAACATGCCAAAAAAGGAGAGTTTTCCCATTTTTCCAATTTTCCAAAAAAATCTAGGTAACAAGGCTGATTGGGACGTGCATCGCACAGACCAACTGGTGGCTTCGGGAATGGTGTCTTGAGGCAGGCTTTGGCTTCCTCAACAATGACCCACACATCATGACAAGAGACATGCTCGGATGGGATGGGCTCCACCTTTCCCCTAACGGTAAGCATGTGTTTTCTTCTAGGTTGGCAGATTGCCTCCAGCAGGCTTTAAACCAGGCTCACTGGGGGAAGGGGAAGACGAGGGCGAAGGAAGCCTTGGACTGCCAAACGAAGCAACACCCACAAGTACAGCCCAGCCTAGACTGACAAGCAGAACATATACACAGGTAAGCAACAGGGGCCACAGTAATGCTGAAAGTAGGGGGCCAGTGCACACATCCTCAGAAGGCCTGAAATGCCTCTGCACAAACGCTTGTAGTATGGGGAACAAGCAAGATGAACTTACCCTCCTGCTAGCTGACACCAACCCAGACATAGTGGGGCTCACTGAAACGGGGTGGGACCCAACTCATGACAGGGTGGTAAATATCAAGGGCTATAAGCTGTACAGGAGGGATAGGACAGGGAGGAAAGGTGGGGGCATGGCGCTCTACATTAAGGAGGAATATACATCCTCGTCACTAAGCAAAAAGTCAAAGGAGGGGCACTCTGAAGTGCTCTGGGTTAGCATACAAGGCAGTCGAGGGGAAAGAAGTGGGGGTCTACTACAGACCACCCAACCAAGGGAAAGAGCTAGACCAGGAATTCTTAAGTCAGCTCACGGAGGTAGCTAGGACAAAAGATGTGGTCATCATGGGTGACCTGAACTTTCCAGACATCTGCTGGGAAGAGCA
>NW_017728950.1:45490870-45498015 GCF_001723895.1 Crocodylus porosus
TTTGACCCCAGTATTCTTTCCTGCCATGGCAGGGGGTCGGACTTGATGATCTGGTCAGGTCCCTTCCGACCCTACAAACTATGAAACTATTCCTTTAAATATGGGATTAGGACTAAGGATTACAGCTAGTTGGAACAGTTGCATTGAAATACTTTTCCACTAGGAAATGTTTCAACAAAACTGAAATCTGTCACATATATTTTCCAGTTTTTGATTAATTTTTAGCAAAACAATTCAAAATGTCAAAATGTTCCATTTCAACATTCTGGAACAAAACATTTTAATTTTTCATTTCAGTGAAATTATTTTCGTTCAGTAATTTGCTTTATATTATTTAAAAAACAAATGAAGTTGAACTAGATCATTTGGAGTTTATTTACACATCATTGTTATTTAAACATATTTATTATATGTTATTTAAAACATTTTGACTGCCCCGATTTTTTCCTCAGAATTTTGTCTAGTGAAAATAAACTAAAAAAGAAGTCTATTTTTTTCCTTAGGCTAAAAAAAGACTGCTCTTTAAAATCTCAACATTTTCTATGGGATGAAAGATTCCTTTTTTGCCTGATTCTACTACAGGTTATTCTAGTTAATAAGCATAATTTTTCCTATGTAAATCAAAGTATGTATCCTATTTTATTGCATAAATAGTTCAACTCTTGTTTTCTAATTGCCGTGGCTTTTGAATATACTTTGTAATAATATACTCAAACATGCTTTTATTTAGCATTATTGCTTAACTTTTGCCTGTTGCAATTCTAAGGAATAGCAAATGTACACAAAAGGGGAAACTACCATAATTTTCCTCAAAATGCACTACAGTATCACTCTAGAACAATCTGAGAGACAAATCTGTCTCTTAAACTTTATATTAAAACAAAATACATGTTCATAGGGAGGCAGGCAACATTATCTACTTTTATTGTACTCACTACAAAGTTTATAGCTTACATACTTTTCTTTATAGCTTTCATTTGGGCCTGCAAGAAATTATCATAGTGATGAGATCAATGGGGACATTAAGTCAAATGGAAGGCTTTGAAAACAAGATAGACAATTTTGAATTTAATAAAAATGAATGAAGATAGCATACATGGCCCAGCATAAGAGTATTATGTTCCTCCTTCTTGGACTAAGCTGTAAAATTCTGATCCTGCTGACATTTCTGTAGGGAACTTAGGAAGACAATAACAAAAAGGAAATTGTAGTAAACAAATTGGATGCAAGGTCAAGGAGAAGGATGAATTTTGCCAGTACACACATTTAGGAAAATCAAGGGTTCTTGTGTGATATCTTTTATTGAACCAGTTAGATAGTTCAGACAGAGATGTTGGACAAGTTTTGGGGCAATTTTTTGAAGCTTGTCCAACATCTCTCTCTCAGTTGGACCAATAAAAGATATCACATAAAAACCCATGTCTCTTGTACATTTCCCAGACCATCACAGCTACAACAACACTCCAGCCCTGTTAATACACATATTTAGGCAGGCAAACCTACATTCATAGGAAAATGAAGAACAAACAGGAAATCGAGAGTTAATGAGAACTCCTAATGATGTCTACTCTGTAGTCACTGGCTGCATGTACATGAGATGCTGACTGATAGTCATTGCTGTGCAGTCACTGAGTACTTGTACAAACAAATACCAAATGACTGTGCAGTAACCTGAGTTAGTCTTGGGCTATTGTGCAGTCAGCTTCTCATGTAGAAGTGGTCACTGTGCATTAAATTAACAACCTGTAAACTAACAAGCTCGTTTACTAGTAGTAGTTAGCTGCAGTAGGAGAAAACTCAGTATGATCTATATAACCTGCCCACTAAGCTGGGTAAATACCACTTTTTATCGCATATGACATGCATACATCCAAAGAAGACGTGCACCTTATTTTTGGAAGCAAAACACAGACAAAAAAGATTTTTCCATACTCATGCCTCTAAGCTGACTGCATGTGATAGTTCACTTACCCTCAGCCAGTTTACTATTCCTCCAGCAAAAGCCTTTTCAGTCTTTAGGCAAAAGCCACAGTATTGCCCCTTCCACTGCTGAATTGGCAGGAGCTTTTAGCTGAATAGCGGATGCCAATTCAACAGCAGCTGTGAAAGGGTTAACCCTGGACTCTGCCCCTGCTGCTTGCTGTCCCAGAGAAAAGCAGCAGCTACTTTGGCAGCCATTATGGTACATCCCCATGCTTCTATTCCAGCAAAGATAAATCAGCTTCTCCACTTAAGACACATACCATAATTTTGGAGGGTTAAATTTTGGGAAAAAGGTGCATAGGTATGCAAGTAAATACAGTACTTGGGCAGTTACCCATGTTACTATTTACCCATGCTAATTATTTTGAAATTATATTCTATCACATTAAAAAGTCATTGCACAGATATACCCTAAACACTATGATGCCGAATAAATATTACTTTATTCTAAAATAAAGTTACTCTATTCACTCAATTCACTTGGGGAAATTATTCTGAGATAGTTTTCATTTCCCTCCTTCCACCACATTTAAACAAGGGATAGCAGAGAGAGTAACAACACACGGTAGGATATGATGCGAAAAGTACTTTTTATCGAGGAAGAGAAGCTCAGCCTTTGAAGCACTGAGTAGTGGGAAGAATTACTAGGCTATTTCCCTCACATGGAAAGAGACTGTGTTTATATAAGGATCACACATGGAAGTCTGTTTACATAAATATGTGAATACATTCTCAAGAGAAAATATGTTCCCTCGGCCTCAACCACAGCTGCTTCATAGCATCCATGCTGCTAATTCAGTCAAACAGAAAAATGTTCCTGGTTCAGAATAACAGGTTACAAATCACTGTCAGAGAATCTCTCCAAACCATCTTAATAATAAGCAGGAAGCTTGGAAGAATGATTAGCTGAATTTTTTGGACAGACAAGGTTCTTTGGGTAAATCTGGTATCTTTTACTGGACCAACTCAAATAGCTCTAAAAATTCTTCTTTGCATGCTAATGGGCAGAGGAAGCTGAATTTTTGTAATTCAACTTTTTTTTGTTTCTTAATTTCATTCCACGCTCCTGTGGACTTGGAAGGCACAAAACCTCTGATAGAATGTACTGTGGCAGACCGAATCAGACATTACCCATACTTGTATAGGAGATAGGTAATATTTGCCTTCAGCCATAACTGGAGCAATGATTAGCTGGGAGGCAGAGGCATTTTGCCACTACTGCATGTCTATGCTAGTTATTTTTTCCTTGAAAACTGTCACATCCATGCTAAACTTGGTGCATTTCCCTGCACAAGCTTGCAGTCACTTATACCAGCACTATACATTATGTTTATCACAACTCACTCAATAGTAAGTTGATAAAAGTGCTATGAACAGCCAAGTCCTTAAGAACCACATTCACATCATAGCTCCCTTCCTTGCTACCACTCACAGGACATTTTCAAAAATAAAAAGCCTAAGGTAGTCAAGCTCCAAGAAGAAAACATGCATCAAAACATGCATCAGGAAAATACCCTGGGCAAATCTGGCAGCTCTGGTTAGAGTGCTGTTCACTAGAGAAGATAAGGCAGGCTTGGATGCTGTTTATTATTGATTATAGGAAAGTTAGGACCAGGGAGCATCTCTAACCAGGAGAATTAGCTAGCCATGTTAGTCTGAAGTCAGCAGAAGGCAAGGCAAGGGAAAGGTTGGTTGAGGTAGTCCATTTCAACTGAAGAGTAAGACCAGAGAGGAGCTGAGTGAAGAATTTTAGGGCTGTCACAGTTTGATGCCCCACTCATTTTTCCTCCTCCCTCCAAACTATGTAGGGGACCTGTATGCGTGCAGAGGCTGCTCCAATGCAATGTAATTACAATGTGTCGGAACAGACTCAATTAACTGAGTCCAGCATATGCATCAGCATCCCTGCACTGAAAACTGGTGGCGGGGGTGCTTTAAGTAAAGCTCGTTTGATAAGCTTTAGTTAAAGTGCCCCCCTAAGATTTTTCAGTGTGGGGATGCTGATACAGATGACACCCTGAGCGCTTTAATTAGAGTGGTTCTTGGAGCCACTCTAATTAAAGTGTGCCCACCCCCAAGCACATCTATAAATACCCATACTTTCTACCCTTCCTACTTCCCTCCACCATCTGCTTCACCATACTTTTCTCTCGCTTACTGTAATTTCCACCTTTCCCTACCAAACCCCTTTCTATCTTTGTAATTGAACCAACAGACTCTGTAATTAGATGCATCTATTCTAGACTGACCTTTGTGTGTCACACGTTGGCTGAAATGGCTGCATGCTGTGATATACAGTTTGGTCTACAGCATTTCAAACCCTATGATTATTCAAATCATTTAAGTAAAACACTGAAATCATCCTTCAAACTCATGGTGAAAGTATATACATCATACGCACGCACACATACACACACGCAGAGCACCTATACTTGCTCCAGTCAAACTTGAGTGTAGCATGGACTTTAAGGGTAAAAACCAACAACCAGTTTAATATGGCCTTGATTGTGCTGGGATATGACTGGCATCGCAACAGGCATAGCCCAGTCATTTACACACTAGGCTTAAAAGCCAATTAAGTTGAAATAGCTGCAACTGTTCCATGGCAAATTGTGAACTGGAATAATTCACAGGAACTTAATATGGGATCATACACCTGGGTTATCTGTAAGATCTAGATTTGATGCGGAACAAAATGCTGATGCAAATCAAACTGGTTGTCTGTTTTTAACCTAAGTTAGCTAACTGAGATATCAAAAACAGTCCAGTTGTGGCAGCAGTGTGCTCACCATTGACAGCAAAACTCACCTGTGCCACAAGCTAAATGATTCCATGTCTATTCTGTGTTGCTTTAGCTAGACTCTTACTGGGATCTGAGTTTACTAGTTTAAAACTAGTTTGCTATGCTTACATTATGCTCTGGTTATCTCTGGTGACCACAGTGTAGACATACCGCATAGTGTTATCGACAAAGTGGAATCATCTTGCAAAGTGGCCTGTGCTAGTTTGTATTGTTTAATAAAACTTATATTTAACAGAGTCCATGTTGATTATTTTTAGTTTTTTGAATGACGCCACAGGTATTAAATGGTGGTAAATGTAGGAACAAGACCAAGTGGAATGCAAGCTCTTGGTTGATGTAATTGCAGAGCCATCATCTTTGAAAACTCATGTAATCAGGACAGATTCCAGATGATTAGAAAAGGGAAAATATAGTACCCATCCTTAAGAAAGTGAAAAAGGAACATCCAAAGAACTACAGCCCTGCCTCAGTTCCTGGAAAAATCACAGTGCAGGTCCTCAAGGAATCCATTTCTAAGCACCTGGAGGAGAAGAAGGTGATAAGCAGGGCTGTGCGAAATTTCACCGGCCGTTTCGTTCTGACACTGTTTTGACTCATATTGAGCTCATAACAGTGAAATTGAAATGAAATAGCTTTGAAACAGCCTCAAAACAAAACGAGGCTTAGTCGAAGCATTTTGGAAGTTTCAAAATGTTTCAAAGCAGCCAGTAGCCAGGAGGTGGGAGACAGGGGAGGACCAGGGCTGCGCTCCCAGTGGCTTCAGGCTCAGCCAGGTGGGGAGCGCAGCTCTGGCTCTCCCCGCCTCCCACGGGGGAAGCTGATAACAGCACAGCAATCAGGCTGGAGAAGGGAACTCAACACAGTTGGGCTGAATTCCCAACCCCAGAATGACCGTGCTCTGGGGAAATGAACTCAACCATGCGCTGAGCCTGATCGTCGGGCTGGGGTTCGGAACTCAGCCCAACTGGGCTGACTTCTCCTCCCCAACCTGACCATTGTGCTGGGAAGGGAAACTCAGCCCAGCTGGGCTAAGTTCCCATCCCCAGTGCGATCCCAGCTGGTCTGGCTTCCCATCCCCAGCCCGATCTAGCACTGGGGAGGGGAACTGAGCAATTGGGCTCAGTTCACTTCCCCAGTCCCAGGCAGCAGCACTGGCTTCCTCCCTCATTTGGCAGGCAGAACGGGGACCCTTAGCCCCAGGAGGACTGGCACAGCCCCGGCAGCCCTCCCGAGGTTGGACCCCAAACTAACTGCCAGATGAGAGAAGCTGTTTTGAGCTTTCCCATTAAAGCCAATGGGCGAAACATTGAAACAGCCTTATTGTTTCAACAAAGCAGAACAGAACAGCTGTTTCAACTTGAAATGAAAGTCAAAATGGAACAGTACCATTTCACACAGCCCTAGTGATTAGGAACAGTCAGCATGGATTCACTAAGGGCAAGTCATGCTTGACCAACCTGATTGCCTTCTATGAAATGACTGGCTCTGTGAATGCAGGGACACCAGTGGATGCAATACACCTTCACTTTAGCAAAGCTTTTGATATGGTCTCCCACAACATTCTTGCAAGCAAGCTAAGGCACTATGGGTTGGATGAATGGACTGTAAAGTAGATAGGAAACTGGCTGGAACATCGGGCTCAGAGGGTAGCAGTCAATGGCTTGATGTCTAGTTGGCAGCCAGTATCAAGTGGAGTGCCCCAGGGGTTGGTCCTGGGGCCTGTTTTGTTCAATATTTTCATCAATGAAGATAGGATAGAGTGCACCCTCAGCAAGTTTACAGATGACATCAAGCTGGGGGGAGCAGCGGATACACTAGAGTCTAGGGCTAGGATTCATAGAGACCTTGACAAAATGGAAGATTGTTCAAAAGAAATCTGATGAGGTTCAATAAGAAGTGCAAAGTCCTGCACTTAGGATGGAAAAATCCCATGCATTGGTATATGCTGCGGACTGGCTACCTAAGCAGCAACTCTGCAGAAAAGGACTTGGAGGTTACAGTGGACAGTAAGCTGAATATGAGCCAGCAGTGTGCCCTCGTTATGGAGAAGGGTAACACCGTACTGGGCTGCATTAGTTGTAGGCCTGTGTGAAGTGGCTAGTATTTGGTTCGGACTCAGATTCGGCCGATTTGTGGGACAGTGATTCGATTCGGTGATTTGAATCACTGTCCCAAATCAATTCAGCCGAATCTGATTCAGAGATTCATCTGCAGTTGACTCAGCCAAGTCTCCAAATCGGCCCCATTCCCCGCCCACTCTCTTAGCCCTGGCAATGACGGCCCTGCCTGCCCCAGCTGCCGGCACTTCGGAAAAAGCCCCAGCTCACCTGGTGCTGCTGGGCAGGGGTGGGGGAGGGCT
>NW_017728950.1:45498115-45504039 GCF_001723895.1 Crocodylus porosus
AGCTCTGGCGCTTTAAGAAATAAAAACCTGAGAAAAACCTGAGGACCTACTGTTCCTGACCAGCGGGATGGCAATCCCTGCTGCCCCGAACCACGTGGAGGGCTCTGCACGAACCTCCCTGAAGCCCTGAGGCTACTGCAGGACCTGGTGAGTCCTGGGGTTTCTCTTTTTTTCTTAAAGGGTCAGAGATGGGACAGGTGGGGGTTGGGGGCTCATTCAGAACCCCCCACACAGCATAGGGCAGTGGGGGGCAGCAGGGATTGCCCCCCACACAGCAGTACCCAGTGAGTGGGGGGGGGTTAAAGCACTGGGAGCTGGGGCAGGTGGGGCAGCCATGGGTTGGGAGCTGGGGGAGTGGGTGGGGATCAGGTGGCTGGGGAAGTAGGGAGGGATCCACCCATGGTCCCCCCCCGCCCTCCTTCAGCCCCGCCTCCCCTGCCCCTACTTACCAGCTCCGAGTTGGCTCCAGCGGACAGGGACTGCCTGAATCGTTGAAGGTCTCTGAATCTTTTCCTTTTTATTGGTCCCTTGATTCAGTTCATATTTGCAGATTCAGCCACTGAATCGGGCCAAATCTTCTCTGAATCAAATCAGTTTCACACAGCCCTAATTAGTAGGAGTGCTGCCAGCAGATTGAGGGAAGTGATCCAGCCCTTTATTTGGCACTGGTGAGGCCACACCTGGAGTATAGTGTCTAGTTTTGGGCCCCCCACTACAGAAAGATTGGGGATAAATTGGAGAGAGTCCAATGGAGGGCAACAAAAATGGTTAGGGGGCTATGAGCAGAGGCTGAGGAACCTGGGCTTATTCAGTTTGGAGAAGAAAAGACTCAAAAGGGATTTAATAGCAGCCTTCAACTACTAGAAGGGTGGCTCCAAAAGGAATGGAGCTAGGCAATTATTTCAGCTGGAGAGCCACTTAACCAATTTTGGTGAGCTGTCAAGGGCCACGTGGGTAGCCTTGCCCCTTCACATTTGCTCTGCCCCCTGGTCTCCATCTTGGAACCTGAAGTTCTGCCCCTAACCCCTGCCACAGGAAGTTCCTCCCCTTGCACCTCCCCTGAAATACTCCTTATGGGAGGGAAGTGTTGAAATTTTGAAACCAGAAAAAAAAAAATCATACACTAAAAGTCAAACCTACTAAATATATATTACAACAAATGTTTTTGTCATGATTGATATTTGTGTAATGTGTATAGAGGTGATTACATAATAGGACTGTGCAAAATTTAACCTGGTGTTTCATTTTGAAGCTGTTTCGATGCATTTTGAGCTCGAAACAGCGAAATCAAAGTGAAACAAAAGCCTTCAAAACAGCTTTGAAATGAAACAAGGGCACTCAAAATGTTTTGACACTTCAGAAACATTTTGAGTTTCAAAGCCAGGCTTACTTGGCATCAGCGCGGGTCCCAGCCAGTAGCACCAGCCTCCTGTGATCTGGCAGGCAGATCGGGGGCTCACCCACACTCCCAGGAGGGCTGCAGGGGCTATGCTGGACTGCTCCCGGGGCTGCACAGGGGCTCTGCTGGACTGCTTCTGCCCCCAGTTGGCCCCCAGTTGGCCTGCTGGATCACATGAGGTTGGTGCTGCTGGCTGAGATGGTGCACCCAGCACCAGGAAGATTAGTGCTGCTCATCTGGCAGGCAGATCGGGGGCCCGCCTACACCCTCAGATCGGATCTGGTATGGGGCCCAGGGGAAAATTGGCTCATGAGGGGACCTGCCTCTGCCCCAGGATAGGGGCAGTTCCCCGTATGAGTTGATTTGCCGTGGGCCCTGCACCCTTTTCCGGTCGGCTCTGGTGTGGGGACCCAACACCACCCTAGGATCAGGGAGGAGGCGGGTTCCCTCATGAGCTGATTTAACCTGGGAACCAAACCCTCCTCGGGTTGGCTCTGGTACAGGGCCTGCGGCAAATCAGCTCTTGCGGGGACCCGCCCCTATGATCTCAGGATGGGGGTGGGTTCCCGCATAAGCAGATTAGCCCTGGGCCCCACCTACCACTGGCCCCAGGTGGCACAACCATCCTCCTGTCATCTGGCAGGCAGATTGGAGGCCTGCACCCCTAGGAGTAGTCCAGCACAGCCCCTGCATCCCTCCCAGGGGTGCGTGCAGGCCCCCCAGTCTGCCTGCCAGACGACAGGAAGCTGGTGCTGCCATCTGGGACCAGCAGCAGCACTGATCTTCCCGGCACTAGGTACAGAACAGCCTATGGGCGAAACATCAAAACAGCATCGAATCAGCAAAAGAGTTTTGATGAAATGAAATGGAACAGTGTTTTTGAAATGAAACAAAACTCAAAATGAAACACCGTCCCATCAAAATGTTGAAATGGAAGCAAAAAAACTGCTCTGATACTAGAAATAGCTTGATTCCATGTTTAGTTTTGGCTTTTATGAATAAACTCCATTTTCTAGTTTTCCCTTATTTACAAAAGTTATTTCCAGCCACAGGCATGAATGGTCTTAAGTGATAATGTGTATCTTTACACGGATAGGGTATCTGAGCAGACACCAGTCTAGCTGTTTGGAAATTCCTGCTTTCACCACAATTGTCTCTGGTAATATTTGACTTATTCACATGACAAAATTTTTTCTCTCAATCCCAAAGTGCTTCATCAAGGTGATAGTTGTCATTATCCACATTTTGTAAAGAACTGACTTGCCCAAGGTTATATATAGTAAGTAGATGGTAGAGGCAAGACAGAAACTAAGTTTTGGGACTCCAGGTGGCTGAAAAAGAAGGATTTTTGACTTGTGGGACATTTCAGTTTTCTTTTTAGTCTGGTTTTGATCCAAACTGGACCAAGAAAGAATTTCACATGTAACAGAAATTCCAAGAAAACTGTATTTTGTAAACGATTAGCAGGTATTTTTAAAACAAAATATGCTCTTTGGATTCAGCAGAAGTTCATTAAAAAGGAGCCTTATATGAGGCTAAAAAATGAACCTGTTTCTGTGCTCAGGAGGAACAAGCACAATGCCCAAATATAATGCTGTTCTTCCTACCAGAGCAACCACAGAGCTTCACCAGTCAAACCCACTGGTGGTACTTGGTGCTTAACCATGAACGTGAACCATTTGGGATGTAGCCCTCTTGGGAGTTATACCATCAACAGATGTTTGTAGTGCCACCGATTACTACTCTTAGGGAAGACTAGTCTCTACGTACCATCAAACTAATAAGAGTTCAGACAAGAAGAGGAAAGTGAAACCTAACCAAATATTCATGCCAGCAGCATAACTTCCTTCTCTGTCCAACTCAACCCATTTCTATTTCTATTGGGCAAAGGATTCTTTCTACCCTTCTTATTCTACTACCGCTCTCCTGTGAAATATGAATTTTCATTTCTGCCTTGGAGAATTTACAATCTTTGCTCTCTCCTATGTCTGATGAAGGGTGTGTGCCCAAAAGCTTGCAAATAAATAAACTAATTTGTTTGCAAATATCAAGTTGGTCTAATAAAAGATATCACCTCTTCCATGAGTTTTGATTCTTTTCTACTCTTCTTACACCTCCAGCCAGGTCTAGCCTGCAAACTTACCATGCCCAACAACAGCTCTGTCAAAAATAGCACTATTCGGTGGAGATTGCCTCCTCAACCAGAAGACAATATTAGCTCTTTCGTGACACTGGAAATTACCCTGCTCCACCCTAATTACCCTGCCCACAGCAACACCCAAAGCAGTGCTTGCAAACAGAATCATCCAATTTTATCATGTTTATTGTCACCCTTATGACTTTAAAATATTGCTATTTACTGAGTTTATCTTGCCAATGGAATATCTGCTTTTGATTACTATATCCCAACTATAAGCCAGAATTTTATAAACTAGCAATTGGATCTCAGTTATGTCCCAACAGTATTTTTAACTTGTCTAGGTCCTTCTTTATTACTTCCCTACCTACATACCTAATTCCACACTTGACTTTCCCCTATTTAACCTGTAGATTTAAGTAGGGCCCTATTTATCTTCAGCCAAACTATGATGTTATTTCTACAGCTGTTTGAAATCTCAGTGGAGAAGCATACATTCTTACTACAAAACACTGTGTCTGCCAAGATCAGCTGCAGTGATGCAGAAAGAAATCTGAAATACCATAAGTATATTCTTGTGATACCAAACATGCACAGGCACTCTTTGCATTTACATAGGTTAGTGAATTGTTTGCAGAAGTCACCAAAAGCAACTCAGCAAACATGACAGCTGAGTATATTTCCAAGTATTTCTGTTTTTAATTTATGTTATTACCCCTACTATTCTGTTTTCAAACAGGGAACTTTGAATTACTTATGAATGTTATATTTCAACTCATGAAAATCCAATTAATAAATAAAGATGTGATATCTAAAAAATCTGGCATAAAGGATAGCTTACCTCAGTACGCAAATCTCAGTCTCCAGGTGTGGAGAGAACAGTGCTTTCTTTTTCTACTGAAAAAGAATCTCAGCACTGAAATTAACTTGCAGGATGACACTATGCATCTCCTCTAAACCACTCTTTCCATCCATATATAATGCATTGTAAGCCAAAAAATTGCCTCAGGGTGAGACAAAGATCCATACTTCAAGCAGTGCCTTTTGTTGCAGCACCTTTCTAAGCTGGTCTCCAAAGTGCTAGCTTCCCCTCACCTCCCCTGAGCATTGCTTCTGTGATGTGAAGAGGCAGGGGACAGACAGATAGAGGCCCCTGCAGCGAGGGACAGAGTGCCACAGAGGTAGGAGCAGGGGTAAGTTGAGTGGAGCTCCAGCTGGGTGGGTGATGGGAGGATCAAGCCCAGACAGCTTGTCTGGGGGAGTGGGGAACAGACGGACAGACTCCCGCCACTGTGCACACCCCAGAGGAGGATACATGCCTGCCCATCTGTGTATGGCAGAGGCAGCTGCCGTTGCAGGCTAGGCTTTGCACCCCAAGCCCTGCTGCAGCCCACCCAGAAGCGGCCTGACACCATGTGGGTCCTGCCACTGGGCGGGCAGGGGACGAGGCTCAGCCCAGTGACAGGATGCACGTAGTTTTGGGCCGCTCCTGGGTGGAATGCAGTGGGGCTCAGGGTACAAGCTAAGCCTCCGACAGCATGCGCCTCCATGGGGGGGCATATGCCCCCTCCCCCCACACATGCCAGGCAGTGGGGGGCAGCTGCAGCAGCTGCGAGGGAGGAAGGAAGTGGGGCTGGAGCAGGGGCAGGCCCTGCACAGCTGGGCCACAGGACGGAGCTGCAAGTGGCTTGTCCAAGGGCCGTGGGGGGGGCACGCACCCCAGGAGGGCATGGGGGGTGCATACCCCTGAATCTGCATGCCGGCTGTCACTGCAGGCTGGGGTGTGCTGGGAGTGGGGCTATTTGGGGGGCTTCAGGCATGTTAAAATTGGCTCTAGCCCCCCCTCACAGTACCACCGCCATCCAGCCTGACTGCAGTGCAGCCCAAACCACTGCTATGAAGAGTGCAGCATGGCCATCTCCTTCCTCTGCTGCCACCCCCACCTCCTAGGATATGCATGGAGGGGGGCAGGCTGGGGCTGGAAGGCAGCACTGCACTCTTCACAGTGGTGGTCTGGGCTGCGCTGCTTTAGGCAGTGGAGGTGCTGGGAGGGGGGCTATGGTGAATTTTCAGGCGCCTGCAGCCCTCCAAGCAGCCCCACTCCCAGTGCTGCCCAGCGCACCCAAGTCGCAGCTTGCAACAGCAGCTGGCCCAGCCAGTGTGCAGATCTGGGGACACGTGCCCACTGTACCCTCCCAGGGTGCATGCCCCATCCTCCCTGCAGCCCTCAGAGAAGCCGCTCACAGCTCTGTGCTGCACACCACCTGTGCAGGGCCTGCTTCTGCCCCACTCCCACCCTCCCTCCCACTGGGGGGGAGGCAGAAGGAAGCCTGAGCAGTGAGAAAGGAAGTGGGATCTGCCCCCCCATGGCCCTTTCCCCTCCTTCCA
>NW_017728950.1:45504139-45540883 GCF_001723895.1 Crocodylus porosus
CCAGACTTACTTACTGGGGTAGTTTCCCCCAAATAATTTTTTCTTTCTCTGCCCTGATCTGCACCCCCCCCATTCCCTCCCTACAGACAATCTGCTGGATGGGGGGGGGGGGCACGCATAGTAGATCTTGGGTTGCTTTTAAATGACAAAGGTGATCTCTTACTTAGAGGTTGGAGACCACTGTCCTACACATACTACTGTAATGTGAACAAAAAAAAGCAATGCAGCCAGGCAGTTTCGTAACAGTTGAGTTTATTTGCAAATGCCAGCACCTCACTGCACAATAGCAGTTCATATCCTAGGATGTTCATAATATGTATCCAGAAACCGCTTCTACACTACTTTGTCTGCAACTTCAAAAAGAACCCAATAAAAAAACCAAAAAGAAATCACTGCAGAAACACTTCCTGTGTAGTCCAAGTGTTTCCTCCTAGATTTTACTTTCAATGTTATATTTATCTTCTAAGATTGACACAGTTGCTAGTGCTCCATCATATTCTTGAGCAACATTTTTCTTCCTGATTCCACCATTTATTATAATTTGTCTATCAAATTGTTTATGCTTCCTGTCATTTTCCATTGCAATCCAACCAAACCAACAATAGCATTGATTATGTGCATACAGAGAAGTGGCTTGTCGCATCAATTCCTGGAGGCAGTCCTTGTAGGTGCATAACAGAATAAAGAAGTTGACTTTGCATGATGCAGGTGGCTTTGTTTCCTTCTGATGTTTAATTTCTTTGGATAAGAAAGTGCTGCTAGAAGGGATTTTACAAGGTCATGTAGTTCAGTCCCCTGCTCAAGGCAGGATAATCCCTGACTCAGTCATCCCAGTCAAGTGTCTGTCCATCCTGCTCTTGAAAACTTCCCAGGATGTAGATTTCACAATTTCTCTAGGCAGTCTGTTCCAGTGTTTGATCTCCCTCATAGTCAGAAAGTTCCTTCTGATAGCCAACCTACATTTCCCCTGCTACAGCTCGCTCCTAGGCCTGAACCTGTTCTGAAATTGCAGTTTAATGAAAGGCCCATGAAAATGAAATAGTTAATGGTGATGTGCTGAAGTGAAAAAAATGTCCTCTCCAGAAGGAAATTATATATATTTATTAAAAATGGTGTTTCAAAAACTTGCTCAAATCAACTAACATTTATTAAACTACAGAACAATTTAGGTTAAACACCATTTGAAAACACATTTAACTATCTTCATTTCAAAAGTATTTATCGGTAGGGTCACACTATGTGGATTTTTGGGGAGCACTGGATCTGCAGCTGAATAAAGGCATGACCTGTGACCTAGCAGAGCTGCTGACCACGAGGCAGAATAATAGCTAAGCCATTTGCTTATGCTAAATAACCATCTTAACTGTGTCAACCATTTTCTGAGGAAAAGCAGCAAGTGAATCTGTGCGAGTCTGTGTGCTGTGAATGAGGTGACGTTTTAGGAATGTGGAAGATGGTACAAAATGAGACAGAAAAAGATTGGAATGTGAAAAACAGCACATAATTGGTAACAGAATCCGAGATGAACATATGCGAAAAGGCGAATGGTGATTGGTGAAGAAGCCTCCAGAAGCTTCTAGGTTTTGGTCAAAGTCCAAGTCCTTGACTGAAGAAAAGAAGTCAACGCCTTAGACATTCGCTCATAGCAAAAAGACATGTAAATGAATAAAATGCATAGCCAATTCCATGCTAATCAAATAAACAGAGGAGGAGCTTGAGATGGGAGGAGAAATGGGTGGAACACAGGAGTAAGGGTAGAATGAATATTAATGAGCATAAACCCAAGTGTATAAGTGTGGGGAAAAACTATTGTTCAGTGCTGCTCCCCATGTTCATAGACTGAGCGTCTGTGAGGGAGCTTGCCTGAAGCTATCTCCATACTGAATAAAGCTGTTGAGAGCAATGTGTGCTGGTGTTTGCTCCCTGCCTGCTCTGGCTAATGAGTACCAGGATCCACGAACAATTGGACTGTCGTCTCCCTAGTCGTTGGGTGCCACATGGAGTCAGGGTCTAACATCTATTGGCTCACATCAGCTACAATTCTACTTTGAAAATAATATATCTCATTGGGAAATGCTATCCAAGGTTGTTTTACTTTATACAAAGGCACCTGTGGCCTTCACTACAGACCAAAGAATGCTATCCAATTCCAAACTTATCCTATGGGATGTCTTAAATGTCAGCTGAAAGGAAAAAACTGCAAAGCAACTCAAACTAAGCCAACATATTACTCAACAGACAAATGGTGTTCAGTTCCGGTGCTACAGGAATAAGACATCTATCTTCAGTGGGAAAGAAAACTTTTATGGGACCTTTAAACAAGTATCTTCAGATGCCTCTGAATGAGATGCTACTGATTCTTATTACAATAGTCTTACACACACTTCTAGGCATTGAAAGCATGACCCTATTTACATTTAAAATCAAGGTAATGTTTCTGGGGTCTCTATAACTAATCATAACAATCATTTAATCATTCAAACCTGTTTTAGATACAGAGGAAGATTTTAACAGCTGGATGACTTGCACGGAATTAAGTTTCAGAGATGGCAGATGCTTAAACTATAATCACAGCGCTTATCAACAAACAGAGGACTCCAAGCGACACACCAGAGTAGGCAACCTTGAAGAATGGATATTTATACCTGTGAAGTATTTTACATTACTACATTGTTATACTAATTACAAACAAATACTACAATAAACTTCACAGTTGTGATAACAAATATTTATTTTTGAAACTAAGCCCACTGTTTCTCTATCTAGAAATATAATATTAAAAAGAGGAAATTCTGAGGTATGTTCCAAATTCAGGACAGTGTTCTCTGCCTTGGATGCACTTCTTACCACACATTCAAGACCATGTTAACTGACAACGCTACCTAATTTCCAGGTGTTTGTGTATTCTTGATGAAAAAAAATATGCATTTGTAATAGAAATTTACAAATTCCTACACATGATTAACAAAGGCAATTTTCTTCACAACAATCTTGAATAGTTATGTGTAATCCATAGTTCCAGAAGAGTATGATTCTTTGCCCAATGGCAATAAAAATTCAACAATATCCTAATATATTACTAAGGATTTTGGTTTCGTTTAAAAATCCAAAATCCTCTGATAAAAAACCCAAAGCCATGTTTTTCTGCGATTAAAACGAAACATCACTACATAATATAGTATCAGCTGAACGCAATATTTTATTAATATTTACAATTTTAAAGCAATTTGGAAGCCTACCAGCTCTTCAATCATTATAATAAAATTCTATATACCTATACATTTTAGCATTTGATTTTGGGTTTTTTTTAAATCATAGCAAAGTCAGAGCCCCTTCTGCCCGCTTCGCTCTCCAGGGCATGGGTAGAGCAGCAGCTGTTCTCCCACACTGCTTTGTGGCTCTGAGCAGCCCTGATATGCTGTTGCCCCTCACTCTCAACCCACAGCTCCCACCCCACGCAAGACCTGCCTGTGCCTTTCGCTCCAGACCCACATTCCCCCATCCCTGCTGGTGCCTTTGGCTCCTGACCCACAGTCACCCACTCTGAGCCCTGTTCGTGGCCCTCACTCCTGAAGTGCTGCTCCCTGGCCCTGCTGGTGCCCCTCACTCCTGATCCACAGCCCCCTGGCTCTGCTGGTGCTCCTCAAGCCCATGGTCTGAGGTCCCCTAACACCCCCCCCAGCCCTGCTGATGCTCATCACTCCCAACCTACTGGCCCCCCACCCCCAGCCTGCAAGGAAGGAGTGGGTGTGTGGGGATGGGGGATGCAGGAAAGGCAATATGTCAGCGGAGTGAGGAGTATAGAGGACATGTGGAGGGTGTGGGGGGACCCCAAGGCAACATGTGTGGATGCTCATGCCCCCCCGAGATTTCTGCACCCAGAGCAGGGCATGAGGCTGCAGCCTGGCTGGACCAGCTAAAGGCAGGAACTGCCTCCACAGCCCAGCAGGTAGGACCTGGTGTAGAAGGGAGCGCTGCATCATCATGGACACTGAAGTGAGGTGTGGCGGCAATGTGGATGTCTTCCTCTGGCTGCTGCTGGGCAGGCAGGGGGAGTTGCACCTTTGTGATGATTCCTGTACTGGGTTCTGCCCACTGGGCCATGGAGGCAACTCCTGCCTGGAGCTGATCTGGCCAGGCTGCAGCCCCGTGTCCCACTATGGATGCAGAAATCTGGGGGGCCCTTCACGTAACACCCCCCCATATAGCCTGTGCCCCCCACACCAATAGACTTACCTACAGGGAGCTGCGGAAGCTGTTCTCCACCACACTGCCTGGCTGCCCCCTGCATGTGTGCACACACGTACACCTGGTATTCCCTGCCCCTCACTCCCCCAGCCCCAAACAGCCCATTGCAGACTGAAACACTGCCAGTCTGCAAAGGGGAACCTGTGGTTTCCTGGGTTTTTCTCCTTTAAAGGAGAAAAATCCATGAGTTTTTTTTCCTTTAAAAGGAGAAAAATCTGGGTTTTGCCACATTTTTTCCATGGCAAACAGAAAACCCAGATCCCTGATTATGATAGTATTATTTGGTATTGCTCAACAAATCAGATAAAGTTATTGATAAAAATAGATTTCACACAAACAAACAGGTGTTTAGATGTCCAGGTCATTGTAAATTTTATTTAAAGAAAAAAAAAAGGTATAAGGTCTTCATGCAACATGTGGTTGGATCTTAAATAATCATGACAGCAAAAGTAATTAAGGAAAGCACTAAATACGGACTTTAGTGGACATACAAAAAAACTCAACATTATAGGTTACATTAAATACTTTCCCAAAATACTGCAGCAGCCAAGACATAGTGATATGCCTTACATGGGCATAGGAATGTAATTTAAAAAATCACACAAAAACAACCCATTTCCTTTAAATTCATTGAGCAAGACAAAAGCAACGTTCAACTTCACACACTGATTTTACACAGAATTTCTATATAGTACCTTCACTTATTGAAATAGCAAAATTTAGACATTTCCTTTATTTGGTAAACAATTATATGGTAAATCTTCATTACATGTTTTCCTTGATTTTACCTGGAGTAGTCATATTATTTAAAAGAGGGCAGGTTTGGCACTTTTATACTGATGTCACCAATATTAATATTTCTTGGGATCTCTGGAAGATTCATATTCTTTACAGCTGACACAGCCCGTGCTGGGGCTCCTGCTAAACCAGCCTGTATATAGAAGTAAAAAAAAAAAAAAAATACAACTCAGGTGAAGCCCATCACAACAATCACCACCACACACAGAGAAGAGTTATGTTAAAATTATTTTCAGGGTTATAAGATTAGAAAGATCAGATGACCGTTTCAGTTGGAATGAAATGAGTTCTTTGGAGTACTGAACTGGGAAGTAGAAATGGTTCAAACCATTCTAATAAAATGGATACATGTTGTGCCAGCTTGATGAGAAATATGAGGGGAGGAAAAATCCCAAACCGTATAATATGCAGATTGTAAAACAAATAGCATATAGTTACTTAAAGTCAATAGGCTGTCTCTGATTTTTTACTGATCCCAAAGAGAGCTGCTTATATGGCACACAACTTCAGTGGCTATATCTAGACTGCAAATTACCATGCTTTGTATCAGAACTTTAATCACACTGTTCTAACTTCAAGAATGCTACATCACCCCTAACCAGAAGTAGCACAGCACAGTACTGCTCAGTGGGCATGTCTACACTAGATGCTTACTGTGCAGAAACCTAATAACACTGTGTAGTACCATGCCAGGCAAAAACCATGCTACTGCGCAGTGTTATTAGACTACTGCGCTGTCAGCGTCAAAACCCATGTGCTGGCACTACCACACAGTAGCACAAGTTACTGTGCATTGAATTAGTACTTGGTTAACCAAGTACTAAACTTAATGTCCAGTAACTA
The DNA here is from genome assembly GCF_001723895.1 of Crocodylus porosus. NCBI lineage: Eukaryota > Metazoa > Chordata > Crocodylia > Crocodylidae > Crocodylus > Crocodylus porosus. Next base: position 45,510,029 of record NW_017728950.1, read on the forward strand.
GGAAACATTAACGAACGTGTAGACACGCCCAGTGTCAATGTGCTCCCAGCATCACGTGGACATGGGTACACTACACCTTACTAGTAAAGGATGTGGGTGGTTGCACAGATGCGAGACAGCAGTGTGGTTGAGGGTGCTGCTGCTGCTACATGTGCAGCCTGGACGTGGCCAATCATCCATCACAGACGCTGGAAATTCGTGAGCATATCAAAACGTAAACATACCTTAATTTTACTGGCTGTGTCAAGTCAAACGTTACTTGTGTTTATTTTGCATTATTTTTTTCTGCTCTGGAATTTAATCAGTTGAAGCCATTAGCCTTTCTGGAAATCTATAAGGACATTTTGCAACTGATTTTAATTATGACTGCCTTTTGGACAAAACAGCTGAAAAGCCTGCATGCATGGATTTGTAATAGAAGTGCTGCCAAAAATAGTTTTCAAGACACCTAAAAGGGATATATAGAATCATCATCCATTGACAGTTTCTAAATCTAGATGTTCCAGGTTGAAATAAATATATTATATTAAAACACTAATTAAAAGTAAGTTACTATTGTATTTTCTCATGTGAAGAAAACTAAAGCTTAAACAGTAATTTTCCCCTAAGTAAAATACTTCTTTGTGCATAAGGCCCAAATTAGCAACAAAATTCCCCAAATATATTTAGAATAACGTATGCATCGTTATGTTAAGTTTGCAACACAAGAAACAGTTATACAAAATGTCTGGCTGTTCTTGCTGATATTAAGAGTTTGTAAAATGATTTTAAAAGCAAAGCTACTTGAAAAGATAAAGTTTAGTATTACAAAGGTAGAGAAAAGGCAGTAACTTTTTATTTTAATGCTTAAGTTTATGTTTAATATAAAACACTTATTTTTTAAATTAATCCTTACATAGGCACTTTTCAAAACTGAATGATTTTACACAGCAGTAATCTGATATATTTTTACTTGGGGGGATTAAAATAATAGAAATAATATAAACAAACTGCAAGAAAAAAAATCTAGTAAGAGCACTTCAAAACAGGCAAAAGTTTAAAACTGCAAAAACGGAAGTTAAGTACCATCTTGTTAAGGATTCAGGATAAGTAAGTATATATACAGAGACTATCATTCTGAATAAACAACACAGCAAGATAAAAAGGAATAACGATCTGCTGGAGAAGCCTCCAATTATCAGATGCTTTTGTAATTATGCATTATTCAAAGCATAATGTATATTTATGATTTCAAAAGGAATTTTTAAACAGTTGCAGGATGCAAAAATTAGCCTCAGGAGCATGTCTGACTGGGACTGGTATACAAAAATCATATTGCAATGCAGCACCCAGATTTAAAAATGGATTGAAGAATGCGTTTACCCTTTGCTGCTCTTTTATGAAAAATGAAGTTGACACCAGGTTTTCGTCCAACCCTATCCAGATTATTTAGCAACAAAAAGATAACACTGCCTTATCAAAACAAGAGCCAGGACAACCAAAACTTGTGAAGGATTAAACTGCCAGTTCTGGTCCAGCCCCTTTATTTCAGGTATTAGGGTAAGAGAGCCGTGAAAGACCTAGAATCTATGGCTGTGCGAAGTTTCGGGTGCTGATTAGATTCGGCCCGATTCAGCGGCCAAATCTCCGAATTGAATCAGGGGACCAATTAAAAGGTCCAAGTCAATCCAGAAAAAATTCAGAGAGCTTTGGCGATTTGGGCAGTCCCTGGCTGGCTGCAGCAAGGAGCTGGACCCGGACTCCATACTGGTAAGTAGGGAGCAAGGGGGGAGCTGGAGGAAGGAGAAGGGGCGCTTTGAAAAAAAAGCCCGACACTCACCAGCTCCTGCCCAGTGGGGGGCAATCCCTGCTGCCCCCCACCATGTGGAGACTCTGCCACGAGGCCCCCGACCCCTGCCCGCTCTCCCAGCCCCCTCACCCCCAGCTGCCCTGCCCAGCCCCAGCTCCTGGTTGTTTAAAAAAAGCCCCTAATTCACCGGGTGCTGCCAGGCGGGGGTTGATCCCTGTTGCCCCCCACCATGTGTGGGGCTCTGCCACAAGTCCCCTGACCCCCACCCAATCTTCCAGACCCCCATGGCTGCCTGGCCTGCCCTAGCTCCAGGACCTTTAAAAACAAACAAACAAAAAAAAACGAAACAAAAACCCTGGTCTCACTGGATGCTGCAGTGGCCTCAGAGCTTTTGGTGGCCCATACAAAAGCCCCCCTATGCAGCGTGGGGCAGTGGGGATCACCAACCTGCCACCCCCTTGCCGGGCAGGAGCTGATGAGTACAGGGGGTTTTTTTGTTTTTTTAAAGGGCTAGGAGCTGGGGCAGGCAGGCAGCCATGGAGGGAGGGGCTGGGAGAGCAGGTGGGGGTCAGGGCGCTGGCGGAGTAGCCCCCACATGGAGTGGGGGATTGCCCCCCCCCCCCACCAGGCAGGAGCTGGTGAGTGCCGGGCTTTTTTTTTCTTTTCAAAGCGCCGGGAGCTGGGGCCAGGACGGGCAGCTAGTGAGAGTGAGCAGGGGGTGGGGCCTGTGCGATCTGCAGATTCAGATGATTCAGCAGCAGCTGAATCTCTGAATCAGATTTGGCCGAATCCGAAGTGAACACTAGCCACTTCGCATAGGTCTACTAGAATCCGGCACAGGAGGATTACCCCCAACACAGACAGGCAGGAAGTCCTGAGCCTGCCTTTCAAGGAGCCCTGATAAGCTGATTGTAGGAAATGCAACAGAACTGGAAAGCTCATGTCAAGGGTATTGCAGCAACACTGGAGAGTATGGACTGTGATGCAGTGCACTGGCAATCAGCACAGATGGTAATCACTTAAGCAACCCTCTGAGGTTGTCTCAATTATTCTGGGTAGTGTGAAGTAGCCTAGGATAATACTGGTGCAAAAAGAGGCTTGAAGTCACCTACTGTTGGGCTGAGAGGCTCAGCAGAGCTATCACCCAGAAAGAACAGCAGAAGTTTTGGGCCTTGGCCTCACCTTTTTTCTGGCAGACTTCATGGCTATCTTAGTCCCCACCCTTCCCCAGAGAAGAAGTCATGATCTAATATTACTAACACAAAACAAAAAATACATATGCACACTCCACAACTTTGTGTCATAAGAGAACAGCAGCAGGTGCAGCATTTTCCTTTTTTTTTTTAAAAAAAAAAACATAATTCACATAATATGTAAGGCACTAATTTTAAAGCTTCCTTTGAAAATTTTGAATGCTCAAATACTTGCTGAGACAGTATTACCAAAATCTGTCAATTTCCTCTATTTAACTTAGCTTCTCTCTTCCTTTTTTCTTAAAGGCAATATTCAGTAACAGGGAAAAATCCTTTAAGCAATTCCAAAAATGGGACAACGTAAACTGTTTTCCATATAGAAGCAGCAAATAATGCTAAAGCAGCAATAAAAACAATACTGTTCAAAACTGAACCAATGAGAAACCAATGAAATACTGTACGTGATGGACATGGTCCAGATAGGCATGGTTAGTAATTTAAAATAGCAGAGTCTTCTAGGTGACTAGGATGGAGATCCTTTATCCTAAATTTAATGAAGGTTAGGGTACAGGCAGAACATACTCTAATTTAATGAAGGTTATTTATTTTTCTTAAAATGTACACATGAAACCTTGAATATAAGTATATCTAACTTGACCTACCCGTAGCTATGCTCTTTATAGAGGGCATACTCACTCCCTGCTTCCCACCCCAAGAAAATGGAAACAATTAAAAAAATATTTAAAATATGAATATTCTGCCTCAAAATCCCCCAACCAAACAGCCAAGAGATAACCACACGCTTGGTTCAACTTCATCTGACAGTTTTGGTTTATACTCTAAGACGGGGCGGGCAATTATTTTGGGCAGTGGGGCCACTTACTGAGTTGTGGCAAGCCACCGAGGGCAGCATGATAGGCAGCCCAGGGCAGATAAATATTAAATTTTCTAAATTTTTTAGGGGCCTTGTGGGCCAGAGAGAATGGCCTGGCGGGCCGCATCCGGGCCGTGAGCTGCATTTTGCCCACCCCGATCTAAGAGGATCCTTGACAGAAGTGCCAAGGCATTCCATTATTGCCCCTTTCCAGTAAGCCAGAGAGTTTCCATAGTGGAAGAGAAGGATACATCCATTAGACACTCCAATGAATATACAACCTCATACCCTTTTCTTCTGTGGTTCTCCTCTTTTTTAAACTTTTTTGTGATTTGATATAAACAGTGCATTTACAGAGGGGAATGCCCTGCTATCACAACCAATGTCACAACTTTATAAAGCACAAGACATTGTCATTAAGTACCTCTAAGATAAATCAGAAAGTGTCTGAAAGTTGCTACATTAATTTAAAAATAAGTAATCTAAAGTGAAAGTGTTTCTTTTAAGTGCTTGCATTACCTTGACATATATTGACTTAAAATCAGCAGACTTTTATTGATGCTTATTATGTAAACTGCTATTTATCTATCAATCCTGCTGCAAAGAGTAAACTAAATTTACATTTGACAAAGGATAGGTACCATAAGAAATATTTCAAAATCAATTTGTTCACAGCAGATTTTCTACAGGTACCTGATGAAAAATAGTTACTTTAATATTGTACAGTATAACTTTCAACTGCCTTCATTATCCCATACTTCAGTATAAATGTCAGTGGGGTGCAAGAAAAATCGTACCACTTTAAAAAATATGTAGCAAGCCTTAAACATGCAGTGAACGATGAATATTCACAGCAAGCAAATGACCTAAGCAAGTGAAAATGAAATTTCTCAAGCATGTTCATGAAGCTTTAGAAGTACTGTACAAACTTGCATACAGCTGGTATCACAATGAACCAAACACCATATTACCCCCCAGCTGCTTTGCATTCTCAGTTTCACTGTTAAAGAAACTAGGTACTTTGATCCTGAAATATTTGATGTTTCAACTGTTTATTCTCAGCCACTGCAAGAACAGTTTGTACACTTGATAATATACTTAAAGGCTTGTGGCTTTTACATGAATTGTAAAAACCACAATAAAAAAGTAAACTGAATGTCGTTTGTAAAAACAAAGCTAGGGAATTCTGTTGATTAACACTAATGTAAATTTTCCTTCTCTCACTTGCTCTCAAATGAGAATTTTGAAATGTCATTATTTTACTTAGGTCATTACTAATAGAGAAGATAAAAGTTGCTTATGTTTCCTTTTACAGTCATCTTTCCTGATAATCCTATTAATATAGTACATGAAAATGTCCCCCCAAAAAATCAACCAAAAAGGTTGATAACACCCATTTTTATAAAGGAGTGGTTTTAAACCAGGGTGCTGAGAGACGACCCCCACCCCCCTCCCACTGGCTCAGAGCTGCTGCTGAGGCAGTGGCCAGGTAAGACTGCACTGCATGCTCCTCTTATTAGGGCTCTCTCTCCAATAAGCTTAAAGCAGACAGGAGAGCTGCCTCAGACTGCAGCTCTTTCTGGGCCACCTCTGCTATCCCCTATCCCCGACAAAACACTCCTCTTGGAAACAGAAGTGTGCAGCACAGTTCTGGAAGATGCTGGGCAGGGCTGGACCAGGAAGGGCAGGAATACAAGCTTGCTCTCCTGCCTGCTTTAAGCTAATCAGAAAGCCCTGCTACAAGAGGAGCACATGCTCATGCCACAAGCCTGCCCAGTCTGGCTGTGCAGAAGGCATGCAGGTCCATGGGTGGATCCAGAATTCTGCAACAGGGGGTGTGACAGCAGCAACCTGCACTGCAGTAGTGGCTCCTAACCTTCCAACCCCTCAAAGTCAGCACTGGCAAAACGTGCTGCACGAGCAGCAGCAGGGGACTTGAATCCCCTCCCCTCCACTTTCCCTCTGTTCTTAGCTGCACACATTCCCTCCCCTCCCCTGCTTACCAATGCTGCTGTCCCCAGCTGAGCTGGGAGAGGGCAGGTTCAAGAACCAATCTTGCCCTGCTGCAGCTGAACTGTACATGGACCCAAGCTCAGCTAGACAAAGCAGTGGCAGCAGGTGGGTCCCCTTCCCCCTTGCCTGCTCCTGGACCGCCACAGAACACCAGAGGGATCGGGCAGGGAGAAGGGAGCTGCCTGCTGCTGCTGCCACTGTGCCTAGCTGAGCCCTGCTCCATGAGGAGCCTGGCTGGAGTGAGAAAGGGCAGCTCTGAAAACTTCCTCTTCTACCCTGGGGCAACTGGAGATAGTAGTAGCAGTGGGCAGGGGAGCAAGGGAGAAGGGAAGGGGAGGTGCTGCTGAGCAGAGAGGAAGGGGATGGGGGGAACTGTGACTTGCTTCAGGGACTAAAAAAAGTCCCTGGCTGCTTCTCTTGCAGAGTGGCCCACACCACTGCAACCCCCTGGATCCGCTCAATGTGCAGGCAGTTTTAGCTGGAGGCAGCAGTACCCAGCTGAGAAGCACAGAGGTAAAGTTGAGCACAGTGGATCTCAACTGGAGATGTCACCACGTTTAAGAGAGTTCTGGAGGGGTGCCCTGACTGAAAAGTTTGAGCATCGTGGTCATTAAAGTATCAAATCGTTAAAAACATACTGCAGATCCTTTCCCAAGTTTGCCAATATTCATAGAAGCTTCTGTTCTGTACCTACAGAAAAACATTTAGACTGTCCTCCCAACAGCTCTACAAGGAGCTAGCTATCACATTTAAAAGGAGGAACAGAAACATACAGCTTATTTATAAATGAATTCATGAAAACAGAAACTCTGAGAGAGAAGCTGCTTTTCCCTCCCAATGTATTGCAATGTACTTGCAACATCACTGCTGCTGGTGCTTTATACCAATTCCTCTCTCCAGAACAACTATGATTTCAAAGCAGCAGGGTTATGAATAGAGTGAAAGGATGCAGTACAGAATATAAAGGAATGATCATGTTTTCTGCTCATGAGGTTAAATAAATGAACAGAATTAGAGAAAAAACAAAATGAAGTCTGCAAGTATATCAAAATGAGGCCAAACAGATAGAAGACTTAGACATACTCTTAGAAATTCCAAGCACTTGAATCACAAAGATAGTAATGGATGGGAATGAATTTGTATTTGGTTTTTTTTCTTTTAAATTGCCAGACCCAAAAATAAAAAAAACACATGTGCAAGCAGAACAGAAAATAAAAGCATTATGGAAAAAGAAAAAAAAGTTCATTGAAAAAAATGAAATAACCTTTTCTTACACAATGAAATCTAGATTGTTTTCAATGTGTTGAGGTAGCAGGGGTGAGCATGGTCACTGACTTGGACTACTACTTTAGTTACTTGCAAGGCATTTCAAAATTAAGTAAAATGTATTCTAATCATCGCAAATCTTTTAAGGGTGAACTCTTTAAAATGCAGCTTTATTAAATCCAATCTATCAAGAGACAGCTATACCAGTTATAATTACTTTTTTAAATGTTACATATACATTCCATTCCTTATCCAATAAAGGATTCTAGTAAAAGTGAACAACGGTTATTGTTATTTTTAACAAAAATTCTTAAGACTCCAGCTGGTTGAAAGACTATCTATAGATATAAAATCCAAACACATTTTAAGTGGAGCTGAATGTTGAAATATTATTAGTTTTTAACATGCAGTCAGGTTACAGAGCTACAAACAGCTCTAAAAGCTAGGTGACAGGGGCACTCAGCATATTTCAAACATCAATATGCCTTTCCTTCTTCTTTTTACGTATCCATCTTGGTCCAATGACTGTTGACTCAAAAGACTTTCTAAACATGTCAGAATGTCTCCTGAGGTAGGATCCAGTGATCCATAAGTGCCTTGGTTATCAGAATTTACAAGAAGAAGAAAGTGTGCATCTGAAGTACAGTATATGCCAACTGCTCTTCCAATTCTGCTTCTTAGGGACATTCAGGACAATAAATTTTAACTGAGTCAGATTTTAATACATAGATCATTTTTACAATACTAATATCTATATAGCTTAATTATTTGGGACCATGAACAAAATGTTTTACCTGCAAGGTTTTCTAAAACTTCACTCTTCCTCTACATGCACCTAAAAAAGTTATTTTTAATTCTACACACCAACTTTTGCAGCTGTTCTGCTAAGAACTTACATTACCTACCTTAAAAACCTCATGGACAGAACATTCAGTTATAGGTAAGTTTTTCAGCTCTTAGTATTAAAACTAGTTTAGGTATTTGTGTATTCAATGGCTATTCAGGTAGTTATTTATGTATTTTTATTCCTAACACATGGATAATTTCTCTGTTAGTTGAATGGTGACATAAAAACCAAAGTTAAACTCTACAATGCAAGAAAAAAAATAAAACAAACATAGGAAGTTAATGACAAGCTAGTAAAATACACTACAGTCAATAAAATGAGGGAACTACAAGAAGAAACTGGCACAAAAAGTAGGCTACAAGGACTGATATGGGTATATTAACACATCATTTTTGAGTCTGGCCTACACAATTTATTGGCTTTGACATCATTTTGCTTTCCCTTTTGGTTAAAAGTACATTTTTTCTCAAAGTCAGCAATACCTGTGTCTACCTGTCCTGTCTGGGAGACTGAAAGATAAAGGTCTGTAAGAGAGAAGAATGGAAAGAGCTAGAAAAGATCAGGAGGTTCGGAAAAATGAGGTCTGATTTAAAAGACTAAATTAACACCCAACTGAACACTCCAAATAGAAACAAGTAGCCCCATTTTACCTAGAGCACCTTTCATGTCTCTGACAGTATCCCCATGAACATCTCTCCCAAATTTCCCTCCCTCAATTCCAAATCACAGTAATTGTTTTGGTACAGAGGGATTGACGAGGAATCCATTCAGAGACCATCAATGCTGGGCCTTAAACCTAGGGCCAAATGTTGCAGCACAAGGGATACATCTCCCCAGGGAAAACTATTAATTTCCTGAATGGCGTTTTCAGGCTCTACCAGTCTAGGTAGCAAAGAGAGGAACCAGAAACCAAACCTAGGACCTCTGTACAGCACTACAAGGCAGTGCCTCTCTGTCAAAGGGATGAGCAAACCTTCGATTTGATTAAAAAACAAATCAACTGGACATCTGTGAATGAAGTAAACATATTCTTAACTTTTTCATGATAAACTTCAATTGATGGCCAATTCAGAAACCTAAGCAGCGTAACTAATCATGTTTGACATACAATAGTTCAACTGATTGCCTTAATATAATCATCCTATATTTATTCTACTGAATATGAAAGTATGCCCCGTGATCTGCATACACAACATTTTATATAAAATTTTAAATGAAAAATGTGGTCATTCCTGAAGTTGTAGGACAAATATATTTAATAACACTTGCCATTTTAGTAGCTACAGGAAAAACAACTCATTCCTGACAGATACTTTCTGGATCCAACTGCTTTGAGTGATTAACTGAGATGGCAATCAGAAAGCTTTAAAATGTTTGAAAGCTAATCCTTAATAGTCTTATGACTATGAAAAACAAGCCCGATTAATAAGAAAGGGCATTCCAGTTTCTCTTAATTTATTTCTAATTCTGTTTTCAATCAAAATTTTTCAAAACTGACAAGATCCGCTGGTTCTGATTTCTTGAAATGCTGCATTAAAGAAAAAAGAAAGAAAACAGCACTGACATCCACCATGTTGATGATGCTGGTTTTAAGATTTATATCTTCAGAATTCATGTTCCTGAACATGATGTTGAAAGACTTGTGCTAATTTTGGCAAAGAAAAAGAACCAGTGATCTGGAAATAGCTGAAGATTAGATATACATGTAACAAATGATTAATGAATAAACTAAGTAAATATTTTCAAAGTACTCTTAGGTATCTTAATATTAGAGTAACTGAGAACTGAAAAACAGTTACTGCACTCAAAATTTGTGCTGATGAAGAGCAGATCAAGACGTCATACACTCCATCCCAGTCACCATGTATATTAATTTATTACTACAGCAGGACCAGATTATCTGAACCCAGGTGGCATCCTATTTAATTCACAGTGGGTTGCTGAATTAAGAATGAGCAGTTCTGCTGTTTGCTGTGGCTTTCACTTCAAAGGGCACTGCTTCCCTGCTCAGTTGGAGCTCAGCAACAGTACCATGCAGCTGTTTGCTGCAACTCTGCATACACTTCTCTCTTCCCTGGATACTTCACAAACTCATCTTCACAGGGGGTGAGGAATCTAGCCCTGAGAAGCATTTGGCTCCCACTGTACTGTACGTTAGTTTCTATAATTCACTTCTGTATATAACAGGTGAAATTGGTGTGTGGTATATGGACACAAAATCCCTGAGAGATGAATGTTACCTTTCGGTTCTTTTCTACCACCTACTCTTACATTATAGACAATATTCAGGAAAAAGGGGAATTAACTTATAGATGAGGTCATGGGAAACTGTAAATAATGCGTCTTACTGCACTGCACTGATAGATTTCATGTGAAAAGTCAAGGACTTCATGTTATGGCAACAGACTTGATATATCTGTACACTATTACTTTAATAGTGTTTTTAGGCAGAACTTAAGAGTTCTTTAAACACTATTATACATAGGAGTTCTAAGCAGCTTTCTGGACTTTGCATTCCTCTTTCACTGTATCCAATATAGAAAAGAAATGTATGCACAAGTTACTCAAGTAGGTCTTACTTATTTTATTATAAAGGCATGAATTTCACTTGTCATCCAGGACTATCAAAATGTTATATGTATACTGACATACGCAGTATCGCATTATCTCTAACTTTTGTGCCTGTCAGTGCAACTCTTTCTTACTTGAAGTGATTACGAAGTGGGACAAAGCGCACAGCCTAAGGCAATGCCAGCTTACAAAAAAGACAGAGATGCATAGATGATCAAAGAAGGAGCTGGTAAGCTCATTTCTCCTTTAATTTGGCAAATGTGGTAACTATTTGTTTAAATGTTAACTGGGAGGTTATGATTTAGATTACATTTTGGCTCCTTGCAAACACAAATTACGCTAATGTATTTCAGCAAGTGTTAAATTGCTCATCCTGCCTCAGCTTTAAGGAACACTTCCAAATTTTGACAGGTTGTTCAGAAATTTAAGTAGTGAAGGCAATGAGTGTGCAGAAATTGATAATGTGATCAGTACTACAATTACTGCTTCTCACAAACAAAAATCAACCATAAAGCCTTACGTAACAAGTACTGATTCTTCTCTGCAAGGTAGACTATTTAAATGAACATCCTACCATTCTGTGTCACAATAACACTACTTCTAGGATTCTTTTCTCTCCCAATTAAGTTCAACAATACTAAAGCAAAGCCACCTAGATATTTAATTCTGGAGAATCTAATGCTTGATGTTGAATGTATTTACACACATCTTGTCAGCTAATAGAGGATTTACATGTTTGTATCTCCCCATTTGAACTGATCTGGACATTGTATATGCAGAATGTTGTCTTCCCACCTACAGATGCTCAAATGAAGCCCAAAGCTTTGTACTGGAAAAAAAATGGCAAAACTGCATTTACTTCAATGGGACTAGACATTAAATTCACATATTACTACACTTCTGTTCATGCTTGTCTATCCTTTGTGTCACAAATTACTGTGATTCAATACTCTGTCATGTAGCCAAAGTTCATTTTGTTAGGAGACAGAGATCTATATAATATAATGTTGTCCCTTAAAGTTTGCAGCCAATATTGGGTTTCATCCTAAAAAAGCCAGCAGCTTCAAGTAAATGAAGATTCAAGAACTGTCAGTTGGTCCAATAAAAGATATTATCAAATGTCACATGTAACAATGGCAATGTGGCTTTTTTGATTAAAGGAATAAGTAGCTACTATTCTATGTAATTATCAAAGAAGATGAAATGCATCACATACTACATGTGTACTGTCAATATCTAGCCTTATAAGCAAACAGCTGAATACAGGATGGTACTGAAGGACAAACAGCAAAGGTCGCTTATCATGCAGATAGCGCTTCAAGTTCAGGTTCACCACAGAATCTCATTCTTACCTCAGACTTCTCCAGTTTATTTTGTGCATCAATCTGAGTAACAATTTCATTCATATTGGTCTCCAAAACCATTCCACCCATGACCATTTCAGCCAAAATGTTATGGACCTAAGAAAAAAAAAATCACACAATATTTCCTTTAAATTAGCAAAATAACAATCTGTGACTACCTAGGTCCCAAATAAACAACCTTTATACAATTTATACTTCTTTTCATCACATGATTACGGTAAACTGCAAATGCAGAGGGCTTTTTGAAAACCACAAGTGCAGGGTCCAGAAAGAAGAAAAAAAAAAAAAAAAAAAAGAGGGTATGGACAAATGAGCAAACAGTAATAATGAGTCAGGGGTAGCAGAGTCAAGGCCAGATCCTATTGCATCTATTAGGTGCAGAAGTGGACTTCGGCACCTAAATGCATTCCAATTCTACCTTGCTGAAATCTCCAAAAAACAGTGGTGGAACCTCCTCCTCACTGCTTTTCTGTAATTCAGTCTTGTGGATCACATGACAGTGCTTTACAAAAGTAGATACAGTAATACATTTTGAGGGACCTGAACAGCAGAGAATAGATTTCTTAGGGACCTAAATGCACTTTGTTTATGGATCCATTTCAAAAGCTGAGGTGCTGACTGGGAGCATGAAGAAGCTCTTATGTTCTAACTATAGTGTTAATAAGCTGTGAGCAATAGAAGTATAGCAAAACTGCTCCATCTTGAACCCTGGCTGAAGTGCTGCTGGAGTCAGAGCAGCTGTGCTACATTTGGTTGTTCCAGTTGTAACTGCAATTGTTAGAATATAACAGCTGCTGCCTGGTGTGGAGCAAGTCTCTCCTCCCCTTTTTTAAAATGGCTCCAAATGTATTCGCATCCATATTCTTAGTCCTCTGGAACATTACACTTGAGACACGATAACACATCTTAAGTAGTTACCTGGCCATATGTTCCCATCATGCCAACTTGGCCAGGCTGATTGGGGCTCCCAGCCTCCAGAATGCATAGAAGCCCACGACTCCAGAGGCTGATGGCTGCTCCCAGCCCCAGGGGCCCACTGGAGTCAAGGGCTGCTCCTCCAATGAGTCCCACAAGGCTGGGAGCCACAATTAGCTGCCACTCCCAGCTGCAAAGGCACATCAGAGCTCTTGACTGATACAGCCCTTGACTCTGATACAGCCCCTCTGGGAGCTGAGAGTAGTGGCAGATGTGGGCTCCCAGCCTCGGGTTCAGCTGGATTCAAGGGCTCCATTTCACTCTCGCAACTGGGAGCTCTGATCTGCTGATCAGGGCTCTCACATTCATGGGAGCTCGCTACATGCTGGGGCAGGGGGAGCTCAGGATCAGGATCCCAGGCTTCCCTTGCACCAGCAATACAGCGTGATGGGAATCTGATATTCAGTTTCACAATCATGCCTCCTGCCATTCACAAGTGGCACAGCAAGAAGCACAATTGTGGGGAGCATGCATTAGATTCCATTATGCCTTTAATCACACATATGCCAGAGGCCAAGAATGTGCAATAGGTGGAAAAGAAAATGGCCCTTACTGCAGACAGTAACTCTTAGTCCTGACCCCCTTTTAACTTAGTGCAGTGAAACTGTTTGTCCCTGCCCAAAAATGCCTTTCCTGGAGTCAAAATCTTGGTTTACAGCACTGGTACAGTTAAATCAGTTGTGTTCAGCTCATCTATCCCCACGGGCCTGCTCTGGCACAAAGCCCTGGTCTGCAGGCGCACTCCAGTCTCTTCATCTGGCTCACAGGGCTCCCCAGGAGTCCCAAAATTTGGTGGCAGGATGAACAGCAGCAGCCCTGCAGGTTGGATGGCTCAGCTCTTGTGGGCCAGATCTGGCATGTGGGCTGTATCTTGATCACACGTGAGCAAGATCATCAGGTCTGCTTCTTTGCAGATCATTACTAAAGGTAAAAGGATTTCCAGGATTCCATTCCTTTGAACACCTTTCTTTCCGGAGACTGTCAACACATAAAACTTCTAAAATGTGAGCACTTACAAGAATAAACTCCCTGCTTATACATATCAGCAGTTTATGTGTATGTGTGTATATACACACGCACATACAGCCTTGAGCAGGCATTTTTTGGTACTGAATAATAAATAAATAAATAAATATAGCCAAGTAGTCTGCAATGATTTTCTTTGTGCTTTTCTGCAAGTTCATTTACTTGCATATATATTTAAACATCAACCATGCTTAAAGATACGGAAGCAAGAGATAATTCTAAAATAAAAGCATCTACAAAAGCATCTTGATGATTAAAAAAAAAGAGCAATTTTAAAGATGGAATGATCAGTGACAGAGGCAAGGTGGGGACGGTGGAAAGCTCTAAGCCTAAGATTGTGGAATGCGCGTGCTATTACTGAATTGATAACTCTTCGAGCTACCATTACTGTTGTAAGTTTATATAAAGACTTATGCCCCAGTTTCAAGAAAAAAACAACTTTCTATATATTAAGAAACATGCAACATTGCAACCCCATCATAATTCTACAGACTTTGGATCACATTTGTAGAGTTAAAATCATGATTTGCAAACAGCCCATCACATCAAAGCATGTTCCTTCCATGATTCTGGCTCTTCATCTTGCTTCCCAGTAGATCAAAGGCAGCAAACAACTGTGTCAAGGCACTGCAAAAATATCCAAGTGTGAGGAACTTACACTGTGATCCAAAAAAGAACCACCAAAATTCTTGCTTTGGTGCTACAGCTTTGAAGGGATATCCTAAAGAATAGGGCTCCTCTGACAACTTCTTAGGATATTTAAACTGAAACGTGGTAAACATTCAGAAAGACTAACAGTTATTTCCTCCACCATAGATAGTTCTGTTACACAATGTCTTGAGTCAGATTATCGAACCTCAAGAGGAATGATTAAAAATTCTTTACTAGAATGGAGTATTTCTCTTGGAAAAGACACATCAACTGAATGTATGTGTCATATAGCAAGAACTTCTGTGGAAAGGGAACAATAAGGATAGTGCAAAAGACAATTTTTTTTTTTTCAGTTCTGGCTTACATCCAAAAATTCAAACAGAAAACACAAACATAGATTTTTGCCATAAATGTATTCTATTTAAATGGTTCAAAATGACTGAAGACAAAAATGAAAAAGGGTAACCTCAAAAAGCAGTTTCAATAAAGAAGCTGTATGTTTTTAGTTGGAACCACTGGAATAATTTCTTGCATTATGTAACTCTGTAACTTAGATAAAATAAGTACATAAAAAAAAGCAAGGTGAGAGAAAGCTGACCCATAATGTTAGAAAACAAGGTATTTCATAAATCCTAAGTTAGATACTTTTGTATATTGGTGCTAATATGCAGAAAAGAGCTATCCCTTACATTATGCAGTTTAACTTTATTAAATTAGTTCAACTGTCGATTTTAAAAAAATCCCAAAGAGGGATGACGCATTGGGCTAAGATGCAATAAATCCATTACTAGTGAGGGTGACTTACCCTGAAGACGGTACAGTGTTTTTTAAAAAGCTGTGACCAAGATGGTCAACCATCTAACTCTAATCTATGCTGCATTTGCGGGGACTCAGAGGATACAGTATGCGATGAATGCGTTTTATCCCAACAGTAGGTATGTAAACCACAAATATGCTTCATTAATCCAAAATAACAGAGTTGTTTTGCAAAGACTCGTGATAATAAAACAACTTGCAGACATGCTTATAATCATTTCCTCCCTTATCCCTCATGTCAGGCAAATAGGGGAGTTCTCAGAAGGATATGCAAAGGTCAACAATTTTTAAAATATGCAAAATACTTGTCAAATAAAGAAAACTGAGTGGCCTCCAAGCTGTAGCCTGAGAAATCTAAAATTATACCTGTTTTCTTATAAGAAATTATTTCAACAAATATTTAATAACCAAAATAGTTTTATACCATTTTTATGAAAAAGTGCAACAGAATTCACTCTTTCTTTTCTGATACTTTTCTGTGCAACACACTGCAGACAGTAGCAGGTCATAAACTGCTTAATCTCAATATGCTATAGCAGTGGCTTTCAACCTGTGGTCCATGGACTCCTGGGGGTCTGCAGGCTATGTCTAATGAGTCCATGAAAACTAACTATGATCAATTAAAAGTATGTGAATACACACACATACAATTCAGAGGGGTCTGCACTGCCATTTGGAATTTCCAAAGGGGTCTGCACTCACATTCAAATTTTCTAGTGGGATCTACAAGTGAAAAAAGGTTGAAAACCAACATGCTATACCATTTGCTTTTATTCACTTAACCAAAGTGTGGGGTAAGGCAGCAAAGGAAACGAACAGGCAAGAAAATGTCACAGGTAAGAACAGTTTAGAAGGCACGTAAAGGTCACAGAGAATGCATTTAGTGATTTTATGTTAGTTAGATCTTGTTTGGGGCAAGATATAGTTTAAAGAAGGGATAAAAGCAGGTGTATTAATATCAAATAGAGTAGAATCTATTTAGGAGGATTTTTCTAGCCTTAAGTAAGCTTCCAATACTAAGCCAGGTAATAGAATAATAAACAAATCCAGGTCCATTCTGGGATTTTTGCTCTTCAGTCTTGACCTACAGTTCTTGCTGAATTGGCACACCTGCACATGGGCAAGTTAGCACTGTTTACAAACTTAATTTTTGAAAACCAGATAAATTGTTTTCTGTAAAAGACTGGCCACCTGTTAGCAAAGCAATTATGAGCCAGGGTGCCATGGAACTTAAGTGTGCAAATAGGATTCAAAAGATAAATGCAGAGTTTTCAAACAGGAATCCAGTGTTAAAAACATCATGATCTGATGTAGTCTTACGTCTTTGCAACAGATAAACTGCTCTATTTTTCAGTAGGCAAAAAAAAAAAGGGGGGGTGAAAAATAATAGTATTTTCCAAGGGTTGTCTCATACCTAAAAAGGTTGAGGACCACTGTTAGAGGCTTTTTAAGACTTAGAGAATTTAAGATAAATTTATATTTCAAATATTAATAAGATTATTTCTTAGGTGAATGCACATTATCAGTTTTAATAATTTTAATAGTTTGATACTGTTATACTGTTAGATCATTTATATCTTACCTTTGTAAAGGTATACGTCATAAGGTAAAAGTGTTCTGTGTACAGGCCACTGAAGCACACTTGGGCAGTGGATGCAAGGCACCACTCTTTCTTTAACCTCTGCATGAGGAGGTGATAGGAGCAGAACCAAGCTCTTGTCACCTTTACACCCAGGTAACTCCTGGTACCCACTGGATAAGCATAATTCATTAAGATTTTAGCATAGTGTAAGCATAGTTTTTTCCATTTTATTTCAGGCCCCATAACTGAAAATGAAAATAACTTCCAAAATGAGTTGGAAAATCGGATTGAACACTGTATCACGAATGATGGTGCTTACGTTGAAGTCTAGAAATTTCAGCTGTATGGGCATGTATAGACAAAACAGGGACCCTAAATTGAAGCAGTGGGTTTTATAAAACATAACTTCAATTTAGAGCTGATTAAACCCCCACCCCGTGTCGTGCACATACTCCACTGACTTACCTACCACTCCAGCAGGGAGAGAAGGGCAAGCTGCCGGTGGGCAGAGCAGTCCCTGGGGTGCGGGGGGGAAGAACGAGAGGGCTGGTGCTTCCCCCTGTGGTGGCAGCACCCCCCGCCCCCAGGTGACACCCGCCTGCAGGCACCCAGCTCAGGTGGTCCTGGGAGCCACTACAGCTGCAGAAGGAAGCACCAGGTCCCCGTGCAGCTCAGACAGGCAGGCAGGCTCCAGGTGGGTGGTAAAAGAAAAAAAAGTTCAGGCTTGCCACTTTTCTTGGGTGGACCCTGTTTCCCAGGCTGCTAGGTTGCCTGCAGGGCTTCCTGCAGAGACCCTGAGCTGCATGGAGCCTCGTGCTTCGCTTCACAGCTGTAGGGGCAGCAAACTAAAACTCCTCAAAGGAGTTTTATTTTACTGCACTCCAAGTCATTTAAGGGGCATTATGCCACCAAACTTCCTGCAGCAGCTGGAAATAATGTGTAATACGCCACCAAGACGTGAAAACACAGACACCATGAAAGCAGTGCAAAAGCATTTACCCCACTTTAAAGCGTCGTGCACACACGCCCCCTTGTTTCATCTACACATGGAGTATTATGTTAAAACTTAATGAATTCTGCTTTCAATCACCATTCACAGTTTGCTTCTATCATGTGTACCTCCAAAGTCATTAAAGTTTAAAGTTGCACAAGGACTTTATAAACACTCTGTATAAGTAAGGCTGCAGTCCCACAACAACAAAACAAATTAACACACATACACTGAAGAGGGATAGAGACTATCTGACAGGTTCACTAAGTGCAGCTCACTGGATACCAGTTTCTGATTACATGACCTGTAAAGCACCAGAAATGCTGCAAGATTGCTGCAGAGAAAAGAGTAGTACAGAAGGCAGTACTGCTGAAATTTAGACTATGGTATAAAAAAGAAAAAATGCACACCCCCAGAAGACTGTATACTTGTTTTTACACAGGTTAATATGTATATATCTGTCTACACTGGAATTGTTTCAGTGTAGATTTACATTAGTGTTGCTTAAATTTAGCTTAAATAGCAATTGTATACCACTGGAAATGCACATACATGCATGGTCATGCATGCAATGACTGTTAGTAGCACAGTACATAAGAATGTACAGATTTTCTGATATACATGACCTCACAGAGAAAGTATTTGAAATACTGACTGAGAAACACCAAGAATAATTTCTACACCTTTCTTATTCACAGGGAAACTTCCTTTCAGTGTGCTTAGCTTTAAATGTTTCATTGCAAGTTTCAGAATGATACATAAGGTTCTTTTGAAGCAGTCAAATGATCAGATTGGGCAATTTGAAGGATTATGAAAATGCAGCCAAAAATCCTTAGAATGTAATCATTTGAAATTGCAAATGAACACTTCAGTCTCTTG
Organism: Crocodylus porosus; assembly: GCF_001723895.1. Classification (NCBI taxonomy): domain Eukaryota; kingdom Metazoa; phylum Chordata; order Crocodylia; family Crocodylidae; genus Crocodylus; species Crocodylus porosus. The sequence goes on from NW_017728950.1 coordinate 45,528,866, forward strand.
GACAAGGGGCACTCATGGCTGCCCCCTACTGCCCTATAGCAGCCCCTGTGTCAGCTGCTCTGAGGAGTATGCTGTGCTGTGGGCAAGCAGACGCATGGATACAGAGTGGTGCTTTTCAGCCTGGCTCATTCCCCAGCTCCTTGCATGCTCCCAGGTCTGGCAGGAGGAGCTGCAGGGGCAGGAAGCTCCGGATCTCAGCATGCGAGTCCCCAAAGGAGCAGCTGCAGCAGTGGGGTCTACACTTGCCCCTTCCAGTATGGACTGGGGACAGGGAAAAAGTTCTCTTTTCCCCCCCAGGACTCATGCGATCCATCCCCTTCCTGCTCCTTCAACTCCCTCAGCACCTTGCATGTGCCATGTATGTGCAGCCTGGCACCTCAACCCTACAGCCAGGGTGTCCCCGGGTTCTGTCTGGTCCTAGGGCTGGAGTATGGGGGGATTGCTGTGGGCAAATTAAGGGCAGAAACTGGCCCACCAGTTCCTGGCCGCCAACAGTGGCCTGGACCCAGGTGTAGAGAATCCAGGTACTGCACTGGTAACAAATGCAAGTAAAGCCAGCCAGAGCTAGGAAGGAGCAGCCTGAAAAGGTGACTACAATATAATAATGCAATTAATTACTAACACATTAATTAATAAAGCATTTATAATATTCATACTATATTTATATTAGCTTTCAAAATGGGATACCACTAAATTCTGAAAACTTGGAGAGGAGTGCCTCGAGTCTAAAAAAAAGGTTAAAACCACTGATCTATAGCATTTGATCATACCCTGAGTGATCAAGCTGTTAAAATCTTTTTTTTTTTTTTTTTAAACAGAAATCTTTTTTATTGTAAGATGCTAGTTGTAAAGTATTTTTTAAGAAAGCCAGACTGTTTCCTGCTCCCATTCCACACGCTGTCTACCAGCACAGTTGTATGTGTGGCATTAATAACCATTGATAAGGAATGCATGCAGAAAGAGCTCTCTCAGGAAAAATCTGTTGAAGAAATACTTTCTGGTCTTCAAAAAACTTTATAGTTTGGTGTTGGGTTTCACTATTCCAGTCAGAAAATACACTCTTGGAATAAGTTATGATACTCCCAAAACATCCACCAGAGGTGCCAAAAAATGAGAGAAGTACTGCAGTATCTGCAGAAATGCATACAATTAGGAATCCAAGAAGGTTAAGTAGTTGCCTAAGCATCTTCTATAAATTATGTCTTTTATCAGATTGAATTTGACAGCAAAAGGGGCTGACAGTCCCCCCATCTGGAGAAAAGCTTTGCCACAGTGAGAATTAGCCCTTTGTTCAGGGTTACAAAGCTAAAGGAAGAAACATGGCATCTGCCTTTGACAATTCAGTAGTCTGAGTTTAAGAGTAAGGTTTAACTTTAGGCCTACTGTTTGGACAATACTAATTTATGTACTAAAGGAGTCTTATGGATATAACCAGTAGATTGGGCAAGTCTTCTTGATGGAAACTGTTCTGGCAAAGGGAAACCAACAAGGTTATAATAAAAACACTCAGCTGAATGCAAGCAATTTCAATACAGATTAACATAGGAGTCAAGAAATTTAATTTTTTAGGAACAAGCCCAATTTCTCCTTCATAATACAAGAGTTCCCCTTTTCTCCCTCACAGAAAGAAGTGCTAGGGAGTTCTGCCACAAATGTAGAGTTTAATGGTAGATATGCTCCTCACTGTCCCAAAGAATAATACATAAGCAATGCTAGCAGCCACTAACTTATTGTGTTGCAGGGGGATAAGGACAGATTCCTTGCTGCGCGCACACAATTATTGTTTGGACACAGCAACTGCACTTCTAATAATTTATCAATTATATATATGAGAGGGTTCAGTCTGGATGAGGGTTGCTGGACCAGTTTGCAGGCCAGAATGGGACTGACCCGCTGTGTGGTGCCAGGTCCTGCCTGCATGCCACTTGCAGCATGTGTTGGCCTGCATGGACTGTGCACGCAGTATGTGGGGCTGGCAAAAGGGCCATGCATTGCCCATAGTGTGTGGGCTCAAAACGGTGCTGCAGGCAGCACAGTGCAGTCTGGGGTGCCATGGGCAACGCATACCACATGCTCGTCCCAAGGTGGACTGGTTGCATGTGTCGCACACTGCACAGGGAACACACTGCATGCAGCACCTTGCTGGACCAGCCCTATGCACTGGCTTCAGCCTTTCGCAATCCGGATTGGTCCCAGAGCCAGTGCACAGGGCCAGTCTGGTGCAGCACAGCATGTAGTGCACACCTCTGACCAGTTCTCTGTGCTATATGTATGGCGTTCAACACTGGGTCCTGCCTGTGCACTGCGTAAAGTATGCAGGGCCAGGGCCAGGGCCAGCACATGGGGTTAGTCCAGCAACCACGGAGCCAGATGACACGGCTCCATGGGCTTGATCTGGTCTGCAGGCTGTATTTTTAATGCCTCTTATATACTCAATGGCATCTCCTATATCAGGGGTGGCAAACTTACCAGGACCCTGAATGCTGGCTCCACCACATGTGGTGTTGCAGAAATCACTTACAGAATGGATTCCGGACTGGCTGAAGCAGGTGCTGCATGAAGTGTGGAAACTGGTGTGGCTATTATGTGTGGTGCACTCCAGCCCAGAGCAGGTGCTGTGTAGCATGTGTCCTGGACTGGCTGCAGCTGTCCTGGACCATTCTGGGGGCTCGAGAGGTGCACTACATGTGGATCACATCTCAGAGTGTACAGTGCATATCCCAGAGCCTGCCCATGCGTGGGTCAACTCAAGACCCACGGCCAGCACTTCTGGCTGGAAGCCTGGGCTCTGCAAGTCATATCTTTTACGCTCCTGTCCTAAATGTATTAATGAATTACATTTTCCTTGAAACAGGTGTTCCAGCACTTTTAAGTTTTAAAAACAAATTGTTGATAGAAACTGACTAGATTTCACTGACAACATGGGGAGGCTTGTTATCCATTCTGCCACATACAAGACCAAATGTTTCTTGTCAGGTAGAATGCTTGGTTCAATCAATATTGTAGTAGCTCACCACAGTACCTTATCTACATGGAAAATTAAATCCAGTTCACAGACATTTTCAAAACACTTGTCTAGTGTTTCCACGAATACCTGTAGGGGAAAAAAAGAAAAGAGGTCAAGGTTGAAGTGAAACTCCATCATTCCATTATGTATAAGCTTCAAAAATTGCATAAATGAAAAATCCTAGTGTCTGCAGCATGTGTGCTTAATACTGGGTGCATCCACACAAGACACTGTTGCTGTAGTGACATACTACGATGATGCAGTTCATCACTACAGCAACGCAGCATCGGTGGGCACAAACCATGACACTGATTCTGCATCACGGTAGCAATAAGCTACCTTGTTATAGTGTGTCACTACAGTGACATAGCTGTTAAAAATAACTGTGCACCACTGGGATGGCACAGTAACAGCTGTTGATAGTGGGCACATGTAGATGTGCCCACTAATTGCTGATGTCTTAGGATAGTGGCAAGCCCCAGAGAAAGAATGTATAGCATCAGACAGCTTTTAATAAAACTTGACAACACGACCAAAATATTACTACACAGAAAGAGAGTTTGGACACTCAACACACACACACACACACACACACTGTACAATATGCACTCTATAACAGGGGTTTTCAATCTTTTTGGGTCAGTATACCCTGGCCCCTGGACACGGAGCAGTGTACCCCCAGCGGCTGGATGCAGAGTGATGGTAGCTGCTGCGTGCGAGCTTCTCCTGCCCCCGCCCCCGGGCAGGCAGCGCCTACACAGCAGCATGGGATGCTGAGTGGCAGTGCTCCATCCTCGTCTGCCTGTGTGCACCCCTGGGCTATGTGTACCCCTGGTTGACAACCCCTGCTCTAATGTAGAGTAACCCTGAAAAATCATTTTAAGAACGCCAGTACTAAATCTACACTACAAATTTTGCAGTTGTGATTTCAAACTTTTCTAATTTCATTAGAATTACATAACTGGTTAATCTATTATTTGTATTCAAGTAACCTGTGAACAGCCAAGCAGATAAAGGTACCATTGTGCCAACTACTGTACAGATATAGGCATCAATCCTTCAAAAGGAAAAAATCCATGCACAAGAATAATATTATTCACAGTGCATAAAATTAATTGCTTTAATGAGAATACTCAGTTTGTAATATTAAGCACATACTTAAAACTTTGAGAGATTTATGCATGAGAACAATGTTCCAAACAAAAGTCAGGTATTTTTAAACAGTAAATACAGTAATATTCAAGGACAGTTCTCTTTTGCAAATATTTGCATCCAAATACATTTTCTCACTGCCCAAAAGAGCCAATATTATTTCTTAAGGAAGTCATTATTACATTATTTACATTACAGTTAAGAGTGAGGAGTACCTAGTCAAGATCAGAGCCTTTTTGCTTCAGGCACTGTCCTGAGTAAAGACAGTCCTTACTCTGAAAAACTGAACTTGTACTGATAAACAGAGATCCTGTTTTTTTCTGTTTAAAAATTGCAAATTCTCTGATTTAAACCTCACCCAAAATCCATGTTTTTCCATGATTACAAATGAAACACCACTATATACACAGTTTTATATATCTATATTATACACACACACGTATCAGTTGAACACTATTTTATTGATATATTTACAATTTTAAAACAATTTGGAAGCCTACCAATGCCTCAGTCACTATAAGAAATTCTAAATACATATACATTTTGGCATTTGATTTTGGGTTTTTACCATGGAAAATCAGAGTTCCCACTTTTGTTCGCCAGGATGCAGGGCCAGGTACAGCTGCCGCCCCCCTCCCTGCTTTATGGCACTGAGCAGCCCTGATATGCCAGTGACCTGCTCATACCATTGCCCCTCACTCCCAACCCATAGTCCCCTGGGCCCCACAGTCCCCACCCACAGCCCCATGGCCCCCTCAGTCCTGCTTGGAGGAGGCCCCCAGCTACCAGGGCTATGGAGCAGGGACCTGGGTTGACAGCCCCTTTCCCCCGCAGTAGCGCCCAAACCCTGGCTGTCGCCCCATGGGAGGCAGCAGCTGCTGCAGCAGAGTAGAGTGTGGAGCCCGACTCATCCTCTCCTGTGGCTGGCATGGCTCAAGCAGAGCCTGATGGAGGGCAGGGGGAAGGGAGAGAAGGATGCAGGCTGGCCACTGTGGGTTCAGGGCTCTCTGCCCTGCTGATCTTCCCCTGGGGCTACCAGAGGGTGGGACCTGGTGCAACAGGGTAGAGCAGGACTGGGCAGAGAAGCTCATTACTGCCACTGGGAGCTTGGTGTCACCAGGGCGAGGTGCCCCCTGGCCACCTGGCAACAGTGCGGGGCACAACTACACCCCAGCTGCTGCTGGGCAGGCAGGGGGCACCTCACCATGATAGCGAGGGCTTGTGGCAGTGAGCTTCCCTACACCACTCTGGCCTGTCACACTGGGTCCTGCCTGCAGGGATGCAGAGGCCCCAGGGGGAGGGCAGCAGGCCAGGAAGCCTGAGCCTGCAGTGGGCAGCATGCCCCTGTTTGGCACAGAAATTTGTGGGGGCATGTGCCCCTCATGCTTCCCCTGGAAGTATGCACAATGGTGGGGAGCCAGTCCGCCCCCTCACCACATGCCCATCCCGTTCCCTTCCTGGGCCCTGTGGCTGCACATTCTGGCCCCAGACCCCAACCCCACACACTGCTTGGGCTGGGCAACAGCCCTAGCTCTGCCCAACTCCCTCACTACCGTGGCCTTGGTTCCGCCACCCCACCCCGCCCCTTGCCACACTTACCTGTGGGGAGCCTGTTGTCCAGGCTGCCTTGCAGCCAGGTGCATGTGTACACGCACATGGCGCACCCTGCTGATCGCCCTTCTCCCACTCCCCCAAAGCCCTTATAGGCTGGAACTCTACCAGCCTGCATGGGGAAGCCCACTACTTCCCATGTTTTTCTCCTTAGAAAGAAAAAATCTGGGTTTTACTGCATTTTTCCATGGCAAACAGAAAACCTGGATCCCTGTTGATAAACAAGGGGTTAGACAGGTATCTCAGATAATTCTAGAGCTGATCCCTACTGTAGCAGCACACAATTAAAACCCCTGGTTCCAATTCCCTTTTTTCTCTGCATATCTTGTTCTTCCAAACTTACTCTTCTAGGTGAAACAAGATTCCTAACTGCCCTCCACCAGGAGAATCAGAACGGTAAAAATGGTTCTCTGCCCGTAACAAAAATCAAACAAGGCTGCACTAACACTGGCTACTGGAATACATGAGATTACATAAATGATAAGAATATCATTATAACATAAATAATGATACATTAGGAGAATACATAACCATTTTTGTTAGACAGTTAGAGCTTTAATGAAATCAGAAGAAAAGTTTCAAAACACACACTCACACTCTATAGACCAGGCAATAAATCTTGTTTGCACGTGGTTATTTTTCCTTGCACACAACCCAATCTATTGGAAACTTTTTTTTTTTTTTTTAAACAATAAATTGAAGCCAAGGTTTCCAAGGATGCCCTGTGAAAATGCAGTTCATGAAAGAGTTCATGAGAACATTAATTTAAAAAAAAAAAAAAAACATTTAGGGCTTGATTCTAATTGTAGAAAGCTATTAAGTCTGCTTTTACCCACATATCTGAGGAGAAACCTGTGACCATTATCCTTTTTTCCCCAAAGCCCAATCAATTATTCCCATAGTATATTTACATACACAGCAAAAGTTTCCATGTTTTACAATTTAGTCTTTATTATTTTAACAAGCCTGTAAATTACCATGCAAGATGGATGTACTTTTTTGGTTTGGGATAGAGGTACAAGAGGAAGGACTGCACAATGTTCAGTAAATCACAAACACCAGTCTTTAATTTCCATTAATACATATTGCCATTTAGCCTGACAGTGCTAACTTTGAAGTCAACGGACATTTTACTGCTGAAGTGCAATCAGGTACATGTTGGGTGCACAAATGAAATTTTCAAAATGTTTTTCACAAAGTTTTTGGGCAGAACTTGAATATTAAACTTCTACTTCAGAATCAAATTAAATCCAGGCAAGTTTTAGTGGATTTGTGCAAGTATTAGTCTTTAATATGGTCACAGAATTTAAGCCGAAACCTTAGGTGGTTTTATAAATAGATGCAACACAAGAACAAGAAGAAAAGACTATTAAATAAATATTTTTGGGAAGATTTAACAGCCTTTTTGACATCTAAATATTTTGGGGGTAAAAGTTAAGACAAAGTGTTTTCTACAAAGAGAAATATACAAGTGAATAGTTCGTATATTAAACTGCTCAAACAGCACAGTTTATGATATAGCCCAGTAAAGCAAACAGATTGCCCAGGAAAAGTCTTTTCAACTTCCAGGTACTTTAGAGAGGAATATGCATACAAGAATAGATTTGTCCAACATTTAGTTGCGGGAAGAAAAATATAAAAAAAGAGCAAAGAAGAATATCCTCTCTCCAAAGTTTCTGTTACAAAGGATAAGATATTCAAGCTATTTATGTTTAGAAATTGAAAAGGCAAAGCCATCTGATCCAAAGCATAAACACTTGTACATAGAAGTATGCTCATTTGGACTTCAAGACAGGTCTGTCCGACTTCTAAGCTCCTGGGACCACACCAGGCAAGCTACAAGGCACTGGGTTATGCAGACACCGTCCCCACCACACTGCTTCACATGCCTGCATGGGCACCTCTTCCTCCTGCTACACCCCTGCTGTTGCCTGCATCCTCATCCCACTGCAAAGTGTGCTTTGTGGGAACCATCCCCCATCACTACCCTGTCTGGATATTATCTCCCATATGAAGCCCAGACTTGCACTCAGCTCCCTGTGCTATACCACGCTGCCTCACCCTCCTGAGGCAAAAGCAGGAAGCAGCAGTCAAAGGAGGGAGTAAGCTCATCCATAGATTCCTGCTACTGTCAGAACAGGGAGCGTTGCAACTGGGTGAGAGCATAAGGCAGGGGTGGGCCAGATGTGACCAGCCAGGCCATTCTATCCAGCCCGCAGGGCCCCCTAAATATTTATTTTCTAAATTTTGTATCTGCCCCTGGCTGTCCGTCATGCAACCCTTGATAGCTTCCCAAAACTCAGTAAGCGGCCCTCCACCTGAAATAACTGCCCGCCCCGGCATAAGGGCTACAAATTAATTCCTCACAGGTTACCAGTTGGACAATCCTAATTTAAAACCACATTTAGTTCCTTGAAACTGTCTTTAGCCAAAATATTTAAAAATGCACAGAGAAGTTTCTTCACTGGTAATGTGCATATATGTACAGACACAAAAAACTCTAGAGGGGAATAAGAAGTATTTTAGGGCCTTTTCCTACTACAGATTCCTGTAACGAGGTTCTTTTTCCAGCCAGCATAACAATTCTAGATTCATAACTACAATAGCTGGTCTTAAACACTTACTTGATTTATTAATGTATACATCAAGGTAACATGAATCCAGCTAGTTAAGACAATACAGGAAAGTTTTAAAGGGTGATCATCACACATAGTAAAGACCACATGGACAGCATAATCGTTACAGTACGCTAGACGCTAATTCAACGGAAGCTACTAGTTTTGCATAGCCAATACTTGGAATATTTACAGGGTGAAGATTGCTAGTGATAAATACTTGATGTTTCATCTCTGTTGGGAACAGGAAGCTTGCTCAACGGTGGGATTATTTGTGACACTAGTAAAAATCAAAGCCCAATACTGCACTGTAAACAAACTGCTCTTAGTTTTTACATATTATTGCTTTTAAAAGTATTACTTTAGCAGACAAACTACAATCCAGAATGTTAATACAAAATTAAGCTAAAAATGTGTTAAAAACACTGCATCAGCATCTAAGACAGCCAACATAGTTCCAAACAAAATTTAGACTCAAACAATTGTACGTTATGTCAAACCTGTGCTGAAGTGCACAGACACCTCAAAATAGTGCAGCAATTACTCCCATTGTGGCAGAACTTGGAGGTTGTAAGAATTGGAGGTTCCTTATTCTTGTAGGGAAGCACTACAGCTCAGATATGTTATAGTGAATGCTATTACATCTGAGAGTAACTGCTACACATTACAGGAACCACAAAACTGACATTCAGGAAATTTCAGGCCATCAGAACACTTCATAAAAGGACTGAGCATTTCTGTGTATTTACTAGACCACCATAGCTACAAGAGGCAAAAAGAAGGACTTTTTTGTGCCCAAAAGCTTGTCCTCATATTTCCAGCATCCCTGGTAATGCAAAAAAAAAATCCTTGCTTTCCATACAAGAGAGAGAGACTGAGCAATATTGCAAAAGTAATGCAAGACATGGGTCTGAGAATTCAAAGGAATTCCTGAGACAAAATTTCAGATCAAGATCTGCAGACTAAGGATGCAAAAATGAATGTCCCAAAACTCATTCTGAAATCAAAGCCAATCCTTAGCACCCCCTGGTGCTTTACTTCTGGAATTATAGTAGGTAGTACAATTAATAAAGTGACGTATGACTTTGATTTACCTATTACCCTTAGTTAATGTTAAGAAACTCTAATAGATAGAAGAGTAAATAAATTATAACCAAATCAGGGCATCGGATTGTTACTGCTTTTACCAGAATCCCTGACCAACACTTGTTGGGCATAGTGGGCAGCAAGGTAGCAACACGTGAGATCTGGTCCTTCCCCTAAAGAGCCTCCACTCAAAAACAGACAAATAACAGGAGAAAGGAGTACCACATGCAAGCAGAAGATTGGGAAGACAACAACATGAAATGAAAAAGGACATTTAACTAAGAGATGCTATCAGAGACTAATGAGTTTTTTTTAAATTACAGACTATCTACTTCGAGCCAGAAAGATGCTATCTTGATTGTCATCATCTGAACCACTCAAGTTTTCTTAGCTCAGCCTCTTATATAGGTAGCCTAGCAACTCTCAAGGGATGAATTTGGTCTGCCTCTTAAAGCATGTTTCTTGCTGTGTGAGCAGTAATGTCATTATTCAATAGATAGGTTAAGGCTAGCTTAGATAATGCATATGCAAGTCATTCATGTCTTTAATACCCATAAGCTGGACATGAAGTATTGTTATTTCATGTAATGACTGTTGCAATAATAAGGAGCTACTTTTAAATGTCACTTAAAAATTCTGACTCATGCCAAATTCTAATGGTTTCTAAAGTGAGCTGGTAGTATGAATACATTACACTTGTTCTTCATGCAAAGCACGGGCTTTTCCCTACTTCTGGGTACAATCTATTTTAATTTATAATTCCCATATGGTCTTGGAGTTGATTGCCTTAGGAACCATAATCATTATTAAAACTACTGATATCAGTTGTAATACTGTTGCCAACAGCCTTCTGATTCTAAGTACTCAGGTTAAGGTCTGTATTTTTCTCTATTCGCACAGTGCCAGCACAAGAGGACTTTGGTTCAGACATCTGGACTGTTGCAATAAGTATAACAACAGCAGCTAACAGACTCTGTTGACAAAAGCCCAAGTTTCAATACATAAGGAGAAGTGAGATTGTGGAAATCACTTCCCTCTGCTGGTCAAAGTACACGTTTGTGAATGTTCAAACATCTGTTAAATCCTAATAATGATTCAAGAAAATAAAAAGAAAGAAAGAAGAGAGCAGGAGGAAAGTTCTTTGAATTTCTGCCCTCTCATTTTTCTATCCAGTTGTCATTTAAACAAAAAAAGAGCTAACCTTATACTAGGACTGATCAGAATTTTTGACAAATTGTGTCAGAAAGGGGTCAATTGGGACAAGTTTTCAGTTTAAAGAAAACTGTCAAATTTGTCATCATTGAATATCGCTATTTTTCATTTCAAAATTTAAATTAATAAGAGATATGAAAAGGTAAACCAAAAATGAAATACAAGATGAAATGTTTAACTGACTTAAATCAAATGGGGTTTGTCTGTATATTCAGCTTTTTAGTTGGCAAACTTTGTTTGCTGAAATTTTGATTTTTTAACCTGATGTGGGATGGAAAGTCCTTGAAAATCCTTGTAGGGTGGAAAGCTATTTCTTTCCCAGCTGAAACATGTACCTTACTTCCTTATTTTAATTAGCACTAAGTTTTTTTAGACCACAGGCCTCTTAAAGACCAAGCTCAGGCTTCAGAACCTTGAAATTTAACATGCCTCAAAATGTGAAAACTTGCATATGACTCACTGCTGTCAAAAGGGATGCAACTTGTGATTAAAATGACTTATAGTTATGAAACTGAGAAATCCATTTCTCAAGCTAATCTACTAAGCTTAACAGTTCGCTCCCTGCACAAATGTTGCTCCTATGTGTAGCTGTAATCACTTAGATCAGGGGTTCCCAAACTATGGTACTTGTACCTCTGCATGTATGCAAGATACTCTGGGGGTTATGTGAGAGAAACTGTGTAATGGCAGATTTAATTCCCATTATAACAATAATAATAATTGGCATTTTAGGTGTTAAAATACAAAATGTATGCTGATAGGGATACACGGGTAGGAAGTAAATCTGGGAGGGGGTAACCAATAAGAAAAAGTTTGGGAATCTCTGGCTTAGATGTCAGAACTCCTTTGGGGGATTTGGTGGGGGTAGCAAGTTTTAGAAGCTGTAAGCAGAAGGGGTAAAAGTGCCAACCAAAATAGGCACTTAGTAACTTAAGTCAGTTGCATGTTAGTGGAAATTTGATGCTGCTTTTCCATACTAACATGGCTCCAGGTATTAGGCAATGCCACAGATTTTATATGCCTAATAATAACAGTACTACATGCAAATCTGTCCTCTTTCCAGTTAATCACTTACAGCAATACAAAGAGCCTTATAATGATTTGTATAAAAAGAGGACAAACATTCATAATGCTGGAATGGGCTTTCAAGAGAGGTAGTACTATCAGCTAACTTGGAGGTCTTCAGGAGGAGGCTTTCATAGATTTCATAGACATTAGGGCTGGAAGGGACCTCGGGAGATCGAGTCCAGCCCCCTGTCCAAAGGGCAGGAAGTCAGCTGGGGTCATAGGATCCCAGCAAGATAAGCATCCAATTTGCTCTTGAAGGTGTTCAAT
>NW_017728950.1:45542124-45553313 GCF_001723895.1 Crocodylus porosus
ACCTGGGGTGCAGGTTGTCAGGGCCAGCTGACTTGAAGGTATCCAGCTTTTCAAGGTGTTCCTTCACGAGGTCAGCATTGATGGGGGTCAGACACGATGATCCTTTGTGGTCCCTTCTGACTCCACAATCTATGAATGAATGCCAAACCACACATGGCATTGAGCTAAGCTGACGTTCCACTAGCTTGCTGCAATATAAAATGCCTTTGAGAAGAGGACAGGAATCTGTGGCAAACATGCACAGTAGATCCACTAATGGTAATCAAAGACCTGCACCCATGGGATACTATGACCTGCTAAAGGGGACCTAGAAAACTTTCATAAATGTATTTTTAAAATGCTGCAGTTCTGTAAAAAAGTTACTCTAAAACATACAGGAAATTTCCATATTTAGTTTCACTAATTCTAGATTAAATGTATAAAATTTGAAAGTAAACAGATTTCCTTTAACTGCTGACCTAGAAAATTCAACCCAGAATGTGAAAGTTAATATTCTGGTACAGGCACTGGTAAAAAGAAATCTACTTCTGGTTTAAAAAATACTGAGCATGCTTAGATGAAGCCAGAATTTGACTATAGAAATATAAATATATTTAACAAGTCAGTTGATTTGTGAGCCCCAACATAACCCAGCTGGCTAAAACTCAGATGTGTTGACTCCGAAATTTAAAGTAAACCAAGCTGTAAGCAGTTGCAGTAAAAATGGCACAATCCTTGATACACAGTAAAAAACAGGCCTCCTTACAAAAATTCATATGTGTAGGCAGTATTTGTTTGGATTCTGCAAAGCAGTCGGAATCCAATAACCTAACTCCTTGGATGGCACTCCTCTGGTATAACAATTTACAAAAAAAAAAAAAAAATAGTTCTGCCCCTATTGGTGACACAGTTAAACAGACCACGGTATGATCTAGTACAGCAATGCCTAGAACCCATGTGTACTTTCAACTACAATCAAATTATTCACAATATATAAATCAGGTGAACACCATGCACACAGTGTAGATCAATGGTGCTCAGCTTCCAATCTATGGGACTCCCCACAGCTCTGAAAATTTGGTGGCAGGGGAGCAGTGGCAGCAACAATTTACACTGCCACTACCCAATCACCAAATTTTGAGCCACATGGGGAGCCCTGCAGGCCAAATGACACAGACACCAGGTCACTCCAAGGTTGGATCCAGCATGCAGCCAAGCAGTATGCAGGGTCAGGCTGTGGCCGAATCCAGAGCGTGAAGTTGGATCCGCATGCTGTGTCACTGTGCAGCCAGATCTGGAGCATGAGGTAAGGTTGGTGTGCTGGGTCACTGAGCAACCAGATCTGGCATGTGGAGCCATGCCAGTGTGCCAGATAGCACCCATGGACTAATTCCATGTGATGACCCTGTGCTGGATCAGCCCACAAACTGACCTTGCCTACAGACCTGAACTACAGACCACCACCACCCAGCAGGGGCAGCAAGTTGAGAACTTGTAGCACAGATGAAAGTGATTTAGAGACTGGAATGAGGAGGCTGAAAACACATAAGTGAGAGAGAATCTTTATAAACAAAATCCTGTGGTTTGAAGAAATCAGCAGCACTACCAGAAACAAAGAGGGATGCAACTAGGTGGCCAGTGATTGTATCTAAAGGACATAGCTTTCCAGTGCGTTTGTTTTGTATGGATGTACAACATTTTTGCAGCTGTTTTGTTTTGGAGGTGCTTCGGGCCATTTCAGCACCTGAAACATCAAATCTGAATCAAAACAGAAGGCTCAGAAACACCTCCGAAATGAAGCGAGGCAGCTGAAGCATTTTGGAAATGTTTTGGAAAAGTTTGGAGCCGAGCTTGCAGGGAAGCAGCTGTACACTGCTGGCCTGCCACACGACTCAGCTCAGCAGGAAGCAGAGATCCATGCTGGGGGTCTCCTCACGGCCACTGCCTGCCCCATGCTGCTCCTGTAATGCGGAGCTGCACGGGGTGAACAGTGGTGGTAAGGAGACCCCAGTGTGAATCTCTGCTCCCTGCAGAGTAAAGTCATGCAGCAGGGCAGTGCTGGTCCCTGTCATACAACTTGGCTCCACACGGGGCAGAGATCCGGGGCTGCATGGGGCGGGTAGCAGCGGGGAGGAACCCCGGTGTGGATCTCTCCTCCCTGCGGAGGTAGGTAGTGTGGCAGGGTAGTGCTGGTCCCTGCCGTGTGACCTGGCTCTGCAGGGAGCAGAGATCCACTGAGGGGCTCCTCACTGCCATTGCCCACCCCACATCACCCAGGGCAGCGCAGGGCAGGCAGCAGTGGCGAGGAAACCCCCAGAGCAGATCTCTGTTCCCCGTGGACCCGAGTTGTGCGGTAGGGACCAGCAAAGTTGCTCACCGCTCTGCGCTTCTTCCCTGCCCCATGACCCAGCAGGGATCAGAGATCCACACTGGCGTCTCCTCAACTGCATGGAGGGCAGCGGCCCAGCCCCTCCCCCAGCCCCATCCTCCTCCCTGCTGGGGCCCCAAGCCCCACCTGGCTGGATAGGGCTGGGTGAAGCTTCCTTTCAGCCCATTCAAAACAGGTTTAGAGGAGTTCAGCTGAAATGAAACAGGACAGTGATCTGAAACACGGAAATGAATCACTGTCCTCCGAAACCAAATCGAGACACAGCCATTTCACACAACCCTACTGTTTTGTATCAATCTATAGAGCCACATAGCCAAGAATTATAGCTCCAGAGAAGTTGTGAAATAGGGATTGGGAGATAAAGAGTAAACCATGCCTACAAAAGAACCTTTGCTATCAGTAACCTAAATAATGAATTAAGGACAACTGCCTAACTTTGGCATTTTGAAGATGTTTGCATACGTACTTAAGAGATATGCACAAGACAGTGGGCATTAAGTAATGTGCCTGAAGGTAAGAAATTGAAAGTTAGACAGTGTAATTGGGTAGGCAGATACCCAAGTGATTACTCAACCGTTACACAGTATACAACTGAATCAGCTATCAATTGGCATTACAAGAATGGATGTCCCTACACAATGCACATCAGACTGGATAAGTCAAGTATCATTTTTTGACTCTACAGTCTCCAACTGAACATGAAGATAAATGCTTTGTAGAGGTGGTGCATTTATAAATATCTAAAAAGTTACATTAAATATTAAAGAACTGCTCTTCTCACTTTGTAAATATTTTAACACCTCGAGTAAGAAGATATGGTACAAAACAAGGTTTCTCTGCACAGCAAACAGTTATGAAAAAATGATTAATTGCAGGATACAGTGTGCTCCAGAATACCAGCGTAAGAAAAAAAACAAAACTTTTCCCCTCCACTTGAAAAAGCAACTAATATTTTTAACCGTCAAAAACAGTACTGAACACTAACAAGCAGCAGGGAAATTAACATGACTATAGGAAGCCATTCAGTTCAATCAGAGATCTAGAGGGAACTAACAAGTCTTTGTTCCTCATACTGCTGGCTAAAACGAAGCAACTGTTGCTTCTTCAGAGGCATGTTTTGGAAGCATCACAATATTATCATTTTAACATTCAGTATTTGCTCAGTGTTCGTTTTTTAATTTTAGTACTCAAAAGCAAGCAAGTCTCAGTCAAGTAAAATACAATTAAGTTTTATTACAAACCTGTTTGTTGGAATTATTGAGTATAATTTTCAAAAAGCATAAGTAACATCGAAGCCAAAGTTCCATTTCCACAATGATCTTAGGTATCCAAGTCATTCTTGCAAATGGTATTTAGGCTAGGTCTACACATGAAAATATTGCCAGTATAATCATGTCATTAGGGTTTGTTGTGTTTTGCAATAAGTTTAAACATAAAAAGCACTAATGCAGATGTACTTGAGTTTTTTGCTGATACAGACTATTTCATGCGCTGAATCATGATAAGTTTTACAACAGAATCACTTCAGCACGAAAACACAAGATGGATTTCCTATACCAGCCACTTTTTTTAGTGCAGATCTTATCTTAAGCTCTTAAGTTACTTGGATGCTTTTGAAAGTGTTATCCAAAGCACTCATCCTTCTATGAGCCACGGCACCAGTTTTGTAGGCTAATTTTACAATTATGTACACATGTGCAAGAGAATCATCTTTGGTGCTTAATGAATCCAGACTTACTTTGCTGATCATTTGAAGTACAGCAAGAGGAACTGAATGAATGCAACCAGATTCCAATTTTCTACAGAGCTGCACCAAAATATAACTAATAGATAACTTAGGTTCAGTAGTCCTCCAACAAACTATTTTCTTATCTAAACATTTAACTCGGGAAAGACCTCTTTCTAACAATGGCAGAAAACCATACAAAGTTTAAAAGAAACATGTATAGTACTTTCAGCCATAACGGAAGTTACCTTCATTTTCAAGTTTAAAACAACCCAAGTGTTGATACACCAAGTTCCTTTTAAAAATACAGAATTTTGATTATGATCCAAACTTACTTGAATTAGGTCTAAAATACCAAGTTCACTTTCTGAAGAATCCACGCAGAAGACAAAGTACAATGTGGCATAGTGTCGGTAAATTAGTTTGTTGTCAGATCCACCGATTAATCTAAATGAAGACAGCAAAGTATGGTCAATACATCAAGACAAGCTAAGCAAAACCAGCAAGTGAAAATAGTTTAGTATGTAGTTTAAATTAATAGATTATTATTGGCAACCTCTTAAATGCAGAAGCACTTCCAACATGTTTCATGATGTAATCAAAATCCAGTGTTACTGCTGAACACCCCCCATACACAATATAAATGAAGACACTTTAAATTGTAATTATTGCATAATCAGTAATTACAATCTATAAGAATACTAATCACAGTGAAGCATGCGCATAACACATGAGAGTCATTACAAATAGTTCAAAAAGGCCAATGTTCCCCAAAAAGTGTAACTACATGACAGACTAGCAGGCACTCTGCAAAGATTATGGAGTCCTAAGCAGACTGCCTAAGCGCCTTTCACAATCCTTCACAGAAGCCAATGAAATCAATTTAAAACTTTAAGGACACTGGCATAAATTTGAGGTTGGAACATTTGGATTACATTGATACTTACTTAAACCAAATTCACACTCTGAGAAACTGGAACACATTACATAGCTGTATTACATTATATTGGATGTCATATGAAGCTAAAGTGCACTGCAGACAAAACATAATTCCTTATATTGCTCATTTACCAATAAATTAATGAATTCAAGGAAATGAGCTATATTAAAAAGAACCAGTGATAGTCTTTGCCCATCCTCTATAACTTGTTCCCAGGAAATAGCTTTTTCACAAGGTGTGGAGCTTTCCTCCATTACTCTGTAAAAATCTAACCTTTATAGAAACGTGGCTTAAATATAAAATGAAAATTACTTTGTGGTACATAGCTTTATAGGGATTAAGCTGATCAATCCCCACACTGAAAAACATTATCATTCTGCCTATTCTGGACCTAAAGAAAAACTGCTGGTTTGAGGGGTGGCTACAATTCTATTTAAAACCAAACCAACCAAAACAAAACTTTCTTTAATTTTTTTATTTTATATTAATGAACAGAAAAGTATCATGGACCTGCTCCCAAAAATTGCATGCAGAACTTTTTGCATTACATTACTTGCAGGTAAAGTCTTAAAAGCAAAGAAATGCTTTTTAAGTGAAGGCTCATACTGTGTCCTTAATTTCACCCATTAGCCAAGATGCTGCAGAGCTGGTGAGGTTAATAAAACACTCTTTACTAAGGCTTTTGGTTATTTATATTACAACAATGGCCGAACATGCAAGATGTTCCACATACATATAAGAAGACAGTCTCTGCCCCCAAGATTTTTATGGAAAGGGAACCTGCAGAAAGGAAAAAAGTTTGGCTTGTGATTTCCTGTTCCCACCTTTTTCCCCTCCTCATCTATGATGTATAAAGAACACCTAAAAGATTTTTGTCTCAATTGTTTTATACCTTATTAATGTATCTCCTTTTTATCTCAGAAGACTACTGTATGGTGCATGGATAACAACTGTAATGGCATTTCCAAGAGTCAAGAGAGTGAAAGCAGAATAGTTAAGAGGAATAACACTTTTAGTCAAAACATTAGACCCACTGCCTTGAGTGCGTGTTTGTGTGCATAAAAATGGGACAGTCATGGTTGATATTGTATCAACTACCACAACTTCAAACCATAACTTTGCACCTATCGTAAACTGCTTTTGATCAAATCTTGAGTCTCACCATAGATAAATCAGAGCTATTAATGTATGTTAAGTGCCATATGTTAGTCTAGACCAAGATCAAAATCACATTAGTTATTAAAAAACTGTGACCTCTTTCCACAGAAGTGTTTTAATGCCTAATTAACTAATTAAAGAAGTCTTATTTTTGGAAGTCTGTTATCCAGTTCAGGAAGAACTCAAAATACACAGGGTGGAGTTATGACGGAAAAGCTAAATTTAACATTTGGCTAAGTCTAGAGTAAAATAAAATCTTGTAAAGGTCACCTTTGAAATGAGAATACTCAATCAGTGAGTATGTCGACACTCATAAAATATCTTTTGTATACTGGGATGACTGGGATACCAGGTGGAAAACATGTTATAGTTTTAGAGCAAGTGTAACAGTACCCTCAGGTGCCGCCAGATCCTCTGAAGGGTGCCAAGAGGTTTGAGGAGATAAACAAGTTGAAAGGACATAAGCAGATAAACCAAGCAAATAAGCCAGGCTCAAGCTTGTCCCTGCCTGGATGATCTCCCAACCCTTACTGCTAAGCCCCTGTGTAAGGAGGTAAGCACTGTAACATATAAATATGTTTTTGAAACTGGGTGCCATTCAATTCACAAAAGTCATGGAGGAATACCTCAAGTCCAAAAAGGTTCAGAACCACTGTTTATGACAAATAAAACAAAAGCTTTATTTAAGCACCAGCCCAAGGGCATATCTAAAAGCTTTGCACCTAGGCAGGACACAAAAGGTGAGATGGGGGGGAGGGGGTCAAGCGTTAACTCCAAACAGCAAATACTGTTAAATGCAACTTACTCTCACTAAACTAGAAGCAAAGTCCTGCTCACAACCAAGTCAGTCCACTCATTTTAAAAAGCAACTGTTTTTGCTCTTTTAAACTTGCCCAATATGACACTAAAGTTGGACTCTGGTAAAAACCCTGGGGAAACCTACTGCGAGAGACTCTCCACCAACCCAACTCAGCATACAAACTTTAGGACTGCAGTTCTCAACCAGGGTTCGTAAGTGCCAGGGAATGTCACACAATATTAGCACTGGTAAGTGTGAATCACAAGTAGATGTTTATACAAGATAAACCCAGAGGTTTGTTTGGTTTTTTTATCTCCCTGCCTGCCATCTGACACCTCCAGGGAAGGAATTCTACCTGATCAACACATCCAAGAGCTACTCAACACAGCTCACAAAGATACTCTCATGGACCCAGAGGGACAGACTTTCATCTTCAGCTCCCCCTGTGCAAAAATGAAGTTTATTTCCTACCTATGGGGACCTTTTACCATCTTATACCATCTATACTTTTCCCAGAGCCTGACGAAGGGACTTTAATCCCGAAAGCTTGCAAAAAAGGACAATTTTCTTGCCATTTTCCAGTTGGTCTAATAAAATGTATTATTTTGGAACCACGAGTTCTAGTTTTTTGTATGAGGTTTCAAATAGGAATCCATGGCTCCAAAGACATTCTGACCCACTGACGTCTTTCTGAGATCTTTGCAACTGAATTGCTCTAGTCTTTTTTCATAATGAAAAAACAAATGAAAACTAAAGAGTGGACATTTTCCAGGGGATGTCTTGCATCTAAAAATGTTGAGAACCACTCATTTAGCCCAATGCAGGAACCTAGTAGAAATGCTAGATCTTGCAGGGGCACAGAGGGGATGAAAAGGTGTCTCAGATTGCCCTAAAAGTGTTATCTGTGTTAGATGAAGGTAGTTAGGTGCTACCTGGATCTATTTTTTTCTCTTTCTATCCAGTAAAACTGATACCATCATGATCCCTCCGGCAGTTCTCTCTCTAAAGCAGACCTTAGAAAAGATACTCTGTGAAAGATATATCTCAATTGTAGCACTTTAAAAAGGGAAAGATGTTGTCAAGAGTCTATCAACAGGAGTCCACCAGAAATATCCAAACAAACACTTAAATTCCTACTATACAAGATCATACTCTTGGAGGTTATAATGATATGCTTTAGCCAGGGGTCAGCCTATGGAACCATTTGATCCAGCCTGCAGACGTGGGGCTTCAGAGGTATTCAGCAATGTGGGGCTTTAGCTGCAAGCACTCTCCCCCTACCACTCATCCTAGCACCTCCCACCTCCAACCTGGGGTGAGTCACTCCTGCTTGTCGTCAGAAAAGGTTGCCAGAGCTCTGTCCTTACTACTGAAACAGTATTAGACTTTTACTCTAAAATGTATACTTACAAGCCTCCTTCTAAGAAATTACAAACATTTTCATCACGTTTGGATACTAAATGGAAAGTTTCTCTGATAATTTGTTGTTGTATATCTTCGCTCTGTAAAAGAAAATGTATTTTACTATTAAAGTGAATTAAGAGCATCTTGAAGTTCAAACTCATACAGTTTTGTACTCCATTTCAGTCAATTGGTTTTGATGTCTTATGATCAGTCAGCTGAGAAGTTATACACTGATGTTTACCTATTTTAGTGCCACCATGGTCTGCCTTTAAGTTACATGAGGATTTTTTTTTTAATTAAACAAAACAAACATAAAAAAAACACATTAATATAACCCCAGTGTTTCACACATTTTTGGAAATTTAAATTGATAAAATAGCTTATTCTAAAGATTGTTGTAAGTGCAAAGACCCTGCAATAACTAAATTATAGACTGAACTTCTATAGACATGCATTGGAAACCAGTTTCCAATTACTGACAGCAAGTGCTTTAGCCCCAAGGCTTGAAAAATGAAACAACTAACATGCACTTACTTGTCAAGCCAGAAATGCCGTAATATCCAAAGCCTTGTCTCCTCTCAAACTAGAAACCCTCTCTCTGCTACTCTTACTGGGCAGATAACTCACTTCTTGGTCCTGAATACCATGACCTCCTGCTCACTAAATACTTCATCCCAATTCAAGTTAATCATTCCTTCTCCCCTTCCCTGTATGCGAGCATCAGTATCTATTGGGATCCTCTGAACACATACACAGTTCTGAGACTCACTCTATTACTAAAATCAGTGCATTACTCAAACAGATTAGTGTACCTGAGCAAATACAAGATTCAAACAAGTTTTCCTGAACTTCTGCAATGTTTATTTTAATGTCTTTTGATTCCCTGGCCACAAGAGAAGACCGCCACAAAGATGCTTGCAAAAGATTAATCAAATCTGTGTCTTAAAATTATTTTAGTTAAAAAAAAAAATTTACAGACTCAGGTCTATCTGCTCTTGAACTAGTATTAGAAATGCACATTAACTTGGCTTATACCAACTCCATTTAAGACAACATATTATTTCAAATCAATTTCTAGCAGTCACCCAGGGATGTATACTTCTTCAAATAAAAATAAAACAAACTGTTGAAAATTTGTTCAGGAGCATTTCACATGTGCAAATTGCAACTGTGAGCCTACAGGCTGAAGCTATGACATGTAAACCTCCTTACTTTAAAAAAAACCACCTCCCGAATTACACAGTTCCTGCTGGGAAAGAGCACAAATTTGTCTCCAGAATCAGAGTTTGGGGTTTACTTACATACAACTCTGCAAACAGATAACTGACAAGAGCACATAGATAGTGCAATCTTATTAAAAAAAAAAAAGAACAATGATATTATAATTGTATACTTCACGAGTCTTCAGAGAAGGGGAGTTCTTGTAAAGTAGCACAGTGCAGAATGTCTGGTTTGCAAGGCCTGTAAAGGACTATTTTCAGAACTGGATAACATTTTCATTTTTTGCAAGTTAGTAAAACTTTCCCTTTCCACACAAAGAGAATTTGTTATCTGCACTGGGCATTTCTCTGCTAATTTCATATTGGTGCTGCTGAAACAGTGAAAAGCCCCAGTGTAGACACAAAAACTGGATTTGCACCAGTGCAAGTTACCTCAATTTCACAAATAAAGCTGCACTAGTGCAAACCGTATACATCTCTCCCTATTTCAACATTAGTACCCTATATGTTGGTGCCCAGCATCACAGCAGATCCCAAGTGCTAGGAGTCCGCATTCTGTTCCTAATCTAGCAAGGTGTCTCCACAGTATTTGGGGGGAAAAAAAAAATGACTGATTTATCATAATGCATATGGCTTGGTGAGCAAGTTGTAGGTGTGTAGAAATAAACTATGAGCAAACATGTGACCACATACACATTATTCAACGCAACAGTAACTTGCAACTATTATCACTACACTAGGACTCAAAATAAAGTTTTATGCTCTACATTTGCTACAAGTTTAGGGGAACTGGGGAGTTTTTACACATTCCCACAACCTCGCTTCTCCCTGGCAGAATAACTCTACTCAACAGGATGGGCTAGCTACAGTGTATGCCAACTGCTAGCTACTCTACTACTCCTCAGTTGTCTGGTCAACTAAACATACACAACTCAGAAAAAGGTAAGTCCAGTTATCTACGAAACAACATCTTTACTTCTTCCAGGGCTGCTACAGCTCCTGCATATACTGACAACAACAGCACATAGAGAAAGACACAAGAAACCCTGGGATAGAAAGAAAAGGGAAGAAACCTGTTTGGAGAGCATATATTGCCAACATTTCATAGAAGTAGGACGCTGACTGCACTGGTTGCACCGCTTGACCTGTGGCACGTTAAGGCATTAGGTCTGTGGGGTGCCAGGGTGGAGGGTAAGCTTAGATGATTGTTTGTACGGAAGGGTTTCATAGATACAAGGGTTGGAAGGGACCTCAGTAGATCAAGTCCAACCCCTGCCCTGGGCAGGAGAGAGTGCTAGGGTTTGAAGACCCCAGCCAGGTGCCCCCTCTTAAAGACCCCCAAGGTATAGGACAGCATCAACTCCCTTGGATGCCCATTCCAGATTCTGGCAACAGAGAGGCCTGATCCTGCCTCAGGCAAGGGGGTGCATTACAGCCACGTTTCTCAATGACCCAAAAGGGGGTTGCAAGAATATATGACAGTCACGAATAAACTTTAAACTGGATTCTCCTTTCAAGGAGAAAAACGTGGGAAGCTGCCTTTCCCTTTGCTGGCTAGCAGAGCTCCAGCTTGC
>NW_017728950.1:45553518-45566386 GCF_001723895.1 Crocodylus porosus
CTGCGATCAGCCCTGCCCCTACGCGGCTCGGAGCCGCTCCCTACTCCGGCCAGCGACTGGAGCCGAGTCACGTGAGCGAGCGACCACGTCGCGCGAGGGCCAAAATCCGGCAAGCGCGCAACCCCATAGCAACGTGTCCGTCGAGACCGGGACCCGCCCTCCCGCTACCCTTTGCCAGGAGTTAACATGGCGCGCCCGGTATACAGTGGGCGTCACTTCCGCCCTTCTTGTCCAGGGAGCAGCATGGAGGAAGTGGAGGAGCAGGAGCAGGAGCAGGAGCTGCCATCGCCTCCTCCTCCTCTCTCTCCTCAGGATGGCGGCCAAGGCGAGGGCGGGGAGGATGTCCCGGAAGCGGGGTCTTCGGAGGGAGGTGTCGAGCCCCCCGCCCCCGCGGCAGGCTCCCCTGGCACCGAGGAACCGGCGGGCGACGCCAAAAAGAAAAGTAATGCAAGCGGCAGCTATACGACCTTGGGGGTGGGGCGAGAGCTGACCGCTCTGATGTCCAGGCGCGTAGGCCAATCAGAGGCAAAGAGTGGACGTAGCAGTGCCAGTCATGAGCGAGCGGAGCGTACCATTCGGTGTAGGGGAGGGGGTGGGTTCGAGAGCTAACCACTCTGTGGGTCAATGGCAGAGGGGGGAACCGAAAACGGACCTACCTCCACCAATCTTGAGGGGGCAGAGCATATCATTGGGTATGGGGAGAGGGTCAGGTGGGCACAAGAGTTAAGGGCTTCATAGGCTGTGGGCCAATAGGGGTGGCAAAGAACAGACCTAGGTGAGAGGGCAGAGCCTACCATTGGGTATTGGGGAAGCGGGAGGGCATGAGAGCTAAAAGCTCTGATAGGCTGGTGTATGGGCCAATTGGGGGGTAAAGAAAAGAGCTGCTACACCAATCTTGAGAAGGCGGAGTGTACCAGTTTCTATCAGGGGCTGCCTGGTGGCAGCAGGATCCCACCCCAGTAACCTCCCTGTCTGCTCCCAGTTGACGTCCTGCTGAAGGCTGTGGGTGACACCCCCATCATGAAGACCAAGAAGTGGACAGTGGAGCGGACCCGCACCATCCAGGGCCTCACTGACTTCATCAAGAAGTTCCTCAAGCTGATGGCCTCGGAGCAACTGGTAGGGACCACCCAGTGCCTCCCCCTGCAGGGCTCTGGAGTGGTGATGCTCATCCTCTTTAGCCCAGGGGCTGGAGGAGCTGCCTGAGGCTGGGCCACAGGCAGATCCCTCTCGCAGGGTCAGGCCATGGCCTGATCCAGCTGCGGACCAAAACCCAGCACAGTTGCATAAGCTG
Organism: Crocodylus porosus; assembly: GCF_001723895.1. NCBI lineage: Eukaryota > Metazoa > Chordata > Crocodylia > Crocodylidae > Crocodylus > Crocodylus porosus. The sequence goes on from NW_017728950.1 coordinate 45,554,813, forward strand.
CTTCCATGCCCCAGGGATCCTCCTGGGTTTGGAAATCTGGTGGCAGAGAAGTAGCAGCAGCATTAGTTCCTGTGGCTCTGGGAGCAAGTAAAGCTCTGTTGCTCCCTCACTGCTAGATTTTGAGACCGGTGGGGAGACTCCCTCAGGCTGGATGACATGATTGCACAGGCTAGAAATTCAGCACCATTACACTTAAACCATAAGAAAGGGCTGCCCCTTTTAGGAGTTCCCCTGTAGCTAGTCAGGCTGGCTTGGAAACCTTCAGCATCACACCCCTGGCTGCTCAAGCTGTGGGGCTGGTGGTGTATGTGACCCAGCTGGCCTTGCTAGAGGAGTGAACGAACCACCAAAGTTTGCACTTGCTGACCAGTTCAAAGCTTGGCCTGCTCCAAGGCTATTAGAACCGAGGCCATGAAATGTAGAAGCAAACTGAATACAGAAACAGTATTCAAGTGTTCTTTTAAGAATCTAATCAGGCATAACATACTGAGAACTCAGACTAATTCCCCAAAGGAATACAACTCCAGGCTGCTGCCACCATATCCCCAGTGTCTCCCTGTGCCTCTCCATTTCAGTTAGTCTGGTAGAATTGTAGGGCTACAGGATAACTTGTATACACACATCACAGTCTGTATAGGGCTAAATGTGGGCTGAAGCCTCAAAAATGAGACACTTGAGAAGTTCCTGGAAGCTTTAAGTCACACGGGATCGAGTGCCTAAGCACCGGTGCAGTTATTGCTCTGTATTGACTCAGAATGTTTATCACATTCAAAATGTAAAAACACAGAGAGAAAGTGATGCAAAGGGTGAAGTTAAATGAGCATTATCCTATATAGTGGATAATCCTATGAGACCTGCCAATGAACAGGGGTACTTTTTGTTTAATGTGGCAAAATTTTTGCATAGATATTGTAGCTAGGGGAAAAAAGAAAAAGCGAGAGCTAAAAAAAACAGTTAAAAACAAGCACAAGTAAAATTGAAACATCCAAAAATATAGATATATAGTCAATGCAGTTAAATACTTGACTCCTTTCTTTTAGTGGTGCAATCCTCCAATCTTTCCTTCTTTGGTTCTCTCATATGTATATCTGCTCTTGGAAACCCTTACTCATGTAATTAGTCATTTATTTGATCACACCTTTGCAAGAGGAGTTCAGAATCAAAGATGCCTTTCTATGATGAGTTTAAAGTTCACAGGCAATGGAAGCAAACATGTTTCTAGAAAAATCATTGTAGTAATCCAATGATAATAGCCTTTTCATCTTCCCTTAGTCATCTGTTCTTGTGAAGGTCTTAGGAAGTGCACAGTCTGTAGAAGGAAAATGAAAAGTAAGGCTCTGAGTGAATAGTGCTTACATAGGGAGATTTTTCTAACATTTGTTTCACTGGCGATAAGGTGTCGTGCGTGAAATCTTACAAATCCAAATACTGATGACAGCAAGGGAATTTGTTGCATTGCTGTTATAATGAATGCTTGTAGTGAATATCCCTGTATGTTATCCTTGTTTTATTGCATACGGTGGAGTGTTCGAGGTTATAATCTTTGGGACTCTGCTCTTGTAAAGACCTATGCACATATTTAACTTTATGAACTGTGAGTAGATGCAGTTACCTCAAGTTAAGCCTGTTTGTTGTATCCTTGCCTGGTTGGAATTTTCTAACTGTAAATGTAGAATTATTCCTTTCCTTCTTGATTGCTGTTCTCTGGTTATAATGAGAAGAAACCCACTTTCCTTGTTTCTTTCAAGTCATATGAGCACATCTGTGCATTAGAACCAGGTCAGAAGTGGTTCTTCTGTCCCACCTATTTTTAAGATGCCAAATGTTTTTGTTTGTTTGTTTTATGGCATGAAATAGAGATCATATGAACCTTTCTTTTTAGGGAATGACATGAGCTACCTCAGAATGCCAGTAACCCAGTGGTTAGTGCTGTTGTATGATCTGTGAGAGATGTGGGTTCAAGTCATTTCTCTGGCAAATTGAGAACCTAAGTTCCCCTACATCCTGGCTGAGTTTTCTAACAACTGAGTTGCTATATTTTCTGGGATGACTCTCTCTAACTAGAAATTCTTTCTATGTTAAATGCATTACAAGGAACTTGGGTTTGTTTCAGGGATTGAGCTGCATGTACAATAAAGCAGGATATAAAACCTATTTGCATTGCATGGAGGAAAAATACTTCCACGAACAATAACATATTACTACTTCTTCATGCACACACTCATACACGTATGTACACACTTTTGCCAATAGTCTCTTCAAGACTTCTGTTCACTTGGGGGGAAAAAAGAAAAAGCATGAGATGTAAAAAAAAAAATCCTGGTGGGATTTTTTAGTAAAACCTGTAATTTTTCAACACACTGTATTTCAAAAAATAGAATAGCTGAACTTTTCTTCCATGGAATAGTCTATTCAGATCATCCTTCTCTTCACTGTCAAAACCACTTCAATATCTTATAATAGCCCCATATTCTTCTCATGTGGTTTCCAGCTTCAGATTGACTTAGAAGCAGATTCCCATTGTAAAACTCCTAGAATTGCTCTAAAATGTGATCTAGATGTTTTGCATCCCAGGGAAGAACACTCTGATATCACATATTTTGAAGTTTTCTATTCTTACTAATGAATGGCACTGTTTACTAATGGACTTTATGGAGCGCAAGGAATAGTGTTTGAAAAATAAAGAGACAAAAATGCTTCCATGAACACTGCTCTGTACAGGAGGTTCTGCAGCAGAGTGGGAGTGCCAGGTGATGAAAGCAAAAGAGCAAGGGCCAGAACTGATGGCTGTACTCTGTGTTGCAGAGTGACTGATCAGGGAACAAAACTGTGGGGTACCATGCAGTCCCTCCCTGCCAAAAGGAAAGGGGCTGTGATGCAGTCTTTCAGGATGCAGAACCGGGGCTGCATGGGAAGCAGAGTAAAATGTTTATCCCATCCATGTCAAAGCTATGGGATAGAATTTAGACAGGAGGATAATTTGCCAGGTAGATTTTTATGTTCTGTTTTCTTCCCTTGCAGTTTATATATGTGAATCAATCCTTTGCTCCCCCTCCAGACCAGGAAGTTGGGACCCTCTATGAGGTAACTATAGTTTTAAGTGTTGTCCCTTTCTTAATTTCCGTTTAGCAGAAACTGGGTGGTAAACTAATTTGCCTTTTTAAATCCACCATCTGCCTGTCCATGTTGGTGGCCTCTTGAATGTGTTCATCACAAGCACGTTATCACACAAATGCATTTGTAAAAATTCTGATATAGTGTTGACATCTTGTGTGTAACACGTTGTTTCTTAGATTAAGGATTTATTATGTGACAGTGGTTTGTGACACACTGGTCTGATAATAATGGTATATTTATGAATAAAGTGCTGTTTTGATAAACTAACCCCCTGTTGCGTGTTTTCTGTTTTCACTCTCTCTCCTTCTTTCCTGCAGTGTTTTGGAAGTGATGGCAAACTTGTACTCCATTACTGCAAGTCTCAGGCATGGGGATGATTGGTGAGCAGCTGCTGTTGTTTAGGGGTGACATTCAGAAAAGAAAAGGGCTCTCATCTTCAGAAGCCTTGCTGCCCATGGACATACTGAAGAAAAGGATTGTACATTACTGCCTATGAATTTACTTCATTCTCTGCATTTGTCTGCAAACTCATGGAAATGGCTTGCATGCAAGAAACACCAGCAAGCCTGCTCAGTCATATACTTTTCTTTCTTGTGTCAGCCATGGCATACAAATGGTTCTTCACGTGTCATTGCTAGAGTAGAAGTACTTTTCCCACTGATGAGCTCCTTGTTTACCGTATTTGAAAGGACATTGTTTCATTACTTGTGGACTGTATCACTGTAAATGCTGAACTAAATATTCAGTTTCCCTTTGGAGAAAGTATATTTCTGTGTACACTGGGACTCATTTTCATCCTAACATAGAATGTTCATCTCCTTTATTACATGCATTTTATTCTTTATTTATTTGAAGTCTTTATTTTGAGTGTGTGATGTCTCATTTGCCCCTCACTTCAAGCAAGCATTTTCTAGAGCTTGTCTCAAGTGTTATATATAAATTGTGCATGAGGCAAGGTGTGTAGCCATGCTGTTTATACTAGTACCCTTTGTACCTTCAGTCATCTTGATCAGGTTAAGTACTTGACAGAACGAATTCAAGAAACCCAAGTTATACAGACTGTCTTTAATCCTTTAACAGTATGTGAACACATGCTTCCTTTTTTTCCTTTACTGTTTTAGTATTTTCCTAAGTCCCTGCTCTTCAGAGCATGCTCTAAGAAATTTCCATGGCAATTTTCAATCATTATCAACAGGCTAGAGAGAAATCCATTGGTCTTTCAGTTTCCAAGGACATAAATGATGAATAGCTGCCATTCCAACCAAAGAAATAGGTACAGAAGTGTTCTGTAACAAGTCATAAAGTAGCAATGGAATAACAGTTAACAGAAAATGGTTACCTGGTTTCCATCCAATCTCTACATTGACCTCTACACTATATGGGAAAGGAGACTGGAAAAACAGCTGTTTTCTGTCTAGGCAGCAAGTTCATCCATTCAGTCTCTTCCTTTACTGTTAACATGAAGAAATGATTTAAAAAAACACTTTGCCTGCTAGTCCGTTAATATATGGATTGGAAATGGGCTGCATACTAATATGTACTGTCCAATACTATAGCTACATCTTCTGACTGCATTGTACATTATTGATTCTACTGGAATATTTTAATAAACTTGTATCATATTTTTTGTGCCAGAAAGATCAATGTTGCAACTAACTCATGTTTTGTGTAAATTAGTGGGAGTACAGTATTTTGAAGATGTGTGCTGAAGGGTTGTAAAAACTGTGAACTAGATTTCTTACAGTAATCACAAGTAGATTTTATTTCCAACATTGTAGAAAAATGGCAAGTCATAATTTGAGTATTTAGGAAGGGATATTTCCTATACATACAATTATAAAAACAAATTTTAAATGCCAGTTTGAGGTGCAAAACTAGAAAAATAAATACCTATTAGACTTTCAAAGCCAACCTTGGCCTTTTGGGCTAATTCAAGGCCATTGTGACTTTTTATAGCCACTAGGGGGAGTTCAAGGACAAAAATATCCACCTATTTCGCTTTAATTTAAAGTCACTGTATTTGTCCAAGTTTCTTTCCATTTCACAAATGCTTATGATTATGCTGCTCCCAAGGTTATGACTTCTACATGGTAATATGTTTGGCAAGAGAAAATTGTCCCTTATTAAAGGGTATGTGGTGTTTAATTTTTACATGGTCTTACTAAACTCACTTATTGGGTGCATCTGAACATTTAGTGATACAGGGAGTAGAAAAACAGGAATAATTTTGTGAGGGAAGAAACTTACTAGATAATAGCATTCACTTTCAGTCACTGTCATTTATTCCTGTAGCAGGCTGCATATCCCAGGCTGTAACCCAGCTGCAGGCTGTAAGAATTTGTTTGCAGGCCTGCCTAAGAGAACTGGGCCAGCTGATGTGGGTCATTGGCTGACCCAAAGGAAATTAAAGGCTCCCAAAGAAGAGAGCTAGGAGAGAGTGAAGGTGGTGTGCAGTGCTTCCCAACCTTTTTTTATTTGTTTTTTTTTTTGCTGTGGCTTGGTGGGAGCAGGATGGGGTACACAGAGCTGGCTACCTCCCTTTTGGGGCTCCCCAACTATCCGGCTTTAATCCTGGAACCTTGGCTGTGACCCCAGAAGTTGCTTGCTTGGGCAGACAGATGGGGGTCTGAGCAGGGATTTCATACCGCAACCCAGCAGCCAACCTGCTGCGGCCTGGTGGTTGGGAACCTCTGATAGTGAAGATAGAAGCGGCAGCATTGATTCAGGGAGCTCTCTTAGGTCTGGGAAAATACTGCAGGGTATTGGTTAACCCTTTATTGCTTATGTATTGTTTGTTCAGTGATTTGAGGGTTTGTGTTGGGTCCTTGTGTGGCAAGTTTGCCCAAGGAAATAAAGACGTGAATGAACAACTTGCTACATACAATTCCTTTCTGTGGCTTTTTTGCTTTGTTTTTTGTTTCATTGTAAGGGAAGCAGGAAATTGTGGTTCTTTTAGTCTCCTCAGAGACTATTTTATAGTCTAATAAAACTCCTTACACCCAACATATGAGCATATATATATTAGCCTGCCTCTTTATTCAAATGGATATATAAAAGGTACTTTTTTCCTCCAGGCTAAGTGTCTTGTGACTGACGCTAACTTCATTCCAGTTTATCCTTACTTTTTTCCTCTTGTTGTTTTTGAAGAGGATTGCTCTTTTCCTCCCCCTTCATTTACTTTTTCAGCAAAACTACATACTTCATGCTTTCAACTCAATAACTACAAGGATCTGGAGGGAGAGATCTTAATCATTTTAAGTTCCCAACCCATTAATTAATTTTTTTTGTTCGTTGCTTCTGGTTTTGAGAGGGAATATAATTTTTTCAATCCCTTTTTCATGCCATGCTTCACATATGCTGTACCAGGATCTTTTATTAAAAGAATACTTGCATAATTTGGTTTATCTGTCACTTTACGTGAGCTGTTGCACACTGCTTCCCTTACTGCAAGCATATTCCCAGCACAAGGCTAGTTGTGTATTAGTATTGGATATACTTAAAGCTGTGATTAGGGATTTTATTTGGAACCTTCATCCCAAAAACTTACTAGGAAAAGTCAAGTTTAGAAAAAACTTAAATGTTTTGGAGCTGATGTAGCTGTAAGAAGAATGAGCTGCATTTGAAAATTGTCTAATTGGCCCAATAAAAGATACCCCAAACAATCTTTCCCTCTCATATTTGGAAGTAATAGTCATTTACACCTACCTCAAATTGCATTGCTTCTTTTGGATGGGGCGGTAACCTAATTGTGTTCTTCACTAAATGTCCTTTTCCTATGTTTTCATAGTTTCATAGTTTCTAGGGTCGGAAGGGACCTGAGTAGATCATCTAGTCCGACCCCCTGCCATGGCAGGAAATAATACTGGGGTCAAACGACCCCAGCAAGATGTTCATCCAACCTCCTCTTAAAACCCCCCAGGGTAGGAGCCAGCACCACTTCTCTTGGAATCTGGAAAAGTGCACAGCAATGCAGGCATAACTACATCCCCCCACGACCCCCAAGCAGGTGGCCAGAGGTCATGGTCCTTTACTCCCCTGGGTGTAGGGATCAATCCCCAAGACGACTCAGGAAGGGGAAGAACCCAAGGTTCCCCTGCCCAGGACCCCAGCCCACCCAGTGTGGGTCAGCATCAGGATCGCCCCTTGCTTTCCAACATAGTTTCACTAGGGACAGCTGTAGAAATGAGCACGAGATAGATGGACAGACAGACAGATGGAGGGTGAATTTGGGAGGGATAGATAAACAGGCAGATAGCATGGGCAAGTCTGGGGGCAGATGGATGGATATTATGGGGGGGGTTACTCCTTTCCAGCCACCTGTGCCCCCCTCCCTCCCCCACTTCCTGGCCCCCATTCTGATTTGGAGTTTTGCAAGATATGATGCAAAATTGCTTGGTCACTTGGACCTCTTCCCTTCTCTCTCTCTCTCCCCACCCCCTTGGATATACTGTCTTGGAGTATGTCAAAATAATGGATTGTTCTCTTCTCATCTGGACATTCCTCTCCTACTAGTGTTAGTACCTATAGTCCTGCAGAACCTTCTGTGACACTAGGTAGAGCCAATATTTTCACATTTGATTTAGTCAAAGCTATAATATTATGTCCCATCCCAACTTGTAGGTGAGCTTAAAGTGAATGAAGCAGTGAAGAAATGCAGGGAAGTGGGGTCATTTTGATAAGCAAAATGTGAATTGTAATATGGATTAGACAGAAATAATATCCTACTATGTATGTGGGATATAATTTATAGGACATTGTATTAGTTATTACAATAGAGGAAATGGAGGTTGTGCATTGACATTCTTGAGCTAGTTGTGACCAGTTGTAAGGAACAGTGGTAAGATTGGGACTTGTTTAAGAAAATTAGTAAAATATTATAAAAATGTAAAATCCATTCAGGTTATAGGGTGAGTGCAAAAGAAACACAAATAACAGGGATGATGCATACTTTTAAAATATATTCCATTGTAAAGCTGCACTAATTAGCAATTGCATCTGACAATACAGCCTCTGGGAATCCAAGCTCAGTGAGTATATGCTAAGAAACCAGGTAAGTGCAGTTTATGGTTATAATGACATTACTATGCTGTCTTGATGTATATGAATAACATTTTTTCTTGGCTGTATGTGGAAATTACTTCTGTAAGCTTGCTAAACATTTCTGAAAACTTGGATAAATCATTTTGGAAAGTAATACAATCTTAACTCTTTTAAGGTTTTGAGTTAAAGATAACCTGCACCATGAAATAAAAGAATCAGTTGAGGAGCTGTCACTTGTTAACATTTTTAAGAAATCTTGGAAAGCTTTACAGAGCTGGTGGGTAACTGTTGTGCCAGTATTGGAAAGAAAAGTTAAACATTTACTATAGGTCAGTTTGCTTCACATCAGTTGGCAGCAAAATTGTAGGAAGGTTGATATGGATATAATCAGTAATAAAGTAAAAACTGGTAGCATAATTACTGCTAATCAATACAGTTCTATGAACAGTGCGTCACATCAAATAAACTTTATTAGTTGTTTTGAGATTAGACCTTTGGCTCATAATGTAGTTACTCCATCAGTCATTACTTTTGACAATGACTGTCTAGTAGACATAGATTTCCGTAAGGAATTTAACTTAATACCTGACGGCATTAACACCATGGAAAAAACACAATAGAAAATGCATGCATTGTAACAGATTAAAAACTCGCTCTCTGATATAAGAAAGTAAATAGAGAAGCATTGTTCAGTATTGGTGCTTGCAGGCATCTTGTCTTTGTCTAATACTATTTCATACCATTGGTAATATGAAAATGTGCAGATTGCTTACCACTCCAAATTTGTGCTATGACAGCCCAGTGTTACAGTGTAATTGGATTGCTTGGTAAGCTATGCTGAAGTGAACTTTGAACGCATGACTTAATACAGTCAAATGCTTGGTCAGGCATCTGGGAATGAAGAAACTGTTTCGCTTGATAGGGAAGTGCAGTTTGGAATGAAGTGACTCAAAAGTACAGGTCCAATAAAAGATGTAAGTTCCTCAAGTGGAAAGTAGGACTAGATCCAATAAAGCTGGGGGTTCCCATACTGGTATGCATACACCTAGGGGTATGCAAGGCATCTTTTAGCAGTTGCGTGGGATTTAATTTTCATTATAATAATTGGCATTTAAGGTGTTTAAATATAAAACATGCTGGTAGGGGTACATGGGCAGCTGGTAAATCTGGAAGGGAGTATGCAGTAAGAAAAAGTTTGGGAACCTCTGCAATAAAGGATTGAGTTGTCTACAGATTAGGTGCAGCAAGTTAACCCCAAAACCAGTCTGGTATTTCTATCCTGAGTCAACTGGCATCCAGAAAGTAGGCATTTTTCTGCCTACGTCCTTGAGGGATTTGATTGTGTAGGCCTTTTCAGATATAAATTAGTAAATGAAGCTGAGATGCTTAAACAAACCTAAAAGTTTGCCAAGTAGGGTAATTTAGAATCAGCTAATAGGGGAAATTTAGAAGCACGGTGGTGACTAATAAATGTATTAATGTCAGCTGATGGCCTACTTGAACAAAGACTGTCAACCCTTTTTAAAAGCAGCTTTCTACTTCTGAAGAATGGCTGCCAGAATAGGAGTGGAGAAAGAGTTCTGTATTTTTCATCTCCGTAACACCACCTCAGATATGCTTAGCTTACAATAAAGCAAAGCTCATCTTACCTGGCAGTTATACGAGCTCAGCCTAAGCTATGAATCAAGGTAGCTGCTTTTCATGCCTTATTATTCCAAGTGTAAGCATCCTGTAAACCAAATCCTGTCTTGTGTTGACAACTATTCAAGTAATTTTCTTCAGTATGTGTTCTCAGCAACCTCGCTAAAGCTTGTTACTCTGAAATGAGGGTGGTACACATGTTGCTGAGAATATAACTTAAACTGTAGCAGCTTCATATTTGGGGATAATGCAAGAAAGAAAAAAAATAAACGCATACAATCCAAGAATCTTGGATTGTGATGACTTCTTCATCTACAACCTTGCAGAAAACGTGCATGGATTGGGTGTTAGCTTTCACCTTTGTATTTTTCCATATACAGGAGCAAAAATACTTTCAGTCTGAGTGGTTTTCACATTATGTAATCCCTGGGGGTGGGGAGGGGAGGGCAATAAATTTTCTATCAAAGAGCATTGTGTGGTTGTTTGTGCCTTCCCTCACTCAGTACCAGATGGCTGCCTGTTTGCAGACAGATGTCTTAGATATTTTTAAGACAGTAAAATGTAGAAAGCAAAGAAATATCATTTACAGAGCTGCTTTCCACTCAACAGCACAGAGCTCTGGTAATATCTGTGTAATATCTGAGACAGATTATCAAGGTTAATTTTCTAGGTCCACAAACAAGGCTAGGGTCAGTGCTCTCTAGGAACAACTTTTTGTAATCCATTAATGTACAGTCATTGAATTTGGTGAGACTTATCAACATTTCATGTTACTTATATGCATCAAACAGCAAGCATGGTGGGCCTCAGCACAAAAACATATCCAAAGAGTAGACCCAAGTTACAACTCCTGTATTCCAAATGCAAACACCAATATGTAGAGTTATAAAGGCCAAAGTCACTTGATTCCCACCTTGGCATCAGAGCTCTTGGCAAGAGAAATGCACAAAGGGATCTCCAGTCCTAAAACAGCACAATTGTGAAATGCAGAAGAGTTCCAGTTAGAAAAAAAGGCAGTGAAAAGGTATGGCAAGGTTTTATTTTACTTACTTAAATATTGCACATACAGAGGGGAATGTACAATTTAAAACTGTTGTCCTCATACAATGTATATAGAAAAAAACCCTTAACTTTACAACCCATACATAAGCAGCCTAATTTTTCACTCAAGTGATCTTAACCTAAGTGTGTGGAGTCAAGTGTTGTATTAATTTTCAACATAGGGTGTATGTTGTTCAGTGGTCTGTCTGTGAAGTAGGTGATTTAGCATATATTACAGACATTTCACCATGTGATACGCGTATTACATAGCATACATGTCTCGTGACATGCTTTAGATGGTGACATCAAAGAAAATTAGGGTTGGAAGGGACCTCAGGAGGTCAAGTCCAACCCCCTGCTTGAAGCAGGACCAGCCCCAAAGTTTTGTCTAGCTGGGTCTTAAAAACCTCCAAGGATGGAGAGTCTGCAACCTCTCTGAGTAACCTGTTCCAGTGTGTTACTACCTTCCTAGTGAGAAAGTTCTTCCTAATATCTAACCTAAACTTCCCTTGCTGCAATCTGAGACCATTGCTCTGTTAGAAATGGAGTATTGTTAGAAATGCACAGTTTGCCTCTCGCACTTGATAAGAAAAAACACTGCCAAGGACTTTTCTCCTTGCCCAGCCTTGCCACAGCTCTTCTTATACTAAATCACAGACTCTCCCCCAGCCTCCCCCTAGCTTTTCTCATGCAGATTACAGAAGCTGGAATTCAACTGACTGTGTCCTTGAAAGG
>NW_017728950.1:45566397-45596693 GCF_001723895.1 Crocodylus porosus
TTTGACTCTGCTCTGACCCTATTTGCAAATACACCTTTTGTGCTGCTAAATGAGTGTGTGTCTGTGATTTTAGTGGCCTCCAAGAAACGGACCACAATTTTTTGCAACAGCTCCTTCTGTCATCTGCCACCACTGAGAATAGTCCAGCTCCATCCTTTTTCAAACCACCGTTCAGGTAGTTGAAGGCTACTATTAAATAGCCTCTGTCTTCTCTTCTCTAGACTAAGAAAGTCCAGTTCCATCAGCTTCTCCTCATAAATCATGTGCCCCAGCCTCTCACCATTTTTGTTGCCCTCCAGTAGACGATCTCCAATTTGTCCACGCCCTTTCCGTAGTGGGGTGCCCAAAACTAAACACAGCACTCCAGATGTGGCCTCACCACTGCTGAATAGAGGGGAAGAATCACTTCCCTCGATCTTATACTAATGCAGCCCAGTATGCCATGAACCTTCTTGGCAAGAAGGGCACGCTGTTTGTTCAATTCAGCTTGTCTGTTGTAACCCTCAGGTCCTTTTCTGCAGAGCTGCTGATTAGCTATGTTAGTTCCCAGCCTGTATAGGTACACGATTGTTCTGTCCTAAGTGCAGGACTCTGCACTTCTCCTGATATTTCTTTTAATCCAATCCTCCAATTTGTCAAGTTCTCACTGAATCCTAGCCCTACTCTGTAGTCCAGTGCTTCCCAAACTTTTTTTTTCAGTGTGACCCCAGTTATGACACCATTTCCTCAGCATGGCCCCTCACTCCCAACCCACAGCCCCCTGGCCCTGCCAGTGCCCCAGAACCAGGGCCCACAGCCCCCTGGCTCCCCCCAGTAGCGCCCGAGCCCTAACTACCACCTGCAGGACATGGCAGCTGCTGCAACCAGAGCATAGTGCAGAGTCTAGCAACGCCCCCCTCCCCACTCTACTCCATTGCCCCTTGCCCCCAGGGCCATCCCTAGAGGGGGTGAATCGGGGCAACCGCCCCAGTCCCCATTGTTTGGGGGGCCCCGTGGACATGGGCAGAGCAGTGCTTCACACCTGCACGGCACCCCCCTGCCACCACCACTGAATCCGCCACCGGCTTCCTTGCATCCAGTGGCAGGTCCCCGCACCCTGCTCTGGTTGTCTCTGCCTGCCCCCAGCCCCACAGGGAGCCCTGATGGAGCCGAGCCCATGGAGGGGTGGGGGGATGATGTAGGCTGCCTGCAGGAACTGGCATGGAAAGGGGGGATCACTGCGCTACACCACCCTGGCTGCCAAGCTGAGGCACCTCCTGCTCACCTGGCAGCAGTGTGGGCACAACTCCATGCCACCAACCCTGCCATGCCTCACCTTTGCAGCCATGGTGGTGTGGCACTCCCTCCTACAGTGGGCCCCACCCACTGGGCCACAGAGACAGCTCCTGCTTGGAGCTGGTCCAGCCTGGCTGCAGCCCTGCAACCCACTGTGAGCACAGAAATCTCAGGGGGCACTTTTATTGTGACCCCATCCACTGATGTTGTGACCCCATTTGGGGTTGCGATCCATAGTTTGGGAGCTGCAGCTCTAGTCTATCTACTATTTCCCTTCCCTCCACTCGGTGTCATGTGCAAACTTGCTGAGGGTTCACTCCATACCTTCTTTCAGGTTGTTGATAAGCTATTGAACAAAACTGACCCCTGGGGCACTCCACTTGATACTGGCTGCCAAGTAGACATTAAGCCATTGATTTGAGCCCATGATCCAGCCAGTTTTCTGTCCAACTTACAGTCCATTCATCCAACCCATACTTCCTCAGCTTACTGGCAAGAATGGTGTGGGAGACCATATCAGAAGCCTTGCTAAAGTCAATGTACACCACATCCACTGCTCTTCCTGCATCCATAGAGCTAGTCATCTCATCATAGAAGGCAATCAAGTTGGTCAGGCATGACTTGCCCTTAGTGAATCCATGCTGACTGTTCCTGATCACCTTCTCTTCCATGTGCTTAGAAATGGGTTCCTTGAAGATCTGCTTTATGATTTTTCAAGGGACTGAGTTGAGGCTCACTGGTCTGTAGTTCCCACAGATCCTTCTTTCCCTTCTTAAAGACGGGCACTATATTTGCCCTTTTCCAGTCATATAGGAGCTTTCTCAATCACCACAAGTTTCAGAGGTAATGGCCAGTGCTTCTGTTGTCACATTGACCAACTTCCTCAGCACCCCTGGGTGCATCGTGTCTGGCCCCATGGAATTATACATTTCCAGCTTTACTAAATAGTCTCTACTCTGTTCTTTGCCACTACCCACTGTTTACCTCCTCCCCAAATTGTGCTGTCAAGAGCAGCAGTGGGGGAGCTGATCTTGCCTGTAAAGATTTGAGGTGAAAAAGGCATTGAGTTATTTCAACCTTTTCCTCATCTATTACTAGGCTGCCTCCCCCATTTCATAAGGGACCCATGCTTTTTTCCATGATCTTACTCTTCTTTCTACAAGTATGTCAGCAAACTTTCTTGTTACCCTTCACATCCCTTGCTAGCTGCAACTCCAGTTGTACTTTGGCCTTCCTGATTTCATCCCTGCATGCTCAAGAGAGACTCTGATACTCTTCCCTAGTTGTTTGTCCAGGTTTCCACTTGTAAGCTTCTTTTTTGTGTTTTAGTTCACTGAAGAGTTCCCTGTTAAGTTAAGGAGCATGTAAAAAGTCCCTGGGTTGGTGATCAAGTTCTGTAGTTTTTCTTGTAATTCACATGAAAATGATTTGATGGTGGTTTTGAGTTTTAAGATGAAAAGGGGTTATGGCTGAAGGGATCGTTTAGGAGTCATACCGCAATCCATTTAAGCTTTGCTCTTGTAGTTATTATGATGCCAACAAAAACTCTCCAATGTAAGATCTTTTATACCTGTGTGAATTGTTTATTTCTATTACTACAATTATTATGATCCTTCCTTTTACATTGAAAATGTAAGGAAGACCATACAAATGTTCATTTTTTGTGGAAGCAAAAAATTGTGGTATTGAGAGGTTTTTACTCGTGTTCCTTGTTTTGCTTGCATTATTAGGTATTTATCTAGCTTAAGAGGAAGAGAGTAGAACCTCAAGGTGTGGGAGGGGAGGTGGATGATGTGTTGAGTATGTTTGGAACTAATGAAAAGTAATGGCATAGCCAGCCAGAATGAACTTCTGTTTGCATACTTGCTGCTGTTGCACTACCATACCTGATTTTGATTTCCAAGTTTTATTTTAATGTTTGCAGAAGGTCACCTAATCCCTATGTTTGATGTTATCTCAGGGGAGCAAAGCTTTCCCACGTTCCTTGCATATCTGTTCCCTTTCTTGGGGCTGGTCTCAATGAGATTTTTTTTTTTCAAAGAGACTTTTGCAAGATTTTGTTTTTAAACAAAGACCATTTTAAGGCAACTTGACTAGCTGGTGTAAGTACTTTCACAGACAGTGCAGACAAGTAACATTTGGAATATTTTAAACTGCAGTTTTCCAGGCACACACATACATGCAGCCCCCACAACTAAAGCATTTCAAAATAGCCTGCAGCATCAGTGCTCTCCACTGGGAGAGTACAATAGGGACTGGCTTGATCCTGTGGCTCCCCCACTGCCAACAAGAGGGGACAAGGAGAGCACAGAGCAGAGTCGGTGAGCACTCCCCACACATTAGCCACTGCTCCTGCCTCACCAGGGTCCTCACATCCTTGCTACTGCAGGCACTATGACTCCTGGCAATCTGGGCACTGTGGGCAGTGCATCTTCTGATACTCTGGGTGGGTAGCTCTGACACTAGCAGCAGCCAACTGCTGCAGGGAGCCAACAAAGAGGCAGCAGCCAGGGTGCATCCTGGAAGACAGACCTACAATGCACAAGTAACAAAATATTCCAAAATAAAATGGTGCAAAATAGTACCTGCATCCTCTAGGTATGTTTTTGTTACATTTCAACCACTTTGGGAATATTTTATTGGGTGTGTATGTCTGTTTGCTTACTTCTTTAAAACATTTCAAAGGTGCTGTCTGTCCACAGCCAAAAAGAATATAGTAGATACTCAAGATCTCTTTAGCCTAGTGCAAAAAAGCAAAATAACTATTGGCTGGAAACTGGATTGAGTTACAGTCCAATGAAAAATAAAGCACAAACATTAACAGTGATGGTGATTAGCAGGGATCTGTGTTTTCTATTTCCCACAGAAAAATAGAGTAAAATGCGGATTTTCCACTTTACCAGAGGAAATCGCAGATTTCTCATTTTAACAGAGAACCCCTCAGATTTTGCAGTTTTGCAACAAATCCTTTACAGGCTGGCAAAGTTCCAGCCTGCGCGGGGCTGGGAGGGGGCGAGAGTGTGGCAGTCAGACAAAGAACACCATGTGCATGTATACGCATATGGATGCCAGGCTGCCAGGCAGCCTGGAGAGCAACTCCACAGGTAAGAGGCAGGAGGAGGGCATTAAGGCCCCCAAGGGATGGGGTTGGGCAGGACTGGGGCTGGGGCTGCTGCCCAGCTGCAGGGTGCATGGGGCTTGGGGCCCAGGGCTGCAATGCATGGCCGCAGGGTGCCAGATTTTGGTTACCCAAATGGAGAAGTAGTTTTTCCATATGCCCAGCCTAAACTTTTCCTCATCTAGCCTGTGCCCATTGGTCCTTGTCCTCTCAGGCGGTACTTTTCTCAAAAGTTGCTCTCCCAGATTCTGGTGTTCTCACTTGACATATTTGTAGGCAGCTATCAAGTCACCCCTTAGCCTTCTTTGATTCAGACTGAATAAACCTAGGTCCCAAAGTTTCTCCTTACAAGACCTAACCCCCAGGCCCTTGATCATGCAGGTGGCCCTTCTCTGTACCCTTTCAAGCTTGTCCACATCCTTCTAGAAGTGTGGTGCCCAGAACTGGACACAGTACTCCAGCTGTGGTTTCACTAATGCTGAATAGATGGGGACAAGCACCCTCTGGATCTATTGGCGATACATCTGCTGATGCACGCCAGAGCTGTATTTGCTCTTTTGGTGACTTCATCACCCCAGAGCCTCATATCCATCCTCTGGTCAGTTGTCACCCCTGGTCCCTTTCGGATGCACTGGAATGGCTTGTGTCCTTTAGTACCCTTCTATAAAGTGGCTGGCATTCTATAAATAGGGTGCATGTTTGCTGTGATTTTTGCCAGAATTTCATCTTTAAAAAAATAAAAGTACTGTATAGATCAGATTTTTAGGCATGCTAGATGGGGCTGATCAGGTTGTTGTATTGCTCTTTAGTTGTTGCATGGGGTACTGTACTGTCCCTCAGCTAGTCTAGCCCCTCCACTGTGGAGTCATAAACTTTTTTGTGATGAGAATGAAATTTGCATTTGTGTCAGTGCCAGGAGCCACAGCCTAAATAATCCAGAACATTTTCCCCATACTTCATCAATAATTACATAATGATACAGATTCCACTAATGAACTTGGGAGAGGGAGGATTCAGTAACACACTTTGTGGTTGTTTTAAAGGTATTGTCAAAGCACTATCAGTTTGAATAGGTGAGAAGCAATGTCCCTTGAGAAGAGCTTGTTTCACAGTTGCATCATGACCACATTTGGAAGAACTTATTGACCAAGTCAAGTCAATTCATACATTGAAAGAGGCTGTGGAAATAGCGGTTCCCATGCTAAGAAGGATTCCCTGGAAGTTTGCGTCATCTGGAATCTGTATCACTGAAGTCATAAGACTGAGCAACATAAACTGAGGAACTTCCTGTGTGATGGTTTTAGGTAAGTGGCTCACACAGAAAAAGATTGCTGGGCCTATCAGATAACCTGAACAAAAAAAAGGACATGCTTCTGTGGTCTCATGGACAGTGTAAGAACTAGTAACAGCTTGTAGCCATCCAACCAAGAAGGCATCCATCAGTGTGGAGCCTAGAAAAGGCCCTAAGTCTGGAATATGTAATGTGGGGATGATGAAAACTTTAGTGACACTAAGCTAAGTTGTACTGTGCTATCAGAAGTGGTGATAAGAGATGGCACCCAGGTTCCATAGTTAATTGAAAGAGTCCCTGTAAGAATGGATCTAAATACTGGAGTTCTGTTCACCTAACACCTGCATCTATGTATAATCAGAGCTTATCACAGGTACCTTTGGAAAAAACATCCAAGCTTTTGAAGGTTTGCACTGGAGAAAAGGTGCCCCCAAAGCACAGGTGAATGAAAAAAAGAATTGGGGGGGACTGAGCACGCATGCACTCCTCCCCAAAGTCTGCGAGGGGAGGAGTGGAAGGGGGAGACAGTGAAGCTGGGGCTGGGACTGGGCAGGGGCTGAGGCCCGCAGCACCCATGTGGCTGCGCCTTCCTCCACACCAGAGGTCATTGTCTGGTGCTGGTTTCCACCACCTCCCAGTCCTGCTCCCTCCCTGGCTGCCTCTGTGCACCAGCCCCAGCTCTGGCCCCGGCCCCAGCCTCAGCCCGGCTATAGTCCTGCACCGCCCGGGAGGGCAGGACCCAGGCCTTGATCAGGGTCAGCCTCTGCTGCACCACCAGCCCCTGGGACACCCGCACCCACCCCACCCTGGGAAGAGCTGATGGCTCCTCCAGAACCACAGCACTGGGGAGCCAATCTTTGCACAGGGTAAGGGCGGGCTACAGCTGCGCTCTGCCTGCTCCCCACCTCTGTGCCTTGCTGTAGCCTTTGAAAGAGGCTCAGTACCATGTGCGTCCTGCTGGTGAGCAAACCGGGCAGCGAGGCACATGATGCCACTTTCAAAGGCTGCAGAACAGTGCAGAGAGAGGGAGCAGACAGAGCACAGCTGCAGCCTGCCCTTGCCCTGTGCAACGATTGGGGGCCACGGCTGGCCTCCCTACCTTGGCTACCCCATGCCACAGCTCTGGAGGAGCCGCCAGGCTCCGACTGTCCCACAACCCAGCTGGGACCCCATTCACCATAAACGGAGCCCTAGCTGGGCTAGTTGTGGGGCAATCAGAGCCCAGCAGTTCATGTAGGGATGCAGTGCAGGGGAGCCAGGGGGAGGAGAACGTGCCCCCTTCTCTGGCTCCCCCGAGGTGTGCGAAGTGGTGGGAGCCACCCACCCATGCCCCTGGATGGGCCACCAGGCTCCCATTGCCCCATGACCTGGTCCAGGTGGGCCCCAGTCCCTGGCCAGGTCCGGTTGGGTCATGGAGCAATCCCCACAGTGCAGGTGAATGATTCGCCTCTGCCCTTACTCTGCTCCCTCCTGCACAGTGGGGGTCTCGATCTGCCTCCCCCCCAAGCCCAGGCAGTCAAAAGAAACTTACTGGCATGCTGTGTTGCACTGACTGTGATCCCAGCGCATCCCTCCCCTCTGCTGCAGCAGTCTGCAGCTGAGCTGTCTTGGCATTTGGGAGGCCTGAGTCCCGTTAGCCACCCCATCCCCCTTCCACTGTCTGTGCCCCAAAGGGAGTATTTCAGGTGATGGTTCAACTCAGTTAGGAGTCCATGAATTTTATAGGCTGATCCATGTTGCTGGGTTTTTGGTTGGGGCCGTTAGTCTAAGGACATAGGCAGGTGAGGTTCTTTGAGTAGATGTGACATCTTTTATTAGACCAACTGAGTAGTTGGAAAAAGTACTTAGCAAGCTTTCGGGCACAGTCAGACATAGGAAGTCTCTGCTGTTCTGAGACTCCAAGAAATGAGAGAAACTAAAAGTGTGACAGGATGTCAGAGAGAATGTAAATAAGTAGAAATTAGGGGGGAAAAGGAAAAGCAGGAAAGGGGGGAGGGAACAGGGGGAAAAAAGCCAAAGCTGAGTAAGGGAGACTCCTCAGTGGTGGAATTCAAGGTAGAAAAGAAGCTGGCTGTGAAAAAGTAAATGGCTGGAAATTAGGAAGACAAAGGGCAAATAAGGCGGGGGGGGGGGAAGCTGCAGAAGAAAAGTGTAAAAGGTCAAGTCTCGCAGGTACATGATTAATCAGATGTCAGGCAGGTTCTTACTTGCTTTAGGGACTTAATGTCCCTGCTGCTGCATGGTGTGGGCCAAACTCTACAAGGGATCCAGATGTCTGGGGTAGCAAGGAATGGGAGTTGCCAATATACAATGTGGAAAAGGGAATGCAACCACATCAACGTGTCCCCTCTGGATCAACCCCTGGTCAATTTAGTCTTATATGTGATTCAAAGAATTATCCACCATTGTCTGGTGGATCTTGGCTAGGCTAAGAATGAATTGGAACAAGATCAGGTCAGAACAGGAAGCCACCTCAAGGCCTTCAAGAAATGCTAGGGAGACATTTCAAAGTTTTTGATAAAGAACTTGGGATGATGAATGACACCTCAACAACGATATGATGAGCAATGTCTCCAATGACACTTCATTAGCAAGGTAAGGAAATACATACTAAAAGAAAGTACTGTAAGATAAATACATAACTACCTTGATCATTGCGCTAAATGAGTAGTCATCATGAATGGCATGTGCCCCCTGGTGGCTGGGGAGGGGCACGGCGGTGCTGGGAGCAGTGGAAGCATGGTGGCAGCGAGCTGGGAGCTCCCACAGATGTCATGGGGGCAGTGGGGAGTGGGGTGGTGAGCACCAGCCAAGGGTCAGCAACCACCCAGTGGGGATCACGGACCACCCACACCTTTTTGCAGGGGGTGCACCGCCACACTCAGGGGGTGCATGTGCACCCACATGCACCCCCTACGCATCGCCCCTGGTAGTGATCAATGGCTTGATGTCTACTGGGAGGAGGTATCAAGTGGAATTCCCAGGGGTCTGGCCTGGGTTTGCTGTTGTTTAATATCTTAATTAATTATTTGAAGGCTGAAATTGAGTGAACATTTAATACATCTGCAGACAATACCAAGTTGGGTAGAGTTTGTAGACCAGGGATGGGCAAAATGGAGAATCTGGCCAGCAGCTGGACTCCATTTCCCAGAAGCCCCTACCCACATGGATGGGGCTGGTCTCCATGGAGACCCTGGCTGCAGCTGTGTTGTGATAGCAAGGCTGAGGTTTATTTTCTGCCTGCTTTGTAGTAGAATTGTTTCTACCTTACGAATGCTGTACATATGTGTTCACGCATAGTCAGAACTAGATAGTCGAGGCCAGGGCAGGGGTGCGCAGGTTGCAGATTGCAGCTCTGTCCTGGCCCTGACCAAGCTGCTCTGACTGCAGCTGCCCTGATCCCAGCAGCTCCGGAGCAGCCCCCTGCCTTGCCCTGCCCTGCCCTGCCCTGCCCTGCCAGCAGGGCTGGGGCCAACCTCCATGGCAATCCCAGCCTTGTGCTATCAGAAGGCAGCTACATCTGGTGTCTGCATAGAGACTGGCCCCAGCCTCGCGGGCAGGGGCTGCTGGGAAATGGAATCCACAGCTGGCTGGATCCAGCCCATGGGCTGGACTTTGTCCACCTCTGCTGTAGACCCTGTGGAGAGTAGGGTTAGGAGTCAGAAAGACCTGGATAAACTAGAGAAATTATCATCACCCTGGAAAGATGCTTCCTCATCACAAAAAAGGATATGTTTTGTTGACTCCACAGTGGAGAGGCTACATTAGTGCAGCGCCAGTACCCCATGCAACAGCTAATGAGCAATACAACAATCATCAGTCCTATCTGTCACGCCTAAAGATCTGATCTATACAGTACTTTTATTTTTCTAAAGGTGAAATTCTGGCAAAAATCATGGCAAACGTGCATCCTATTTATAGAATGCCAGCCACTTTATAGATACTAATGGTACTAATGGACACAAGCCATTCCACTGAACTGAATCAGACTGTATTTGTGGTTTTAAAGATTCAAGAACATAAGTAATCTCTGTTAATGTAGTCTGGTCCAGGACATTTCTGCATGCATTAGATATCCTTATTCCACTTACATTTTCTAGGAAAAAAATCCAACCTGAGATTTTTTTTTTTTAAAGCTTTATTTCAAGTTAACCCCGGGGGGCAGCTTTAATTTATTTTTGCTCAGAAGGTTTTTTGAAGCTTCACCTTCTTTGTTCTGAAGTACCTAAAGCATCTGTCAATGTCATTCATTTGCATTCCTGTTTTGCTTGTACACCCTTCATTCGGCCTCAGAGGAAGAAGGTGCCCACGGAGAGGCCATCCAAGAGCAGGAGGGCGATGCTGATGGTGATGCCCCCTTCTGTCAGTAACAGCCACCTGGGGGTTACAGTGGACAATAAGCTGAATATGGGCCAACAGTGTGCCATTGTTGTAAAGAAGGCTAATGGCATACTGGGATGCATTCGTAGGAGTGTTGCCAGCAGACTGAGGGAAATGATTATTCCCCTCTGTTTGGCACTGGAGCAGCAACATCTGGAGTACTGTGTTCAGTTTTGGGCCACCCACTATAGAAAGGATGTGGACAAATTGGAGACAGTGCAGCGGAGGGCAGCAAAAAGGGTTAGAGGGCTGGGGCACATGCCTTCTGAGGAGGGGCTGAGGGAACTGGGCTTATTTAGTCTGGAGAAGAGGACTGTGAAATGGCAGCCTTCAACTACCTGAAGGGTGGTTCCAAAGAGGACGGAGCTGGACTCAGTGGTGGCAGATGACAGAACAAGGAGCAACGGTCTCAAGGTGCAGCAAGGGACGCTGAGGTTAGCTATCAGGAAAAACTTTCTTGAGGAGGGTATTAAAGCACTGTAACAGGCTGCCCGGAGAGGTGGTGAAAGCTCCATCCTTAGAGGTTTTTAAGACTTGGAGAGACAAAACTTGAGCTGGGAGGATACAGCTGAGGACAGTCCTGCTTCAAGCAGGAGGTTGGATTAGACGACTCCTCAGGTCCCTTCTAACCTTCATTTTCTCCGTTCTCTCCCCCAGCCCTCTGACTGCCCTTGAGCCAGTATGTGACAGGGGTGTAGGATGTAGCGGTGTTTGTCTAAGGACATAGGCAGACCAGCTTAAATCGGAAATCTTTTTATTTGACCAACTCACATAGTTGGCAAACTTCTTATTTTATGCAGATGCTTCCTCAGCCTGATGAAGGGCATCTAAACCCGAAAGCTGGCTAAGAAGTTTGCCAACTATGTGAGTTGGCCTAATAAAAGATCCCCGATTAACCCAAAGGGCCTGGCACGCCCCAAGATGTGGCACCTCCGCCTCCCTTTCTTTGAGGAGAGAAAATGGGACACTTGTGTCACCCCTGTGCAACATCCAGAAGTGATGCTTTATGCAGGGACAGCGAGGAAGATGATTAATACCGTACCAAAGAGAGGGTTAATATTAATAAAGTGTGTGCGTGTTAATATTAAGCGAGAGAGAAAGAGTGCACACCTAAACGGCTCCCCTGCTATGAAGGACCGAGTGGGAATGGGATGTGGCCCAGGGAGAGGTCAGCCGATGATGGGGGCCGCCGCCTGGAGAGGGTGGGAGGGGGCTCCCGCTCTTGGGCCGGGCCAGCCACTGGATCCGCTGCGGGCAACTCCCCCGCGTGTCCGTCCCCACCTCCTCGGGCACTTGGTACGTTCCCGCCGGAGCTCCCCGAGCATAAATAGGGGCGGCGGCCGCCGAGCGCAGCCTGGGAGCAGCAGGCGGCGCGCGGCAGCGGGCAGCGGCGGCGGCGGCGATGGAGCAGACGCAGGTGTGGAAGGCGCGGAGCCTGGACGAGCTGGTCCAGATCCTGCACCGCCTCTTCGCCGGCGACGAGGTGAACGTGGAGGAGGTGCAGGCGCTGATGGAGTCCTACGAGAGCGACCCCGCCGACTGGGCCAGCTTCGCCCAGTTCGACCAGTTCAGGTGAGGGGGCCCGTCCGCGCCCGGGAGGAGTGCGACTGTCTGCCCCTGCTCCGCCCGCTCTCCATCGCCTGTGGGGCTGACCCGCCCGGTGCCGGTGCCCTGCAGACAAAGCGCAGCCGGGGGCTGTTGCAGGGCGGCGGCGGCGGCAGCTTTCCCCGTGCCTCCCCGGGGGGCGCTGCTGCTCCAGCGCTCCGCCGCTCCCCCCCCCCCTTCCCTTCCCCCGCCTCGGGGGCTCCAGGCTGCCCCACCGCCGGCTGTGCAGAGGCAGGGAGAAGGAGGGGCTCCGGCAGCCAATCAGGGCGCTCCCCGAGCTACACCCCTGTCCGCTCGCCCAATCCGAGCCTAGCGCCCAGTTTGGGTGACAGCCGGGCCCGCCCTCCCGTCGCTTGCTTGCGGGCTGCGGCAGAGCCCGAGGCGGGTGTCACGTGCCTGCAGTGGTACCGGCTGCCTCCCCCTTCCCCCCCGCCCCCCCACGGGCCAAAAGTCCATCGATTATTTTTATCTGGACCCTTGTAGCCCCAATAAACTGGGCACATGACGCTCCTTACAGGAGGGAGGTGGAGGAACCCAGTGCCCGAGCTAGGGCTAGATCCCTGCTCCCTCCGCTCCTCTCCTGCCGTTCCCCAGTGCACGGGAAGGCACCTCCCCCCGGGCTGTCAAAGATACAGCCCCCAACCCCTGGCCCTGGGTCTCAAGATGAGCCCCACGCAGTGCGTGTCGGACCCGCCTCATGCCCACATGGAGCCATGTGCACCCGGCCAGTTTAGGAGTCCTGACCCAGGTCCAGTACCATAGTGATATGGCCAGTCCAGGACGCAAGCTGCTTTCAGCACCCTGCTGCGGCCCATCTGGGACGCTGTGGGTCCCAGAGCAAG
Organism: Crocodylus porosus; assembly: GCF_001723895.1. Classification (NCBI taxonomy): domain Eukaryota; kingdom Metazoa; phylum Chordata; order Crocodylia; family Crocodylidae; genus Crocodylus; species Crocodylus porosus. Next base: position 45,578,909 of record NW_017728950.1, read on the forward strand.
CACTAGATTTGGCATTCAGGGTTTGGAGTGTGTATCGGTGGTCCAGGGTGGCCTGTGGGGCTGACCCCTGGACCAGTCCCACACCACTCATCCAGCCCCTGTGACCAAATGAGTTTGGCACCTCTGACCTATGCTGTTGCACCGGATTCGCCATGGTTCTCAGCAGTGTCTGATATCGCTGCATGGGAGGAGAGGTGTCAGCCACGTGTTGGAGACGAAGGACTGAGGCACAGAGATGTGGCCTGGCACTCAGCCCAGAATCAGTGCAGCTCCGTTGCAAGGTGCAGGAGTTCTACCTCCAGGCAGCGCTTCCTCTGCTGACTGCACCCTGCCTGCCCACAGGGGAGAGTGTGGCTGAGGCAGATCTGCATTCTTGGGAGAGGTGGGCTGAAAGTTCCCAGCATAGAGGCACCCTATGCGATTTCACACAGGCTAGTTCTGTCGGAATCAGGAATTGTATCTAGAAATGCACCTAACGTGCAATCTAAAAACAGCTATTTTATTTTATTTTATTTTAGAATATCTGACTATCTTACCTTTTATTGAACCAACTATGTAGTTATCACCCTAAGAAATCTTTACATCTTGCAAAATTCCCACATCATGGCAACATTACTCTTACACTACCATGTAGATGTTCTGAATGTCAGTCACATGCTTTAAGCTCAAAGCCACCCTACCCAGTAATACATTGACTCTCAGGTTGTTTCAGCCCTTTAATACAAGTTCTTGTATTCACACAGATACAGGCACTTTCATATATTTGGTGACCATCGAGGTATGTGTACATAAATATACCCGTGTCTACCGTAGATTAGGGAAAACACAAAGGTTTTATTGGACCCTTGATTTTTTGTTTACTTGGTAACTGGATGTAGTGTCTTGTTGCCTGGCTGTGATAAGTAGCATCCTGCCCTTTCTTTTTTTTAATTCCTTTAATTCTTTCCTCTTAGTCTCTGTAGATGTTGTTGGAGTAGTGTTTTTTTGTTATACTCTTACTTAAGGGTAGGAAGTATAATATTAGTTAAGAATTTAAGTTGCTCTTTATTTATCTTTTTTTCTTTCTTGCCTCTGGTATCTTGTAATCCGTTATTACAGCTGACTATTTTGTTTCAGCCCTTTTACATTTTGTTCCTTTCTATTTTTCCCTTTATCAAGAAAACATTATCTTGGATCAGTTTTATTTTTTTTCACTTTGACTTTTTTTTCGTTCAAAAGTCTTCATTTCTACAGTTCAATCTTGTGTTCTGTTACAACACTCATAACATAAGAAATCTGTATGATGACCTCCCTCTTGACCAGTCACTCATGCAGCACACAAATAACAGATTATGAAACATTTGGTCCAATATCAACATCATACAAGGGTAAGTTGTATCTATACAACACAAGGTAAAAGTGCAATGAGAGAAAGTACAGGAGCTAACTTTAGTGCAATGAAGGTAAAAGAAAATGTGATCAAATTAAAATAATTTGTTATACCGTCTTTCCTTGGAAAAATAAACCTAGCCATCTCATGGGGAAGATATGTAAAACAAAGAGCTAGTTAACATAAATAAAAAAACTCCTCCTCCTGTATGCCAGTGAAAATCTCCCACAATCTATCAGTGACTGAGAAAATGGTGTGTCACTTTGACTCTCATACTACTTGGTTACAGTTCCACAAGGACATAAGCATTTGCTTTGCATTGATGCTATGTAGTGTCAGTGAGATTAGCTGTGTGACCAAAGATACTTGTGTGCACTTGCAGGATTGGGCCTTCAGTTGCAAAGAGGGTGAAGAGCTTTATTATTTGTACTGCCATAGCTTCTAGCAGCCCAGGATCCCATTGTGCTGTACAAACACAGAACAAAAAGACAGTCCTTGCCTTAGAAAGGAAGATAATACACGCAGGACAATAGTCAACCATTTGATATGTATAGATCAACACCAGAGCACAAGGAAACAGTCAACTGTGTAACGCTGGGTACAAGAGGTCCTGAAACTGGCAAATACCCTAGAATAACCTATTAGTTAATGTTTTTAAACACTAAACTTCTTTATGCCTTTTTATTTTATCTTATTATGGGAAACATTTTTAGCATATTCCACCATACAGGACTTTGTTTTGGGAGCAAATGTTTGACAGACATAACTATGTAGGTATTTTATCAGTACAAAAATGTTATAAGTACAAACAGAACTTTCCACAAAATAGTAACCTTTACCGTTTATGGCAATCCCTACATTTAATTATTTTTTGTCCTCATGCAAAGGAGCTCTATTCAACAGAAAGGAAAGCCAGGAATCTCTGAAAATGAGCTGTAGAGGAATGTCACTCTTTATTTTCATTTCTTCATGGCAGTAATCTGTTTCTAATTATAAGCTTGCCGCTGGAGTGACTTCATTCAGCAACTATTTTGATATTATCCTTTCTTCAATCTCAGATCCACAGCTTCCAAATCCCACCGATGGATGTAAACCAAAAGCTGGGTGGGCGCTAAAATATGTGAATTTTGTCTCATTTTTTCCAATCAGGAAAAAATACATGGGCAGAACCAATTAACATTTAGTTTCACTTTTACATTTTGTATGCAAATACATAATGTATGGTTTTATATGTTATGTGTATTTTAAAAATATACACTTTTTTTCCTACTCCAGGTACACAAGAAATCTTGTAGATAAAGGAAATGGAAAGTTCAACTTGATGGTCTTATGCTGGGCTGAAGGGCATGGCAGGTTTGTATCCAAAGATCTCAATTTAAAGAGAGGAAAAAAAAGAAAGGCACACTAGTTTTCAGTTGGTCCATTGTAAGATTGTGCCATTGTTGTATCATAAAAAAACAGGTAGAGGGCAAAATCCTGATCATCACAAACATTAATAGTGATAATGGATTGCTGTGTCAAAAAGATAATGAGAATATTATGATTTTAGGGCATTTTTGAAGTTTCTATCTTTTAGATTATTATTTTTTAAATGTACAGGATCCTGTAGTAAACCCCTCTTGTCTTTAAGGGGAATTCTGCCTGAATATGCCCTGGGGGATCAAGTCTGTACTGCAGAATAAATCTCATGTAGTTTTTCATTGCTCCACGTAATTTAGTCTGTTAGGCTAGATTAAGAAAATAGACTAGGGATAAGGAGGCTTAGAGTTTGGAGAGGGGTGGAATCCTTTTCCAGCTGTGCTGTTTGCTGCTTTCACAGCCATTTTGTGATATCTGCTTTTGCAGCTGCTGTGACCAGTCTGGGGAAATTGCCTAGTGGATCTGCAGTCATAGCCCTTACCTTAGTCACTGAAGCCCCTCCAGAGCCCTGAGACACAGGACCTTCCTCCATCTATTCCACACATTATTCCTCCTTTTGTAGAGCAAACCTTGATGGCGATATGACCTGTACAAGCCTGTGGTAGTAGGATCAGTCCCTCTCTCCTTCTTTCCCAGCACTGCTGGCTTAAAAAATGGCTTTAAGAGCCTGTGGGGGGAGAGGGGCTTGAGGGGGAAGGAGGTTTTTGTGGGGGCAAGGGTTTGGCTGCTGGTCATTGGTTCTGCACATAAGGAGAAAATTATCCATTTGTTGTAAATGTGCAAATGAACTAATATTGCTAGATACCAGTTGGGAAGATGCCATGCAGACTTCCCCAAATGGATGTAAAAGTACTGTCTAGACCTGCAGCCCACCAGCTATGGTTACAGGGGTTTTCTTAGGTAGAGACTGTAATTTAAATCAAACTATGTTTGTGGCTTGGAGAAGCATTTGCTGGAGACTGGAATGATACCATAGTTTGTTTTCACTGTCTAAATAAGTAGGATCAAATTGTTACCAGGATTTAGTAGAGGAGATTGCTGAGGGAGTGACTACGTGGCATTCATGAGTTTTCCTATGCCAAAAAACAAGCCCTGCCCTGGGCTTCCTGCAAATCAAGAGCAGTACAATGTCTGTTCTTATTGAACAGCGCTTGTTGTGTATAAGCACTGAATGTCTCTGCATTAAACGCTCTATATCAGGGTTCAAAACCCATCCATTTGTTGGGATGAGTAGGAAGCTTTCTCTTGGGAAGCCTGGGTCCTAAAGCCATTTGTTTTTACAGCAAGGAAGCTTTGATTTCTTTAATTAAATCACCTTTATTACCCTTTTGGCTACAAATATGGTATTCCAGAAGTATTTCTGAGTAAAGAGGTAAACAGTCCCAGCACCCCTGCTGATGCCCAGGTTCTCCTAAGTGAGTGAAATTAAGAGCTTGGTCTGGTCAGTTTTACTGATGCTGTTAGAACCACTGGGAAACAGTGAAACTTCCTTTCATCTGTGTACCTCATGCCTGTGACACCAGCTAAGAGGTCATGGAGATGGAGAAGAGCTAGGAAGCTCCTTCTCCTAGGGAGAGGTATGGATCTGCACATTCATTAGATTCCTGCTAGCCTGCAACTAGCTATGTCTGCTAGAACCCTCAGCACCCTCTTATTTCCCCATAGGCAGGCTTTCTTCCCTAGACTTTACCTCTTCTTAAGTATGCTTTCACTGATAGTTATCTGCTAAGTACTTCTGGGCCTGCTGTGAATTGCTAGATTATTGAAATAACTAATATATTAGCCTTAGCTGACTCACAGTAAATCGTTCTTTAAGATTTGTGGGGGTTTTGATAATGTGAGAAGTGTGCTAAACCAAGATCTCTTGTCCATAATATTATAATCCAGCATTTCCCAACGTTTTTCACCCCATAGCATACTTACCTAATAAAAAAGCACTACAGCACACCGGACTGGGGGGGCGGAGGGGGTGCGTGGTGTACAGCCAGCTAGACACCAACTGGGAGGAGTGCTGCGCAGCCAGCTGGACGGCATTTTGGGCTGGAGCCCTTCCCCCTGCCTGGCTGGAGCCACTTTCCCTGTCTGTCTGCATCCACAGCAGCAGCAGGTGGAGGGCATGACTCCAGCCAGGCAGGAGGCATGGCTTCAGCTCAAAATGCCGCAGCATACCTGGACATGCCTGACAGCACACCAGTGGGCCATGGCACACCATTTGGGAAATTCGGTTATAATCTGCAGTTTAACAGGGTATTTGCTGTATTTCTGGCATGTGAAATTAAACATGTACATCACACTGAGCACCATTATTCTCTGTATATATAGCAGTATCCATGATCACACTGATTCGCACTGCTTTATGAAGATCCTTCAGGGGAATCTAAAGGAGACTTTATTTGAATGGCCTGGGAAAAAAGGGACTGGCGAGATGACTAAGAAATCGGAACGAGTTCTGAGGGAAAATCAGTGTGCCTACATCAACGGTAAGATAGTTGAGTGCTTTACATACTACAGTTCTCTTGCTACAAATCAGTGATTCTAACTCAACAAAAGAGTTAATTCCTTTTGAAATCTGCCTAACTAGGTTGCTATATCACATTTAACTCTCTCACATATCAGCATCTGTACATCCTGCTTGGGAAATAGTTATTTAAAGTCCCCTCATACCTGTGTTAATACTTAATCTAAAAGACCCTTCATTCATTTCAATTCATTTAAGGAGACTGGAGGAAAGGCCTGATCCTTTAAGCTCTTGAACAATTCTTTAATACTTTTTAGGAATCAGCCACAAATAAGCGTGAGGAAATGCATGTAAGCACACAACATAAAATAAAAGTACAGGTAAATCAATCAGTGAAAGCAAGAGAACACTAAGTTCATATAGAAATACTTAGTTGCATTTATGAATAGTCTTTGGCTTTGTTCTACAGTAGGAAGCTTAATCACTTACTAAGTCTACCAGCCAAGAGCAACTTGGGCAGAATTTAAGTGCTGAAGTCCAAGTGATCCATGCAAACCCTGCCAAAACCACTTAGACACCTGGAAGTTGCTGTGTACTTGCATGTTTCCCAGTGAAGTTCCTGCAACCCCTAAAATTCTGTAACTGCACATGCTAAGAGGCACCATCCTCTTGGGCTGAACTGTGTATCTTAGCACCCAGCTTATACCTGAGACTGGAAATCACAGAGAAGGCATCCCTCCAACTAAGTACCTTGAGCGACCAAAAATGTTTAGAACATGCACATAGACAGGACTGAGTTTGGCACCGAACATAGCAGGTGTGACTTCCATTCGAAAAGAGGGGGTGCCAGGCTTACTGTATAATGACCCAGGTTCAGTGCCCTCTTCAGCCTAGGGGGTTTCCAACCATCATTTCCCACCTCCCTGGAGAGTGTCTAAACCACCACAATAGGGCCTTGGCTAGAATGGGGTGTTCTTCTCTCCTGTTGATGCAATGCAAAGGATTCAAAGTTCACAAAGCCAAAGAGAAACTAAGGGGAAGCATGACTCTGTAGGCCAATGAGGAAAGCCTGTGCCAAAGAGTCCTGGGTTCTGGCCTCTGTTTTGTGCATCTTCACCGGAAAATAGTGAGTAATCTCTAGGGCACAGACGATAACCCAAGACTTCTCCTTTTCAGGCAAATTACCAGTCATGGTCAACAGTCATGTTCCTCTTGTTCATTATCTGGCCCCAGGAATCTTGAATTCTTGGCTGAAAAGTGTCACAGATCTGACAGGAGCGGTGGAGGGTTTCCCCACCCTCACCTGGTCCTTAGTCTGGTGGTTTTATGAAATGAGAGAGGTGGATGTGTGGGCCATATATACAAAAAGGAATTTCAGCATCTAACTCAGGTTTGCAAATTTCCCCTCGGGAGCTGGACACACGGCAATTATGCATAAGTGTTGCCAAGACTCAGTCTTGATATACCTGAGTCCTTTTGTGGACTTGACCCTTAGATGCCTAACTCCCTTGAAATCAGGTGGGGGTTATTTTCATAAATGCCTTTGAGGACCTGGGCCACAAAAGAGAATGATGGGAATAGCAATCTGGTCAATTGTTTAGGTTCCTTTTTCTCGCCAACAGGAAGTTTTTGTCAGAAACAATCACACTTTTTTATGGGTGTATGATCTTGAATGCCAACTGCTTATCTTTCTTTTTTTAAACAACCAAATTGCTTCAGACATGACTTACAGTTCTCTGACATGCGCCTGCATTTTTTCTGATTTTTTTGTTTGTTTGTTTTGGCAGGGGGGTTGCTTTAAAAGTTGTAAGTTAAAGAAAGCATAATATTATGAATTCATAATGTATTATATTGCTCTTTAACAAGGCCATCACATCTTTGTTTCTATTTGAATATTTGCATACTATAATTTAAGCAGTACTGGCACAGAGAAGTGACTTGGCTGTTTCTTCACTTTGCTATTATGGTGTTATAAACCCACATGAGTAAGTCTGTTTGATATGAATGTGAATTTAGGGATTTTTTTTCTTATGTAAATATAATAAATTGCATTGATGCTACAGTCAGTATTTGAAAGGTACCAAAGCTGGGAAAGCTCCTGTGTTTTCCCTAGTAACTGAGACTTGACTGCATGACACAATTAAAGCCTGACTGTCACACATGTACTTGCTATGCATTTGCTGTGGGAACCATTAACTTAAAATCATGGACTATTTACAACCTTTACCTTCATATTGAATCAAAATGAGGGGAATTTTGTAGGTTTAATTTTCATACATTGTGTACCTTGTAACACCTCAGTTTTCTGCCCCCTTAGCCCCAGAATGTGGTCCCATTATCTCGTTAATAGCCACTCAACAGACAGTGCCTTGTTTTATTATCTGTTCAATTATATTTGCTATTTGAACTAAGTTTGGATGCATGCCACACGCTGGTAATTTGTCACTTTAATCAAAAGGCCAGACAAATGAAGAGACTGTTCTATTCTATATTGGAAACACCATTTTGAAGATAGATGACTGCAGAAGAAAACAACTGTCTCCTTGCCCATGAGTCTACGCTCAAAATACAAGTAGCCCAGTCTTAGTGTGACTGATGTCCTTGTTATCAGGGTGAAAACTATTGCTACAAAATCCTCTCCCCTTCTGAAATGTCTTGTTTTTGATTCTTTGGAAAAACAAACCTTTCAGCTTCTTCAAAGTACCAGTGTCTCCTAGGAAAGAAAATAACCTTGAATTTATCTGGGGACAGCAGCCAATAACTTACTGACAGTGTGTTCTTCCTTAAGCGATCATAGATTGCTGTTGGCCTGTGTTCTGTAGTAGGTAACAAATGAGTCATGTGAAAAGTCAAAGGAAGCAAAGCCCTCTGAAATCCCAAGAGTTAGTAATCTGTTGTAGAGAATAAAAAACAAATTCCCTCCACTGTTACAAATTTGGCCCTTAAGCGCAGGTGTATTTTATTCATCACTTTCAGTACTAATGGCACTTCTCCAAATAGTGATAAGATTTTTATTAGATGCGCATGCTAATGTAACCCTTTCTTTCATGTCTTTGCTTGTCTAGACTCCATTGGCCTGCACCGTGTGGAAAACACAAGCCACACAGAATCTGCTGTTAGTCTGCATTTGTACAGCCCACCCTTTGACTGCTGCAACACCTTTGATCAGAGAACTGGGCATAAGCACAAAGTCAAAATGACATTCTATAGCCAGTTTGGAGAAAGGACTCCCTATGTAAGTAAAGCAAAACTCACACCCTGCCTTAACTTTGTGTTCAACTCCTTCTCTGTTCCCAGAGGAAGCAGAAGAGCCCAGTATTGTATACCAAACCTTGGCTCTGGTGAGCAGTTCAGCACAAGCTGGAATTCCAGCAGTCAAACAGTCCCTGTTTATAGAGCATCTGGTTATCTTTAGATTAAGGTTGAACCATTTTAAAAGGGAGCTCAGTATTGGGCAATGTAAAGTCAACATCTCCCATATCAGTGTTGGCCAACCTGTGGCACATGTGCTACGAATGGCATGGGCAGTCACGGTGTGGCACACAGCAGACTGAGAAGGGGACAGGCAGCACAGTGACAGATAGGGCAGGGATCAGAAAACAGAGCAGTAGACTGGACAGGGAGAACAGGGTAGGGATCAGAAAGCAGAGCAGTCAATCAGATGGGGGAGGGGGTCTTGGAGTGGCACTCAGGGAGGGTGTGGAGCTAACTTGCGGCATGCCTGCCAAAAAGCTTGTCCCCCATTCCCCATATGCTGACTTTTAAAATCCTACTGTAGTTACATTTCCGCCCTTTCTTTGCTCCTTCAAAGTATTATACAAATATCTCATTCAGCATCCCTAGGGAAGAGGCAAGCATTATCTCTAGTTTACAGATAAGGAAACTAATGCAGAGAGACTGCACTTCATTAGAGGTGAGACTGGATTTTGGCTGCACCAGGCTCTTTTCACCCATCTTTTCTTTTTCCCTCCCTTCACATGGGTCCAATCCTACAAAGTGCTGTAAAGCCTTTTTTTTGATAACAAAAAGGGTCAAGGCTGCTCTGCAATTTATTGGGATACACACTGCTTTCATGCAGAGGGAACAATTAATCAGAACCTTGGTGCTGGTAAAGCATCTTCAGGCAGTAAACAGATGAAGAAAACTATCTCTCTTATGGAAAATGTCACATAATTAGATTACTTCTTAGCCAACTTTTAAAAGTAATTTCTCTGCCTCAGCACTTTGGCTGAGCAGTTTTGCATTTCAAGTGAAAGTTGTTTTCCTCCATATAATTTATTGGCACCAAAATCCAGTAAAGTTCTCTGACTTCTTGAAACAGGATCTTTGAAAACAGAAGTGCTTTCTCCTCAGAGAAGCAGTAAGCCAGCTGCCCATTGTTCACGTTAAGACATAACTTGGACAGTGGGACTGGAATGTAACAAACCAGGGTGGCAAACAAACCCTGAGGCATTGTACCAGTTTATCAGCACAGTGTTAAGTCAAAGTTTAACTCTGCTTGGAAAAGTTTGTGTCAGGACTGCAAATGGAGTTAACAGAGTTCCCTTTGGAGTGCTCTAGTATGTCTGGCTTAGAAAAGTTGACCATTGTTTGGCACTCGTTTGGGTCAGCCATGGGCTCAGTTTAGGAGTGCAGAAACTCCTCACTTCCCATCAGAACCTGTGGGAATTGATTGCTTAATGCCTTGCAGAATCAAGCCCTCAGTGAGGCTAAGGCCTTAAATAATAGGCAGACTCATCTAGAGCAGCAGACACAATGTAAACTGTTTTTCTGTACTTTTCTCACATAAAAGCAGTAGCAACTTTGTTAAATTGTGGGGGCCTCCCAAACATCCCTCAAATCTGAGTTTGTGTCTTACAGAAAAATTAAAGTCTAGTGAAGAAAATAATGGTGACCTCTGTGGTGGTATGAAAATGAGAATTCAAGACTTTTGATGCTTGAGTTTTCTTTTGTTTTAAATAGCTTTACCTGATGTGAATAGGTGCCTGTGTGTGTAAGTAAGACAACAAGTGAATTGCTTGGAAAATAGTTACACTAATCTAGAATATTTACCCCCTCTTGCTGCATGAACAACTGGTGGCACTTTTACTTAGGTGGGAAGATCAGCATGATTTAGGAATGGGCAAGATCTGTATCGGTGGGGGCTCTACACTAAACTTCTATAACTGCGGCTAGGTAACAGATGAAGGCTGGATGTGGCTTTGACCATTCAACTATCTGAAATGTCCAAACGGTTAAAAAAAAAAAAAAAAAAAAAAAAAAAAAGTGGTTTCAGTGATGGTTTCTGGAAAGCTCACTGGAACTGAAGCTGCCTTCTGCTGTTTACCACATCCTAAAAGAATACAGGGAGGAAAGTCTATATAGCACACTAAATATGAAAACTATATACTTTCTTTTGGATTTTATTTTAAGAGAAACTAAATCTGTGCTAATATGTGCTAGTAAACTTTTGGTGTGCCCCTTTTTTATTTAAAAAATACATTTTCATTAAATATATGTTTATGGTTTAGTTGAGGAACCTGGCATCTGATCATGGTAGAAATTTATTTTAACTAACTGACTGCTTATGCAGGCATTGTACATGTGCCCGGTTTTACTTACCTAATATTGAACAACAGGATTACCATGTCTATTGTTAACTTACCGGTGACTTGGTTCAGAAAAGTCTCTTACGTGCTTAGCTAAAGTATGCTATATGGATATAGGTGGCACCATGTGAGCACCAGTTTGGCATGATGTTATGGAAAACTTGCACACAAAGAAAAATAGAATTAATTTGATCAGATCCTTCTGAGATGTGTCACATATCATAAGGTTTTGCTTCTAGGAGTTCCTATGCAATATATTTAAATGATTCCTCTCCTTCCCTGTTAGCAAATTGAGCTACCAGTTTTGCTGACAGAATCAAACTCGGCTCAATATGTATGAAAGGAGAGGTGCCATAGGGCTCTGGCCTGGGACTTTGGAAAACTTGAGACCAGTTTCCTGTCCTGCCAAGGATTTGCCCAGAGTTGCACAGGAAGTCTCTTGTGTCCATATTTTCTTTGATTTCAGTGTGAGTTAGACATCTAAACAATAGGGACTTAGTCTCTCTGTTCTCTACTTGTAAAATGAAAATACTTTCCTACCATGCAAAGAATTTTGTGAAGAGAAATACATTAGAGACTGAGGGGCTGCATCTTAATGGGGACAACATAAGGGCCTTAAGCAGAGATAGAGTAAGAGTTTACTGCGAAGTCTGTTTTTAAAAAAATGAATTTCTCCTCTTTCTTTTAGGCAACAGCAGTGTCTCAAGAAAACAACTGAGAAGTGCCAGGAAGCATTTGTGCAAGACCTGCTGAATGTTCAGTCAAGGACAGAAGAATTGTATAGCTGATGCCCATAGCCAGCTATATTTGAATAATATGTACATAGAACATAGGGCAGCTTCTAGACAACGTGTAGTTATCTTGGATGAATGATGATTATGGGACATGAAGTTGCCTAGTGCTATAAACTACTTCAGAGGTCAGAGGCCTTTTCTTAGACTATTGAAAAGTCAGAATTGAATAGTTTATTCAAGCCTCCTTAAAATTCTACTTTTTTGATACTGTACTGGAATATCAGTAATAGGGTTTTGAAATGCCATTTGACTGTACCTAATAGGCCTACCTGTACGTATGCTCTCAATGTAATTAGTAATGATGTAAACTTATACCTTCCAGTCACTATACACTTGTATCCATTGATAGTGTACTCAGTGCTGTTAGAAGCAGGGTTTTATTTTATTAAACCTTTTAGGGTCGAACACTCTAGAATATTTTGATAGTTGTGTGCAGGGTTTTTTTTGTTTTTTTTTTTTTACAATCGCATTTGTGGGATTTCTTTTTAAATAGGAGCAATTATATGCTTCAGGGACAATGGAGTTTGAAAAGTGAACTGATTTGGGCAAAGGTCTGGGTTTTTAACAGGACTAATTATGTTTAACATGGCCAACTGCCAGTTTTCAGAGAACTCTTTACAGTTGCTGAATTCCTTCCAGGTAGCCTGAATAAAATTGGAGTTGAGCACAAATTTCAAAATGTGTAGCCTCTCTTTCATGGTAACTAAAATATAGGTGCGATAAGTTTCACTGATTACTGCCATCTTCTCTCATAAACATCTCAAATCTTACCATGCTCTACAAGGTAATTTGAAATGTACAATGAAATCCTAACCTTAGTTAAGGTGATATGGATTTAGTCATTGATTTCACTGAAATCAAGGTTTTATTTGTAAGATGCAGCCACAATGATGAACGACACATGCCCCTGGCGGCTGGGTAGGCCCGGCTGCGCTGGCGATGGCGGGAGTGCGGTGGTGGTAAGTGCGGAGCTCCTGCAGATGCCACCGGTGCTGTCGGTGTGGGGGGAGGGTGGCGAGTGCTGACCATGGATTGGTGACCACCCGCAGGTGCCACTGGCAGTGTTGGTAGTCGCAATCACGGACAAACCACAGACGACGGTGGCAGGGTGGCAAGTGGCAACTGCCTGTAGGTGCCACCAACAGTGTCGGTGGTGCCTTTTTGTAGGGCGTGCACATGCACCTACCATGCGTTGCCCCTGGCTATAATCAACAGATTTATTTGTGAACCTCAATTATAATTCAAACAAATTTACCGAGAACTAATGAGGTTAATTTTCTTTTAGTTCCCATAAGGCACCACATCCATTTGTCTAAATGTAAGAAAGTTAGATGCACAGGTTGAAAATAGAAAATGAGACTGCCTATAGAACCTGCTGAATATTTCACACTCTTCTTACATGACTGCTACCTACACCAAGCAGCAACAGAAAGTCTGAATAGTGCTTTCTTTCTAATGAGTTGCAGATCCTCTCATCCTTAGCTATAGCACTACAGAAATTTTTGACCTCAGTAATAACCACTTACATTATATCTTGTAATATATTTACACACTGCTTAAGTGTTGGGATATTTTTCAAATTTTTGGAAAAAACGGTCCATTTAAAATTAAACTATAGGAAATTTTCGAAAGCTCTTAAGAGCTAGGCAACTTTTGGAAGTGGGACTTGGACGGTCAGTTACTTTGGGCACTTCGGAAACTCTCAGCAAAATTTTACAATGGGTCAATCTGACACTACAATAATTCTTCTCCTGAGAGTGGGAAGGAAGATGCATCAGGTTGCCCCTTACTAAACTTAAATAGAAGGATATTAGAAGTTTATGAAGAATGTCTACTTTGGAAACTTTCCTTTGAGAGAATCTATGGGTTACATGAACATGTTTGATCCGAAGTGGGAAGGGAAATGAGCAGGAGAACCTGGAAGCAAAGGGTAACTCTTTTACATATACAAGTAAACAGGGAGAGATTACTAAAGAGAAGTATGCCTCCTCAGCTCACAGTTGTAGGGAGGCAGTTAGAAAGGCCAAAGCTACCATGGAGCTGAGGATGGCATCCCAAGTTAAAGATAACAAAAAATTGTATTTCAGATACATAGGGAGTAAAAGGAAGGCCCAGGGTGGAATAGGACCACTACTGAATGGGCAAAAGCAAATGGTGACAGACAGGGGGGACAAGGCTGAACTCCTCAATGAGTTCTTTGCCTGTCTTCCTAAACGAGTGGCAAGACAAGTCTCACAATGGGATTGTAGAGAGGCAACAGCAGGGCACCAGACTACCAAGCATTGACCCTGAGATGTTGCAGAGTCACTTGGAAGGACTGGATGTGTTTAAGTCGGCAGGCCCGGATGAGCTCCATCTGAGAGTACTGAAGGCACTGGCCAATATCATTGCACAGCCACTGGCAAAAATATTTGAGCACTTGTGGCGCATGGGACAGGTCCTGGAGGACTGGAAAAAGGCCAATGTGGTCCCTATTTTCAAGAAGGGGATGGAGGAGGATCCAGGCAACTACAGGCCAGTCAGTCTCACCTCCGTCCTTGGCAAAGTCTTTGAAAAGATTATTAAGGCTCATATATGTGAGAGCCCAGCAGGAAAAATTATGCTGAGGGGAAACCAGCACAGGTTCGTAGCAGGTAGATCATGCCTGACTAATCTAGTCTCTTTTTATGACCAGGTTACAAAGCACCTCGACACAGGAGTAGGGGTTGATATCGTTTACTTAGACTTCAGGAAGGCCTTCGATATGGTATCCCACCCCATACTGGTAAACAAGTTAAGAGTCTGTGACTTGGATAATTACACAGTCCGGTGGGTGGCAGATTGGCTATAGGCATACCCAGAGAGTGGTGGTGGATGGGTCGGTATCGACCTGTAAGGGAGTGGGTAGTGGGGCCCCACAGCGCTCGGTCCTTGGACCGATACTCTTCAATGTCTTCATCAGTGACTTGGATGACGGAGTGAAGTGTACTCTGTCCAAGTCTGCAGATGGTACAAAACTGTGGGGAGAAGTGGACACACCGGAGGGCAGGGAACAACTACAGGCAGACCTGGACAGGTTGGACAAATGGGCAGAAAACAATAGATGTGATTTAACAAGGAGAAATGTAAGGTGCTGCACCTAGGGAGGAAAAATGTCCAGCATACCTACTGCCTAGGAAATGACCTGCTTGGTAACATGGAAGAGGAAAAAGATCTTGGAGTCCTAGTGGACTCCAAGATGAACATGAGTCATCAGTGTGACGAAGTCATCAGAAAAGCTAACTGCACTTTATCGTGCATCCGCAGATGCATGACAAACAGAACCAAGGAGGTGATACTTCCCCTCTATCGGGTGCTGGTCAGACTGCAGTTGGAGTACTGCATCCAGTTTTGGGCGCTGCACTTCAAGAGGGATGTGGATAACCTGGAGAGGATCCAGAGAAGGGTCACTCATATGGTTCAGGGCTTGCAGGCCAAGCCCTACAAGGAGAGACTAGGGCACCTGGACCTCTTCAGCCTCCACAAGAGAAGGCTGAGAGGCGACCTTGTGTTTACCTATACATTCATCACGGGGGTGCAGAAGGGAATAGGTGAGGCTCTACTTACCAAGGCGCCCATGGAGGTCACAAGAAATAATGGCTATAAGCTAGCGGAGAGCAGATTTAGACTGGACATTAGGAGGAACTTCTTCATAGTTAGAGTGGCCAAGGTCTGGAATGGGCTCCCAAGGGAGGTGGTGCTCTCCCCTACCTTGGGGGTCTTCAAGAGGAAGTTGGATGGGCATCTGGCTGGGGTCATCTGAACCTGTCTATGCAGGGGGTTGGACTCGATGATCTATTGAGGTCCCTTCCAACCCTAACATCTATGAATCTATGAATATATAATGTGGCCTAATGATGCATGCCGTGGACTCTAATTTATTCAAGTGTGCCATGGTCTGTCCTGATCTGATATATGATTAAAATCCTGTGCAACCTGAATCTTTGTCCTGAGTTTTCCAGCTTGGAGGTACTGCTATAGTGGCAGCCCACTAGTGCTCTTCAGAAGAAATGACTCGGGTTCATTTTCACTCCATCTTCTTTTGCTCTTCTTGTAAAATCAAGAAATATGGCATCTATAGATGGTCAGTAACTGAGGAGTTCAAAAACTTAAAAAAATAGCAACTGAGGAAGGGAAGCAATGTGACAACAGCTGGCTGAAAGACTACACTGAGATGCGCTGGTATAGGTATTTCATTTGGTGGAGATGATGGGAATCCAACTATCTGCAGACTTTCCTGGCACATGGTACCAAGAGACTTCTGGAGTGGCAAAGGGGTAAGAAAGAGGAAATCTCAACTCCAGAGACAGAAGGCATCTGTCAGTCTTGGCCCAAGGATTTTGTTTAATCTTTACTGAATCATTCATTCAGTCATTCACTGAATATGACTGTACTGCAGTGCTTGTGCATCTGTCACCAGACAGCACTGGAGAGGCATGTTCAACAAATCAGACAAGAAATGGCAGTGAACAGAGGTGCTAACACCAGAAACCTTCAGACCAACTATGGGTATAAATCCAGTCTAGAATTCTTTAGGGCTAGTATTGTGGCTTATTTTATGCTACTTATTAAGCACTGTTATGGTGTTGGTCACATCACACATTTGAAGACAGTAGCTGTCCAGAGCATCAGTGTCTAAAAATACCTAGGTGCAGAGTGATAAACTTCTATCATCACACTCTTAGATAGACTCTCTATTCTTCCAAAAAACTTGAATTAGCTTAAAATACAGAAAGCAACAATAATAAAATAGGACTTGTATATTAACTGTGGCTGAGCAGCTGGTTAATTTACTAAATCCTCTGGCATGTGAGGCAGCATGAGTTTCAGATTAAGCCTAATTGGCCTGCTAATGATGTAGCAGTGCTGCCCTGTGGACAAATCACTAGTTCTCACTGGCCTGGAAATAGGTGTTTGGTGTCTCAGATCCTTGTGGTGGATCAGGCTTTATGCAGAGTTATACTGTCTTTCAAAATAGAAGCAGTGAGCGTTTCTAACATATTCTCACCCTTAACTTGGAAAAGCACTCTTGGGGAATGTTTGCTTTTATTAAACCTACATGGGTTTTCCCATAGACCCTGTATTAGGAAAAGGCAATAAAAATGTCCTAATCAGTGAGCTCTAAGAATGTGGAGGTTAAGAATCTTGGAATCTGAGCTAGGCAAAGAAGAAAACATGAAGGAAAAGCTTAAACAAGTTTTCACGTGGCTAACAAATTGCCTCTTTTGGGGGGAAATAATTGCAATTTCACTATAAGGACATGCTAGTTGTTAAAGAGCCTTGGTTTTATACATAATCTGTTTTGTGGAAGATTAGCTGCTGCTTTTCTTGTATTGGTAGTGAAGGGCTGGTAATCATCTTGTAGCCTCCACAGGTGCTGTATAATTACTTCCTCAGTAAACACTTAAAAAGTCTGTGGAATGGGCTCATTATTAGTGAGGAGCCAGGGGCTATCTTGCCTCTCAGGAGAGGTGGGGTATAGGAGCCAGGGAACCTGATGCCGCTCAGAAGCTGTAGCAGCAGGTACAGGCACGATCTGTTTGTGTTTTTCCAAGTGGCTGAGAATCAAAAATCCCTTTTCGCTGCCCTGCAGGGCTAGTCTTGTGCAAATCCAATCTGTGCTCTAAAAAAGATCAATTTCTTTGCCAATTTATGGCTGCTCTCTCCATGGGTGACTGGTGCCTCTTGAGTCTGTGGGGGCATCCGCAGAAGCTGCCAGCGGTGGGGACGAAGCTGGTGAACATCTGCAGAAGCCACTGGCAGTGTCAGCAGTGGGGATGGCCCTGTCAGGGGGCCATGTGCCCCCCGCCTTACCAGTTGCCTGTGGCTCTGCTCCACCCCATCCCTTTCTTGTGTTATCTTCCTCTCTTCCTCAGACCTTGCCTATACAGGAATAGTTGAACTGTTCTGAGAAAAGTGATACTGAACCAAAGCACTCCTACTGTGCAATTGCACTTAAGCCAATTTAAGCGCGTCTTCAATTGCTTTATCTTAACTTGGTAAATTACTGATCCAAATAATTTCATAGATTTCATAGACATTAGGGCTGGAAGGGACCTCAGAAGATTGAGTCCAGCCCCCCGCCCAAAGGGCAGGAAGTCAGCTGGGGTCATAGGATCCCAGCAAGATAAGCATCCAA
>NW_017728950.1:45596793-45612244 GCF_001723895.1 Crocodylus porosus
CATCCTTTGTAGGCTTTTCTTTTTCGCCTCAGGAGGTCTGCTAGATCCCTGGAGAGCCAGGGGGGCTGCTGTGTCCTCTTGTTGCCTTTCCTCCGAGATGGAGTAGACTTAGCTCGTGCATTGAGGATCGCTCCCTTGAGGAGCGACCACTCTTCCTGAACTCCCCTCTCCCTGGGGTCGTGGTCCCTTAAGGCCTGACTGACAAGCCTCCTGAGCTTGTCAAAGTTGGCTTTCCTGAAGTCAAGGGCTTCTGTGTTGCTGACTGACTTGCCAGCTTTACGGTGGATGGTGAAGGTAAGACCAGCTTAAGCAGGTTTTAAACAGATTTATGTTGCTAAGGATAATTTAGTTATGATGATGGAACTTCTTTGGCCATAAGTGAAGCTATAATGGCCATGGCCTAGGAAACTGGCCTAAGAATTAGGAGACTAGAACTCTGTCACTGACTTGTGTGACCTAAGCAAGTGACTTACACCTGAGCAGGTGTGGGCAAAATGTGGCCCAGGGGCTGGATGCGGCCCACCAGGCCATTCTATCCGGCCCGCAGGGCCTCTACAAAATTTTGAAAATTAATAATAATCTGCCCCTGGCTGGCTATCCTGCGGCCCCTGATGGCTTGCCAAAACTCAGTAAGCAGCCCTCCATCCAAAATAATTGCCTGTCCCTGCTCTTGAGCCACAATTTTTACCTGTAAGATGTGAGTTAACGCTGCTCAGTTTGTAAAGCACTATAAATGTACTAAGATAGCCCTTTCCACCCAAAAGCTGCCACCACCTGTTTTTGCTTCTTCTCAGTGGCATTGTACCTTCACACTTGTATTTTCTGAAGCTCAAACAGTTAATCACATAAAATTGTGTGTGTCGGGGGGGGAGCCCTTTGTGCATGTTTACGCCTGCTGGTCCAATAGCTATCAGCCTTCATGTGAGCAGAAAGGGCAACACTGTAACTTTCCACCAGTTGTTTCAGTAATCTCTATGCTGCTGTCCTAATTGTTTGCTTTTCTGCTACCCATTTTCAATTTCTAAATAGAAGCATGTGCAGGATAAAATTGAAACTGCCCTCCATGGGCCAGAGCTCAATTCCTCCCTCCCCCTCATCTCTTCATGTAGAAATAGAGGAAGAACAGGACTGCAATAGACACTTTTTTAATAATAATAAAATGTTCCTGTTTTTGAATGCCAAGGATACAAGATTTACAATCTATTCACTGGCTTATTCTTAAATTATTTTTTTCATGCCCCCTCCCATGCCTGGGAAAAAGTTGTTTGTACTGCAGGGTGTAGCCTTCTGAGGTTAAATTGGGTAACTTGCTTTCAGTCAGTTTGGAACATTCATTGTTTTAAAGAATTCTTTTCTTTCTTTTTAATTATTTGGCTTGTCTTTATCAGACTGCATGTGGTGGTGGTGGTCTATCAGTGCGGGCAGAGGGGAAGGGGAGAGTTATGAGATTCTACTGCTTCCTTTTTGCTTGTGCAACCTCTGCAATCCCTGTCAGCCAGCCAGCCCAATAAATCTTGCATTAAATTAACCTGTCCACATGAAAGACACAGGGTGAAGGTGGAGAACCTCTTATCACACCCCTGGCCAAGCTCCCCCTCTGGTTTAACACTTAAGTTGCCATGTTTGGATGTACATGCTGAGCCCATGCACTTTCCAACTCTCCTTGGTCTGTGAGTCAGCTCAGTTCATTGACTCTAGCTTCAGCATCTCTGGCATATTCCCTGGGTACAGACTCTGCCTAGTACTCTTTCCAGAAGTGGAATTACACTGTCTGGTCGTTCACGCATAGGCAACTCATAGGAGGGGCATGGCGGGGGGACATTAGCTGCCACCAGCTTCTACCGGTGATCGCTGCTCACCACTCACCACCACCACCACCACCATCAACAGCTTTTGGGGACAGTTGTTGCTTGCTACCCCACCACCGACAGTGCCGCCCACAAATTGTACCCTCCCAGTCTTGGGAGGCACCAGTCATTCAATGGTCTAGGCATGCCAGAGTAAGTCTGATTCCCCAAAATATTCAGGGCACAGACAGATGTTAGCGTCCCACTCTAACTCATGGTAAAGGAGGTCTTCTCCAACCCCCCTAGGCCATTCAGAAGTCCAGTGCTCCCATGCTGGCTGCTCCCTGGCTGCTAAATAGCCAGAACTGAGAGGGAGCGGGGGAATGGAGTTGCTTCACCTCAGGCACTTTGACCCATCTCCCCCCAGTACCCCAGCCAGGGCAGCTGGGGAGAGGATTACAAGGTGAGGGGGCCCTGTTCCCTGCCCCCTTTCCCCCTCACCTTCCACAGCTCTGGCCATTCAGCAGCTGGGAGCTTTGTTTCCTTTCTCCTGGCAGTGGGGCTAGGCACCAGCCCAGCCCTGACCCCATATGAAAAATTAACCCTGGAGGGAACACCATTTACCTAAGGCACTTACATTTTGAGCACCTTATTTAATCAGGGTTAATTATTCTTACAATCGCCTCTTTAAAAGCACTTTGCAGCCATGCACATGTGTTATGACAGCTTTAGAGTGCTTTCAGGGGTCAGATCGCTCAAAAAATGTAACTTCTGTCTGTGCCCTTAAGACCCTTTCCTGACTCTTCAAGGCACAATGTCTTACATTACAGTTTATCTCCCCAGGGACACATGACAGATGAAGAAAAAAGATGCCCATACTTTGCAGAAGGGTATCTAAAAAAACATCCTTTCTCTTAGGCAGCATGAGAAATACAAACCAAAGCAAAATAATCAGCAGCTATTCCCTATCTCAGTCTCCTCGCAACTCCTCAAATATGATCAGTGGATTTTCAGGGTCCCTTCCAGCTTCACAAGAAGTTGAAAACTGGCTGGCCGATTAGCCCTTGTGCTAATTTGAAATTAAGTCAATGCAACCTCTAGAAGGAAACATTTCCCCCCAAATCTAGATAGAACAATTTTCCAACATGCAGGGAGTATTACAGCATTATGATTCTTCTGACCCTAAGAAATGGCGCCCTAGAAATTGTAAGGGCTTTTTTATCATTGCTTGTTTATTTTCTTGCTGTCATTCTCTTAGTTTTAGCAAGAAGCATGAAATTACCAGGAGAATGTTATGTTCCCTGGGTGGGAAGGAGAGTTTCCTTTACCATGAAAACAAGTTGCATCTTGCTGTCCTGCCCGTGTTTGTTTTTTTTCTGGTTAAGCTCCTGAAAAATAATTTTTTTAATTCTGCCTTTGCATGCCAAGTTCTTGGCTTGGTTTGCAAATCCTGGTTGCTCCAGGAAGACTTGACAGCAGAAGCCATAAAATTAAATCCTCTCCTTTTTTTCCCCCACCTCTCCCGTACTGGAAACATGTTCCCCTGGCACAAAACAACCAATTTGCAGTCAGCGCTCTATCCAAAAAATATGCTGAGGGAATGTGTTTCTGCAACTCTCTCTCACTGCAGCCAAGTGCATGGCTTTGCCCTTAACTGAATTGCAAAACAGCCCTGTGAATGCTTGGGGCTTGGTGCCTTTAAGTCATGTAATAGGAAAAAAGTAGCATGCACTTTCTTCATAAAAGAAGAACCAGAACTGGACGGCCAAGGCAGTGGCAATACACTTGTTTGGGTGGCTTACAGAAGTTGCTTTGCAGATCAAGAGTGTTTTTACGTGAGCTGTGGAGGTGGGAACACTTTAATTAGAGTGGCACCAGAGCTGCTTTAATTAAAGCACCTGCAGCATCAAGAGTATCAGTATCCCTGAGCTTCAAAATGGTGCCAGGCGTGTTTTAACTAAGGCTCATTCAACAAGCTTCAATTAAAGTGCCTCACTGCAATTTTGCAGTACAGGGATGCTGACACATGAGACAGGGAGGCTGGCTGAAGTGCACTAATTGGCACCAGTGCCATAGCAAGCGGGGGAAAGCAGGGAGACCACCCCGGGCGCCAAAGCAAAGGGGTGCCAACAGGTGCTGCCCAGCCAGGGTAGGGCACAGGATGGAGCTACGAGTAGCTTGTATGGGGGGAGGGTGGCTCCCAATGCTGCATGCACTCCCAGGCACGCATGGGATGGGCGTGTGCCCTCAAATCTGTGCACAGGGCAAGGGTGGACTGCCACTGCAGGCTTTGCCCTGGGTGCTAAACTTCCTTGCTATGGCACTAATTAGCACACTCCAGCAGACTTGATTAATCACAAGTCTTGGTTAATGTAATTATAGCACATTGGAGCAGCCTCCCACCACCTCTACAGGCACCCTAAGGTTCCACCTCCCTGGCTATGTCTACCATGGGAGTGGAGGACAATTTGATAACATTACAGTAGGGGTTTTTTGTTGGTTCTTTTTTTGGTCTGGTATGGTTAAAGCATATTTTGAACTTTTGGTGTTAATGAGGTGACCATCACGCTCAGTGTCCTCGCAAAATGCTATGACTTTAGTCTGTAGATAAGATTTAAAAATGCAAAGAAGTTCAGTATGGAGAGATTGTCTGTTTTTAACCTTTTGGATAGCAGTGTATAAGAAACTATGGATTGTACTCTTGGCACAGATTTAGCTTTGTAGTTTAGCTCAGACTTTGGAGGAAAGAGATCTGGGGTTGCTGGTATTAGAAGCCAGACTTCCTGGAGGGGAAAATGGTATTTGAAAGAACCTTCTTGAAGGGCACTGCACAAAGCTTCTAAATTCACTCGTAAAGAGGCTGCTGGAAGCCTTTGGGAACTGCTGGGTTCGGATGCTGAGTGAAGATGGTATAAGTTGGTGTAGCAGTGCTTTTGGTGTCAAATGAACTATGATTTTTTTATACCAACTGAGGATTTAACAGTTGGCTCAAGCCTCTGCCGGGGGGAAGTTCTTAATTCTGATTTGCCTGGCTCCAAGCAGGCTAAGTAAGCATATCAATCAATGAGACTCCAGACTGTCCGGTCTTCATTCAGACTGTAAGTGCTGAAGAAGGAGAGAGGCAGACAAGGTTCTTTGGGTGAATCTGATATCTTTTATTAGACCAACTTAAATAGTTGGGGAAAAAAATTAGCAAGCTGTTGGGTTTAAAAACCCTTTGTCAGGCTGAGGAAGTCTCTGCAGTTGGTGTGCGCTTTTCTTGGATGGAATGAATAGTAAAGAAGCCAGAGGCTGGCATGCATGCAAGACAGGCAGTCAGTGAAGATGTAAATTGTGGAGTCAGTGGGTGAGAGTCTGGGCGGTGGGGAGAGAAAGGGAATAAATGTAGCAGTTAGATAGTGGAAAGGTACCTGGGGAGTCAGATGTCAGGCAGGTTATAATGTGTCATAAATCCAATGTCTATATTAAGTGGGCTGTGCAAAATTTCTCCGGCAGCTTCATTTGGACTCATTTTGAGCTCGAAACAGCAAAATTGAAATGAAACAGAAAGCTTTGAAACAGCCTTGAAATGAAACAAGGCAGTTGAAACATTTTGAAATTTTTTAAATGTTTTGAATTTTGAAGCTCAAGCTGGGCTTACTTGCAGGGAAACAGAAACTAAAGTAAGGAGAGGAAGGGGGAAGGGGGGAAGGACTGCTTTCATTATGTAGCTGGCCAGCGACTGTCATCCTTTCCTGAGGTCCCTTCCAAACCCAGTGCTCTGGGGAAGGGATGGAAAACCTGCATAAAAGGCATAATGATTTGAACTGCCCTGCTTTCTGCTTTGGCGTCAGTTGAGTGAGGGTGCACCTTAACACATGCACACAGTTTCACCCATCCATGTCACAAGTTTTACCTGTCAGCAGCCAGAGGTGCAGAGCCCCGGAACCCAGACTTCCCCTGCACCGGTCTCCTTGACAGCTGGCAGGCTTCATGGCCTCAGCAGGGGCTATCAAGCCTGAAGCTTTCACTCTGCTGTGCCTTAACACACACAGTGTCACCCATGTCACGAGTTTTGCTTGTCCACAGCTTGGGGTACAGTTTCCCCCAAGCCCCTGCACCTATCTCTTTGAAACTTAGCAAGGGCTAGCATGCCTGCAGTTTTGACCCCGCTGTAGCTTAACACATAAACGTGACATGAGGTCTTTTCTTTCAAGACTTTGAGGTGCAGTTTCTCCAAAACCCCTGCACCTATCTCCCTGAAACCTGGCAGGAGTTTTGCTCTCATAAGGATCTACTATTTCTGCAAGTTTCATCCAAATCAGGACAGAAATGATAAAGGTACAGGCTGTTTCATGCTTCCCCATTATAGCCTATGGGCAAAACATCGAAATGGAACAGTGGTTTCGAATCACAATGAAATTCAAAATGAAACGCTGTTCCGTTGAAATGTCAAAATACCATTCAAAATGGAATGGTGCCATTTTTCACAGCCCTAATATTTAGTCCATGAATTGTTGTATCCAGGAGGTTGATAAAGTGGAGTTCATAGGCTCATCTGAGAAAAGTGTTTTGTAAATTCCCTCTGAAGATTAGAACTGAGAGATTGGAGAGAGAGTGGTTTTCTTGTGAGAAACATGCCCCCACAGGTAATTGGGTATTCCTGTCTTTAATAGATTCCTGTGTGCATTCATTCTGGTGCACAGTGGTTGTTTGGTCTCTCGGATGTATTTGCCATCAGGGCATTTGGTGTATTGGATGAGATGTATTACATTTCTGGAGGTGCAGCTGTAAGATGCAGGGCTCTGTTGTGGGGTATAGTAATTTTGGGGGTGGTGGAGATGTGTTGGCAGGTTTTATATTTCTTGTCACGGCATGGTCTGGATCCATTTGGTGTGTTCTGGGGCCTGAGGAAGTTTGCTTCTGGTAATGAGGTTAGTGAGGTTCAGTGCTTGTTTGAAGGCTAGGATGAGTGGTTCTGGGAATCCCTTTAAGAATAAGGTCTCTTTCTAGTATGGGTTGCAATTGTTTGAGGATTTTCCATGTGGGTTTGAGGGACAGGTGATATGTCATAACCAGTGGTGTGTGATTCATGGGGGGGTTCTTCTGTATTGCAGCAATTCTCCACATGGTATCTGGGTGGCTCTTTCAAACATGCAATCTATCTCTCTGGAGGCATGTACTTGTTGCGTGAAAGCCATTTTAAGATTGGTGAGGTGGCAATCCTGGGTGTTCTCTTTAGTGCAAATTCAGTGGGCTGAATATCTGAGGGCTTGGCTATATATTACAGTTTTCTTGGTGTATTTAGGGTGATTGCTGGTTCTGTGCAGATATGTACGTTGGTCTGTGGGTTTCTTGTATAACATGGTCTGTATTTTACAATTCTGGATACTGATCGTGTCTAAACAGGAGATATTGGTGCTGGAGTATTGAAGACATGGTTGGATGGAGGGATGATGATTACTGAATTTCTGATGGAACTCAATTAGAGATTGAAGGTTTCCAGTCCTTCCTATGTCCTTAGACCAATACAGCTACAACCTACACCCCAGTAGAAGGAGAGGGAGATATTTTTGTTGATTAAAAATGTATTGTTATGCAACATTTTGCATATTCTATTAATAATGAATAACAATGAAAAGTAAGCTTAAGCCGCCTGGAGATTCCCACGGGGGAGGGGAAATACTGAGGAATTAATGTAGCAGCTGCCTCTCCTCCTAGATTCCAACACGTGGGGTATCCCTGAGCCCTAGGTGGTCTGACATAGTGCGTGTAGTAATCCCCAGCTACTGCCATGGTGCAACAATGGTTATTCAAGCATTAATTATAGGTACAGCTTCCCAGAGATTATTCATGGCAGGAGCCAGGCAGATTTCTGGCCTGCAAGGACCCCATGCAGGTGGTATAAGGTTGTCCAGGAAATTTATCGAATTTCCTTCACTAGATATTCCAAGAAGAGGTTGAATGAGCATCTCTGGCAGTTAAATTGGGATGATTGAACCAGAAGTCCCTTCCAACTTTCTGACTCTAGTCTGGCTAACATTCTCTTCCTCTCTTGCCTTTTGAGAAATTGTATATGTATTATATTCTGAATATTTTCACGTAATTTATATGGGATATTTAGATAAAGGGCAAAGCGTTGGGCCTTGATTGAGGAGATATGGACTATAATTCTGGTTTTGTCACAGAATTTGGATACAACTCTGTGAGGTATTGACGCCAAAAACATCCAGTCCAGTAATCGCTTCAAAATCCAGTCACCACTACAACAAACCAGTCCCCCCTCCACCCCAAAGAACTCCTTCCAGGACTGGGCCCTCAGTGTGTGACCCTTCTCAAATCATGTCACTTATTTGTGACTTGGTTGCCCCTGCTCTGCTCTGGTATTCTTTTCCCCTATCTCATAAGAACACGTTCAATTAATGTTTGAAAAGTGTGTTTTGATTTTTTACTAGAAGTACTATGGAAGCACCTACTTGTGAATTAGGTAGTAAATCCCTAGTTAGGGGCATAAATTCAATACCCCACAAAAATAAAAAAGTAAGTGGCCGATCAGTAAGGAAGAACCTTTACCTTTTCACTCACTTTTGTTGTCAACTCCAAAGGGAATAATACTTGATTCAATGAGCATGAACCCTTTTCTCTTCCTTGGTAATATGTGTAATCATTTGCTATTGCTAGGATTAGAAACAGCAATGGCAACAGTACAATCTCCTTTGCGTTGCAAATAGCTCTTTTCATTTCAGTCATCCCTCATTGTTATCTGTTGACTCTGTTGTGAAGAATAAAAGACAAAATGTTTTTACAGAAGGTGACGAGGTCAGTACCTGGTGTCTCAGCCAGAATTCAAAACCTGCTGTTGATTTTGTTATGCTCCTGATTCTCAGGCATCTCTGTGTCTGTGTTGTGTTACTGTTCTTTGGGGCGGAGGGGGGACTGGTTTGCTGTAGTGGTGACTGGATTATGAAGTGATTACTGGAGAGCAACAAACTATGACACGGCTGACCCATGAAGATTTTCATATCTTGAGAGTAAAATCAATCTTTATTGGTGGGCTGGGATGGCACAGGTGTAAAGCACTTGTTTGACAGCTAGGGATGTGAAAGGTTACATGATTAATTGCTTAACCAATAAGTGCAGTGATAACCAGTTATCTTACCAGTCATCCTTTAGCTCTGGGTGGGCACTTGGAGTTGGGTCAGAAAGTGGGGAAGTGGTGGGGTGCCCCAGCAGGAATTGGAAGGTAGCAGGGCAGGCAGGAGGGAGGTGGTTAGAGGGAAGAGGATCTGTAAGAGGAAAACAGCCAGCATCCTAATGCCTCATCAATTAAGCAATTAGTTGCTCATTCACAGGTGCTCCCTGTCTCCCAGGGCAGGGCTTCAGACTGTGTTGCTTGCCTCCTCCCCCTCTTCCTGTTTATCTTTAATCTTTTAACTAATATAATTAGAATATTGTTTTAAATTATATTTACATCCCTATTGACAGTCCAGGAAGTCACCAGTTCAAGGCCATACAAGAAAATTCTGCTAACTATCATGTCACAAGGACACTAAAAAGGAAAGGAGGTCTTTATTGGGAGTTTCCCAGTAGTGCTTCAGTGCAAACGGCCTACTCTTTAAAAGAGCAGTCTTGATATTAGTATTTTATTTACCACTAACTGGTAGTATGCGACTTGTGACACTAGCTCACATACTCTGCTTTTCTTCACATTTTCTCCTCCGTACTTCCCCACCTGCAGTCTCCCATTCTCTCTTTCTCTACTTCTTCTTTTCACATCTCTATTTTGGTTTAGTGTTTATCTTTCGTTAGGCTGCAGACAGGAAAGGGGAATCTGACTGTGTACAGTGGAGCAGTTGACAAATGACACTTCATGTGGGGGAAGATGCTACTCCTGAGGATCAAGAGAGAGCCATCTCAGGTGGTGGTACATAGCTTTTTCCACTAGGTCCTTCTAAAATGTTCTTGCACAGCTTCTGAAATGTACTGTTCTATATTTAAAGGCTGAAACTAAGTAACTAAATGTACTGAACTCAGAGTGCCTTTTGCCTTGTCTCTACAAAGACTTCTGTTTTTCTTTCTGCCAGGTTCTTTTCACATGACATGAATATATCCGGGCCTGTGGGCCTTCAAACTGAAAGACATGCATTTCTGTAGGCAACCCTATCAGCCTTGAATTATATTTGTGTCAGAAGAAATCGAGGGGACCTACGCAGAAGTGCAGAGTCTGCTCCCATGCACTGGAATTCCAGCATGTCTGCTGGAAGGCATAGGCGGTTAATCAAGTCTACTGGAAGGCATAGATGGAGGGAGAAAAAAATGGATTCACACATGTGCTACCCCTCAAAGTCTGTGGGTGTAAGGGGTGTAGGGGACAGGGAGTGAGGGTGGGGCTAGAACCAGGCAGGGGTCAGGGCTGGGGCCCGCTGCACCCATGCAGATGCCCCTTTCCTTCTGCCAGGGTCATTGCCCAGCACCAGTGTCCACTGCTTCCCAGCCCTGCACCCTCCATGGCTGCCTCTCTGCACCTGCCCCAGCACAGCCCCAGTCCCACACTGCCAGGTGGTGGGCCTGGACTTTGATCAAGGCCAGCCTCATCTGTGCCACCAGGCCAGAGGGGACAGAGCCCCCGGGACACCCGCACCCACCCCACTCCAGGAAGAATCCACTGGCTCTTCCAGAGCTGCAGCGTCGGGGAGCTGATCTTTGCATGGGGCAAGGGTGAGCTACAGCTGCACTCTGTCTGTTCCCCACCTCCATGCCTTGCTGTAGCCTTTGAAAGCAATTTGGTGCCATGTGCATCCCACTGCTGAACAAGCCAGGCAGCGAGGCACGTGACGCTGCTTTAAAAGGCTGCAGTGAGGCGCGGAGGCAGTGAGCAGGCACAGCGCAGCTGTAGCCTGCCTTTGCCCCATGCAAAGATATGGGGCCATGGCTGCCCCCCCGCCACCTTGGCTACCTTGCACCACAGCTCTGGAGGAGCTGCCAGGCTCTGATTGTCCCATGACCCCACTGGGGCCTCACTCACTGTGAACGGGGCCCTGGCTGAGCTGGTCTTGGGGCAACAAGAGCCCAGCAGCTCGTGCAGGGGCGTGGCATGTGGGTGTTGAGGGGAGGGGAATGTGCCTCCTTCCCCAGCTCCCTTGTGGCACATGCAGTGGCAGGAGCCACCTGCCCACACCCCTGGACAAGCCACCAGGCTCTTATTACCTTATGACCCACTCCACCTGAGGTGGGTCATGGGGCAATCCCCAGAGTGCAGAAGGGACCAGGGCAGGGGTGAATGATTTGCCCCGGCCCCTATTCCACTCCCTCCTGCACTGCTGGGGTCTCAGTCTGTCTCTGATTTTAAAAAAAAAAAATTAAAAATCCCCAATTTTTGGATTTAGAATATCCCAAAATCTATTTTTCAGTGACTAAGATGTAATGCCACTAATATATGTATGTAAATGCATATATATGTATATGTGTGTGTATATATGTATATGTACTCTAATCACTTCTAATCACTTTTCTTCCTACAGTCTTCTTTTCTGGTCTTTTGACATGTACATTATACCAGCATAAAGTCCCTTAGCCTTGGAACATTGCATTCAGGGGTAATATCTAAGTTGCACTTTGGTAAATGGTTTTGTTTCTAACTTGGTCACTGAAGAGGCTAGGAGTAGTATAAAACTTGTTCAGAATTTGACCCCATACGTTAATCTGAGTTTAAGGCCATGAGTCAGCATTTGTGGGGGTCCAAATTCTCCCCTACCTTGCACTCATACAGCCCTGTGGAAATCAATAGGGAGAACAGATTTGGCCATCAGCTGCAAACTGTCCTTGGATGTACAATATGTATACCTGTGGTTCTTACTGATTACAATGGGAGCCAAACATATGCAGCAAGGTTCAGAATCTGATGTGGGACCAGCCTACCTTTTAGGCTTGAGTTGCTTTGCCTAGATGGAAATATCTAAGCTGCTTTCCTTTTAAACTTTCATTGTTACTAATTTTTCAAGAAGAACCTTTGCTCCCTGTGCACTGGGGACCTTTTTGAACATAGCTGAAGAAAGAGATGGTAAATTAACAGAATTGGCAACTACACCAAAGCCAAGCTCTCCAGCCTCAGTGACTTGGCCCCAGATAAAAGCCACAGAGCCAGCTCCTTGCTTGGCCAGCTGTAGTTCAGTAAACTCTCCAGTACTTTTGCATCAGAGGACGAGGGCAGGTCACCTCTTGCTGCTGACACAGGAAGATACGTTTTTTGTAGCAAAGACGGTAGCCAGTACTGGTGACCCCATTTGTCCATTGCACAAGAACTTGGTTTTGTCAATCCTTGCTGTAAACTTTTTATGACAAAGTACCTTATGAAAACATTGGTTTCTGGTGGGGACTTGTTTTAGTGGTTTAATTCCTTAAATTCCTGTTTTCCTTAATTGGTTTAGTGTTTCCCTGCTATGTTGGTATAATGAGTCAGCAACTTAAATAACTATCTGATTATAACAAGACAAAGTAATAGCTTAAATTACTACTAATTTGAAAAGCCTCAACAAATGTCCAGGTACTTTTATTTTTAATATGATGGGTATTATGATAGTGCCTAGAGGGTCCAACTAAAATGGAGTCCTTCATTGCTAACAATGAAATTTTGTGCCCCCAAGGGTTTACAATATATAGATGTGACAGGCAAAGAATTAGGAGACAGGGGACACATGTACACATGCATTTACTCCAGCTTAAATTTACTGTGCAGTAAGATAATGCTGAGTAAAGATTTTGGGGTGTTTATGCATATAGAGCTTAGGCAACAAATTTGCTCCCAATCCCCTGCAGCCCTGCTATGCACCCCTGTATCAACGGGGTGGCGCTCTAGGCTCCGGCCCCAGCTGTCAGCATCCAGCAGCCACCTTTAGAAGCCAGCCCTGCTCTCAGCTCTCTGGGTAGCACCTTCCCTGCCTAGGAGCAATGTGCCCAGTGCGGAGGCAGCATGTGACAACTCCCTCCTTCCCCACTCTACCTCCCCACACCTTGGCTGCTTCTGCCTTGGCTCCTGGCAGCAATGTCCAGCGCTCTCTTCCAAGTGACAACTATATACAAAGTGTTTTTTTTTGTTGAGTCCCAGAGTGGGGATCTGTGGGGTGGGGATGCCTAGGGGGCAAAGCCCAGGGGCAGGTACCCAGCACCCCAGCCTAGGGCTGTTCCCCCAGTGGAACTGGTGGCCATGGTGACCACAGTGGGTGGGGGGACTTGTCCAGGGGTGATGGCAGCCAGTGCTCCTCTGGAGTGGGTGGCTCCTCCCTCCAGCTGCCTGAATTCAGGGCAGGCAGGGCCAGCATTTGATTGTGGTGATGATCCTGGCACCTCTGGCTCCATACCCATGTGAGACCCAGGCATGCAGCAGGCCTAGGCCCAAGTGGGTGGCAGCAGACCCAGGGTGGGGTCTGGGCCAGGGGCTCCTGTGGGTGGGAGATGCTAGAGGACCTCCCCACAGGCCCAGTCAGGGACCTGCTGTGGGGGATGGGGGCTGAGCAGTGGACAACATTCACATGACTGCCAGGCCCAAGACTATGTTCTGGGTCATTGTCCACAGCCTCCACTGCCTGGGCCTGAATGACATTCTGCTCCTGCATGATCTTCAGGTGCTCACTCTTCAGAGCCAGGGGCTTGGCCCAGTACTCCCTCTCTGTCCAGTCCCATGCTTCCTCCTGGGCAGCCTCTGCATGATATCCTCCACCTCTCCTCGAGGGCCAGGTCCTCCTCCTACCAAGCCTGAGCCTGCTCTTCCTGCTCCTCAGCCACCACCACCAGCTGCTGAAGCAGGAGGGTCTGGTCTTGTGTGCACTGCTGATGCAGCTGGTGCATGTGGAGGTATCCAGCACTGGGTGGCAGTGACCCTGAGCGCATGCCCACTAGGGATGATGGCCTCTTCCCCACATCTAGATGCTGGGTCTGCAGAGCCATGAGACATAAGCCTTTTGTGAGAGTTTGTAACATTTCAGAGATAAGATGCTCTGCACCGGGGCCCTGTGCTGCCCAGCCTCAGCTCGGGTGCTGGCTGCAGGCAGCCTGCCTATCCTGCCCTTTCCCTAGGGTGGGTTAGTCTAGACTCCAGGCTCCTGGAAGCACCTGCTTCTGAGGCTCTAGACCCTGTTCTCCCACCTCTCCCCCTGCAGGGCAGCCATTCTGCTGGACTGCCACCCAGCCCATGGCACCTGGGCTTGGGGCACACAAGGCTCCTGGTCAACTGGAGTGAGGAGGTGGCCATGCTCCCACCCTCCCCATTTGGGGCCTCTCCAGGGAGGCACCCCAGAGCTGGTAGCCCAGGGGGGCACCACCACTGCTGGACCCCAAAAGTGCCTTCACTGCATGTGCCCCAGGCAGTGCGTGATGAGCTGCTTGTGCAGGCTGAGGGGTGCTTGAGCTACGCCCTGCTGATGATGATCCCCCTTGTGCCCTGGGCACACCTGCACTCCAGGTTTGGGACCCTGAGCTATGATGGCATGGGGGCAAACCCAGGTTTCCCTGCAACCTTTGCTGCCACCCAGAGGGCTACCTGTGGCAGTGCTACACATCTCTGCCTCCAGCTACCGAGGAGGACATTGCTGCTGACATTGACAACTTCCTTCGGGTGTGAGAAGCCTGTACCCACCCAGCTGTGGGGATACAGACTGCTCAATAAAGTTTTGAACTGTGTCCTGCCTCTCTGTGTGCTGTGGAGTTGGGGGCGGGGCGGGGGGTGAACCAGGAGCCAGGGGAGGCAGGAGCTGGAGCTGGAGCTGCGGCTGGGGCTGGGGCCTAGGGACAGGGATTAGCACTGGGAGGACGCTCCCAATGTGGGACTTACCACATGGATGAGGCTGGTGAGGTTGGAAGCTCAGTGCAGGCTTCTCCATCAGCAATGGCATCTGGTTGCACCCGTTGTCCATGGCCCATGGTGTGGCATAGCACCCGGCCGAGGGCCCCTCGCCCAGGAGGAACTGGTTCTGTGGATGGCCAGTGGTGACATGGCCAGCTGCTCATCACAGCAAGGTTTGGGTTATGCAGTGGCTGAGGCAGCTGCTGGCCAGGGCTCCCCAAGCTACCAGTGGATATAGCAGCCAGGGAGCTGGGCAAGGTGGGGTGCTGAGCATCTGAGGGGGCAGGGTGGAGGCTTGGGCAGGTCACCTTGACTGGTGTAAACCTTAAGGTTCCAGCCTGGCTCCTGGAGCACCAAAATCCTGGTCAGCTGCTACATAATGGTCTTGTTGGCATGACAGCTGTGATGAACATGAACAGCTGTGGTCAGTCACAGCCACCCACTGTGCCCACAAGGCCTTGACTTTTATGGGGCATTGTTGCACTGACCGAGAGTGTCTGTGCTCCTGCATTTGGCCTGGCAGAGCCTTATAAATGTGGGCATTCAAGTGGCTGCCCTACTCAAACTGCCTCTTGACCTCTGCATCACCCCAGAGCACCATGAGTTCCCCAATCACCTCTTGGCTCCAGTTTGGGTCCCAGGTGGACGGCATGGGTGTGTGCATGCAGGTTAGGCTGGACCTTGATGGGAAGGATGAGGATTTCATAGACATCAGGGCTGGAAGGTACCTCGGGAGATCATCGAGTCCAGCCTCCTGCCCAAGGGGCAGGAAGTCAGCTGGGGTCATAGGATCCCAGCAAGATAAGCATCCAATTTACTCTTGAAGGTGTTCAATGTAGGTGCTTGA
>NW_017728950.1:45612255-45624874 GCF_001723895.1 Crocodylus porosus
GGTCAAGCTCAGGACTTTGAGTGGGAGGTCTGTAGTAGACTCCCACCGTTGTGTCCCCTGTGCCGTATTCCCCACGGATAACCTGCTGCTTCCCACACCAGCTCTCTGGGTCCCTGCATGACTGTCTTTCTGTTGGCAGCTCTGGGCAGCTGCCAGCAGCACCCAGCGCAGGGGCACGTCAAGGGACTGGGAGCCACATGGCAGAGGCAATACCCCACAGCACTTGCAGGCACAGGCCAGGCTGTTGGTGGTGAGCAGCAGGGAACTGGTGCTGGCCCTGCTGCCAGAGGCAGCCTATAAGCAGTCCTGGGAGTTGCCTGGGCTGGTGATGGGGTGCAGGAGCCTGCAGCCCTGAGCAGCACCCACCTGGCCCAATGGGGATGCCCTGGCAGCTATGTTGCCCAGCAGTGGCCAAGCACCAGCTGAGGGTCGCAGGCTGACAGGCAGAGGTAGCCTGTGGCCTGCCCAGGGGGGCATGCAGAGCCCACAGTTCCCTCAGGCTCTGGTGAATTGTGCCCCAGGGCACAAAATGGCTGAATGCTTTTTTATAGCCTGCAGTTAGGAGCTTCCACAGACCCAGCCCAGCCCTGGAGCAGGAGAGGCTCCCAGCCAAGAGCCCTGGGGCTGAGCTCAGGCCAGCTCCCTAGTGGCTGGGCAAACCCAGAACCAAACTTAGTGCTGGGTTGTGTGTACATGTGCATTACTGTGCATTAACTAATTGTGACTAAATTTGCAAATTTAGTCTCAATTAAGGGAATATACTGCACAGAAAGGACACTCAAGTGTAGACACTTACCCTTACTCTGCAGTAAATTAGGCTAATGCACAGTAATGTGTCTCATGTAGACACGCCCAAGAGGTACCATTATTATCCTGTTTCACAGGTAATCTGCAGCATAGAGAGAAAAACTGATGTCCTTGGAACTGCACAAAAATATGGAAGGCTGAGCCCTGTTGTCTCGTCTTTATCGACAAGACCATCTCTTTATTTTGTTTCCATGCTATGGGATAACATTTTTATAGGGAGTATTGTAAGCAGATAAAGGCTTGCAAAGTGGGCGTATCAAAACCTGGTGACTTTCAACATAGGGTAATGCAAGGTGCTCCACCTCAGGAGAAAGAACCCACATCATACCTATAGGCTCAACAGTGCTACACCCACTAGCACTACAACTAAAAGAGACTTGGAGGTCATGATTGACCACAAGATGAATATGAGCCACCAATGTGATGCCACAGTTGGCAAGGCAAATAAAATCCTGGCTTGCATCTACCAATGCATCTCAAGCAACACCCAACATATAATCCTCCCACTCTATTTGGCTTTGGTGAGGCTGCAGCTGGAGTACTGCATCCAGTTCTGGGCTCCACACTTTAGAAAGGATGTGGAGAAGCTTGAGAGAGTCCAAAGGAAAGCCACACACATTATCAGAGGTCAAGAGAGCAGGCCTTATGAGGAGAGGCTGAGAGGCATGGGACTCTTCAGTTTGGAAAAGTGTAGGCTCTTTAGGGACTCAGTGGCAGCCCATAAATATATCACAGATGTGCATCAGGATCTGGGAAAATATCTCTTCACCAGGGCACCCCAAGGGAAGACAAGGTCCAATGGTTACCAACTGCTGGAAGACTGTTTTAGACTGGACATAAGGAAAAACTTCTTTATTGTCCCAGTCTCCAGAGTATGGAATAGACTCCCCCCAGAAATGGTGCAAGCACCTTCTCTGGACACGTTCAAGAAGCAGTTTATCTTGCAGGGGTCATCTGATCCCAGCTGACTTCCTGCCCTTTGGGCAGGGCGCTGGACCCGATGGTCTTATGAGGTCTCTTCCAGCCCTAATGTCCATGAAATCTATTTTATCTATGAAATGCATATAGTAATGAACTGAAATATTTGAGATCAGCAGCCTAGACTTCAATGCTTAAATTCTGGCTGGGCTATGCATATAAAATAAATAAACAAATAAGGGAAAAAGTCAGACTGAAAGGATGAGTGTTGTGCCCTTATTGATGACAATGACTGAAATAGAAAACTCGTAGAATTTCAGAAATGTCAAGAGTGGTAGGAAGACAGGGTTGGGGGCAGGGAAGGGGTCCATTTTGCTTCCAAACAAAGATGCTGAGTACAGAAATCATGGCAAATGAATAACGCATGAAGCTAAAAGATCCCTTTATTAGAAACAAAGTTCAGGATGGAACAACTATTATGGGCTTGATTTAAAACTTGCTGCAATGGGACTCCTTCCAGTCAACTCGCTTGTACTCACTTTTTCATCTCTGCTGGTTCAAAGCTAGATTGAAGCCATTGTGGGATCAGATGAACTAATGCATTTCCAAATACCTGAGTAGCGTAGTTGATTTTTGTGATTATTATATGGTCTTGATCTTACAAACACTATTTAAAGTTAATTACGTTCAGAAATATCTGTAGGACTGGGACTCAGCTATATATATTATATATTATATAAATATAAAACAATTCATATTATTATATAAGTTCACTATATATATATATATAATAAGAACTACATAGATCTTTGAAAGCAGGTAAATGCTTACAGCAATGAACTGAAAATTTCAGTCAGTCATTTTATAATGCCAAAATATGTCTGCCTATTTGACTAAAAAAACCCTGTACAAAAACGTTACAAGACCATTGTTTGAAGGAAAAGGTAAATGTAGGACTAAGTTGCATTGTATATAGGAAAAGCAGTTCCTTTCTGCATCTCAAAGTGTAATGCAGTTTATATGTAGTTCCCTCAAAGAGATCTTTTTGAATTTCTGTCATATCCCTTTATGTGAGGTAAATCCCTTCATTGGAAGGTATTTGCATG
This sequence comes from Crocodylus porosus, assembly GCF_001723895.1. Classification (NCBI taxonomy): domain Eukaryota; kingdom Metazoa; phylum Chordata; order Crocodylia; family Crocodylidae; genus Crocodylus; species Crocodylus porosus. Next base: position 45,615,087 of record NW_017728950.1, read on the forward strand.
TGCTTTATCAAGGTGATGGCTGTATGGCCCAAGGCAGAATTCTCCTTCTGTTTGGCAAGAGCAGTTTCCCAGTTATGTCTGACAGCCTTCTAAAAATATTTCTAAATTCTTTAAATTATTCTCTGTATTAAGTGTAAATGAAAGCAAAGGTAGAAGAATGGCATTTATTGCCAGCTGTTTAATTGGAAACTGTTTTAAAGTCCATTCTTTAACCTTTTATTTCCAAAAAGTCTTCACAAAGTGCTTATAGTATATTAGTGTACAATTAAAATTATATTTACTGTAAGACTGCAATGCTGTATGGATCAAAGATGATCTTAGTCATCATTACTGCAATAGAAGGAGGCATCTATCATTTGCTTACCCTGTGGTCTGGGCTGAGAGTCCCACTCTAAGGTATATCCTTCTGACCTCTACAACTTTTTGCTATTTAATAAAGCTGATGCAAAGAATAAGTGACTGCACTACATTAAACAATGGAGGGATATGTATATAATCCATGAATCTTGAGACAGCAGATATATAAATGGTTCTGTACCAATGTTTACAAGCTCAAGAACTGACAAGTGGATCCTGTACACAGTACAGGGTGGTTGGTGGGTTGTCAAATTACTGGATTAGGAACAAGGAATTATGACAGTACACTTTCCTGTTTTTACTCTCCTCCTCTGCTTGCTGAGCTCCCATCTTGTTAATGCTGACAATTCATTTATTTTCATATTTAGTAAATGCAGGTTGTTCTGCACATGAAATTCTTCAAATTTCATTCTTTATGGATTGCTGGAGTGGAAGAAACTTTGTAAAATGAAGTGAAGTAAGATTAGCAATTTTCCAGTGCCTTTTCCTTCCACAGTGTGGTATAAGCTACGACAATTACACATCATTTCACAAAAAACTTTTTTTTAATGTATGAAATTCTCAGTCTCTTGAGTGTCTAACCTCCCCCATTGTGTCCCTTACTACTGTCATCCCCCTGCCCCCTAATAAAATACTACAATGTTTCTATGTATCTGAATGGCAAAGTGCAGCATATCTTTCCTGGCAGGTAGGTAACATTTTATATTACTTTCTCTGTCCTTCTGAGAGCACCCCCCAGAACCATGCCCCATTCCTTGGCCAAGCAAAGCTACCTATGACATCAGGGGGAGATCCAAATAATTTAAAACCTGAAAATAATTTAAAACTTCAGACCTATTCCTTCTCTTTAGCTTTCTCACAGTAACATATTTTAAAAACCTTGAAGAGTAGACACTAAACCACTCTCTCTTTCAGCTGAGTAAGGGAGAGAAGGCTGAGTGAACTATTCAGGAACTTCCTCTTGTAAGAATTCACTGATGAGCATGATGGAAATATCTGAATAGGATGCAGGCTTTAGAGTTAGGCCCCATAATAGCAAAAGACCAAACAAAATGAGCTTCACTACCACCTGGTTTTCTGTCACTCAATATCTTCCAATACCTGGCCCTTGTTTCGAAAGGTAATGGATAGTCAGGGTATACAAATGGTGGTTTACTTTCACCAAGAGCTCCTTAGGGTCAAGGCTACAATCTGGCAAGCATTCACCAGAGGGCAGGAGAGGAGGCATTGCTTAATAGTTAAAAAGAAACATGAATGGTGCTTTTGTGACTGTTTCTGTCAGGCCTTTGAAAGCACACATCTGAGCTCAAACAAAAAATCTTTTGATCGAGGGTTAAAAACAAAGCAGAAATTCCTGACCAACCTTTCTCAGCTAGACAACTGGCCAGCTAGAACATCTCATTTTAGAGTCCGTCATTTGGATAGTGCGTTTTGAGACCGGATTGTCACGTTGCAGAATAGCGAGTGGCTTAGGTTTTTATAAAAAAACCCTTTTTAATAGTTGTGTGGATGTGTCGCTTGTATTTTTTTTACTGGTGCTCTCCAAGTGTCAATGCAAGGGCCACAGCACATATCTTTGCTAAATTGTCTTCCTAAGAACTTTAGCAACAGACTGACCAGTTTCCATACTATCAATCAGGTGTGGAACTTTAATTGCAAATAAAAATCAAGTCCTCAAATAAAACAGAATAATTCATCTACTTGGATAAACTGGTATTTTGGTCTTTTCTTTAAATGCTGATTTAAGGTCAAGGATTTCTCTTTCTGACTTACCAGCAGCAATAAAAAGGGGCCAAACTGAGCTTGGGCTATAAAGTAACTTTCCAGTATAATCCCCCGATTCAGCAAGTCATCCAAGGATATGTTTAACTTTAGCATGTGAGTAATTAGGAACAAATCATATTTTTAAAGTTAGATAAATGCTTACATTACTAAATTGGTATCTAAAATATAAAAAGCTGTCATGGCTGTTGAATAATCCATTGAAATGAATGAGAGTGCCACTCACAGAGTAAATTCGTTATTCATTATGAGCTCTGCCAGATGTCAAAATGGGTGAGAAAAGATTTCTTTCTTTAAAAAGCCATGAATCGGGTATTGCTGCATAATGACAGTCATGTATAAAAAAAGAAAATTGTATGTCTGATTTCCATAGAGTCTTTTTCGTTATACAGGTATCTAAAAAAAGCCCAGTTTATGAGCCAAATTAGCTAGTGCTTCTTTTGCAGGTAACTGAATGGAGCCATTACGTGCCCCAAAATAATACTCAAACCTTTGATCATTCAAACTTGTTTTGATGAAAGGGAATATTGACTAAAAAGGCCAGGTTACCCTCTACTACTCTACTACTACTACAACTACTGAGTGTTCTGGATTTTTGTCTTCTGTCAGAGGTGGTAGGAAGAATGTGAGTTTCCTATGTAACAGCCAGCACTGTTTTTTCTTTTTCTTAAGCATATGATGATACAATGATCGCAAATGCACTGTTATGAGCACAGCTCACCATTGTTGCTGGGATGCTTGCTTAGCTTTGGCAGTGGGCCCAAGTTCTACTGTAGAAATTAAACTTGTGACCTTTTTCCCTAGACCTGTGCACATGGGAAAGATTTGTTGTTGTTAGAATACCTTTATTTTTTTCCAGAATTAAGTGCCTTATACCCACACATGCACGCTTTCTTTTTTGAATGAACAACTGTCTTCTCCCACATTAATTAAACTAATTTCACTTCCAACAGAGACTATTTTATGATGACTGGTGGTGGTTGTTGGGATGTCAAGGGGTGGGATCCCTAGGGATGGCCATGATGCACCTACAGCCCTGTGACCATGCCAGCTTTGCCCTACAGGTGCCTTCTATTCTCGCCTGCCATGTCTTGATGGTTAAGATAATGGATGGTAGATAGGGAAGCTGCCCTCAAGGTGCTATGCAGTCATGGTCCTGGTGGACCGCACTAAACCTTGTGGGTTCTTAGACCCCTTACTGGGTCTCTCTCTAAGTAAGTGCCTCCTGGGACACCCCAAGCCTTATGGGCTAGATCTGTGACTCCAAAACCACCCCTTTATCATGCCCCATGCCTCACATATGTTATGTAGATGTTGTCTCTCATGATGAGGCCTCAGTTTAGTTTGGCCTCAGTAACTGTGCCCTCTGGTGCTGGGGTCTCCTCACCCCCTGTTGCTGTGACATCTAGCACTGGGGCTCTGCATGGTAGTGGGCCCCAATGAGGCCTCCTCCTCCCCAGTAGCCTCAGCCTGATCCACCAGATTAAAAGCAACAACATAAATATGAGCCCATGGGCTATAACACAGCAGCAGCCATAATAATGGAGGTGACACTCTGTCCCTTTAAGAGGGCCAGTTTCTCCCTCAACAATGTGTGCCTCTTAGGCCTGGATACCTTAGGAGCTCCTAAACTTCATTAGTCTCACCAGCACTAGCACAGGTACCCAGGTATCTCCATGGAGCTTTTCTGCACAAACTCCACTCCTGCTGGCAGCTGCCAGGGCCCTAACTGCCTTCAGTCCCCAGCCCTGGGGCTTATATGTGCCCAGGGCCCTGCCTTCTTCTGGTCAGCTGATCATGTGTAGATGCAGACTCATTCCCTCATTAGCCTACTGCCATGGTAACCTGCACCTGTGGGGTTTCTGTCTGGCTTCTAGGGCCCCCTCTCTAGGCAGTTTCTGACCTTAAAGTAGCAGGCACCTTAGTGCCCTGTGACATGGTTGTTTTTTTCTTTGTTTTTTAAAGAATAAGATCTATATGGATGCATGTCACAGCTGTCATATTTTGGATTGACTATTCCGCTTGCTCAATCCTCTGAGTACTATTCTGTGCTGTATAGCTTTGCACCTGGATCCATCTCTGTTTATCTGTGTGCCCTCTATAGCACTGAGGTTATCTTAACTTAGTGTCACCTTTCTAAGGAGGTGTCTTATACAGTTATAATTTGTGGTAAGTTCTTGGAACCAGAGTCAGATTCCTCTTGTAGCAGCTCTGATCCATGCTCCTGTGTGGATTTGTTATTATGTTTTTTATTTTTATTTTTTTTTGCCTTCTGAGTGGAGCAGTTACAGGCTTGTTTAAACACCAGTCACTGAAATGCCAAGATTTAGGAGCAACTTTACAAAACAAAAAGTGGGGAAGAGACAAGGACCAGGAGGAGAGCTTCAAAGGAGAGGAGGTCTATCATGGAAAAAGAACAGGGCCCCAGGCAAGGCTCCTGCCACCAACCCACAGTATGAGGAAGATTACTACTGAATCCTGGCATGGTGTTCTGGAAGGAAGCCCCAAATGACTCTGGACCAGCTAAGATCCTTTTGACATGAGGCATGCATAAGCCAGAGAACCAGCATCCAGAGATACCAGGTAGAGAAATAACCTGAAATTCTGCCCTTGGGAACATAAGGAGCAAGTATTTGTTGTAGATGGGGAGGGGTGGGGTGTGGTAAATGGCATTTGAAGTAATTCATCTAATCAGGATCCTTTAAAGATACCTGTAAGAGACCAGCTTACTGCATATTCCTGCTCAAAACAGAAGTGGGTATGAATCCACTCAAGAATTTGAATTATTATCTGGCCAGCTGGGCTTTGGATTGTGCATAAGTATGCATGTGTCTGAAAAGTTGGGAGAAGAACGGAGAGAGAGAAGGAGAAAGAGATAAGAGGGCAAGAACAGTAGATAGCCAGAGAAAAGCAGAAAGAAGGCATTTTGGCTCTGGTATTGGCTGAAAGAGCCTTCAAGGAAGATATCTCCTGTTCAATCTCTACCAGCTGCCAGGGAACAACCTGGTAAGTACTAGTGCTATGTTATCTCCTGAATTTTTCCATGCCTTTTTTGAACATGACTCTTCTTTACATCTTGAAGATATACCTTAGACTTTTCTTCAACATAAGTACAGTCTATAGAAATACACATGCAGTTATTAACACCTACTCTTTATCTCCCATTCCACCCCAGGCCAAAGATGGGTATGAGAATCCTATAGAAAAGGGAATCATAGAAAAGTAGGCCTGGAAGTTCATCTAGTCTAACCCCTGAAGAAAAACAGAAAACCTCTTGCCCTTTCCACGCACCTTTCCAAAAGTGTATGGTAATGCCATTTCAAAACTGACAACAAAGCAATTTTTTGTCATTATGGGTATGAAGACCTGTGTTGGGCAAATGATTTCTGGTGTTTCTTTATTTGTTTCGTACCTGGAGTGCAATGACCTTCAGGGGCTGGCATTCCCAGCTGAGCATCTGCAAAAAAATCTCTGAAGGAAGTGATGGGGTAAAGGGAGAGAGGAAATATTTGCTAACTTTGAGTTCATTTCTGTGCAGGCCTAGGAAAGCACAGTAGGTCAGACTACTTACTGCAGCCAGGGAGACTCTAAACTTAAGGAAGTGCCTAGCTGTGAAAATGTAACACATGGAAGAAAGGCTAGTGGAAATGAGGCAGAAGCAAATGGCTCTTCTGGAGAACATGGTGACATTATTATGAGGACCAACCCACAAACCTAATGTATAGGGAATGCAGGATACTAGAAACCATCTTTCATTTTCCCCAAACATTGGACCCTTGTGCACTATGGCACTACACTGGAGGCCAGAGAACACTTTTGACTTGCATGAATTTATATTTGTGACCTCATTGGCACAAATGTGAGCACATGTCACTTCAGGCATGATCTACTGAGTTTTATGGTTTTGTTTCTACTGTTAACTTGAATCAGTAATTTTTTTATTATGAAATCTGACATTGGAGAGTTCACCAAAGTACAATTTTCACCCAGTACTAGCAATTCTTTAAACACATGTTTACAGAGACACACTTCATTCATTCCTTCGACTGCAGTGCATTCATTTTTCACCCCTATACTCTCGTCTCAAGTTAGGAGCACAGTGCATTCCTGACCTGTTTGAAAACCTTGGAAAGGCACCATCTGTGCCTGTTCATAACTTCCAGAAAAACCTCTCTAGCTCTGCCTCCCAGATATTGGACAGCATTTCTCCATTACCCTTAGAGGCATCCAAAACCCACCAAGCATCTATCACACACAACAGATATTTCTCACAATATTCCAGCTTTATTGTGAGGCATGTTCTTTTACTTTTCTGACTCCCAAATGCACCTGCCACTACCATTCTGCAGCTGATCAAAGTGTAGCCCAACATCGCCATTCTTTTGTCTAACCTTTCTAAAAAGACCTCAGAAACAGGCAAAGCGAACAACACTGGTATGCATCAACCGATGCATCACATGCAAGACTAAGGAGGTCATCCTCCTGCTCTACTCAGCATTGGTGAGGCCACAGCTGGAATATTGCATCCAGTTCTGGGCGCTGCAGTTCAAGGGGGATGTGGAGAAGCTGGAAAGTGTCCAAAGGAGGGCCACACGAATGATTAGATGTCTGAAGAACAGACCATACAAGGAGAGGCTGAGGGCTTTGGGACTCTTCAAGCTGGAGAACAGAAGATTTGGAGGGGACTTTTTTCCTGGTGCTACCAATTTGGGGAAGCTGTAAGGTGTGATCTTCTCTCTGTCTATTTGGCTCTCCACCCGGGAGCAGACTTAAAATGCCATTTGCATCACAAGCCTTAAACTCTAACATATTTCTCTCCTCACCTCCTGAAGCTGGCAGCTTTCAGTGTGTGCCCTCTATTCTTCTGAGGTTGGGACTGACTGACTATCACCTTACCAGGGGAGGTGTCCTGTTGTGATTCAAGCTACCTGCCCCACCTCCTAAAGTTGACAACATGAAGGTTGAAGAAACCACTGTACCATAGGCATATGTATTTTTAATGGCATACATAACAACAGAAAAATACAATTAAAAAAGTACTTTGGGTCACAGTTTGATTGGTGTCCCAAGTTTTAAGCTGTTTTAACATGTTAGGAGGACATTTACCAAGATTAAGCTACCAAGACATTTCAATACATGGAGAGTATAAAGCATTCAAGGTCACTTTTAATCAGAAACTAAGCTTTGTGACATGTAGGTTCAAACCAGTTACTACAACCATCTATTTATTTTGCAGTGAACTTTGCACATCTGCAGTTGTTACAAAAGAAAAAAACATTGAGGCAAAATGTTTTTGTACAAATTTCCCTTCTATTATTGCACCAGATGCCAGGGAACTACCTGCTAAGTACTAGTGCTATGTTATCTCTTGATTTTTCCCATGGCATTTTTGAACATGACTCTTCTCTACATCTTGAAGATACACCTCAGACTTTTCTTCAACATAGGGACAGTTTATAGAAATACACATGCAGTTATTAACACCTACTCTTTATCTCCCATTCCACCCCAGGCCAAAGATGGGTATGAGAATCCTATAGAAAAGGGAATCATAGAAAAGTAGGCCTGGAAGTTCATCTAGTCTAACCCCTGAAGAAAAACAGAAAACCTCTTGCCCTTTCCACGCACCTTTCCAAAAGTGTATGGTAATGCCATTTCAAAACTGACAACAAAGCAATTTTTTGTCATTATGGGTATGAAGACCTGTGTTGGGCAAATGATTTCTGGTGTTTCTTTATTTGTTTAGTACCTGGAGTGCAATGACCTTCAGGAGCTGGCATTCCCAGCTGAGCATCTGAAAAAAAATCTCTGAAGGAAGTGACTCAGAGGGGACTTGGTGGCAGCCTTTAAGTATATAAGGGGCAAACATCAACAAAGTATTCAACAAAGCTGAAATTCCTGACCAACCTTTTGCAGCTGTACCATTGCTGTACAATTGCAGTACCATTAGTATTTATTCTTAGAATAAAAGTTTTCTTTGTAATTGCAATAAACAGTGTTACGTTTTCTGAAGATTCTGGCATCACAGACTTTTCCAGATCACCCCCACTCCTTAATATTGCTGAACCTTTGATGCTGATGAACCAAGTCTTGTCACACCATCAAGAAATACCTATTTTGTTGATGAATCTTGAAGCCTGATATGAGGGCTAAAGAACAGCAACATGGGTCTATCAGTGTTCCAGTACAATTTAAGACTCCCAAACTTCAAAATCTATTAGTGATTTCCTGTGCGCTGTCACATGTCTAGCAGCACTCTGTCAACAGCTGTGTGCAACTTCAAGACAGCAGTTCTGACAGCTGCTAGCTACAGAAAAGTGGCACTTTGTGCAGAGATTGTATATGAAATTGGACACATGCTTCTTAGTATGAAGGAGAATGATTATATAGGTGTTTGTCCACTGTGGCTCTGGCTTGAAGTCTGTACAGATCTCTAGGAAAGTAGTCTTCGTTCTTCATCCAGCCATTTATGTGGAGCAGCCTGTTCGCATTAGTGAGAATCAGGAACACACTAAGCAATATTCCATTTTGACAGTGGTTCAGTAATTATGCTAGCTCACAAATCAGATGTATTATGGAATGCCAAGAAAGGTATTCTTGGAAATTTTTTTTGGCTTGACCCCAAATCTCAGAGTTCCAGGAGGTTTAAACTAGCTTATGACAACATGCTGTGGGAAAAATCCCAAAATGTATAAAACCGGGTTGGGGAATGTTATATTATCTGCCCAACATGCTGAATGGGAAGGAGTTTCTGTGTTTCATGGTTTCTGTGCCTCTCTTCTAGCTTGGCGGATCTCCTCCGGTCGGCTTTAAACTAAGATCATTAGGGGAAGGGAAAGACGAGGGCGGAGGAAGCCTTGGATTGCCAAACCAAGCAACACCCACAAGTACAGCCCAGCCTAGACTGACAAGTGGAACATATACACAGGTAAGCAACAGGGGCCAGGGCAATGCTGAGAGTAGGGGGCCAGTGCACACATCCACAGGAGGCCTCAAATGCCTCTACACAAATGCTTGTAGTATGGGAAACAAGCAGGAAGAACTCACCCTCCTGCTAGCTGACACCAACCCAGACATAGTGGGGCTCACTGAAATGTGGTGGGACCCAACACATGACTGGGCGGTGAATATCAAGGACTATAGGCTATACAGGAGGGGCAGGACGGGGAGGAAAGGCGGAAGTGTGGCACTCTACATTAAGGAGGAATACACATCCTCACCAGGTAGCACAGAATCAGAGGAGGGGCAGTCTGAAGTGCTCTGGGTTAGAATACAGGGCAGTCGAGGGGAAAGAGACTTAATGGTGGGGGTATACTACAGACCACCCAACCAAGGGAAAGAGCTAGACCAGGAATTTTTAAGTCAGCTCATGAAGGTAGTTAAGTCAAAGGACGTGGTCATCATGGGTGACCTGAACTTTCCAGACATCTGATGGGAAGAGCAGTCAGCCAGGTCTGGCCACTCACATAGGTTTCTAGCCCAAATACAGGAACTCCATCTAACCCAGAAGGTGCACAGCCCCACCAGGGGAGAAGCCTTGTTGGACCTGGTGCTGGCCATGGGTGACGACCTGGTAAGGGGGCTGCAGGTGCTCAACCACCTGGGCAACAGCGATCATCGCCTGCTGGAATTCACCATCCAGCACAAGG
>NW_017728950.1:45624885-45677839 GCF_001723895.1 Crocodylus porosus
GATGAACACCTTGCTGGGGTCATTTGACCCCAGTACTCTTTCCTGCCATGGCAGGGGGTCAGACTTGATGATCTGCTCAGGTCCCTTCCAACCTTACTAACTATGAAAGTATGAGTTTAAACTGGCTAAAGGAAGGAGTGTGAATGTGCACCCTTTTATAGTTATGCTACATGGATTTTGGTAAAAATAAAAATAAAGAAATAAAAAAGATAAGATCCAAGATAAAAAGCACTGTTAGCTAATCTGTTTTGACAAGCTACCATGGCTGACTGGTTACCAGGACAATTTTCAAGGTTTCTGTGCCTCAAGTATTTTTTTAAACTGTAATGTTTTCACCACAGGGCCTTATGTCAATTAAACAAACAGTCATGTTAGTCACATATTTTCTTAGTATTGGATGCTTGTGCGAGTGCAGCGAGGCAGACAAGCCCTGAGACCTGTGGGGCAGAAGGCTCCGCAGCAACTGTCCGCCCGCGGCACCGGGAGGCAGGGCACTTACTCACCTGTTTCAGGTGCAAAGCGAAGCCAGCTGGCTTAAAGGCCAGCCCGGAACCAAGGAGCGGGGGACCGGGAGTGCCGGTGCAGGAGTAGATCGCCAGCAGAAGCTCAGTGCGGCAGAGACACCCCGACACGCAGCTGTCCCGTACGTTCTGGGGCAAGGGTAAGGCCCCGGAAGGGGCGAGACGACGGGGGCTATAGGCCCCGAAGTTGGTGGTGGAGGCGGTGGTGGCCGGAGATGCCTTACCACGGCTGGATTGCCACGGCAGGCAGCTTAGCCTTTAGGGCTGCTAGTGGCAACCCCAGTATACCCTGGCAAGGGAAGAGATTGCCCCAAGAGGGGAGGACTCTGAGGGAAATGAAAGGAGTTCCCTGGACACAGACTTTGGGAATTCTACACAGGCCGGCGGACCATAGGAAGCCGGGATTTGGTGCCCACGAGTGGAACTGAGTGTGACCCTGGACAGGGTGATTTTGGGACTCGTGTATCTAAGGCGTTAGCCTACACTCTCGCCTTAAGGAAAAAGGGGAGGTTGAGAGACTAACTGTGAACTGACACGGAGGGCCGAGTGAGGGTGCAGGGGAGGAAGGAGCCCTCTGAGATAACAGGAAAGTCTCGCTTCTGGTCCAGCGTGCGCTAGAAAGTATCACTGAACATAGGAACCATCCAAGTCGTGGCAGGCGGTTCTGGCGTACACCGCTCCGGGAACGGAACACTTCCGGTCGGAGGTTGGTAACCGGACGAGAATAGATGGTGCGATAACCGGACTCGTTCACAATGCTTTGTATAAAAAATAAAGCAGCAACAATAAAGTTTGGTGAAAAACTTTGGAATCAATCTATTATTCAAAACGAGTTAAAATGGTTAAAAATGTGAATAGTCTGGACTACAGTCAGCGCACATATAAAATACTTCTTCTACACTTGCATATTTTTGGCAGTTAATCTTCTAATTTTACTATGGGAACAAAGCAGCAAATGGAGCTACAGGCTGCAACAATCACGTTTCACATATTCTAAAAAGTGACTAGTATATGAAGACAGCTCTTAAATACAGCAGAATAACATAGCACCTTTTTTAATCCAGAAGACTTGCCTACAGCAAATGAGGGATAATATTCTAATCTTAAATATGTATATGGTCAATACTTCTGGGAAGATGTGACTGGACCAGATGTTTATCTGCTGTTGATCAGCATTGCTCCAACAAACAAAGCAACAGTGATCTACATGGTCTGAGTCTCTGGTTGCTAGCCTTCCCACATGTCTTTCATAGGCTTCCCATCCTTCCCGCATGTCTTAGTAGAAAAAATAAAATGGAAAGCAATTTGCTGTTGTTCCCTCCTGTTGCCCTCAACAGACTCCTCAGCAACCTGATGAGCTACGACTAGAAAGATCTTTAAAAATGTTCTCTCAGGCACCCAAGAGCTGGAAACATCCCAAAGTTCAGGGTAGGTCTGACATGTTAAAAAGTTTATAATCAAGCTGGGCCTCTAAAAGGCTAGGTTTCTTTTCTATGTGAATTAAAACGTACAGAACCTGACATTCAAGCTGAAAACCTGACGGGGATGAGCTGAGGCCAGGAAAGCAGTTTATCAGATCAGAAAGGTTCAGAGGATAACTCAATCATCCCTGCTATCCAGGTAAGAGCAGATAACCACTGGTATATCTTGCAATAGGTGTGTAGCTGTGACAGTCCTGAAAACTCTTCTCTCTTTTAGAGTCCTACTTTGTAAGTGTCCTTCAGCTTGTTTCTGAGCTAAAGTAAAAGGTAAATTGTAGCACATACTAGCCAAATTATTTATTTTCGTCCAGTGCTTGCCAGAGTGGAGCTATTTCTGTATTTTTTTAAATGTAAGGGGACAGATCTACCACTGGTGTGAAAAGGCAAAGCCATGTTGAGTTAGTGGTTTCCCACAGCTGAAGAGCTGACCCATAAAGTCTGGCAGTGAGAAGAAGTGTTTCAAGAAATAATTCCTACCACTCAAACTGTAACCCTTTTGGGCCATACACCTGTCATTTTGTCTCTGAAGCATCATGGACATCATAAACTGTTAAAGCAATAACTCCACAGATTAGAGAATGATAAGAAATGCATTTGCTGTCATTAAAGCTAAAGCAATTAACTGGCTTGGATGGTTAGTGATAACATTTTATGGAACAACAAGACTAATCTGAAACTATTTTTTTCCCCGCATGCTGCAGAGGGTGAAAACATTTCTTACAAAGGTGGTTGGAGGTAGTCCTGACAGGAGGGAGCAAGAGGCTGAATTGTCATGCTGCACATTCTGTGGCTTAAACAGTAATTTATTTCACAATACATGCACCAGGGATTCTGGAGTGTTTGCCTGGAACACTTCATATTTAAAGAGGTCAATATTTAAAGAGTTCTGTGACAGCAAATACATCCTGCAGGTTATTTGAAAGTTAATGTGTCACGCTTTTCAACAGTGATCTACAGCAAGAGCTGCCACTGGGCCTATTGTCGGTAGTTTTACTAAGACAAATTGTGGAAGTGATGAGTACCAACAGTGAGGTGCTATTTCAAACTTCTGATGCAGCTACTCTGCATATTAGAAAAGTTCACCAGAATGTACAGCAACAATTCTATTTGTGAATGCTAAATGAGTCCTTTCCAGGTATGGAAAGGAATAAGAGTGCAAATAAATAGTATAAACTTGGGCGGACGATGTTTACTACCACCAGTGTGCATAAACTAATATCCCATCTGCTCAGCTTACATTCATCAAATCAGAATAGGGTGTAAGTCAGCACAGCAGTAGAGGAGGTTGGAAGATGGAACATATTACTGCTCCCTATGATTCCTATAGGATTTGCCATAAACTCTGCCTACAGTACTGCTACTCTGAAGAGGTAATAACCTTGAGGCTGTGTTTACCCCTCTGAAAGGCTCAGGCAACAGATGGTGGTGGAAAAGGCAATTGCTTATTTTCAACAACTGTGCAAATTTGCTGTTTGCACAAGAAGAAGATTGGAGACAAATGCTGATTATGAATCTGGACTAAATACATTACAAGTACTGGAGTTATGCTGAGTATGCACCTGTGTAACGAAGCAGAAAGAATCTGTGGAGTCCTTTGAATGTAGATGACCTGAGGTTTGCAAATTTCCCTTCTACTAAAACTAGTAAAATTCTAGGCAACCAATCACATCACAGTCCACAATCTGCACCCTGTGCATTCCCACAGCCCCTGCCTAGTGTGCATCTTCTCTGTGTACTTATGAGTAGATGTAAGGCTGTAGTGCTCAACTGCTAGTGGACCATTAAAAGACAATGCTTGAGGAATTGCCGCAACTTTTTGCATTGCAAAGGTACTTTGCATTTCTAATCCCCTCTTTTAAAAGAGTGAGGTTTTATGATTTAACTGAGGACTTCCGATGTTATGTAATACTTCCAGGTAACTTGGCTCACCTCCGTTCTGCAAATATAAGGAAATTACCATACTTGCATGGAAAAGCAGTTCTGGTATCTAAAATTATTTCAGTTGCAGCAGCCAGGCCTTTGACCAGCCTCTTAGCCAATCCTAAAATACATACTTGAGACTATTAAGGATTAAAAGACACTCTTAAATGAAAGATGAGTCAACTCTGGAAAACTTCAGCTATCCCTCTCAACACACATAGTGTCCAGATTAAATCCAGATGTTCCTACTTCTTTTGTCCATGCTACGAAAATGTTTTTACAGTAGCACATTCTCCTGAAACATTTAAGAGAACTCATGAGTTGTCAACCTTTTTCATAATTTCAGATGTTGGGGTAGTTTCTACTCCAATTCCATCGTGTTCAGGCTGATTATAAATTCTGCAGTAGATTCCAGTACATAGTGAGAGGATCTGCAATGCTGAGAAAGTACTTGGTATAACTTTTTTAACTGTTATGCCTCTAAGCCTTACTGTAGCACTTAATTATTACTCTTATCAGATCCTGATAAAATATCACCAAAAACCTTTGCCTAGGACAGGGTTCAAATTACACTCTGACTCTTAGGGAGGGTCTGCAAACAAAATTGGGCTGCCTATCACAATGCCCTAGTAGAATCAGAGACCGCCCCCACCCACGTTATGATTTTCAGATCTGACAGGGGAACTCTCAACTCTTATACTAGGGGCTCAGCCCCCCAATCTCCCCTGTAATTCAAACCTTGGTTATGGACAGACAAAAACTTGGTATTTTAACAAGCCATTTATAGACCTGCTAATATCTTCACGCCTCACAGCAGAAAGAATTTTAAGACTTTTCCAATTTTACCAGTCAGAAAAGATAAGAAAAGTTAAAAAAGGCCAAAAGAAAGAGAGGGTTGAAGGCCAAAAGAAATAGAGGGGTTGACAATTGTTATAAATCACCAGCTGACAGTCTGCAAGTTAATGATTTCTAAAATTCAGGAATAACAGGTAACGTATATCAATATAACTGAATGACACAACAGATTTATCTCATGGATGGAATAGTTGTACTCAAGAATTATGGGAGGATAAAAGGAAAGAGAAAGAAGTGTATAAACATTCAGCAGAACCCTCTCAACCTTTTATAGAGTTTCCAGTACTTAAAAAAGAAAGGGCCAGATTTGGCTCCATTATATTCATGAAACTATTTAGATTTTAGTCAGCTTGCACGGGTGTTTTACTTTGAGCAAAATTTCCCCCAGTGTGTAGCATATACAGCTACAGTCTGCAACAATCATGTTTCACGTATTCTAAAAAGTGAGTAGTATATGAAGTCAGCTCTTAAATACAGCAGACTAACATAGCACCTTTTTAATCCAGAAGACTTGTGTAGCAAATGAGGGATAATGAGTCCATTTCACCCAGTAAAACCCTACTGGTCATTGGAGAATTTATTAAAAGCAGTTGAAAGCATAATTCCATGCTTGTCATGCAGTTCCCTCTTTCTTCTTTTTCAAGGATCTCTTTTGCAACTTCAGTTCAGAGTTTTACACATTATGGTCGTATTGGACTTTGCATATGTGTATAGCTCAGTGCAGTGGAATCACAAAATGTAAAATCATGCTGCTTTTCCTCTACTTATGGTCTGACCATATCTAACAGGGATTAGTCTTCTGTGTTAGATGCTAGATCCAGGTGAGGTACAGACATTTGGAGAAGTTAACGCATGTTAAAAATGGCCACCTGATCTAACTGAGTGCACCCAGGTGCAAACCTTACACTTAGATTGACCTAACTAGGGGTCTGAGTGCAAACTGTACAGAAGTTCAGGAAGGTTAGCTAAGTCTAAAAATGGTGGACCAGTCTAAGTTAACCCTACATCAGAAGGAGTCTAACTTAGATCAGGTCCAATGAGACCCATATAACTGAACCTCTATACAGTTCCCAGTACAGCCCTGGGGCTGGGAAAGCCCAGCTGCTGGCCCCAGTCCTGGGGCTGCACTTTTTCTACCTGCAACTGTATATTTTTAACTTGAACTAACCTCCCCAAATGTCTGCACATACCCCAGTAAGATACTGACCAGTTAGGCCAAAGGAGGAAATCACTTAAGCATTTGCTTAAGTTTTAGCATGTAATAATAGTACAGTTGAAGGCAAATGTGCTGGCTTACTTAGTACAGGATACCAAAGATCCCCAGAGCTTTGCTGCCTCTGACTTTTCTGAGGAGCTGTTCTATTCTTAGACCAGTTGTTCTAAATGCTATAAACACTGGGCTTTCTTTCTTTCTTTCTTTTGGCTCCACATTGCAAAATCCTTGCTATTCACAAGGAAGTGATGAGTGTTTGCAATGCCAGGGACAGTACTATGCTCTAGCCATCCCATTAAAAAATCTTGTGCCTTTCCTTTTTCTGTTATTACGGTGTGTAGAGGGAGATAATGAAATAGCATTTATGCTATCCCACACTTCAGAAAGTGGGGTAAGGCAAGGGTCTCCACAAGTGAATAGCCCATTTGGCTAACATGGTTAAGGCACACCGGTTTCCATAGCCAATAGCTCACAAGAGAATTATGTGACTCGCATCCAGTTCTGAATATTGTTATTTACAGCTTGCATCTATGGGGCAAGCATTGGCACAAGTCTAAAGCAGAGCTGAGACTCATGCTTCTCAAGCAGTAGCAAACCACACTAACTGCTTTACCACCATTCCAAACAAAGAATTGGGAAAGACAGTGTTTTTTTATCTTTTCGACCGGAGTCTTGAAATAGTATAATTAGGTTCCCCATATTTTCTTATGAGGTATGAATGGCTATTTGTGAATAGGCAAAAGAAGCAAATTTTAAATGTACAAATCATGCTGAAACAGATCTCTATGGCCCTTCTCTCACTTTGCAATTTAAAAAATATTTTTTGCCAGCTGCCAGATATTCTATACCCAGTCCAGAACTGGCATAAATTCAATTGCCAATTTTGTTTTAGTCCGTGCCTCATCTGAGGAATTTTCAGAGTTCACTTCTACTTTTCCTTTTGGCAACGAGTTGCTCCCATTTCTTTTTAAAGTGAAAATTGTGGGGCTGAAATCCCTCATAGCACAAAACTTTGCTATCATCATGCAAGGCAAGTAGGCTGTTCCAGCTTTCCAACCTGCTCTTTGCTGTCTATCTGAAATGCTGGAAATTGTTTATTGCAGGCTCAGTCCTGAAACTGGTGCTACAAGATCCACATGCTGCACAGACATAGAGCCTCAGTGCATTCAGTAGGGTTCTATATGAGCTCACCAGTTCATTTGCAAGGATTTGCACAAGCATTTAAGCATGTGCTTAACTTTAAGCACACATGCTTAAAAATATAGCTGGATCAGTCCCTAACAATTTGAGGTCCAACTTGGTTGAGTCCTCTAGTCCCTGCTCCAGTATACATGATGATATATGTTTAATATAATAGTAATAGTAGAAAACAGCACATGCTTTTTCTTCAGTTTTTGGAGGTAGATCTTTAATTCCCAATTTCCTATGCAAACCTTAACTACAATCAAAAGCATAATTATTAAAATTATGTATATACTTAAACCAAATCTTACTAACCTTTCTTAGATCAGATTCCTTTTAATATCTGCCATATATGTAAATTACTTAAACTACCTAGTACCATGATACATGCATTTAAAAGAAACAATATAGCATCATAGGAAGGAAATATATGAACAATAGGATAGAAAATGACTTCTTCACAGTAAGATTCCATGTAATATACATTCCAGCTCCTTAAAGAAAAAGCCATTCTGCTTATGCAGGTACAAAATTATATTTTCAAAGTGATAAGAAGTTGTTCGTTGATTTATACCCATGCAGCAATCTCCTGTTTTCCTTCCTTAATCTCACAGAAAAGAGCTGACTCTGCAAAAAGGGTGATCAGTAATTTTGAGGACTGTATCTGAATCACTGTTCCAAATACATATAACTAACCATAAAAATTAACATTTTATTTG
This sequence comes from Crocodylus porosus, assembly GCF_001723895.1. Classification (NCBI taxonomy): domain Eukaryota; kingdom Metazoa; phylum Chordata; order Crocodylia; family Crocodylidae; genus Crocodylus; species Crocodylus porosus. The sequence goes on from NW_017728950.1 coordinate 45,632,777, forward strand.
GTGGCAGTACTTGGACAAACCTTAGTATTTGGAATATTTCCAATACCTGGAACACAAAAGTCTACTGCAAGGTATGTAAAAAAATGTGTTTATATTTCAGTGGCCACCACAGTAGTCTTGACTGTACATTCCACAGGCTTCATTGAAGTAAATGGAAGTTTGTATGCTTCTGGGACATAGAATTGAGCTCTGACAGTGAAGTCCTAGCATCATTAAGCCAACAGTAAAACTTTCATTACTTTAGTAAGGCTGGGATGTCACTGGATGCATCCTGGTTTTTATGCTATGATAAATGGGCAGTTTCAAGCTCAGTGAATTACATTGGTGCTTATAGCTAGGGACAGAAATTACACATAAACTGGTATAAGTGATCAGAAAACAGTTCAAATCTGTAAGACAACAGAAGTTCAGTGCACATGAACCACTTTCAAAATGACTGAAACCAGTTTAAGATAAACCTGGATTGATGTAGTTCAAACTTAACTGATTTAGGTTAAATCAGTTTATTGAACTTCTATCCCAGATTCCCTCCAGATTCGAGTTAACTCACAGTACCCTAACATCCCAGGATGCTTTGCATCTCCCACAAAAAACCCTCCCCTTGCAGTGTGGGCAGGCTGGCCTTGGCTCCAGCTGTCTGCTCAAGTTGAGCATGGAGGTGTGTTCTAGCGCATGTGGTTTCTGGCCTGGCATTTGGCTGCATTTCTGGAATCAAAAGTGAACGTCTGTTCATTTGCTTATTGGTTTAATCTGTGCAGCTTAGATTAACCTGCAAAGATTGAATCAATTCAGCCTGCGGCTTTTTCACTGTCTATAGGTTTAACAACAGCCTGTAAGTTTAACAACAAGGTAATAGTAATAATTTTAAAATGTTAATACAAAGTGTCAAGGAACAGGTATATAAAGTATAGCAAGAAACTGGCTTTATAAGGAAGGCAAAAGACAGGAACTCAGTTATAAATCCTTGAGGAACTAACTCCTTCATGACACTGAACCTGGTATCACCCTTCCCTCCTTATTACACTGTTTCAGAGGTTAAAAGTAAATACATTATTACCCTGAAGTGCTGGCCATTCTCAAACTCCCACCAATGAATCACCAGGTTGCAGGTTTCCAGAAGCAAATCTTTTTTAATTGAGTGAGCAATCTTTGCTTCTGTATTTATAATTCAAATATGAATGATAACACACATTGCTGATAAAACCAAGTAATGTGTTTACTCAGCATAGTTATTTGCTTAGTGTTCAAAAGGACAGTGTATACTTGGCAAGAAATTGTTTATTTTTAGCACTTTTAAGGAAAGTATGGGAAATCTTCGATGGTTCACTTTCCTAAGTGTCTCCTTATTCACCATATTAAGGGCTATTTGGGGATGAGGAGATAAATACTAAACAGAAACCACATATAGGGAACCCTGCTTTTCTGTTGCAATGTGCTTCAAAGCTTGTGCCCTTTTTTACTTCCTTATGGTTCATAAGGAAATAAACAGGTGACTCTCAAGTTATGATTTACCAAAAAGGCCCAAAAAATTCATTATCAGGGATTACTTTTTTTGAGGGGGGGAATTCATATGAATTTCAGAGTATGGAAAGAGGATTAGCTTGTGCCCTACTTATTTCCTTAGGAGAGATAAATAGGGCCCGGAAATTGTAGAATTTTTTTTCTTTTTTGGTGGCAAAGGCTGGTTGATTTTACACTTAAAAAAAATTCAAGGATGTAAAACAACCTGTAGTTCTGTTAGAGTGCTGGGAACAAAAAGCAATGCTTATAGAAAGGTCTTAATACTAGGGCTGTCAATTAATAGCCCAAAACATGTCTGATTAATGAGTTAATTGGTTCTTGTGTTAATTGTTTTAATGTGTTAATTGTGCATCTGGTTTTGGAGCCTGCGCCCAGGCTCCACTTTGCCACCTTCACCTCTGCCTCCAAGGCACCCAGTGGGGCAGTGGTAACAGTGTAGAGGACCACAGTGCAGCCTGGGTGCGGGCTCTGGCTGCCGCAACAGGAAGGCAGAAGGTGGGGCAGAAGCAGAGGGTGTAGAGCAGGTAAGTCTGTGGAGAGGAACGGGCGGGGGGAGAGGGAAGTGGTGGGGGAGCAGATCGAGGCCCCCATGGTGAGGGAGGGAGTGGAGCAGGGGCAAGGGCTGGGGTGAATGGAATCCAGGGGCTGGGGTGGGCTGTGCAATAGGGCTGTGGGAGGCTTATCCAGGGGTGCAGGGAGCACGACTCCCTGCCACAGCGTGCACCCCTGGGGAAGGCATAGGAGGCATGTGGCCCCTGGATTTGTGTGCAGGGCAGAGGCAGGCTGCCTACTTTGGGCTGAGGCTCTGTACCCTGCTGCCTTTGCCCCAGGAGCCTCACACTGGCTGCACTATGCATCCCCTGCCCGCCCGGTGGCAGGAGGCACAACATGGTATGGTGTGCATCCCAGAGCAAAGGCAGCATGAGCCCCAGCCCACAGTGGGCAGCCCACCTCTGCCCACACACAAATCTGGGGGGCAAATGCCCTGCTATGTCCAGGGGTGCATGTAGCATCAGGGAGCCACAGCCCCCATGCCCCTGGATAAGCCTCCTATAGCTCCATCCCACGACCTTCCCTGGCCCCTGCTCCACTCCCTCCCTCACCATGGGGGCCTTGATCTGCTCCCCCACCCCTTCCTTCTCCCTCTGCCCGTTCCTCTCCACAGACTTACCTGCTGGGTGCTGCTCTACACACCACTGGGTTGCATTGCTGTAGGGTTACCATATTTCCAGTTTCAAAAAAGAGGACACCTGTGGGGGGTGGAGGGTTAATATGATGGCGGTGGGGGGCAGTGATATGCGCTTGCCCTGCCCCGTCCCTCACTCCCAAACCACATTCCCCCAGCCCTACAGCTGCCCCTTCTTCCTGACCCACAATACCCTGCATCTTTCCAGGGCATGCAGGGAACCCCCCTCCCTGGGCTCCAAACCCCACACACACACCCACAGCCCCCAACACTTTCACAAATTCCCCACCACACACACACCCTACACCCTTCCCCCAACCATACAAAGTACCTGCATAATTTTGAGTTTTTCTGTGCATAATTTTGAGTTTGTAGCCATGTGATGACTATTAGTTGTGACTAATTTTTTAAATCATGCAACTAATCACAATTAAATTTTTAATTGTTTGACAGCCTTATTTAATACCTTAATTCAACTATCAAGGTGATGAATTTATAACAAAAGGTTATTTTTTCAATGTTAATTAATCACTGGAGATTAATAATTGTTAAGGAAAAAACCAAAAAACCCCTAGAGTTTTAAACAGAATTAATCATGGCAATGTAATGTCACATTCATGCAAGATTTTTCAACAGTGCATAGAATCTGAACTTTCTGAGGTTAAAAAGTAGAATGTAAAATAAAATGGGGGAAAAAAAAGAAAATCAGGGTAGCTTTATGTTCTTCACATGCATGTCATCTTTGAGAAAGGTGAATGACCTCTTTCTCATATCAGAACAGGGTTGTTTCCATGAAACTGAGTTTTGGTGATATGCTTAATTCCATTATTCTAATAGGGCCCCAGTATGTGGGAGTGTTATCAATGCAGTGATAGCAGAAGCAAATTAGAGGTAAATATCTTACTATTTTTGGTGCCTGATTTATAGCTTGTCATACTGTTGGACACAGTCTGCCAGATTTTATTTCCTTATATATATGTATATATTTTTAAAAAATATTTAATATGTATTTTCATCAGCAAATAGTCTAACTGATAAGAATATTTCCAATACCTTTTGGTTGATCTTAACTGCTGGCAAAGGGACTGCAGGTTGCTGAATTTTCACTTTTATTTGGAAATAAAGTAAAAGTGTGGATCAAAACTCTTAACTAGCCAGTGCATCAGTCTGTTTCTGTTGAAGTCACTTCTGAATGCTATACATATGGGTTAAAACTCTGGCTCTAAGTCAGTAGGGCTGTGTCCACACAAGTATGGACATTTAGTTCCCCGGGGACAATTAGCAGTGGGTCACCTTGTGCTGCCGCTAGTTGTCCCTGGGGAATGCAAGTGCCATGAGCCCCCTGGTGCACAACAGATTACCCTGGGTGGGCTAGAGGAGGCTGGGGCCAGCTCAGTAGCCTTATCTGGCGTCCTGGGCGCCTCCTGAGGTTGCAGCAGTTACAATCCTGCCACTCGAAGCCTGGCCAGCAGCTGCAGTATGGTCTGGTTTTGAGCAACGCACTCTGCCCCCCAGGTGCACCACTGTACTTTTTTTGTGTGGTTTTATTTTTAACCCTTGGATATCCAGGGGTCAGCCCCCACCCCCTGTGTGGCACCATATATTGTATGGCTGCACTTGTTTAGACCTGCCCTGCGCGTGAGTGTACACACACACACACACACACGGTGTTCATCTAGCCTCCTCTTAAAGACCCCCAGGGTAGGAGCCAGCACCACTTTGCTTGGAAGTTGGTTCCAGATCCTAGCCACCCTGACCGTGAAGTAGTACCACCTGATATTTAGCCTGAATCTACCCTCTGCAAGCTTGTGACTTATTCCTAGTCACTCCTGGTAGTGCTTGCGGGAACAGGGACTCCCCCAATGCCTGCTGGTCCCCTCTGACTACTTTGTAACAGGCCACTAGATCCCCTCGCAGCCTTCTCTTGTGGAGGCTGAACAGGTTCAGGTCCCATAGCCTCTCCTTGTAGGGCCTGCCCTGCTGCCCCCTGATCATGCGTGTGGCCCTCCTCTGGACCCGCTCCATGTTGTCCACATCCCTCCTGAAGTGCGGTACCCAGAACTGAATGCAGTACTCCAGCTGTGGCCTGACCAGTGCTGCATAGAGGGGGAGGATCACCTCCTTGGATCTACTTGAGATACATCTGTGGATGCATGACAAGGTCTGGTTGGCCTTCCTGACTACATCCCCACACTGCCAGCCCATGTTCATCTTGGCATGAATGACAACTCCAAGATCCTTTTCTGCCTCTGTACTGATGAGATGGGAGTTCCCCAGACTGTAGGTATGGTGCTGGTTCATCCTCCCCAGGTGCATCACCTTGCACTTGTCAGTGTTGAATCCCATCCTATTCTTGTCTGCCTACCCCTGTAACCTGTCTAGGTCCGATTGTAGCCTGTTCCTTCCTTCTAACGTGCCCACATCCCCCCACATCTTAGTGTCATCAGCAAATTTGAACAAGGTGCTTTTTACCCCTTCGTCCAAGTCACTGCTGAAGATGTTGAACGGTGCGGGCCCAAGGACCCCCACTGCCCACATCCCACCAAGTCGAAAATGACCCATCCACCACCACTCTCTGGGTGGTGACCCAATTGACTGTGTGGGTGTCGACTGTAGTAGTTGAGGCAGCAAGAGGTTCAATGTAGGGTACAAAACCCTCTTGGAAACGTGGGCTGGTAGGGCTGAATTCCCATGTTATTGCTGACACCACAGTCCCCCAGTTTCTGAATGAAAACGGGGTGAGAGACAGTGTCGAAGGCCTTCTGAAAGTCCAGGAAGACTATGTCTACTGCTACGCCTGCATCTAAGGATTTGGTGACCTGGTTGTAGAAGGCCACCAGGTTGGTCTGACAGGACCTGCCTCTAATGAACCTGTATTGGTTGCCCCTAAGCATAATCTCCCCTGCTGGCCCCTCATGGACATGTGCCAGAATAATTCCCGCAAAAAGCTTACCCAGGATTGAGGTAAGACTAACTGGTCTATAGTTCCCCGGGTCCTCCTTCCTCCCTTTTTTGACAATGGGAACCACATTGGCCCTCTTCCGGTCCTCTGGCACCACATCAGAGCACCATGAGTGCTTGTAAAGCCGTGCCAGGGGTCCCGCAATGACCTCAGCTAATTCCCTCAGCACTCTGGGGTGGAAATAGTCCGGATTGTCCAGTTGATTTAAATACATCCAGTCCCTCCAGAAGTTCCCTGACAAGAATCTCCCTGACCTTTGTCCTAGGTGCACCTCCCCTGGGGCCTGAAGGGGGCCCGGTGGGGCGGCTGATCTGGTACCTGCTCAGGAAAATGGAGGCAAAGAAGTCATCTGGTGTGATGACCAAATTTCCTAGCGTGTCTTGCAGGGGCCTCATATTACCTGGAACCTTCTCTTTGCCCCCTATGTATTTAAAAAAGGACTTCTTGTTTTCCTTGATCCAGGAAGCCAGTCCCAGTTCCATCTCTGCCTTGGCCTTCCTGACTGCCCCCCTGCATCCCCGAGCAACCACAGTGTAGTCCTACCTGGTGATGGCCCCTCCCTTCCATTGGGTGTGCGCCTCCCTTTCCCAGATGCTTTTGGTGACCCCTGGGGGCTTTTGCGCCCTCCTGCTCCCTTTGATCCGTGCTGGGATTACTTCCCTTTGGGCTTGGAGGATCATCTCCTTAAAGAGCAACCACTGTTCTTGGACACCTGACTCCCTTCCCCTCCAGGACCTCAGTGCTTCCCCGACTATTCTCCTTAGCTCATTGAAGTCCGCCCTCCTGAAATCTAGGGCTTCTGTCTTGCTGTAGGCCTTTGCCACCTTGTGCTGGATGGTGAATTCCAGCAGGCAATTATCACTGTTGCCCAGGTGGTTGAGCACCTGCAGCCCCTCACCAGGTCGTCACCCGTGGCCAGGTCCAACAAGGCGTCTCCCCGGTGGGGCTGTGCACCTCCTGGGTTAGATGGAGGTTCTGCATTTGGGCTAGGAACCTACGTGAGCGGTCAGACCTGGCTGACTGCTCTTCCCATCAGATGTCTGGAAAGTTCAGGTCACCCATGATGACCACATCCTTTGACCTAACTACCTCCGTGAGCTGACTTAAGAATTTCTGATCTAGCTCTTCCCCTTGGTTGGGTGGTCTGTAATAGACTGCTACCGTTAGTTCTCCTTCCCTTGACTGCCTTGTATTCTAACCCAGAGCACTTCAGAGTGCCCCTCCTCTGACTCTTTGCTTATTGACGAGGATGTGTATTCCTCCTTAATGTAGAGCGCCACATCCCCACCTTTTCTCCCTGTCCTGTCCCTCCTGTACAGCCTATAGCCCTTGATATTCACTGCCCAGTCATGTGTTGGGTTCACGTTTCAGTGAGCCCCACTATGTCTGGGTTGGTGTCAGCTAGCAGGAGGGCAAGTTCCTCTTGCTTGTTTCCCATACTACAAGTGTTAACATATACACACACACAATTTTTTATCTGAACCAATGTTGTACTTTTAGTTGAATTTTCAGAAAGACAAATGTTTGTGTACCCATGACATTATATAGAAAGTAGATAGCTTTTTAAGCACCAACATTTTTCTAGAATGAATAACATTTTTACTCCTTTGCCCAAGCAAGTGAAAAAAAAATTAAAGCAAGTAAATTGGCAAGTTCAAAAGAACTTGAAAAAAAAGACAAACTGTTTAGTGGGTATATAACAATAATTTTGACAGGTATGGAAATAAGGCAGAAGACTGTTTTTGTGGAAGAGCATCTAATCTGAATGCTTGTACATGGAATATTACAAGACTGGGAGCTTTACAAGATTTACTCACCATGTCAAGACTCTGAGAGACTGTTGAGAAATATCTAACAGGTGCTGTCTAGTTGTAAGGTTTTCTTTAGATACCAGTCTCTGAAACACTAACTTTTGTAGTTTCTAAAATTCACTTAAAATTGTTTAATAGTAAAAGTCCCTGTATCATGTACAGAACTGTGTAATAATAAAGGAACACCATTTACCCTGCAGGGACTTTGTTTTTGATTTTAAGTGCACTGTACTCAGTGATGCGGTTTGCAACCATGTGATCAGAGATTTTGCTTGATTCCCCAAGTACATGGAGCTCCTTGAAGGCTTCCTGGTGTCACCCTCTAAATCAAGTGGGGAATCTAGGATTTTAAAAGCGGGGGAGGGGCGTAAGTGGTTTGTTGCATGATCACATATAACACAACATATTTTTTGCCAAGTAAAAAGAAATTAGAAGCTTTATTAATATGCCAGGAATCCATAGGACTTACTAAGTTTAAGATAGAAGCAAAAACAAATACAGTGTTATTGGAATGTGCATTAATTTGCTATATACTGTATATTATTTATTTTAAAAACTAGGCAAAAGAAATAAAAAGATGTTGTTTCTCTGGTCCTGTTGTCATTATAATTAAATGTATCTCCCTTTCAGATTCATAAAACAAAATCTTGCCTTCTTTAGCATCATGACAGTGCATCCAGTGCTTCACAGATAGTTATTGCTACACCTGAATTGATGTTCACTGGAGTTAATGTTTCCTCACTTGAGTTAATGTTTTTAGCTAGAGCTAAAAACAGTTTGCAGGAGCAGCTAATCGACAGCAGAATTGGGGAAGAAAAAATAGCTTTAAAAAACGGCAGGAACAGTAGGACCATTAAAAACGGAGAGGAGGTTGTTAACACCTGGGGAATTAAGAGTTTAAATTACAATGAGTCATGAAGATAAATTATTCCCCTCTGCTGCTCCCTTAATTGAAATGCTGCCACTGGCTTTAAATTTTGGGTGGACCAGGAATCACAGGGGTTGTATGACTGCATCATTGCGCTGCCTCTGGATCTGCCCCTGCTCCAAATGATCCCCACTCAGACCTTTGTTCCAGTCTTTAGGGAACCTGCAAGTTGTTACAGTCCCCAAAGACAATAACAACATTTTTTCTGCTTTACATCTAGCCCTGTGCATGACCACTTTTCCATATGTATTAGATTCTCAAAATATATTTTGTCCCAACACTGCACTCTAATCCTAACCAGATGTAGCCTCCCTTTAAAGTCATGCCTCATAAAGAAAAACCTCAGTGACATGCTTGTGTCATTGAATTTAAGTCTAGGAACAAATGAGCTTCTTCCTCCTCTTCTTTTCTACTTTATATATATTTATTATATACATTATAATATATAATATATAAAATATAAAAAATATAATATAGTAATATAATATAGTCTTCATTATATGTGTGTGTGTATATATATATATAATTAATACACATATATATCTAAAAAGCCAATAAATTGCATGTTTCCTAGCAGCACTAATCACCCTACTGTGTAAGATTGGATGCATAAGGGTTTTCCCTCCTTTCTTTCCTCTTCTTTCTGAGGGAATTTTACATGTGAAATAGGTTATCTGACACATCTTGAAGGGCTTTTCTTTTTCAAGTAACAACAGCCCTTTACATCATAGTCCTCAAGGACATTTTTACACATATAAGTGCCCGGCACTGTGATGCTTACAGTTGTATAAGTAGCAAAATGCATGTTAGTGCTGAGAAAATGACAGTGGCACGCTTTTGAACTAAAACACATCAGAGGTGCTTTATTTCAAAAGCACGCTGCCGCTGTTTTCTGTGCGCTGATGCACAGTTTGCCACTTATACAACTACACGCAGCACAGCACTGTTTGCCTCAGCTTGAGTGCGCAGCAGCTTCGATAAATAGAGTCTGCTTCGAAGCGGCAGATCTTTGGCACATCATGGGACAGAAAGGTATGTGTATAAAAGCCCCAACTGTCTCATTTTATAAGAAACAAATTGAAAAAGAAGGGAAAACCCCGCTGCCCAAACAGATGTCATATTTATCCCAGGATAAACCATTTTATCCTGCGGCAGAATGCAGTCATACAGATGTCCATGTCTATTGTCCAGGGATAAAACCTAAAAAAAGTTTCCTAGATGAGAGGTAGTAACAGTTTATTGTAGGATATTGCACAGTATATCTGTACAATTATCCCCGTATTGCATCACTGGATTAATGTCAGAAAAGCAGCACTGCATTCAGTAGCTCAATAAACCCTGATTAGAAAGGTGACGTGTGTTAATGCTAATCCTGGGATATTTTATTCTGGGACAAACACAGGTACAAGTTACCCAAGGACAAATGCTCCTAGCTTCATTGTTTCTAATTAGTATTCACTAGGTCTTATTCACTATTGCAGAAGGCAGGGCAGGGTGACACTTCGGAGACCATTGGTGATGTTTAGGAGGTGCATGCAGGTCGACACTTGCTATCCCCCTCCCCACCACCAACAGCGCTGCTGCGGGAGCTCACGGCTCACCGCCGCCACACTTCTGCCACTGACAGCGCTGCCGCTGCTGCCTGTGGGAGCTCATTGTGCCCCTCCCCCAGCCTCCGGGGGCACACGGCATTCATGTTGGAGACCAATCAATTCAGTGAAGCATGAGCTTTGATAGACAAAAGCCTACTTTGTCAGAAGCTATAAAACGATAGTGTCTTATCCCTTTTGTAGGAATTTGCATGTGTATATTAAGTGTAAAAATGCTCCATTTTATATTAACTTTGCTTGGGTATAAATGACTACACAAGGTACAATAGAATTAGGCCAACAAATTCTAGTGTATTAATTTTCTGGACCTATTTTCTTGTTATACTTAATATCATGAAAGATTAATTCTACAATTAATCATTTGTAATGTTAATTAAAACAAAAGAATTGTTTCCGTTCTTATTTTCTCCAATTTGTTCTTATATAACACTGTGGACACTCGCTAGTAAATTAAACATTTAAAAAAGCCGTATTTTTTACACTAATAAAACAGGTTAACAATGAGCAGCAGGTAATAGCAAATAAACACGGAGTCATACGCTCACTTTACATTAGGAAAGTATCCATATAAAGGGAAAACATTCAGTTTACAAAGGTTAATTCTTTCATTGGTAAACCTACTTTAATAAAAGTATTATTCACAGGCTCTGTTATCATCAGCTAAAACAAAAGCTGTTTCAAGAATGCTGAGTTAGAGAACACGTTTAATATCTCATATAGCAGAAAGATTATTTGTACTTGTAATGGGGTCCCTGCCGCATTACTGAGAGGGGGAAAGAACCCAGGACCTGCTGGCCAGTCCAGCCCTGTGAACAGACTTAATGGTAAAAATGGGCTATTGGGTAAATGAAATGGTCACCCGCCTCAGGTAGAGGCAGTGATTGGCAGGCCTGGGGCAGAAATAGAGGGTCAGGTGACCCAGGGAGAGGCTCAAAAGCCCAGGGCCTGGCCCAGAAGAGGCAGTTTGGCTGTATTAGCCACAGGAGGATGGTTCTTTCCAGGAGCTCTATCTGGACTACCTGGGAGAAAGGACTTTGTGTCACAGATGGGCCGAAGAGAGAGCACCATGAACATCATGATGCACCATGAACAATGTAAGATAAGTACCTCAAATCTTTTACAGTGGTGCTGCCTTGGGATGAGATTAACCCTGACAGAAAAACTCATGTTTTGCAAGCCTTATGTTTTGGGGAGAAGATGCTCTTGTTCTTGATATACATTTGAACTGGAGGACCAGGAGGCTGTATGGGGTAGACTGAAGGCCGCTGTGCTGCAGCAGAGGCACCCACTTTAGAGCATGCCAGGAGTGCTGAAGCTATTTTACTTGCCTCATCATCAAAAGCATTCATTTTGTGTTATCTAGATAGGTCACTCTCTGGCTCCATTACTGATGATTTAATATTTGGCTTGCAAACTGGAACCCTACAGTTATTCAACAATTGAAACCTCACTAGTTTATAGAGATGACTGCTTGCAGCTAATGTCTCATACAACAGAAGGCCTCGCTATGACTGAGTCTCTAATTTCCAGAAAAGCATCCACTCATAGCAACAACTCCATCAAAACACAAAGTCATTAAACCCATTAAGATCATTCCTGTGTTTTCCAGTTCACTGACTGAGGGGAAATTTTCAGAAGCTCCTAAGTCAATACACCATAGATGCCTAAATGACTAGCAACTTTTGAAAAGTTTGCCTATTATCTTCTAAGTAACATACCTTCAAGTCCTGTTGTTGGTTTCTGTAACCAGGAGAAAATACCGGTGTCCTAGAAAATACCACTGATAATATTGTCATTTAGATTTAGAGAAGCCTGGCCTTAATGTTGCAACAAGATCTCTGGAGATTCTGCAAGGATTCTGATTAGCAGAAGGAGAATTCTGCAACAGACTCATTTATAAATTCAAACAATATTTGAAAGGAATCAGATGTCTAAATAAGTTTCACCAATAGTGTAAAATCCTCTGTTGGTTATGATTTTTTCGCACTATCCTCACATTATTAGTTATCACTATATTGCATGTTTTGTATTGACAAAGCCTAACTGCACCAGAAGTTATAGGGAGAAGCTGGAGGGTTTGGGAAATGAATACAAAACAACTACAACTTTTGGCAGCTGCAGGGGGTGGGAGGTTAAGAATGTGGAATAACTATATACCAGATCACCAGGGATCCAGGTTCCAGGGATCAGCCATGGAAAACATTGTAAAACCCAGATTTTCTCTTTTAAAGGAGAAAAATGCAAGAAACGGTGGGTTTCTCCTTGCAGGCTGGCAGGAGCAGGAGAAGGGTGGTCAGGCAGGGGCACCATGTGCATGTGTGCACGTACACATGCACATGGCTACCAGGTAAGAGAGCAGTTCCCACAGGTAAGTCTGGTGAGGGGTTGGGGATCAAGGCTCCCATAGTGAGGAAGGGAGGGAGGGAGTTGGGCAGGGCTGGGGCTGTTGCTGCTGCTGCTGCCCAGCTTAAGTGGTGCATGAGGTTTGGGCCCCAGGGGTAGGGCAGGAATGTGTGGCTGCAGGGCCTAGGTGGAGAGTGGAACAGAGCTGCAGCGGGGCTGGCTCCCGCCCGCTGCACGCACTCCCTGGGGGGAGGGTAATGGGGGGGCATGTGCCCCCCAGATTTATGCATGGGGCAGGAGCAGGCTGCTGTCTGTGGGCTCAGGGCTCCCTGTCCTGCTGCCCTCCCCCTGCTGTGAGCCCCATGCTGCCATGGCAAGGTGCCCCCTGCTCACCCAGCAACAGCAGGAGGAACAAATCTGTGCCACTGCCCCCGCTGCTGCCAGGTGGGCAGAGGGCATTTCGCCATAATGGCATTGAGTTTCCCTGGCCTGCTCTGCGCTGCCTCACCAGGTCTTGCCCACTGGGCTGTGGAGGCCCCAGGGGGAAGGCAGCAGGGGGAGGGCAGCAGGGTGGGGAGCCCGAGCCTGCAGCAGGTAGTCTGCATCTGCCTGCCCCCCATGGGCTCCTGTGGAGAGAGGGCATGGGTGATTGGTGCCTCCTGAGTCTCGGTGGGCACCGGATCGCCAGTGGCCGATTGCCGAGCCTGGAACCACTAGCAGCAAAGCAGTGAAACCGTAAGTGCACTTCCACCGGCACTTCCAGTTTCGCGACTGGTGCTTCCAGGGGGTGCACAGCCAATCTCAGGCAGCACATGTGCACCCACATGCACCCCGCTATGTATCGCCAATGGGGGAGGGGGAAGCTGGGGCTCAGGTGCTGCTGGGGGGGACAGGGGCCTGTGGACCCAGGTCTGTGTCCCCCTCCGGCAGAGCTGGGGAAGGCAAGGGGCTGTCAATGGGGAGTGATGGGCACCAGCAGGGCCCAGAGGGCTGTGAGTGAGAAATGAGGTGCACAAGCTGGGCTGGGGGCTGTGGGTGGGGTGTGAGGGATTTGTGGGGTTTTAATAAGAGAATTAGAAATGTTTTTATCAGTTTTTAAACAGAGAAAGCCAGAATCTCTGCTGGTCACACCAGCTTGTTCAGGAAGCTCTTTTTTTTTGTGGGGATCAGTGAATAGTCGACTGGAAGTCAAGAAGCAGTGGAGCTACAGCAATTTGAAATCCATTGTTATAACCCATATGCTTTTAAATCTCTTGCCTATTTTTTCTGTAGTTGATGTGGGGTAGGGTGTGATCACTACCACCTTGGCTGTTTCTAATGTAAGCTGTTTGTTCCTCATAGTGCAGTGGTCACCAACTAGTGGATCTCGATCTACTGGTAGATCTCGGAGCCTCTTGTGGTAGATCTCGGAGCCTCTTGGAGCCGATCTGAGGCTGGGGTGGGTGGCTGAGTGTCCACATGCATGCACGTGTGTGCCCAGCCCAGCAGGTGAGTCCATGGGAGAGGGAAGGGGCAAGGGCTAGACTGAGGTCCCACGGTGAGGGACAGTGCCACAGAGGCAGGAGCAGGGGTAAGCTGAGTGGGGCCCTGTCGAGGTGGGACTTACCTGCTGGGGAGGTGTGCCCCCAAATAATTTTTTTTCTCGATCTGTTCCCCACCCCCTTCCCTCCCTACAGACTTACCTGCTGGGTGGGGGGCAAAGGAGGGGTGGCGGTGCACAGTAAATCTTGGGTTGCTTTTAAATGCCAAAGGTGATCGCCTACTTAAAAAGGTTGGAGACCACTGTTGTAGTGTGTTCTGATTATTCCACCTTTGCCATGCCCGCCTGAGGTGCATCTGTAAGCAGGCCCAACTAAGTTGGACAACATCTGTCCTTGGGCTTCACATAGTTCCATCTTATAGATGCATGGAAGGTAACCCAGATTAATCAGCATGTTGTTCACCACACTTTGAATTACAGCAGATGGATTCTTCATGTTGAAAGATGGCATCAAGAACTGGAGCAAGGAGAGTGTCACTAAGCTGATTTGGTAGTAAAGCTCCCCTGTTATGGTCTTTTTAACTCAGTCAAGGACATGCTGTTCCCCGGACAAATTGGCCTCACCCTTTGCTGCCCTCAGCTCCCTCTTTGGCATGCTGAACTTAGACTTCTCCAAGACTGTATACATTTTCTCTATCCCATACTGAAAGCTGAGGGCAGTGTGATCTGCCTGGCCAATTTCCTGCAGGAAAAAGCCACAGACTTTAAAAAGCCACAGAAACTGGCCCACAAGGGCTGGCTGAAACCATGGCCTGCAACACTTCCATTTCTTGGTCCAGTTATGAATCAAAGTTTGTGTCATACTGAGGGGCACTCTGCAAGGTGAAAGATGGACAGCTAAACCTTAATGTGTAACTCCACGAAGGGTATTATTGCAGGGAAGGGGGATTCAGTCTCTAGTGACATGGTGTTTTTGCTGCTGACAAGTGTTTCATGCTCAGCTCCTGGAAGGACTATGCATTTTTGCACTTTTACCTTTTGTTTTTAATCTTTGTATAATAAAGTTAAACAAAAATCAGAATTCATCAGTCTCTGGCTGTATTTGGGCACGAACTACCATAAAACAACTTTAGTATGCCTACAAACCGGGGACCACTTTGTTTTCATAATTAAGACTGGCGAAGTCTGTGGTCTTTCTTGCAACCTTAAAATGCTTAGTTATTTAACATCAGCTGTTTTATTGCTGGTCACTGCCATGCTCAAAAGGCATTATGGTGCCCTTTTATAAATGAAAGATTAAATCAAGCTAGCATAGTTTCCTGAGGAAGAACCATGAAGACATGTATTACAGGAAGAGGAGAAGAGTCTGTCTAAAACAGGGGTGCTCAACCTCCGGCCCCCAAGCCAAATCAGCCTGAGGAGCCGGCAGGGCTCTCCATGAAGCAGGAACTTTGCCAGCAGGGGAGTGGTAGCCCTTCCCCCACCAAATTCCCAAACCCCAAACCTCACACTGCCATTCGCAGCTGGCCATACCCCATTCCCTATATCTGGACTGGGACTGGGCCATGACCCTACCAGGCTGGGTTGGGTTGGGGTCAGAACATGCCCCCTCCCCTCTCCCGTGGGGCTGATTTGGGGGTGGACATGCCCCCTTCCCCACCTGTGGGGCCAAACCACACTCCCTTTCCCTGCAGAGTCAAGGCCAGAGACCACATTCCCTTTCCCCTGCTCATGAGGCCAAGCCACAGCCCCTTTCCCCACCAAGGTTGAGTGCAGCCGGGCTGTCTGTCCCCTCCTGCCCACCTCCATGTGGCTGGATGGTGCTAGCCCTGGTGTCAGACTGGGACCACCTCAGGATCTGGCCAGAGGAACAAAGAGGGCATTTCCCATCAGGCCCACTGCAGAACAAGGTTGAGCACCACTGGGTTAAGAGAAAGCTGGACTCCGAATCTAGGACTGTGTGCTTGATTGGGAGCGCTCTGCGGAGGAACATCTTTGTTATATATTGATATTCATTAACTATTCTGAGTGAGAAACAAAATTCTCCCTAAAAGAAAAGATATGACTGGCTGAGCCCCCTGCCTCCCCCTATTTAGAGGGATTTGTTGTGCCACTTTACTACTGTCACCTATTGGATATCCTTAGCTATTCTAATGCATTTGTTTTTAGAATAGGACTTGCATTTCTGTTTTTAACCTGTCCGTTAGAGTATACCGGGACCTGGCTACGAACACAGCACTTATTGGTTGTAATGTCATGTTTTGCACCTGTTGTTTCTGTAGTTCTGTCCCAGTGGTAGTGTCTCACAGCTGTATCATTCAAATAAAGTGACTCCTGAAGGCACAGGTACAAGGCCGCTTTTGTCTCCATGCCTGATATGCCTGACAAAACTTTGGCAGTGAGACAGATTATTGAAAAGGACTGACACTTAAAAACCCCCCACGTTTTGTTATTTTTAACTCCAGAAGTCCAGGCAATGACATGGGTGATTTGCAATGCCAGGTGTAAGGCTTCTACACTGCAACCTGTGAACTAGGTCAGCAGCACTCGACTCACTAAGCACGGCCAGGGGAGCCCCAGCCCCTTTCCCGATTGATTCTGAGGCTGCTTTTAAGGAATTCCTGTCGGACCTGGGCCCTGCTATGCAATGTACTGTGACTTCCCAGGTTTCTGCCCTGGTACCCCTGACTGTGTTCCCAGCCCTTCGGACTCTGGTTTGTCCTTGGCTGACTTCCTGATCTCAGATTCTGGTAAGCCCTCTGGCTTGTGTTTGAATTCCGGTTTGAGCTTTGCTTGCTCCTTGACCACTGACGTGGGTAAGCCCCCCAGCTCTGTGTTTGAACTCTGGCTTGACCTTGGTTTGCCTCCTGAACCCTGATCCTGCTCAGTCCCTTGGCTTGGTGCTCAGATTCTGACTTCTAGCTTCTGACCCCCTGGCTTGTAACTCAGAGCTGCCTTCTGTTGCCTCAAACCACGGCTTACCTCTGCAACCCCTGGGCCAGACCTGGCTCTACCCACTAGGCACGATGCCCCTGGAGGACCATGACACAGGCGGAATTAACTTCTTCTAATCCTTCCATTCGTTCTCCTTCTTGATATCCATTTTCAGCAAAGCCATTGTTTTACCTGGGTGCTCATGCTGTATCAGATCTTCACTACCTGGCTCCTAACTAGGGTACTCCCTGAGATGCTAATGAAAGACTAATCTAGAACCTTCTTAAATGCTTCCTTTGACCTGATAATAACTGGTGCTATTCTTCAATATTTACATTTATCCCAGTCAGTCTAAAAGCATTCTCCCTTGACTCACCTCTTTTAAAAAAATACTCTTTTCTGAGCACATTGATAGATCCTGAAAATTCTTAAGATAACAAATTTGACTATTTGCTTTGGTCCGAGATGTCCTAGATGCTTTGGTCGTATAAGGAAGACGACCTGTCTATTATTTTATTTAATAGTTATATTATTTTATTGTCCAAAGGCTCCAGACAGGGTCAGGTCCTCATTTTGCTATATGCTTTGTAAATACATACCAACCCATACCCTCCCCAAAAAACTGCAATCTAAGAGCTCCTATACACATGCAGGGAGCCTGCTCCAGTATTGCCAGTCCCACAGTGTCAAAAATCATGAGACAATTTCTTAAAAATCAAGAGATATGGAATGTAAATCATGAGATGCTATTTTTGAAGTGTGTGTGGGAGGGTGGTTATTTGTTAAGGTCTGAGGAGCTATGGGTATGTGTGCAGGGTTTGGAGCCTGGGGATGGATCCCTGGCAGGATGTGGGGTACTGTGGGTTGGGAATGAGGGGCAGCTGGGGGTGGGGGGGGCTGTGGCTTTGGAGTTAGGGACACCCCCCACCCTGTTGCATGACTTGCTGTGGCCCTGGGGCCCCATTCACCCCAGCCCCTGCCCCACTCCTGCCCTCACTGTGGGGGCCTCAGTCTGCCTCCCTCTCCCTCTACCCCTTCCCTTCCCCAGACTTCCAAGCTTGGTGCTTTCTACACATGCCAAAAGAAAAAAATCCCGAGATTTGATCTCTTTATCAGGAGACCATGAGTCAGAGTTAATTTGACATGGAAATCAGGAGTCTCATGATTTTTTTCACAAGAGCTGGCATCACTGCTGCTCCAATGTGCTGGAAATTCAGTGCGTTGGAGCAGACTCGAATTGAGTCTGCTTAAGCATGGACACTGACGTGCTTCGGCAGCCTCGCAAATCAGTGTCACTGCGCATTTCCATGCTGACAAAATGGTGACAGAGCTCTTTGAAATAAAACGTGTCTGAGCTTTAGTTCAAAGTGGCTCACCACCGTTTTTTCACCATGGGGATGTGTGGTGATGCCGGACACTTTTAATTAGCACAGCTCGCTACTTGAAGTGCCTGGCAGCACATGTAAACATGCCCCAAGACTATATCCCTTTCTAGTTTTTCTTGTCCATGTTTCCAGCTCAGCAATACTTACTTGGGACTTTTGCAAGCTCCAGAATACTTGTTAATCCCTTAATTGTTTGGCCTGAATGCAGTTACTCTATACCTGTGTCCAGAGTTCCTGTGTAACCCACGTATATCAGAGCATGTTTGTCTCCTTCTGCTGGACCATAAGTAGACACTTAAAGAACTTAAAATTCCTTGGCTAAGGACATATTCCCTTAGCTCAAATATTACATCTCCTTAACTCTCTCTGTAGACTAGATATTATGAAGGGCCAGAAGGACCAACTGTGTTAGCTGCTGAATTTGTACATGCCACAAAATTGGCCTTTAAAGCGGCTTTATGCCCTTTTGCGCTGCTTTAATGGTGCAGCTGTTTCCATGTGTTGGTTCACATTAAATGACTTTGGAACGCAGCAAAATAAAACATCTCTGAGGTGGTTTAGTTTGCCACGGGGGGAACCACTGGGCCCTGTACATCTCAGGGGCTGTGCAGGCAGCCCATGCAGGCAGGCTCCACTGAAGGAAAAAAAAAAAAAAAAAGCAGCAAGCCTGATGCTTTTGGGGGGGTGGTGTTTCTCCCTGGAGCCTGCCTGCCTGAGCTGTGTGGGGGCCCAGTGCTTCCCTCCACAGCTGTGGTGCCCTCCGAGACTGCTTGGGCTGGGTGCTTGTGGGTGGGTGCCACTGGGGGGGCACCGCCACTGCCACAGAGGAAAGCACCCCTCCCCCCACACACAGCTCAGGGACCACTCAGCCCGCCGGCATCCCCTCCCCACCACCGGAGAGGCAGGTAAGGGTCAGGCCTAACCCTTGTGTACACACCATGGGGGTTTACTTTGCCCTAAATTGAAGCAGTATTTTTAAAGACCCACCACTTCAATTTAGAGAGAATTAAACCAAAGTAAACCCTGGTGGCATGTACAAATGCCCCTAGTTTCCATTGATAATGGGAGTGGCTTAAAAGGTTTCTTGTGGGTGATCCCCACTTACCCATGTTCCTGTTTCATATGTTGCTTGCTCCTATACTTTCTGAAGGGGAAAGTATATGATCACATGAGCCCTCTTTTGATATAGCCATAATTCTTTATAATCTCTTTTGCTATTTTGTGTGAAGCTTGAAATTTATTTGGTTTGTAACCTCACTGGCATGTTGCTTATTTATTGCAGGCCTAAATCTGTCTTTGTAATCCTGTGGTGTTCTCAAATCCCCTCCTCTCAAGCACCAAAAGCTTATGCCCAGGTACGAGATTGATAGTGCAGGTGCTTCTCAGGGCTAGGATTTTCAAGCAGCTAACACCAACCAATTGAAAGCCTTTGTGACCTGCTTTTTGTCACTTTTTGGATGTGGCATTCATCTTTCAGTGACACTGGTGTTCATCTGCTTATTACAATTAGTCACTATCTGTAGCCCAATTACAGAGTGATTTTTTTAAAAAGCCTTTCTTTAACCTGCCTGGAGTGTTTGCTGATTCAGTGATTGATTTAATTCTTTTTAAAAGATTGTCTTTCATTTCAGCATGTAGTTTCAAGGTTTGGGGAAGAAAAATACCTCTAGCACTCTTAGAAGAATGGGCAGTGTTTCTTCTTCTAATTGCTGCTTTACTATTTACAAATGCACATCAGTGTCCCTGTATCACACTTTCTAGAGTGGTGGGATAACATCGCCAGCTTAGAATCTCTGGCTGAGCCCCATTGGTCTCAACTTCAGTGTCTCCCAAGTTCTACCTTTCCTGTTCTGCTAATTTTCTCCACTTAAAACCACACAGTTCCCTTGTTTCATTCACTGCTCCATACATTTCTTTTCCAGTGCCATTCAATGGCTCCAATATCTACTAATCTACTTAATCTATTATACTTCAACACTCTCAAAGGTCTTAAAAGTAGGGGTCTAAATAGCAACTTCAACAACCCAATCTGCCACCTG
Organism: Crocodylus porosus; assembly: GCF_001723895.1. Taxonomy (NCBI): domain Eukaryota; kingdom Metazoa; phylum Chordata; order Crocodylia; family Crocodylidae; genus Crocodylus; species Crocodylus porosus. The sequence goes on from NW_017728950.1 coordinate 45,652,976, forward strand.
CAGGTGACCAGCAGCAGCATCTGTGAAGGGAGCAGACATATATACTTCTAGCAGACAGGCAGGCTTTATATGTATATAAAGGTTCTCACTCTTTGCTTTCTGGACTTATTATGTATATAACTCAAAGTATCCTTTCCTTACATGTAAGAACACCAAAAAAATTGAAAATTAGATAAATAACACAAATTAACTATTTGGGGATCGCCAACAAAAAATTACCTTTTTTTTTAAAATTCCATCATGTGGTATAAAAGGATCTTAAGAGACTTGGGCCCCATCCTGAAAGAAGTAGCACAGCATTTTACAAGTAGGATCAGGGAAATGCTGTACTGACTTGTATCATGTATGAACTCCATGAATGAACTCCTGGCTATATTACAACTCTGTTTACCTTATTACTCACATATACTTCAGTGGAACTAGGATTTCATCCCATATCTTTTTCCAAGTTTGTTCAGGCCTTGTCAGCTCTTTCTAAGCACCTTCTCTTGCACCCAGCAAGCTAAAGCACCATTTCTCAGTCTCAGTGGATGCAACTGCACAGCTTAATGTCCAACTCTAAACTTTATGTATACCTGCCTGTTTGAGACCTGTGGCTCAAGTGAATGCCTGACTGGGCTTGTTTACCTTAGAGAAGAGATAAATAAGAGAGCATATGATAAAGGTATTAAACAATGATGAGTAGGATACAGAAAGTAAATTGGGAAATTCCTGTTGCTCTTTTCATTGTCCACAAACGAGAGAATTCAATGAAAATGAAAAGGTAGCAAATTCAATTGATCAAAAACAAATGTTGTTTCCAAGTGCACAATTAACAGACAATTAACTCATTGCCATGGACTATCACTGAGATGAAGAGCTATGTGGAGGTCAAAAGGTTAAACATCATAAAGGGATAGCAAGAATGTTCAGCATAATTGTAATGAATAGAGGAAAAATAGCAAGAGCTCCTGGATTAGGAAGTGGCAGTTTATTCTACAACAACCTGAGGCAGAGTTTCTTCCACAACTTCTAGAAGCAGCTAGTATGGGCCACAGTAAGTGGACTGGATGGACAACTAATCTGATCCAATATGGCATTTTCTACGAGCCAATTACATGGAAAGGAAAGGAATACTGAACTCCTACTTGCTTTGAGGTGCTTCCTTTCAAGGTTGTATAGCACCCATGTGGACCCCTTCTACATCATGGAACAGCTACTTCTGTATCAACTCATAGTTCCATGGAAGCCTGCAAGCTCAGGCCCCCCTGGGAACTTTAGGAAGTTCATACTAGATACACAAAAGGACCTAGATGGATAAATCCTTGCTCAAAGCATTGGCCATGACAACGCCTTAAATCAAAACCTAAATCCTCAGAACCCTGCTTAGCTGTCGCCTAAATTTTGTAGGAATGTACATTTTACTTAAGTGTTTTGTGCAGGCTCCCAGAAGAAGCAGACTTTCATGTACTTACGGTACTTCACCTAGAGTAATCAGAGGAAGGGAGAACACCCGTTTATTTAATAGCTCAGTAGTTAGAGCACTCATCTAGGCTCATGTGTGAGATCAAGTTCATTTTCATCTTCTGCCTCAGGGAACAGGACCTGCAGTCTCAAACTTTTAGGTGAATGCTTTAACAGGCTATTGAGTAGTCTGGGGTGAGAGGAAGGTGTCTCAGTTCCTCCCGTGTGGTTGTGTCTACACATGCCAATTTAAGATGCATTCGCCTGATTTAAGGTGCATTAAGGTCATGTGTCTACATGTGCATGCCCTTAATGTACCTTAAAATGGAAAGTTTAGGCTATTTGCACCTTAATTTAATATCTGCAAAAACAGGTATCAAATTTAGACACAAATAGCTAAAGCCCCTTAATGCATGTGTAGACATGCTAAGGTGCATTAACACGGTGTATGTTGAATGACCTGGGACTAACTTTAGTCCCAAGTTGGTTTGCACGCTGCGTTAGTGTGGTAACTCCTATCTTGATAGGGTGACTTTTGTAGATCCCATTTTTAAACACCTAACTCTTTCCAAGAGCCTAACTTGGCATCTGGATTCCAATAAGTAAAGAGCCTAAAAGTTTGGCATTATATGAGTGGAAACAGATGTCATCTGACAACTCATTTATGCTGCTGTAAAACCCATGCTCCAGGTCTGGCTGGCTGGAAAAAGCCCTTTCCTGATCAGCCAGACTTGGGGCACAGGTGTGGCTGAGTTGGGGGAAGCAGGACTTTTCCCTGCCCATCCAGACCTGGTTCCCCATGATGGCAGGGGAATAAATCTTGCTCTGTGGGCAAAAGCCCTGCTTTTCCCACTGAGCAGGTGTGCCTGCACGTGCATTTTCTGTGCAGTAAATTACTGTGCAGTAAGCGGTTTTTAAGCTGACATCTACATATGCAGGCATTACAGTGCCGTAACACTGTGTGTGGATCGGCTTGGGAGTAAAGTTAATCCCAAGTGAGTCCACACACACAGTGCTGTTGTAATGTGTCCACACATGGGTTACTGCTCAGTAACTACTCAGGTGTAAATTTACTACCTGCATCATGCAGATAGCAAACTTATACTTAAATCAGTTTAAGTTGCCATAGTTATAGCATGTAGATGCGTAGCTGTACTGCAAAGTAATTTTTGGTTACTGCGCAGTAACCTAAATTACCATGCAGTAAGTGTTCACATGTAGACGTGCCCAGCCAGATCCATGCCACACCATCAAGGGCTGGACAAAGGTAAATGTGTATGGTCCAGTAAAGCACACATAGCAGCACAGCTGATCTGTATCATTCAGCAACGTCTATTCCTAGCCTAACATCCCATCCCTTTTATGAAGTCTGTGCTTGTATATATTATCTAAGACTGGGACTGTGAGTGTTCTCAGTATCATTTTTCATATTGTAATGTTCAGCTACAATTCAACTGAAAGGGTAACTAAAAACAGTTTGAGCCCAATGTACAGTCATTTGAACAAAAATAGTAAAAGGACCTTGGAAAACTTTTCTGATTAAATAGCTCCCTCTAGTGTGTTAAAGGAGTTTTAGTAGGTAGCCAAAAAACCCCTCAAAACAAAACACAGTGGTTCCTGACTGGGTATAAACATGTGTACAGTTGGAACTGTGTAAACTGAGAGATCTATAGAGTTAGCTGTGTTGTGTGAATCTGTCAGGGTTTGCAAAGCCCTTAGTACTGAACCCTGCAACTCAGTTTGGGGTGGACTGGCAAAAAAACAAATCCTGCAGGTTCAAGTATCAAGTTCACAGCATTGCTTTGTGCTACCATGTAGGTATTAGGTCCTCCCCTTCTCACATTAAATGTTGGCAGGCTGAGGAAAAGCCTGGTTTTTGTAGAGGCAGGGTGTGTATAAGAGTTGGATGATATTTTTCAATTAATTTTTTTTCCAGCAGAAAAAATGGATGTTTAACAATTACAAACTGATTTCTGCATTCATTATGATTGAATCAAGTTGCAAAAATAAAATATTTCCCCCTTTTTAACATGTTTAAACAAGTTTCTTTTTTAAGTGAAATTACTTTTAATTTACAACTAGGCTTTACTTTCATTTTAAAACATTTTACAGTGTTAAAGCATGCTTAACATTTAAATTGACTGTTTCATTTTGGGATAAAATAGGTGTTTCGTTTGATCAAAAAAAATTGGGTTTGATCTAGGTGTAGTTTTTAGAGTTACCAGTAAATGGAAAATGATGCTATCCACCCCATTTCTCTTGTTAATGGACAGGGTGGTGCCATGAGTTCCTAGACACCTGAATAATGTCATTCCATTTTCTATAAACCTTTGAAGTCAGGAGAGCTGAGTTTACTAAAGGCACAGAACCTTAATGGTCAATTCAGTTGCTTTTAAGATCTGGTGATCTTTCCCTTATAGCAGGGGTGAGCAATTATTTTGGCTGGTGGGCCACTTAATGAATTTTTGTGAGCTGTCAAGGGTAGCCCCACCCCATGACAGGTGCTGGCAGGTAAAAGGGGGATGTTTGTGGCTGCCTATGGCCTCTTCTTGAGGGGCATTAGGCCCTCCCTGAGGGCACTGAAGTTTGTGTGTGGCTTTATTTTTTTTAGGGTTGTGGTGCTGGTATGCATACGTATGTATGTGTGCATGTTGCTGGTCTGCGCCCTAATGATGATATGGGATAGGTGCTGGTCTTTTTGTGTGGTTCATGCATTTGCATACCAAGCTACAGGTAGGAAGGCTGTGAAATCAAGGCTCAGTGTAGACCCAGAGACTCAGCCAGGAAGTGTGGGCATGAGAAAATTTGTCACCCTGCCACATGACAAACTGTAATGGGCTCCAGAACCTATTGGACTAGTGCCATGACTCTAGGGCTGAAAGCTGCAGGGCTTGGCATGGCATGCCAAAACCATTTGGGTTTCAGCATACCATGCTGAGGCCCAGATATTAGGACTGTGCTTCAATTGGAGCATCTTTGAGGAAGGGGAACTCTGTGAGGCCAAAATGTTTATTTTTTTTCTTTTTCAATTTGAGGGCAGCCAAGACAACTGATGCCCAAGCAGGGAGGAAGCCCACAGCCCTGGAGGCTTCCATTGTATCTCTGGGGCTGAGCATCATGCTGGCAGGGAAAAGGGGGATGTTTGTGCCTGCCCATGGCCTCTTCTTGCAGGGCACAGGGCCCTCTCACAGGGCACTGATTTTTTTTTTTCTTATTCTGTAAGGCTGGGGGTGGTAGTGGTGCGTATGCATATATATGTGTGTGTGTGGGGCTGGTCAGGTACTGAGCATGGGAAGACCAACGTACTGGTCATCTTGTGTGGATCAGCATCTTGTGTGCTGAGATCTGGTTGCGAGTTTTAGGCTGAGTGTGGACCCAGAGACTCGGCTGACAAGTGTGTCCCCAGTAGGCATGCAAAAATTTATTTTTCACCCTGACACATGACAAGCTGCTGATGGGCCCCAGAACCCATCAGACCTGTGCCACAGCTCCAGGGTTAAAAGCTACAGGACTCGGTGTGGCATACCGAAACTCTTTTCACTGGGATACATGCCACACCAAGTCCCAGATTCTAGGTCCATGCTTCAGTTGGAGCACTTGGAGTGTCTCTGAGGAAGGGAAACTCAGTGCGGCTAACATTTTTTTTCTTTTTCAATTTGGGGACAGCCAAGACCATTAAGGCCTGAGCAATGAGGAAGCCAGCAGCCCTGGAGATTTGTGTTGTATCTGTGGGGCTGAGAATCATGCTGGCAGGGAAAAGGGGAATGCTTGTGGCTGCCTGTGGCTCTGATTTAAATTTTTTTATTTTTCTTTAAGGCAAGGGACAGAAGTGACATGTAAACAGGTTGAAGTGATCAGAAACTGGTTTAAACCTGTAACAGAACAGAAGTTCAGTGCACATTAAATCAGTTTCAAAATGGCCGAAAGTGCTTTAAGATAAACCTGGTTGAATGTAGTATCAGATTTAACTTATTTGGGTCAAACTGGTTTATGTTACTTCTGTCCCAGACCCTTTCCTGGTTTAAGTTAAATCAGAGCCCCCCAGCATGCCAGCTTGCTTTGCAGCCCTGGGTGGGGCTGTGCTGTCTGCTCCAGAGAGCTGGGCTGCCCCTGCCTCTGCCCCCCTGCTCCCTAGCCTGAGCAGGGGCATGGCTAGAGACATGGCCCCTGAGGCAAAGGGAGAAGAGAGTAGGGGTTTGTTTCCCTGCCCCCCCCCAGGGACTGTGGCCCCTGTCACCCACTTTCCCCACTCTCCGATCCAGTGGCAGGGGAGGGAGCATGACCAGAGCCAGCTGGCATACAGCTGGGGCTCAGTGCTGAGCCCAGCCGACCTACTAGTGCTGCTGAGGGTGGAAGCAAAGGAGTCAGCACTGGGCTGGGTCACCGGATCTGGGTCTTTCCCAGTGGGCTGCAGCTGGGGCTGGGGCTATGGGGGCTGTGTGGCTCCCTGTGTCCAAGCTAGGCGGGGCTGTCATGGAGCCCCAGCTGGCTGGGTAGGGCTGCACAGGGTAGCCCATAGGGGCAGGGGCCTTCCCAGCTTGCTGTAGCTGCATGACAGCCTGGCTTGGCAGCACAGGCAGGCGCTGGTTGGGGAACAGGCTTTCTGGGCCAGCTCAGAAGTGCCAGCAGACCATGAATGAGCCTGGCAGCTGCTACCACCATGCCCCCTGCCCTGTGCGGCATCCGGGGCTCCAGCTGCACAAGCAGCAGTGAGCTGGCTGTGGCGGTGGGTTGTTCTTCCCCACTTGCCTCCAGCTGCTGCTCCCATGACCAGGCCACACCGCTCTGGGGGGGGGGGCGGGCAGGAAACTTCAGGCCCACAGCTTTTGCCCCATGTGTGGGGTAGCCCCTGAGCTGGGCTGAAGCAGTCAGGCTGAAGGAAGCTCCCCCAGCCCCAAGCAGCGCTGCCTGGTGCAGCAGGAACCACTGCTGGAGGTGAGGGGAAAAAAAGCCTTGCCAGGCCAAGCCAGTTCCCCTTGCCTCCAGTGGCTACTTCCCCTCCCATTCATGCCGCTACTGCACCGCTCCAGGAGGTGGGGGGGTGGGCAGGGGATGGCTTCAGCCCCGGGGGCTTCTGCCTCCCACATGGCACTCCAGCTGCAGCCCCTGGATGCCTTCCATCCAGCTACCTTCCAAGACATCTGGGAGCTGGAGCTGAAGCTCCACGCATGGGGCAGAAGCCATGGGACTGAAGCTTCCTGGCCTCCCACCCAGAGTGGTGTAGCTTGGCCACGGCAGCAGCAGCTGGAGGCAAGGAGAGCAGAATAGCCCTCAACTCGGGCCAGCCCATTGTTGTTTATGAGGGTACACAGGGCAAGGGGTGTGGCAGTAGTGGCTGCCAGGCTTGGGGCCCACCAGCACCTCTGAACTGGCCCAGGAAGCCCACTCTGCAGCCAGCCCCCACCTGTGCTTCTAGGCCGGGATGTCATGCAGCCATGGCAGGCTAGGAAAGGCCCTGCCCCCATGGACTGCCCTGTGGGACCCTACCCAGCTGACTGGGGCTCCATGACAGTCCCACCCAGTTTGGGCACAAGGAGCCAGGAGCAGTTTAGCCACGCAGCACCTATGGCCCCAGCCTGGATTTCCTCAATGCTTCTGCGCTCAGCAACACCCAGAGGCTGGCTGCGCTCAGCTTCACAGCCCCAGCTGCAGCCACAGCCCCAACTCTGGGCAGGGCCATGATGGCTGGCTCTAGCCAGGCCCTCCACCGTCCAAGCAAGAGCAGGAGGGAAAGCCTTGCAAGAGCTGCTTCCCCCATACCCCTTCAGGCACAGTCTGGCTGGGGTCCCTACAGGCCAAGGTTGGGGTTTAAACCCATGAATGACGGGTGTCCCCAGAGGCTGGTGGGGGCATGGTGACCGGTGGTGGCAGTGGCAGTGGGGGGGGTGTGGTGGTGGCAAGCAGGGAGCTCCTGCAGGCAGCCATGGCGGTGTTGGTGGTGGGGGATGCGGGGCGTGATGAGCACCAACTGCCCGCAGGTGCCACTGGCAGTGTCAGCAGTGCTTCTCTCAGGGGGTGCACCACCAATCTCAGGGGGTGCACGTGCACCCGCATGCACGCCCCCCCAGTCAGCTTCGCAGCTGCTGCAAACAGAAGGCAGGGCTTCTCTAGCACTCCGTTCCTTCTAAGCTTGAGCCACTGCAAGCATATACCTGCATTTCCAGAATGAAACATGAATGCCTGTGCACTTGTAAATCAGTTCAATCTTTGCAGGTTAGACTTTGCTGGGGAACTCCCTTCTCATCAGCACAGAGGCAGAAAGGGATCTTGGAATCGTTATGGATTCCAAGATGAACATGGGACGCCAATGTGAGGACACGGTCAGTAAGGCTAACCACACTTTGTAATGCATCCACAGATGCATTACAAGCAGGTCCAAGGAGGTGATCCTCTCCCTCTATGAGACATTGGTCAGCTGGGAGTACTGCATCCAGTTCTGGGCGCCACACTTCAGGAGGGATGTGGACAGCAATGAGAGGGTCCAGAGGAGGGCCACTCGCATGGTCCAGGGGGCAGCAGGGTAGACCCTACAAGGAGAGGCTACGGGACCTGAACCAACCTGTTCAGCCTCCGCAAGAGAAGGCTGAGGGGGGATCTGCTGGCCATCTATAAAAGTACCAGGAGGGACGAGCGGGGAACGGGAGAGGCCCTGTTCCCCCGAGCACTACCTGGAATAACGGCCACAAGTTGATCAAGAGTAGGTTCAGACTAGACATCAGGAGGCACTACTTCACAGTTATGGTGGCTAGGATCTGGAAACAACTTCCAAGGGAAGTGGTGCTTGCTCCTATGTTGGGGGTCTTTAAAAGGAGGCTAGACAATTACTGAGCTAGGGTCATTTTATCCCAGCATTCTTTCCTGCCTGTGGCAGGGGGTCAGACTTGATGATCTGCTTAGATCCCTTGTGACCCTACCAACTATGAAACTATCAAACTATGAAAGATTGAATCAATTTGCGCTCTGGCTTTTTGAATGTCTGCCTCTAGCCTAAGAATAGTACTGGTAGTGTGCCTATATATATGTTTGTGCAGTGCTCATCTGGGCACTGAGAGTGGGAAAAAACAGTTACTGGCCTTCTTGTTTGGTTCAGGGGTTGGCAAGCTGAGCAATTGGTGGGGAAGTTGTGAATTCAAGGCTGGGTGGGTGCTGCGTATGAAAACTGTGAAAGCTTGAGCAGTGTCTCTAGCACAAAAATGCAAGACAATGGTTGGGGTAAGACTGGGTTGTGGTAACAAGACTTTCACAAGAAAAATGAAACTCTGCTAATAGCTTGCAACCCATTAGGCATCAAGACAGCGGAGCCTAAGGTACCCAATACCAGACCCATGCCATAAAATAATAGAAGTGGTCATGTCTCATTTTTATCTCACTGATTCTTGTACAAACTGCGTGTAACTTTATGAAAGTCAAAGAAAATCGCACTGTTATGAATCTGAATTTGTGATGAGATCCAGGACAACAGACTCCAAGTAACAGTAACAGGTTGTTTCTGCTAACTCTTGGAGGAACAGATCTGAAATTTGAGCCAAGTAGTCTAACACATCCTAAGAGCAGAAGAAAAAGGATGTTGCTTCTGCTGTCTAGCTTTCCACTCCCTTTTCTCTCTAGTTTCATAAAGCTGAGTAAACAAATAGAGGCTCATCTATTTTAGACCTCTGTGTTGTTTTGGCTCTTTGGTTAATACTGAGGAGTCAGTGCTGGCCAACAATATATACTGCCTTAGGTAGACTGTGGCAAACACATTCTGATTGAACAGAAGAAAAGGGGTGCTGCAGTATGGCAGCACAAAAGTTGTGCAATACAAAAAATATCTTGGATAACCATTTCTGTGAAGTGCCATAGTTGATAAGCTGAAAGAAAACTAGTGGCTTGGGAGCCATGGTTGGAATACGGTAAATTCCAGTTGTCTGCGCACAAGGTTCTTTGGGTAAAGCTGATATCTTTTATTCAACCAACTCAAACTTTTATCCAACTAAACTATATAAATCAGCAGACTATGCTAATAACCAGAATGGGACAAAAAACCCCAACAACTCCCCAAGAGCACAGGACCAGGTACTATGATTATGACAAAAATCCCAGGTGTAACAATGCAATTTTTAAAAGCTTTATTTGAAACAATGCAAATATAGTAAATGCAGCAATAAAACTAAAGAAACAGCATAGCAGGTGAGATAACTCAAAAATAGCATTTCTTTCCATGAGATGACTTATCTTCTTTTGTCTGCCAATGACAAACTACTTTTTCCTCTACAAAATCTATTTTTGCTGCCTCCTCCTTCCCAGCTCTGTCCTGTCCAGCGCAGAGGCTGCCTGTGCTGCACAACCTGCAACATGGCAGCATTGCCAGGTCTCAAATATGAAATGATCGTATTGGAAACTCAGTGTTTTCATATTTGCTGAAGAACTAGTGTACACTGAAAAATTATACAAACGAGTATGCCAATATGTCTTCAAATGAGTCTTCTTCTTTATTTTATATTGCTTACTGAAACTCGCCAATGAGAGTGAGAACCGGGTCAAAGTAGAAGCATTTCTTGATTTTTAAAGCAGCCTGACACCAAACCCAGATGTCAGTTAAGCCTGTCTGAGAGTGACTCAATGAAATGCCTCAAAATGATTGCAGGGGTGTAGGTTGTAGCTGTGTTGGTCTAAGGACATAGGCAGACAAGGTTCTTTGGCTGAATCTGATATCTTTTATTAGACCAACTTAAATAGTTGGAAAACAATTAAGCAAGCTTTCGAGTTCAAAAACCCTTCGTCAGGCTAAGGAAGTTTCTGCAGTTGAGTGTGCTCTTCCTGGATGGAATGAAAGTAAAGAAGCCAGAGGCTGGGCTGGTCTGCATACGAGACGGGCAGTCAGTGAAAATGTAGATTGAGGAGTCAATAGGTGAGAGACGGGGGGTGGGAGGAAGAGAGAGAAGGGGAATGAATAACGGAGAGATACCTGGGGAGTCAGATGTCAGGCAGGTTATAATGTGTCATAAATCCAATGTCTATATTTAGTGCATGATTTTTAGAATCCAGGAGGTTGATGAAGTGGAGTTCATAAGTTCGTTTCTGTGAAGTGTTTTGTAAATTTTCTTTGAGGATCAGGACTGAGAGATTGGAGAGAGGGTGGTTTTCTTGTGAGGAATGTGCCCCCACAGGTAATTGGGTATTCCTGTCTTTGATGGCTTTCCGGTGTGCGTTCATTCTGGTGCACAGTTGTTGTTTGGTCTCTCCTATGTATTTTCCATTGGGGCATTTGATGCATTGAATGATCCCCAAAATCCACAAACAAGGGAACCCTGGCAGACCTATCATATCCAACCACGGGACCCTAAGGAAATATCAGGTTTCACTGAATCAATCCTAAAACCGCTCATCACCCACACAGCAAGTTTTGTACAAGACACTACAGACTTTTTACGGAAACCTGAAAACATAGACCACCTTCCCAGCGACACCCACCTAGCCACCATGGACGTTACCAGGCTATATACCAACATCCCACACCAGGATGCCTTATATATCTACAGGAACAAGATGACATCTCAGAATATAGACCCAAAGATATTACTGACCTTATACATTTCATCCTCACACACAGCAATTTCACTTTTAATAATCAACACTTCCTCCAGATGATGGGAACAGCTATGGGCACCAAAATGGCCTCACAGTACACCAACCTTTTTATGAGTCACCTGGAAGAAGACTTCCTTAAGAACTGCACCATCAAACCCTTATTATACTTAAGATATATCGATAACATCTTCATCATTTGGACTGAAAACCTTCAGTCTCTGAGTTCCATCAGAAATTCAACAATCACCGTCCCTCCATCCAACTTTCTCTAGAATACTCCAGCACCAGCATCTCCTTTTTAGACATGATGATCAGTATTCGGAAAGATAAAATACAGACGTTATGCATGCTGGTCTGTGGGTTTCTTGTATATCTGCACAGAACCAGCAATCACCCTAAACACATGAAGAAAGCTGTGATATACAGCCAAGCCTTCAGATACCGCCGAATTTGCACTGAAGAAAACACCTGGGATTACCACCTCACCAATCTTAAAAAGGCTTTCACCCAACAAGGGTGAAAGCCTCCAGAGATAGATTGCACATTTGAAAGAGCCACCCAGATACCACGGGAAGAACTGCTGCAGTATAGAAGAAAACCCCCCATGAATCGCACACCACTGGTTATGACATATCACCCCTCCCTCAAACCTGTACAGAAGATCCTCAAACAGTTGCAACCCATATTAGAAAGAGACCCTATTCTTAAAAAGATCATCCCAGAGCCACCCATCCTAGCCTTCAAACAAGCACCAAACCTCGCCAACCCCATCACCAGAAGCAAACTTCCTCAAGCCCGGAACACACCAAAAGGATCCAGACCATGCCATGACAAGAAATGCAAAACCTGCCAATATATCTCCACCCCCCACACAATCACCGCACCCCACAACAGAGCCATCAGCATTTCCGGATCTTACAGCTGCACCTCCAGAAATGTAATACATCTCATTCAATTCACCAAATGCCCAGATGGAAAATACGTAGGAGAGACCAAACAACAACTGTGCACCAGAATGAACGCACGCCGGAAATCCATCAAAGACAGGAATACCCAATTACCTGTGGGGGCACATTTCTCACACAAAAACCACTCTCTCTCCAATCTCTCAGTCCCAATCCTCAAAGGAAACTTACAAAACACTTCCCAGAGACAAGCCTATGAACTCCACTTCATCAACCTCCTGGATACTAAAAATCATGCACTATAGACATTGGATTTATGACACATTGTAACCTGCCTGACAGCTGACTCCCCAGGTATCTCATCCCCCTTCTCTCTCCCCTCCCCCCACAGCCTGTCTCTCACCCATTGACTCCTCAATCTACATTTTCACTGACTGCCTGTCTTGTATGCAGACCAGCCCAACCTCTGGCTTCTTTACTTTTCATTCCATCCAGGAAGAGCACACCAACTGCTGAAACTTGTTTAGCCTGATGAAAGGTTTTTGAACCCTAAAACTTGCTTAATAATTGTTTTCCAACTATTTAAGTTGGTCTAATAAAAGATATCAAAAATGACTGTACATTTTGAATTATTTATTACATCCAGTGTGTGTGTATTGATGTATCTAGAAAGATCGAGATATACCAAAAGTACTCGTACACACATATACATATCTGTGCGTGTATTAGTACAGTTTTGTACTACTATTGATCGTCTATCGCACAAGGGTTAAAATTACCCTACGACGCCAGTAATGACGGTGCCCCCAGCAACAGCCCGGTGGACTGGCTCTGCGTGGGTCACGTGGGGGCGGGCGCAGGGGGCGAAGCCAATCCACAGCCGTTAAACGGCTCAGCGCCTCAGTCCTGCTCCCGTTCGCCCCCACGCACGTGGCAGACATCGCATCAATGCGAGACTCCCTGCAGCACAACCTGAACCCTGTGCAGGAAGTGGCGTATTGAAGCCGAACGAAGCGGCGCTGCCAAGCTGGCACAACCCTCCCCTCCTTTCTGCCTTCCCGCGCCTGCGCCGCTCCAGCGCTGATAAAGGAGGAGGGCGCGTCTCGCCCGGAGACCAATAGGATCGGGAACGGCCGCCAGGCTGACGTCACGGGCTCTGTGACTAATTAGCCTGCGCGCGACCGACTCCCACTCCTTACTGCGGCGCGCGCAGCTTGTCCTCGCCCTGTCAGTTTCGGCAAGTACCACGTAGGCAAAGCCGCAGGGGTTGACCCGGAAGTACTTCTGCGGCCTAGTCAGCCACTTCCGGGCTCCCGGCAGGCTTCCCCCCTCCGTCCCCGCCTTCTCCGCCACGCCGCACGGACCGGCAGCAGGTGCCGCCGCCGACACCCCGCTGCCTCCCGCCGGGCTTCGCTCCCCACGCACCCGCCCCGGCCCCCTGCGGACATGCCGCTACGGGGCTCGCCCGGCGCCGCGGGCTGGGGGCGGCGACTGGCGGCGCATCTGCTGCTGCTGCCGCTGTTGGGCTGCGCAGTCCGGGCCTCCGAGATCACGTTCGAGTTGCCGGACAACGCGAAGCAGTGCTTCTACGAGGAGATCGCGCAAGGCACCAAGTGCACCCTCGAGTTCCAGGTACCGCGCGGGCCTCCCCCGCGTGTGCGGGCCAGGGCCGGGTTAACGCATAGGCTAGCTAGGCACATACCGAGAGCCCTAAGTCAAGAAGGGGCCCGGTTGTGCTTATTTTATGCATTACAGTTACAGCGCAGAGTGGAAACGAAGGAACACAAACATTTTCTTTTCAGTTGGGGGGGCCCCCGAGTTTGCTTGCCATGGGCCCACATTAAAGGGTTGTTAATCTGGTCCTGGCTCCAGGTATGCCTGCAGGCCGCACCCTGCCCTCATCAGTCAGCAGCTGAGCCAACCCTTAAATATGAAAAGATTACATTGTTACCTCAAAGTTATTGTATTTGCTGAAAAACAAACCATCCACACTGAGACAATACACAAATAAGCCTCCTTTACTGGATATTGCTCACTGTAAGTCACCAGCGAGTAAGAACTGGGCCATCAAAGTTGAAACATTTCTTCATTTCGAGGCAAGCGGTTGTAAGAAAGTGTTGAGAGGAAACTCAAAAGTCAGTTAAGACTCTGAGAATGGCTTGGGTTTTGCACAGGTTGCATCACTTAGCTTCCTCCAAAAATGATCGTACATTTTGAGCACTTTTACTATTATGGGTTGTATAGTGTACAGGGATTGAAATGGTAGTACGAATACAATAATTATCATGCACCTGGCAGCACTGCACAGCACCCCCTGCTGCACTGGATGTAGCCCCCACCATGAGTCCTATCGCGCAGGCTGGTGGGGGGGGGTGGTCTGACCTGGCAGCTGCACTGGATCTGGCCCCTGGAGCTGCCCTCCCCCCTCCGACCTTTCTGGGAAGATTGGGTACCAATAGTGAAACCTAGTTCAGAGGTGAAGCCAGTGCTGTCTGAAGGTAGCAGGCCCTCTGCATCCAGGGGGTGTCCCTTTCTTGCTATAGCAGAGTATTCATGCAGGTGGCCAGTTTGTTCTGCTGTTCAATGTTACCTGTTTTGCTACAGGAGGACGCAAAGCCTGTTGCCTTGTCTTGGTGTGCTCTGGTGGAGAACGTGCATGAAGGCAAATGCCATAAGCACACACAAGTTGGGTAATAGGAGAATAGAGGCTACCAAACTCCCTTGAGTTTACTCCCCTTTGTATGTGGATGTTATGCTGCAGTCTTTAATTATCTCATGCATAGTGTATTTCCACCAGGCCTCTGCCTTGCTTCAGTGCACAGGATGTATGGTGCTTACTGAATGGGCACGTTCCTTAGTGACCAGCTAGGCCGTGCTTTGTTTTTTTCATTGCTGGGTGACATATGACCACATGCCAAATACAATGTCTGTAATTCAAATCCTGCCCTGATGTCACAGTTACTGACTGCTATGTAGGCTTTTCTGGGGCTCATTATCGCTGCTGAATTAAATGTTTTGTAAACATTAAATTACTTTCTCAGCAGTGTTCTTGTTACCCCTATTTCACAGGCAGACATCCATTAGGAAAAATAGTGGGATCCAACAGATTGATTGTGTCCTAGTGGATGCGTACTGGGGTAGGGGCTGAACTAGGAAAAGCATAATTGTCTTATCTAGTAACTCTTCAGTGCTTGATTTTGAAGCCTTAATGATCTTCTAATGTCATTTGTATCTACTTTTCTGTGTTTCTATGAACAACAGGAAAAAAAGATTTTTATCATCTGTTGTCATATGGGTACTTGCTTGGTTCATCTCCAGGCTTGAAACCTCTTCCAGATTGGGGGTGTGGAGATCTGGTTTTCCAGTGGAGGGACAAAATTATTTTTTTCCTCTATTGTTTAAATCATTTTTGTCATTCAGGTTGCCAAAAAATGGCTCCTATTAACTTGATACTTAAGGGAATAGCTCTGCAAGCTAATGTTTTTATCTGGGAAATCTAATGTGAAATTTCTGAGGGTACTTGCTTCTTAAGAAACAGTCATTTGAAACATTGTGTCACCATAGGTTTCAGCTGATGTTATCAGTTCAGGGAAGTGACACCACCATACATTTTGTGCAACATAACTTGTGTTACAGCTGTTTTTTAAGAGATGAACATGTAGCTGTTCACAGTAAGTATTTACTGAAATATTAAATTGTCAGACATAACAGAAGTTCTAAAAACTAGATTTCCTGTGAGGACTTGTAATATACGAAACCTTTTTTTAGAGTTCTGCAGTGCATTACCTGTATACCATGAGGCTTCAATTTTTTTTTTAAAGAACAACAATAAGCTGTTTTACTTGTAGTATTTCCTTTCATTTTCTTTTTTGTGTGAAAATGAGACTTCTGAGTCCCAGTTCTTACCTGTTTTACACCGCTCCTGAGTGCAAATGAGATGCAACCTGATGTAACAGGTTGGGTGTGCCATACCCTTCCAGTCATGCAGAAAGGTTGTGTGACTAACATTACTACCTGCTAGCAATCCTGACCTACTAGAAGAGCCACAGTCCTGTTCCAAAATCAGTTGGATTGTACCTGAGGATTGGGTGAAGGAACAATGAAGAATTCACTACATCTAACATTCTGTTTTCTTAACTTTTATTTGTGGCCTGAATTCAGTTTCTTATGAATTCAGTCTATTGTGGTCTTGTGAATGGCAAAAGTAAATTAAACTTTCTAAAGTATATAAATAAACTGCTTGAAACCTACAACGATTACAATATTTTGTTCTGAGGTTTTCTTCTGTTGGTGTGAGACACAAATATATAAAACAGTTCATTTCCATTGACCAATATATAAATCAATTGATCATCTCTCATTCTACAGGTGATCACTGGAGGTCATTATGATGTTGACTGCCGGTTGGAAGATCCTGATGGCATTGTGTTGTACAAAGAGATGAAGAAACAATATGATAGCTTTACCTTTACTGCATCCAGGAATGGAACATATAAATTCTGCTTCAGCAATGAATTTTCTACTTTCACACACAAAACTGTGTACTTTGACTTCCAAGTCGGAGAAGATCCACCTCTGTTTCCTAGTGAGAACAGAGTCACTGCCCTTACTCAGGTAAACTGCTGATTTAGTTATAACAGCCAAAGAGCAGATAGCAGAACTCATCTGTATTTGCTCTAATTTTCTTGAGAGTTAAGTATCCATATCCTTTGAAAGTTGGTGGGACTAGGTAGTTAACCTAGCCATGTGGTTTTTGGGTGGGTTTCTTTGGTTTTGCTTTTTTGTTTTTAAAGAAGCCCGAGAACTCAGCCATTTTTTTTTATGTTAAACTTGGGATTTATAATTGAGCTTGCGGAAAACTGAGTGGCAATAATTAATCATATGAAGAAAATATAATAACTAGGAACTTAGACTCCTAGTTAGCGATAGTGTAATAATTATCAATACATTTTTTAACGAAGTTAAGGTAAGTTTTATGGTGGAAAAGCACTACTTCCTAGGACACAAAAATGTTTAACAGCAAATGCACCAATCAGTTCCTAGGTGCTGTTGTGGTAGGAGGTGGCAGATAATAGAGGAAACTGTTTCCCAGCAATCCCACATTTAAGGGGCTCTTGTAGTCTAGCTGGGTGTTAGTTTAACTGGACTCTAATCACATTTTGTATGCTTATTCTTTTCGCAGCAAAGTATAACAGATGTGTGCATCTGCTGACAGCCATGTGAGCTCCCATTCCAGAATGGCAGGTGGTGAATGGGTCAGCTGAAAAAAGCATAGTGCAGATGAATGAAATGTACTTAAGGCTTACAGATTGATATCTCAATGCCCCATATTTTTTACTAATAACAGTTCATACTTAGAGTAGAATATTTGTTCTTTTTAATCTAATACTAAATGTTTAACTAACTACATTGAGGGAAATGATAATTCTCTGAATTATTCTGATCACAGACTGGCGTCTTTGTCCTAAGGCAGCTGCATTTCAGCACCTTGACTCTACATGTGTGTGAAAGGGGATCTGTTGCAGTTTCATTTTTTCATACTAGACTTCTTAAGTTGCCCTTTTTGCAGGAATATTTGATACACATTAAATTGAAAATGTAATGCATTTCACATTGTAGGATTTCTTGAGGGAAATCTAAATATTCAGGTTAACAACCTGTCTTATTTTGACTTGGACACTTAAAGAAAAGACTAGTAGTAGAGCTCGACTGGACTGGATGTATCTAATTTGCTTATATTATAGATGGCGATAAAATTCACTCCAAAATAGCCATTTTAAAAGTATGAGCATGCTCCCCCAAATATCCTCAATGTCCTCTTTCCATTGGCTTGAGAAGATCCAATATTCTCTCTCAAGTGGATTTTACTACCATGATACAAAGAACACCTGGTTCCAATTCCAGTTTTTTGTAGTGAAGTGGTGGTGGCGGGGGGGGGGAAGTAATTGCAAGGACCTTCTGCAATGCGTGTGCCCCATGCTGCCTTTTTTCCTCATCTGCTCCTGTCTGCTTCACCTCCATTCAGTTACTGTCATCTACACTTGCATGCGCTCTGGATCCTGTACATCTCACCCACCCTATATTTCATTTCTCCTCGTTTTCCCATTTTCATTCCAGTGTGGCTACTTTCAGCATCTCCTCGTCACTGTTGGGACACCCCACAAGAGGGAGCATCAAGAACACAGGAGAGGCATGATCTCTTTGTGCTCTGTTCCTGTGTTAGACACTTTGGTAGCCCCTAGTTTGTGGAAGGAATCTTCCTCACTTCTGGGTTGAAGCATGCTTAGTTCAGCCAGAATCTTAAGGGCTTTATGATGATACATATTTTATATTGTATTAATATATAATTATACAGCTAGTATGTGGCTATTATAACTGAGTAAAATAAGAAAATATGATGTCTTTACAAATCTAGTGTGTACTTTTTCTGAGGTTCTATAGATTGGTCTAACCTGAGAATTTTCTGTAGGATGACCCCATGATGGACTCTTAAGTCCTTGCTCCAAGGCTCTAGAGTTTCTCAACAAATCTGCTTTTGGAATTTAACTTGAGCAAAGCAGTATTATTTCCAGAGCATGTTTTCTGGATATCTGAAACAATTTATTGGCTGGGCAGCTAGTTTAAAAAAAATCAGTCTGGACAGTTAGTTTGACAGTAATATGAGCAATTAGAATGTGATCTCATGGGAATTGTCAGGCACCCTTAATTCCAGGTGATTTTTTCCCCCCCCCCCACCTCTTTCTAACATTTGCACCAGTCATCCTTTGACAGTGTACTAGACTAGTGTATTTTATCCAAGTAAAGTTCAGAGTGTTTAAATATATTGTTACAGTACTTTCTGAGTGGAGATAAATATGGCCATGATGACGCATCTTTTGCAGAGAGGAGTCACATTTCAAGCTCTCTTGTTTCTGTAGTAAGTGACAAATGATTGGAAATAGTGTTGCATCCAAAAGGTTTGAGGAAAGCAGATTAAGACTGAACTAGAGAGCGGATGCAATAGTTTATAAGCAGTGGCACAGAGGATCAGTTGTGCATCCTGGTATTTTGTCCTTTTTTAGAATACAGAACAGATGCATCCAGTGACACTGAAGAGCAACAACTGAAAATGAAAAAATGGAATAATTTTTATAGATTGCATGATCTGGAGAATGCTCTGCCCAAGATTACACTAATTGAGATGTTTTCAGGATTTTAAAATATTATATACATGGCTTAGAACAACCACAATTCTTAAAATATTAGTGTATATAGCTATTAATAATTGACTTTTATTTTCTTTATTAATGCTGTGATGCATCAACTTCCTGGAATTGAATCAGGGTGTCTTGCATCTCTGCTGCTACTAGATACACAAAGGAAATGGCAATACTGGACTAAACCAAACAGTGGTGTTCTTCAGTATGACATTCTTATATTTCCTTATGAATTGAAAATCATGCATTTGTTTGAGTCCTGAAGATCAATATCTTTTGTATTAAACCTGAATAGTTGGAGAAAGTTGTAAAGTGTATCCAATTTGACAGTTTAAAAGAAAATAGATTGAAACACTAAGTCGTAAAATTATGGTGAGGACAGCAGTATATACTCAAATAAACCATCTTTTTTTTTTTCTACTACTCTAAAAATGTTTCTCTCTCTCTTTTTTTTTTTTTGGTCTAGATGGAGTCTGCTTGTGTTTCAATTCATGAAGCTTTGAAGTCTGTCATTGATTATCAGACTCACTTCCGCTTGAGAGAAGCACAAGGCCGTAGTAGGGCAGAAGACCTGAACACGAGAGTGGCATATTGGTCAATAGGGGAAGCAATCATTCTTCTTGTAGTTAGTATTGGGCAGGTGTTTCTTCTCAAAAGCTTCTTTTCAGATAAAAGAACCACCACAACCCGTGTTGGATCATAACTACTAGTGAGATGATGCCTCTGATCCAATGCACACTTCATTTGTAAAATTGCTGTTCTCCAATTAATTGTAGGTACAAAAGAACAAAATATGAGCAACATCTTAAATATTTTTGCCCATCCCGGTTCAGTAAAAGTTATTAAAAATGCCCAGAAATTGTGGAAGGAATGCCTTATTTGAAATATTTGGAAAACTTTGGAATGTACTATTTTTGGATGTTTTATATTAAACATCCAGCAGTGACCTGTGGGATTTTTTCGTTTGTTTTGTTTCTACTGATTAATCTAATTTGTTTGATATTACCAATAAAATTACCCATGTGTGGTATAATGCTTTAAAAAAATGTTGAAGAGTGTACATGTGAAAAATTGATGGCATTTTAGTATTTTAGGCTGAAGGTGTCAGAAATGAAAGCAAACGTGAGAAGCTGTAGTCACAAAACATCGTACTGCATTGTTTTGATTTGCTGTGAAAATCCAGTCATCTTTCTTTGCTTATTTGTAAAGTGTTACAAGCTAATACTACATTGTGGGACAGATTCTCCAATAGCCTGATATCTTTCCATCTTTGACACTTTCTGAGTTTTACACTTGGAAATATTTATGGGAAAATTTACATTATATGCTAAAATGTAATGGAATATCTGTTTTACTGAAGCAAATGTAGACTGAGACTACTCAGGAAACAAACTTTCAATGCTCTGTTAATTTCCAAGGTTTTTATTTTTTAAAAAAATGCAATAAAATAGGGAGAATCTTGTAATTTTGTGATTGAAGTTGTACAGTCTTTGTATGCTGCTGATGCTTTCCAGAATTTGACACCAGAGGTAACTGTCTCCTTAAGCAACACAGCACCAACACTGGACAAGGTTGTATAACATCTTTGCAAGGCACATATAAAGCTTTTATCATTATCCTAGTGAGAGTCCAGTTAGATGCTTACATCACACAGGTTTTGTAAATTTTATCTCCATGGGCGTGGTGCACTGATACATAATGGCCTTGGGCATCTAACTACCACTTCTTTGCTAATGGTCATGTGATATTTTAAATGTTTCAGGGTGTCTTTTTGGTAGGTTTGTAGACTAAATTGTTTCCATTCCTCATGTCTTGAATAGTTGTGGTAGAGTTCATACTCTGCAAAATCTTGCTTTACTTGGACATGGGAGATGGCAAATATCTGTACATACATTTCTTAAATTGAGCTATTCAGAGTAAGGTTTAAGAGCTCCGTCAGATTATTTTGAAAGGAAAAAGGGACTTGCCAATTCTCAAGCTCACAGGAGAAATTACAACTAAAATAAGACATGAAAATGCAGGGCTTACATATATTTCAATTCACAATTTTACTAAAACTAGTACTGCATACTTAATCCTAGTTTAAAAAGGATAGAGATTGATTTACTGCTGGTAATGACCATTTATTTCCCACTTTGGAAAAATTGTAAAAAGTGTATATATACATAATGCACTTGGACACGCTGTGTAAACTGTGGTCATTTGAAATTAAAATGCTCAGACTAAGAAAAAGATGAACTAAATTTATCCTTGTGAATTGACCTGTTTATTGTACTCTGAAATATTAAAGAAACTAAAGTTAACTTGATGCTGTTGAAAAGTCACTGGGGTTGGTAAGTGAAAAACATTATCTCTTAGTTTCAGAAATCCATTTGATGAACAAAAAAATTCCACCCTATTTATGAGGACAAGTACAGCAATTCTGTTTTCTTGGGATGGTGGGGGAGGGGAAACAATGGCAACACTGACTACAAAGTTTCAAAAAGTACTGATGCACAGACTTTTGTCACAGACACCATAGGCCTGTGCCTGCATGTGATGCTCTTTCTTGATTGTGCCTGTCTGCTTTACTCTTGTGTGTTGTAGCAAACCAGTTTCACACAGGATTCATTTAGGCTTCGTTATACACACTAATGAGACAAACAGCACAGTTAGTGCAAGTGTTGCATGTTTGCTGTGGAAAATGAAAATACCCACTTTTGACAGTGTTCCATTGTAACCTTCTGAAGCTTGAACTATCACTTGTTAAGTAGCTGATCAGTTAATTAGTAGCTTAATTGCAATGGAAACCATTTTTTTTTTTTTTTTTAAAGGAGTAAAATCAGTTGCTTTGTGTTGCTGTCGAAATGGGTAAATAATGGTGTAGGCCAAATATTGGCTTATTTTCACATATAATAAGTTAGTCTGTCTTTCCTGTCTCTCTTATTTCTTAATGTTTGAATGTGTGAAGTGGGATTGTTTGGTTCAGTATGCCTCCCACCGCAAAAGGTTTAGTGGAATTGACTTTCAAATTGAAGTTGGGTATTCAAACCAATCCTCTGGTATATTGCTGCATAATATGCAGTGGTAGTTTTAAAAATGCCTTTATTTTTATGTTCTGAAAACATGGCACAAATACACGTTTAAACATAGTTGTATATATTTTTAGAGTAAGTGGTTGAATAAATAGGGCATAACAGACATGTTTACTATTTCAACAATGGGTGAAGAAACTTTCTAAGATGTTGGCTGAAGCTGCATCTTCCTTTTATATTAAGAAAATGGTTCAAGTAAGAGGTGTGGTGCACAAATAAATCACCCCAAATTGAGGAAATAAAACTCTCTGAACTACAAAAGGCACCATGCTTTTGACTATTCCTTGGATGTTTTATGTTTATGGAACCTTTTATCCTGAAATGTCACTTCCTGTTTTAGTTTGAAAACCTTTGTTAGTTTGAATAAGACAAAAAACGGACCCTGTGAATAATGTATGGGAAAATAAAAATTAATATATGAACAGTCTTACTGGATTTTTATTTGGTGTGGGTGGGGGAAGCAACATTCTGGGAAGTGTAAAGTTGAGCCAGTTAACTTTTATTTTAGGATAAGTATCTTTAACAATATTTTATAAACCCAAGCAATCAAGTTGTATCTAATAAATTATTTTCCCTTCCATATGAACTTGAAATTGCAACAATCAGTGTGCTCCCTATCGGGCTACAGTCTAAATGACTGTAACACGCTATCAGTTTTGCTAGAGAGCCATTAAACAAATGGATTTATGTATTGCTGCTTTATTGTTACTTAAGCTTTCATACTGAATGTCTTGCACTAATATTTGCTAATCTGAACTATTAATTTGAGTGGAGTTTAAGATGTCTTGGCCATTGAAATTGCAGGCAACTTGAGATCTCTTTTCTGTGATGGGACCACAGGTATGAGGCATAGCTAACAATTATGTGATGATATATTACATTAGTATAAAATAATAATATCAGTATATGGCTAATATAACTGAGTAAAATATGATTTTTTTACAATCTATTGGTTCACCCATTTATGGCCTTTAACAGACACTTTTCTCTCCGTAAGAGCTGCCTTGTCTCCCCAAAAATTCCCAACAGGTGGTACAAGTTAACCTGAACCAGACTGACTCTACCCTGCTCCCAAAATAACTTAAATCGGAAAAGTGAATTGCGAAGCATGAAGGTCCTCCTTTTTGCATAAAAGACCCTCTAACTAGAATTCAGACTCAAAACATGACAAACCCATGCTTTTCCTCTACAGTAGCATAGTAGAGTGGGTACATTCTAATAAGAAGTACTGGATAAACTTGTTTACTAATAATTTTTTTAATAGCTGATTTTTAAATAGCTGACGAACATAGAAGTCCTTCTGCTTTTATTAAAAATACTTTATCTTATTTTGTTCTAGATCTTTATACCCCTTTGTTTTGCTCACAGTTGAGTACATTCTGCTAGCGTGGTATTCTGCATAGCGTGACCTTATGTTTCTGTGATGCAGTTAACTCCTAAAAAGCACTTCTACAAGAATCTGTTTTCTCTTTTCACCTGCTGCATATACTCCAACTTGGATTTTTACCAGGAGTATGTGGTACAAAATCTTGATGGCAGTGAACATACGAATTGCTATGCCAAGCTAGGGCAGAATTTTTCCACTGTTCTTTCTCTGCCAGTGCCTGACGACAGATGCTTCAGAGGTGGATGCAAAAACCTGTCAAGTGAGAAATAAGTAATACCACACCATAAAAAAGCTG
Organism: Crocodylus porosus; assembly: GCF_001723895.1. NCBI lineage: Eukaryota > Metazoa > Chordata > Crocodylia > Crocodylidae > Crocodylus > Crocodylus porosus. The sequence continues at coordinate 45,676,846 of NW_017728950.1, forward strand.
CAAAGTGCCTCTAGAGGTGGCTTTCTGAATTTAGCTGTACATGTTTATGTCTCTCCAGATATTTACACTTAACAGTAGCTGTTGTCATATACATGTTCATTTGTCTTTCAGTTTGGTTGAGCTTGCCCTCAGTAATACTGGTAAGGATGAGTTCCACAGACTAGTGGTGCTATGTATTTTACCAATTGCAGTGAGAGGGAAGAGTAAAAATCTTCTTTCTACCTTCCCTTATGCTTCTTTTATCTTATACCCCCTTCCTGGTTTTCTCTTCAGTCATCATTGGATAATTTCTGCTACAGCTCATTGATGGGTCTTAGGGATTGGACTCTTAAGTCATCCCAAGCCACAGACCCATCTGCACAAGTTGCAGGTCTTCCTGTAGCAGAGAGTAGGCTGGGGGGCTAGGATTTCTCTCCTTTTCCTTCCTCCATTCTCTCTGCTCTGAGGGTAAGACACTTGACTCTGAAATGGGCTGCTGTTTGGTTGAGGCTGTAGCACCACCAGAGTCAGTGGGCAGCCAGCTCCCACCTCTCCCTCAATACCTTTAATGTGATTCATACAAGTTTCCCTTGCTTTATGTGGGTTCTGTATGTGCGAACTTGCTATTATGCGATGACCCTTTTTATACCAAAAATTCATTATCTGAGGTAAATTCACTCTAAGCAATTGGTGTGGTAGAAGCCCACAGTCAGCTGCTTTGTGCGGTGCATTGTGGGAGTGATGTGCACCAAAATATACTCTCTTGTGTGGATCTGTGCCCCTTGCTCATCTGCAACATGTGTTTCTGTAGTTGCCATCCCCATGATGGCTTCTAAGTGTCCTGCTGGCTTATCTCCTACCCTGCTCCATCAATGAAGCACAAGAGAACTTCACTAACACTGGAGACCCTTCACCACCCTCTTAGTTTCATAGTTTCATAGTAGCTAGAGTCGGAAGGGACCTAGGTAGATCATCTAGTCCGACCCCCTGCCTTGGCAGGAAAGAGCACCGGGGT
>NW_017728950.1:45677850-45716327 GCF_001723895.1 Crocodylus porosus
TGATGAGGACAGGGTGAGAGACAGTGTCGAAAGCCTTCCGGAAGTCCAGAAAGACTACATCCACAGCAACCCCTGCGTCTAATGATTTGGTGATGATCTTGTCATACCAACTAAACATTCTTCCCCACCATCATGTTCTGCTGTTTGTGAGTACCAAAATTGTCTTGTAAAAGTGGTAGAACTAGGTCTGGGGGTCAGTACAGTTGAGGTCTTGTATCATAACCCTATTTGTTACATTGTCAAGTGGGTTCCCTGGATGTGAATTTCAGTCATGTGCCATTTTCCAGGAACATATGTATAGCAGGGGTTCCCAACCTTTTTATGCTGCGGACCAGCAGTGACCAGCATACTGTGGGCAGGTAGCCAACCCTTTTTTATACTTGGTAAAAAAGGGTTGGCTCCAGCCTGCAGTATGCCGGTCGCTCCCAGTCCATGGTTTGCCAGTCCACGGTCACTTCCAGGCATGCACCCAACCTTTCGCAGCTTGGCACCAGGCTGCAACCTGGGGATTGGGAGCCTCTGATGTACAGCATAAAGCAAAGGAAACCTGTAGTGATGCTTTAGCTGGGATGGTCCAGAATTTTTTTAATATAATTTATATCCAAGGCCAAATTAGCCCAAACTGATTCCAAATCCAAGAGTTCGGAACCATAAGTGGCCCTACTACTGGCAAACATCTTCCACCTGCACCTGAGGCTTCAGATCTTTCCAAAACCTTTGGCAGGCATCCTACTTGCAGGCCCAAGCCCGGCAGCTTGGGGTTTGGATGCTCCTGCATTTTGCTTGCCTTTTGCCATAAGGGCCTCGGAGCTAGCAAGGGAGGAGACTCCTATTTCCATAAACTGGGCTTTTAAAGCTACTGCACCTCAGTGGGTACTGAACCACGCCAGAAGAGCAGTTCTCCTGTGACGCGGTTCAGGAAAACTGCCTTCTTGGGACATGGGATTTCCCCCACCAGGTTAAGCCCACTACGCTTGATCTGAGAAATTACATGAGGCAAGGATTTCCTGCTGCTATACATTTTGTGGGACCAAGTGCATAACTGGAATCTAGTCAGACAAGCTTTGCAAGGCAAGACGGTCTTCCTCAGGTCTATGAGCACAGTGGTTTGAGTCTGGACAGGGTGGGAGGCTGGCTAGGACAGCTCATGCCTCTGGACCAGTTTGACCCTAAGGTGTGGCCTTGACAGGCTTGATGCCTGACTTCAGGCTGCTCTCCTCTCTTCCTCCTGGCTGCAATCTTACAGGGGCAGAAATCACCCCCTGGGGCTCTCCAGTGTCAGGCACATGCGAGCCAGGGTCAGGAATTAATTGTGCTACAAGTATTCTTTTTGGAAGTAAAACAATGCAAGGCTTTCTCCAACATCTGTCCCCCACCACTCAGTGTAATCGCTGTATTCCTATGGTTTTCCTGTCAGATTATCTGCAGCCCTGTTCAAATGATGCAGAGTCGCGCCTGGAGTTTACGTTATACTGGGTTTTAGGGGTTTTTTTTTTATCATTTAGGAAGTTTTGAGTTGTCTATAAGCACCCCTGGGCACACAGAGCGGCTCTGGGTTTACCCACCCCCTCCTGCTTAGAGCTGGTCGCCGCCCGCGCAGCCTGGACCCTGCCCCGGCGCTGACGCCAGCCGCCCCCCGGCCTCAGGTCAGCCGCAGCCGCTTCCGCTTCCGCCTGCTGTCGCTGGGCTGGGATCTGCCTGCGCCTGCGCGCCGCCCCCGGTCTGGTACGGATCACATGGGGGGGATTTGCCTTCTGCCTCGTACAGGGTAGCCCAGAGGCATGGGGGAGCTGCGCTGCGGGGGGTGCTGGCAGGTATGGCTAGCCAGGCGGAGAGTCCACAGGGGTATCTGGGGTGCTGGACCCTTTGGGGGTGCCGCCGCCTTGGCAGCTCAGCACGAGGGAGAAACCTCCGTGCCCCCCCCGCCCGCAGGCCCTGCGCCGGGTGTCAGCACTTGTCGTTGGGATGCCACAGGGTGCTACGCCCCTTTGGACCTGCCACTGCCTTGGGAACTCCTGCCAAGGGGTCAAAACCCACCGTGGAGACTGCAAAATGCAAGTGAAAGCGAAGAGCCGGGCGCCTCGGGTCCAGGAAGGTGGGGAGCCGCTGCCTGAGTGGCTGGCTGGCCAGGGCAGCTCCTGCCTCTTCTGAGCCTGTTAGTCTCTAAGGCCCCTGCTACATGTTCCCTCAACTATGCAGGTCGTAGGTGTGTGGTGCAATCAGTTTAGGCCAGCTGCATTCCCGGGCCATAAAAATGCCTGTCTGGCATAAAGAGCCAACCAGCTGTAAAGGTAGTGCTTGAAAACTCTTAATAGGTGGTTTCTGGTTAGCTTTCATTTGAAAACATAGCAGGGCTTGAAGCTGCTCCCAGAGCCAACGCTGGTGGGGTGGGGTATGGGGCCTGGGGCAAATCAGCCTGTGTGGGGCCATGTTACCCCCATAAGGGAGGGTGGTCTCCGTGTTTCCTCCGTGGTGCGGGGTTGAGCTCTCTGCTCCAGGGAGGCGCTGCAGAAGGGGCCATGGCTGCTCTGCCTGGCTCCACGGGACTCCACCAAAGCATGGGGCCCAGGGCAGTCACCCTGATTTGCTGTACTCTAGGGATGGCTCTGGGTGTGCTACCCTGCCCTGTGTTTTGCCTGAGACTAACAGGCCTATTTGTCACTGCTTTCCTGAGACTAACAGGTTACCCTCCTCTCTTCCTAGTCACTGACATTTTATAGAAGCAGACTTATCCTGGGGTCTCCAAAAGTTTCTGTCTTCCTTGTCCTTGCCTTGGTGGACCCCAGGAATAGCCTTTCCCTTCCACTGTGGGTGCCAGGAGCATATCAAAGACCAGAAATGTGCAATAGTTAGACCAGCCAAGGACTGCACTGGCAATGCTCCAAACCCCTCCAGAGCAGCATTTCTCAACCCATGAGTCTCAACCCAAAAGTGGGTTGCAAGAATATGTTAAAGGGTCATGAACAAACTTTAAAAATGGACTCTCCTTTAAAGGAGAGAAACATAGGAAACTGTGGCTTTTGCCCTGCAAGCTGGCAGAGTTCCATACTGTGGGGCAGTACTTGGGGGCAGTAGATCAGGAGTGAAGGTCACTTGGTCGGGACTGGTCATCGGTATTTAGACATGGGTCTCGGTACCAAAAACCTCTGCTCTAGGGTATTGCAAGGTGACACTGTTTCCCCTACCTCAGCCCTGGCACAGGGCAGGAGGTAACAGTACTGCCCTGCCCTTCTCTTTCTGTGAAATTCACCCCCACCCCCTGTCACACACACCTCCCTGTAGCAGCTTGCATGAATCTAGGACAAGGAGTTTAACTTAAAATGGCTTAAACAGTCAGCCCCATCTTGCTGGAGTGAGTCTAACTGCCTGGGTTCAAAGCTGAGGAAGACTAACACTTTTGCTTTTTGTCAGTGGGAGCCTGCAATGTGGCTGTCTACGCTGTGGGAATGAGGCTTAGAAACTGAATATTAAAACATTATTTATGATCAAATATTATTCTGAAATAATTGATTAAAAACAGGGGGCTGGACTCGATGATCTTCCAAGGTCCCTTCCAGCCCTAATGTCTATGAAATCTGTTTGAGCCTTTCCAGCTCTGTAGTCAGTCATGAACTTTTGAATAAATAGGGACATGTTGCCATACTTTTAAAATGAAATGCAGGTTTCAAATTCTTGAAGGGACATTATTACTGACTTGAAATCCCGAAGATTCTAATGTCAGAAGTCCATACAGGTCATTTCATGCAGGATCCCTGCCATTGAATCTAGTCTCAATTTAGGTGCATTCTTATAAAATATTTTTGTCAGTGTTTCTTCTTTTTTTATCGCTATGAGAAATCCAAGGAACAAAACAGGGAAATTGACTGTCTACAGTGAAAACAGTGGGCCATGCTGTTTACTTGGAATTTTTCACAGTGTTTTGTCCCTAAGCTATTTTTTCCTCTCAAATTATTGCCATTTTAGATACTACTCAAATTAATTGTAGTTAAAAGTTTTCATATGGAAATGAAGTTGAACTGACCGTAAGAGAGGTGTCTTGACTTTAGAGATTTTAATGCGATATTGCAGCTTTTGCATTGCTGAATTGGGCACAACAACTTTATAGGGCTTTATAGGTTCCCTGCAGTCTAGATTATAGAATATTCAGGACTCCATCCTCAGTGGGAGATAAAACAATATGCCAGTCAGTAGCCCAATAGATTTTAAACTGACTTTAATTCAGAGAGCCAGATGCAACTAGGGATGAGTTGGACATTCCTGTTTAATGACTTTCAGTTTCAGCTGATGGAAATATTGTCTATCCCTTTGGCATATAAAATGTATTGAATAAATTAGTAGTTGAGAGACAGCTCTGGTGAATACTGAGACCCAGTGCTATTGCTCCCCTGAGTGTCTAGTTTAGTACGACAATATGAAAAAGGAAGATTAACTGAGCTGTGGCTATTTGAGAACTCACAGTGCAACTATATAAATTGCTTTTTCTCTCTTCCCTTTTTGCTCTTATGTAGACAACAGCGGAGAGGGCATAATAACATACATTTTATAACTTAGTAAATAAAATGTACTCTCTCTGCTTGAACTATTTTTGTCTCATTTTAGCTGTTTTTATTTCATACCTGATGATGGTGAAAGGCAAGTCTGTTATTTATTACAAGAATGCACTCCAAATGCCAGACAAGAATCTTTGGCAGCTGCTGTTTCATCTTTGCTTGTCTTGTGACTTCCTGCCAAATGCTAATAATAATTAGCTAAATGGGAAGAAGTAAAATTTGTAGTTCTGAAAATTACTGAAGTTGGGTTTTGAGATTTCTCTTTTACTCTTAATTTTTAACTCTTAACCAGTTTATATAAAGAAATCATAAATCACAAGAGCATATTCTGTATTAGTATGATGGTACTATTTTATCAAGTAACACCAAAAGCAAATTTGGGAGACAAAAAATGCTTTTTTGTAAAGATGACATGGAGAACTTTTCTTAAAAAATGATTTTCTTCCAAAAGGGAAGGGCACAGGTTTCACTTGATTTGTTTGGTAAATAAAATCACAACTGTAATAAAGTTAAAATAATATCGTATAGTTTTAGCAGTATTAGGACTGCAGTGAGCTGAAGCAACTGCTGCATAGTTGGGTTTGATATCAGAAGAGAAAAGAGGAGACTACTGTGGCAGTAACACATTGATAAATATTGCAAAGCCAGATTTTAAAATCGAGGCAAGTGATTAATGATAAACAGAGAGACAAAGTTTTGTTTGTTTGTTTTTTAAAGGGAGCAGAATCAGCCTTGAGGCTATTGAGAAACATCTTATTAAGGAGACAGATGGCTTGCAGATCTTTTAAGTAGAAAAAATATGGGCAAAAGAGATGACCTTGCATATGGAATCTGCAAAGTCAATACTTTCTGAAAAAAATAGCATAACTTAAAATACAGAAATGGTATCTGAACAACATAAACAGCAAGATAATACCGCATACATATGACTCTTCAGATCTGACAGTAAATCCATGGGAATGCCAAGGGGTGAGGATAGTGATTAAAATGAATGGGAAGTAGCAGAGATGCTAGAGAAAACCTTGCATTGTTTTACTCTTTAAAATGATTGTGGCACTGTAATCCCAAGGAAACATTCTTTGTAAAGCTAATGAGACTGTAAATCTTTTTTAAAAAGAATGATTTTGGCACAATAATTCCTAGGCAGAGATGCTGAGTACGTGGGGGCCTGAGGGCCCTGGCCCCCCTCAAGAAGAGGGCCTGAAATGCATAACACTTTCTGCATGTCCATCTTCTTAGGCCCCCTCCCCCTGGCAAAAATTAAAGTCGGCACCTATGATCCTGAATAGTATGTGTTTGCATGCTCTGAAACATATAGCTTAAGGCTTCTAGAGGGGCCAGGAATTTAGGTGTGGGGTGGTTGAGAACATGGCTCATCAGTGAAATTCTTGGTATGGAGGTCTGTTGAAACTGCATGTTGGTGGCAGGGGAGCAAGTGATAGCTTCCTTAACCCCTGCAGCTGCTATAGCTCACCAGGTTCAGATCTAGTTCTAGCCTGTGAGGAGCTTGATGGTCCAGGGTGAGTTTGACATCTCTGATACAGATCAGAAAAACTTGAAAAACTGAAGAGGGTCTGTGAAAAAGTGAAGAGGAAATTCTGAACAGGAAATGCTTTGGTAGGTTGGCAACCTAGTCTACCCAAGCTGCTGTTTGGAAGTGAAGTCAAGTATTTCTTAGTGTGAAGCAGTTGTTCACAACCTTTTTAGGCTGTGGACCAGCAAATTGCAGACCAGAAGTGACCATGGACTGGAGGTGACCACGGACCAGCAAACCGTGGACTGGCAAACTGCGGACCAGCATACTGCAGACCAGAAGTGGCCAGCATACTGCTGGTCTGCAGTATGCCAGTCACTTCTAGACTTTCAGATTGGCAGCCAATCCTTTGTGGCCTGGTACCAAGCTGTGGCCTGAGGGTTGGGAACCTCTGGCGTAGAGTGTACTCTGTTGCGGACAGGGTCCCATTGAATTTGGATAGTACTGGCATGTTTGGGGACCAGTCCATGTCCAGGTGACGCATACTGTGCTTTGGTTGGGCTTCAGATGTGAACTAGATCTTTGTGTTTCTTGAACTTCAAAGCAGGAAGAATTGCTTGGCAGTGCCTTACAGCTATGAACATCTATGCAATGAGTGGGAGTTATGCCTGACCTCAGCACATTAGTAATTAATTCTGATGAGCTCACCATAGTATTGTCTTAATCCTTCATTCTGGGGTAAGTTTAAGTCATGGTGGAGTAACTATGGCATTATATGAATTCTTCAAATATCTTTTGTCCTTACCAGTATGGATTTTACTTGGATATGGCTTGGTGGCTGCAAGAATTTTGTTGGGCGGTTATCATTCGTTCATGTTTAGCAGCCTCCAAGCTTTACCAGATATATCTCCCTTTCTGAGTTACCTGACAGAGCTGCTTGAAACTTGGAATTTCATTTTTTTTTTTTAGGTAATTTTAGCACATTAAAATTTGTTTCTTTTTCTAATTTGAAACTATTTTTAGTATTTTTCCATGGAACAGAATGTCTGAAAATGTTTTTTTCAGAAACATTTTGTGCGTTAGAATTTTTGTAATGTTTTGTGGATTTTTTCCTTCACTTAAAAATAATTTTTAAAAGAAATGCAGCAACATGTCAGTAACATTGAAATATATTGTATTTACCCAAATCCAAAGATGACTTTGAATTTAAGATGACCCTCCAATAATTAGATTATATACATGGGAAATAATACATTTTTTATAATTTTCTATGTACAGAATCTAATTATTGGAGGATCATCTTAAATGTATCCCCCCTGCTACTGTGGTGGGGGGAAGCAGTGCCAGGGAGCAAGTGGCTGTGCCCCTGCCTCTTGCCCCCCTATGCCTGTTCCTGTCTCCCTGATGCCTGTCTCCCTGTTGCCACTTGCCCCCTATTCCCTTGCCTCCTCACTGCATGCCCCCTCTGCTGCCTTCCCCCTTTGCCCTGTGGCCTCCTACCACGTGGTCCCCTTTTACTTACCCCATGCCTATACCAGCTCCCTTACTGCTTTCTCCCCCTCAGTTTACCTTCTGGATAGCTTTAGCTCAGCTCCAGTACTAGGGCAGTCAGCAGCAGTGGTCCCAGCCCAGCCTGGCCAGGCAGAAGCAGTAGCACTGAACCCAGCTGGATTTGAGTTAGAAGGGCTGGAGCAGGAGCTTGAGCCAAAAGGTAACTAGTGGGGAGTGGGGAGAGGAAACAGCAGGTGACAAGGGGATGGGCTGCACAGTCTCCTATGTGCTGCCCACAAGGTTTACACCATTGGTCTCCCCTGTGTACCTCCTTTCTTCCACAGCATGATCTTCCCTCTGCATCCCAAACCCCCACTCTGTAGTTTCCCCTGCGCTCCCCCCCACCATGAACCCTCTCCCCCATTTCATGAGCCACCCTGCCCCAGGGCAGTTCTGGATTCAGCCTGTCCTGAGGATACTGGAATCTAAAGACAAAGCTTCCCCCTCCCATGTGGATTAGGGAAAAACGTCATCTTGGATTTGAGTAAATCCAGTAGTTTGTATTTCTGTTGATATTTTAAAATACACACTAACTGAAAAAGAAATCTATTGCATTTTAATTTTAAATATCATTAAAGGTAGCATACTCCTCACCATTGAAAGATACTGAAAATAAACTTTTGTATAGTAAAAAAAAGTTGTTTTAAACAGTTTCAGTATAGCACAAGCAAGCGGAAACTTGACATGTGAATCAAGTAGTCTTTTCTTGTGTTTCATGAAACAGTTTGACACAGCTCTTCAACTCATCTCTTTCCGCCCCCCCTTATAATTAATCTAGAAAATAAATGTTTCTTTCTATTCTTAAAAACCATAAAGAGCAATTGCCTCTTAGTAGTGACCGAGTGAAAAATACTACTAACATACATGAGTAGGTTAGTTGACATGTTTCACTGGTCCTGGAACCACTACCAAAGCCTCATGAGCATTAGGAAGGAGGTGCTAGTATTAAAGTGTGCAACTCTGTGTAGGAGGAAAATGGGAAGGGAATGGCTCTGCAGCTGGAGAGGCAACCCTTGCTGAAATGGAAACAGATTTACTTTCAGCTTATTGGAGTCAAAAGTTAGAGTCTTGTTCATCCCAATACAGTGAGCCAAAAGCATGACTACTACACCTATTACATGGATATTGTGCATAAAGAATACACATATAGAAACGGAGAAAAGGAAATTCAAAATAAAATTTTTTAGTTTTCCAAAATGCAGTAATTCTGAAACAAAAATTCACTTCAAAATACTTTCTTCATGGAAAATTTTGCCTAAATTAACACTTTTTAAAACGAAAATTTCAGTTCAAATAAAATAGCATTTTTTCCCCTAATAGTAGTATCACCAAGTAACAGCTCAAGATCAGAGATGCAGCACTTGGTGCTTGTTAATGGCACCAGGGAAGAACAGGCAAAGACAAGGATACTCTAGTGTTCTGCCTGTAAGTGCCTCCCTAGGTGTGATTTAATGTATTGAATACTATTCTTAAATTACAGTATTCCCAAGTACAATTCAAGGAGTTAAAACTAATGTCTATTTTGTTTACCTCATTTCCTAAGAAATATTTAAGGCAGTTAACATCATTTGCAAAGTAGTAGAAAGCACATGCATCCATATTAAAAAAAAGGTTTTCTTCTCTGCCAGTGGTATTAGACAGAAGAGCATATTTTCATTAATTGGATTTTATGTATTTACCTGTAAGAGCAGAAATTATGGGGAAAAGTTTATCAAATAAGTGTGCATTACACTGTCATCTGAATGCCATCAAGGTTTGGGTTGCAGTGTTTCAAGAAAGGTTTCTTCCTTTCCTTACATTCTTATCCTTGTCCTCCAAAACCCAACTGAACAAAAGCTTACCATAACAAGAAAAAACAAAAAAACCCCGAAAAACAAAACCTTGATCAAGAATATGAACTCCAAAAAGACATGTCAATGTCTTGTAAACCTTCTCATATTGCTTCCCTTTTTTGTACTTAACATAGTTAAATGCAGTGCTGGGAAATACTGCATGTGGGAAAGGACAGCCAAACTGGCATTGTGGGAAACTGAGGCAGGCATGTTTTGTAAAGTTACAGTTTTCCACCTTCTTTACAGGTTCTTGTAGCAGATGGTCAGCTCCACCTCTTTATACTCTTATTGTCAAGTCTTTTGAAGCACTGATCCCAGCCAGAATTGCAGTAGAGGATCTTCCTAGAGTTCACAGGGACAGAGGAAAAATTGTAGAACTGTGTGGCCTCACATCCTCTGTTGTTCATAACCACAGAAGTCAAGAGGTCAGCATCAATCCCTGGAGTCAGTGGAATTAAGTGTAAAACCAAAGTAAATGAGAACAGCATGACATACTCTGTGTTCTAGGAACAGGATCTACTGATTTCACTCCCCTCTATTCATGGAAGCAGAATGGATCATCTTGGCTGTGAATTAATTCTGTAAGGCATTTAAAAAAAAAATTACTACATTATAAGTGGGAAGTTGTATAAAATGTGTGTGTCAGAAGGTGGTGCTGTTCCACCAGAAATCAAAGCTGTCTAGAGCTGCCAAAAAGACCAACCAAAAAACACCAAACACGAAACAAGAGTATTATTACTTGCTCAGGCATGAATGCTTCACCCAGCACTGAATTACAGTAACAAGTCCATATGTGTGCTGTGGAAATCAAACCAAAAACAAGGAAACAAAAGCCAGCTTAACATTACTAGAGTGTATTAATCAACAGAGAATAAATTAAAAGATATGGATATAGTCCATGTCAATTTATAAATATTATTTTTCATGAATATTACTGTAAAGCCACTGGAGCTAGTCACTGTGAAAAGTGTTTACAGGAATGGAGCTGTAATTATATTACTTGGTCAGGTGTTCCATTTCACAATATTACTTTCCAGGAGCAAACCTACCAGATGGTAATGTCTAATCTATGGAATATGAGAAAATGTTCTCTGATGTTATTACCCTATGATGCCTTTCTAAATAAGAATTTCTGTGTATGAAAATAAACAAATGGAACCATTCATAAAAGCAGGCACATAAAAAATTAACACTACCACCTATAAACTAGCAGTCTGTATTGAATTAATCTGATTAAAGTCCTAGAAAAGGCACCTTAAGCAGTTGGACAATCATCTACATATACGTATAAATTTATATAGTGGAATAATTCAGCAACTGGCACACTCTTTAATTGTTATTCCCTTATGAATAATAATTGCCTAAAAGAAGCAGCAAGTGTATGGTTTATGGCAGTGACATAATTACAGGCAGCTGAATTTTTGTTATGTGATGATAAAGCAGATGAAAGCATTAGTGGGAATGTATGCTACTGTGGGTCAGCATTTTTAAAGGGAAATAAATACGGAGGTGTTGTGCTGAAATAGAAATTCAGCAGCAGTCTCTTTAGAATAGCTACATGGGAAAATTCCCCTTAAAAGAGAAAAAGAGTACTTTTCATACGCTGAAAGCCCACTGTCAGTCCTCCAGTGTTGTTATGCCCAGGCTGTAGCAAATCACTCTCTTCTTAGCAAGGCAACATGATATACAAGTGTCAGTATGCTACCATATTCACTCAAATATAAGATGAGGAGTTTTGATTGGGGGGAAAAACCCTTATCTTATATTTACATACAAGGAAACCTCATTAAATATATTATCTATCTTTAAACTGCTGCCAAAAGCAGCTAGTGCTCAGTAATGGAAGCCAAATATAAAGATGATTAAGTACAGCCAACACGAAGCATAACTGTACAACACATGGCTCACACTGGGCAAACATGTTGATGGGAACCTTTTTTGGTATGTGGCCCTTGGGTGGGGGGAGGGGCAGGAACAAAACAAAACAAAAAACCCCCCACAAACCAAACAGGTGTGTGTTCCCTTTGTAGGAACTAGGCACCAGGTCTGGAGGTCCTGCAGTACCAGGCTGGTACTGGGAGGTGTCAGGGCTGGCTCTGGCCCCTCTCCTTTGTGCCAAAATGCTTGATTTTAGTCAAAAGACTGAGATGCTGATGGGAGCCTGTAGCAGCTAAAAAGTAGGTCTGTGTAATAAAAGTGCTTGCTGGAAGCTCTATGAAGATTAGATTAAGTGTTTTTCTGTATTTGTTTACATATTAAGCTATAAGTTGTTGCTAAAAGCCTAATTATAGGTTATGATGTAGTGAGGACTTGTATAAATAAGGCCTAGTAAATTTAGCAAAGCCTGGAAGTAGTAAGGCCCTGTGGCTTATCAGAGGAGTGCAAGGCTTACACCATTATTGGTCAGTCTAAGGACAGCTTGAAAAAAAAGGAATCTAAGTGGTCGTACATTATCAGTGTCTTTCAGAGGACATAAAATAGCTGAAATATCTAGAAACCATTCAGAAGGAAGATGCAGCTCTGTGAAAAGAATTAGTTAGCTATTGCCTAGATCAGTGGCCCTGTGGACCTTGAGGAGCCCAAGAACTGCATTCCAGGGTCCTTCCTGACACCCTGGACAACGCTATCTGAGGGGATGCCTGACCTTACTGAACTTTATGGAAAGAGAAGCTTGCTGTATATCAGGCATCAGAGGGACTGCCGATAAGTTGCTGAAACAAGTTGGTTTGGTCTGTCATCATTTGTCTTGTTACTATGCATAGTTGTGTTTTTCTTAAGTCAGTCAATCTTTCTTACCTTTCTACCTGCAATCACACTCAATCTAAACCCTCTGCAGGTGGCTAAGACAGGAGCCTACCACAAGGGTAGGTTAGTAGAGCCTGTCTGAGTAAGATATAAGGTAGGGCCTGTTGCACTCAGTCTCCCTCAGTGCTGACTCAAAGTCATGGTGAGCCATTACACTGAATACATCTCAACTTCCTCTTCACTCCAGCAGTTGAACTGTGCCTTTCTTTCCTATTTCCAATTATTCCTGTTTCTTCACCAGCCTTAAATGTTTGGCAAACAACAAACAGAGCCCCAGACAGTTCACTCAGAATCTGCCGGTCCCTCCCCCTTCTCAAACTGTTGTAAATTACTGGTGTAGCCCTTCCTCCTATGAAGTAGAGGTGGACCAGGTTGCTATGCATCTTATCTACATATACGGTTTTGAAGCATCCTAGTACTAATGACAAGAACACCCAGTTCTAGTCATTAGTGCAGAGGGCAAGGGGGGCACCTGCCCCCCCCCCCCCCGAGATCTATTTTTTCCTGCTGTAGCAGTGGTAGAGGGGGACAGAGTCAAGGAAACCTCCAATAATTTGATTATGTGCCAAGGAAATAACAAATTTATACATTCTGCATATATAGAATTTAATTATTGGGGGTTGGCATTTTATATTCAGGGTTATCTTGTATTTGAGTAAATATTGTAATAGGGCTGCTTGAGCAGAGTGCCCAATAACGGTTCCCTTTTATGTTCTAAATGAATAATTAGCCCCTTCTAAAAAGGTTATGGATATTGTGATGCAATTTATCGTTTACTCACTTGGTCTAATTATTATCATCTGATTATAAAATTATAATGAAAGCAAAGGCAAACTGATCATGTCACTTCAAGTAAGTTCTAGATGGGACAGATTTTTAAAATTAAATAGTAAATATTAGCTCTGCTGGGTTGATCTCAAAGAATTTGTCATCATTGTTAGCAATGATCTTTCAATACAAGGATGACAGCCTTTCAGTAAATAGGAAAGTCACTGGGGACTCCACAAATGACTGAGGAGGTTGATTTGAGATCCATATGTTCGACTGTAGATGTGGCAAATAGTTCCAGGAGGAACAGCCTACAGTAGTGGAAGAACAGATTTAGAATTACTTAGAAATGCTAGCTGCTTTCAAGTCAGCAGGGCCAGATGGGATACACCATAGTGTACTGAAGGAATTGGCTGAGGTAATTTTAGACCAATTGGCTATCCTATTTCAGAACTTGTGAAGGTCAGATGAGGCCCTGGATGTTTGGAGAATGGCAAATATATTGTTAGTCTTTAAGGAAGGAAAGAAGGAGGATACAGGGAATTACAGATCTGACCTTGACACTTGGAAAGATCGTGAAGCAGATGCTCAAGGAGTCTTACATTGAAGCTTCTAGAGGAAAACAAGGAGATCAGAAAGAGGCAGCATGGATTCTCGAAGAATCAACTCCCCATGTCTGACCAACTTGATATGATATACGGTCATAAGCTCTGTGGATGATTCTGTACCTTGACTTTACCAATGCTTTCAACACTGTCTTCCACAACAAACTAAGAAAATGTAGACTACATGAAAGTGCTGTAAGGTAAATACACAGCAGGTTGGATCATCATGCTCAATCCATGCCTCAGTGTTTAGTTGGGAGGAAGTATCAGGTGATATTTCCCAGAGGTCTGTCCTGGGTCCTGTATTGTATAACTATAGCAGGGCACCTAATCCAGGGTTGGCTATGAGCCCCTGGAAACCAAAACAATTATTTTTCTACCCTGCTCTCTCTCTACCCTGCCATACCTTGGTGTATGTTATAGTTATAAAAGGGAGTCTGCCCCAAGGGTTTCCAGACATGATCTCCTGCTAATGACTACCAGGTGTGTGTGGTCCTTGCCTTAAGGGCTAATTTCATGGCTCCATTCACTCCTACACCATGCCACAAGCCTCTCAGATGGCATCTTTCTCTGATCTTCACCCTCTCTTAGCCCCTTCTCTGGGCTCTCAGACCCCTTGGTCTCACATTTGTCCACTTTCTAGGCCTTTGGACCCTTTGATACCATTCTGCTTTTCTCTACGTTCTTTACCCCTTGACCCTGTACACCCTCCTGAGCTACAAGTCACTGATTCTGCCTCATGCCCCCTTTGGGCTACAGGTCCCTGGCCTCCCATGCTCACATGACCCTTTGGCTGGGACCTGCTCTTTGGCCCTTGGATCTTCTGACCCCACTCCCACTTCCTTTCTGAACTCTGGGCTCATGGGTCCTTTGATCCGTTTCTTTCTCTCTGCATGCCCTTGGATCCTCTGATCACACTCCTAGTCCTTTTCTGGGCCCTGAGCTTATAGGTCCTCTGGCCCCTTCTCTCTCTCTCTAGGACCTTGGATCTTCTGAGCTCACTCCGAGTCCCTTTCTAGACTCTGGACTTGTGTATCTTCTGATCCCTTTCTTTCTCTGTGAACCTCCAGTTGCTTTTCTGTCAGGGTATGCTGCTTTAGCATTTCCCTTTCCACTGGATAAGTCACAAGGCAGCAGGGACTGGGGTTTTTGGACATCCCATACTCCTCTTTCCCTGGGGTTTGTCACCAGTGGCACTTTACAGGGACTGCCCCACCAAAAACAGCCCCACCACTGTGACCCTGAACCCCAGTAGGGTGCAATTTTCTGTTTTGCCCAGGACATCTCCTTGGTTATCCTGCCCTGGGTATCCTTGCCCCTCTTCAGTTACAGATGCTTTGACCTTTCTCCCCCACTGATGTCACACCTCCCTTCTGGGCTCCCAAGCCCACTGGTCTCATTCTCAGCCTCTGATTTCTCTAAGCTCATGCTCAATCCTCCAACCTATAGGCTTCCTGCCCTCCCCCACCTCTCCCCCCTGGGCTACAAGCCTTCAGACCCCCTGGCCCAGCTCTCACACACTCTTCTAGGACTGGCATGTTCAGCTACAGCCCCTCCTGGGCCCTGGCTCCACCTCTGGCCAGTTGAGACCTAGGGCTCCCTTAGCCTGACTTGCCCCCCTTGGGCTCTGTCTCCAGCAGTAGTCCTTCTTGGCGGTGAAGATCTCTCTGGGTCTAGTCTTAAACCCTCAGTCACTTGCCTGCATACACAACTCTGTCTCCACCCAACTACTACTCCCCTATTCCCTAGGCTGGTAGAGTTGCTTACCTCAGCATTTCAAGATCTCAGCTGCTGTCCTGCTGCCTGGAGCTCCTGCCTTTGTGACTCAAGGCTAGACTGCCAGAGGCTGCATTCTCCACACTGGTAGTCAAGAGCTGGAGCTATCTTACTGAAATGTTCCTTCTATAACCTCCCTGGCCTACTGCTGGCTCAACTCAGGGGCCTAGGCTTATATTCTGTTTAAGGCCAGTCACTTCCCTGGTCATGGGGCCCCAATTGCCTCCTGCCCCACCTGCAGCCTGTTTGCCCAATGACGTTCCCTCTCAGCAGCCTCCAAGAACTTACATCTTGGTCCAATCAGGTCTGGGCTTATCTCCTAGCTAAGCCCACCTTTTTGTAGCCTCCAAAATCCTATTGCCTGCTCCTGTGCAGGGGCTGGACTTATCCCCCAGGTAAGCCCAGCCCTTTCCCTGTCAAGTGGGTCCCTCTTTAGCACCCCCACCACTTGCAGGCTGCTTGTCCCCTTAAAACACACTGCCACAATAACATCATTCATGATGTGGACAATGGGATTGAATGCATGCTTAGCAAATTTGTGGACAACACCAAGCTGGGTAGAGTTGCAGATACTTGACGGTAGAGCTAGGATCAAGAATGACTGGGATAAACTAGATAAATGGTCCACAGTCAATCAGATGAAATTCAGCAAGGACAAGTGCAAAGTCCTGCACTTAGAATAGAATAATTGTATTTACAAATATAGACTAGGACATGGTTGGCAGACCCCACTTGTCCCTTTCCCTAAGCTGATATACTGCTACAAAGGACTTGGGGTTACAGTGAGTTATAAGATCTCTTGCAAATTAAAGGAATTGATTCTACTCTGTTTGGAACTGGTAAACTGCAGTACAGCAATTTTGCTCCATTCAGTTTTGGGCCCCACACTTCAGGAAAGATGTGGACAGATTGGAAAGAGTTCAGCAGAGAATGACAGAAATGATTACAGGCCTGGGAAGCATGCCTTATGAGGAAAGACTGAACAAACTAAGGTTATTGAGGTTGGAGAAAAAGGAGACTGAGGGGGATTTGCTAATAGTCTTCAAATATCTGTGATGCCTGGGGTCCCCTGCCAGCCAGGGCTACTCTGCCCTGGCTCAATGTGCTGCAATCCTGGGGACATACAGACACACACCTGGCAGAAATAAGCTCTAGGGCAAGCTATTACTTGCTGCACATTAATAGGCACACGTAGATGCCCTGCCCTAGATAAGCTGTGGAATCTCTATCCCTGGAAATTTTCAGTAGAAGATTAGACAGCCACTTGACTGGGATGGTTTAGTCAGGGCTGATCCTGCCTTGAGCAGGGGGCTGAACTAAATGACCTTATGAGGTCCCTTCCAGCTCTTACTACAGTCTTCCAGATTAGAATCTTACATTGACTTCAGTGGAAATGGAATTGGACCTCAAGTATGTATTTGTGTTACAGGGGTGCAAAAAATCAGAACTCTGAAATATTGTTTGGAATTCATTAAATCTGGGAGGTCATCAAGTGGCTCTCTAATTAGTCCCTGTGTGTAAGTTATGCACTTTCCTACAGCATTTTGTGCACATATGTCTTAGCTTGGGGAAAGCTTCCTGTGTAATGTAGGTATTTTATATAGTATGTTAAACCTAGGCTCTGATTTTTCTCTGATACAATCAGAAAGAGGTCAGCAAATCAGAATATGAGGGACTTGCATACAGGATATTTTAAGTGTAATTTTGCCAGAGGGCCTTAAAATTGTTAGTTACGTCCTGGTATCTTACATGGTGGCTGAGTCTTTAGCTTAGAATTGCTTGTTTTCTTGGCTGCCATGGTAGTCCACATGTAATTTAATGCCCACTGTTGCTGCAAGGTCCTTTTCAGCATTTCTGCTTTTCTTTCATTAGGATGAATTATAGCCTGCCCTAGTTAGACAAGCAGTTCACATTATTACAGGATTGTGACAAGTATCTTTCTGGTACTTATTTCTCCTATACAAGTATAGGTTGTTATAAAGATTCAACAGCTTTTCCATTTTTTATTTTTAGAATGGGAAGAATAGATGCCAGTCATATGAATGCACCGTCTTTGGACATTTCCATTTATCATAATGGGCAGCACTAACTCCAGACAAAATCCTCCGCCCCCATCAGATAACACCTACGAGGGTAACAATGTGGATACATGTCAGAGAGATTCGAAACAAAACTATGAATTGTATGACCTGTCTGTTGAAATAGAAGAGCCCTCCACAACTGCTTCAGAAATCCCCAACAATGATGAAGATCCTGAGGATGTTTTTTACAAGTTTGTGATTTTGCATGCTGAGAAGGATATAGATGAAGCCATCCGAGTCCAGCACCTGCTACAAAATAAATTTTGTGTTAAACCTGGAATAATCTTTGCAGAAATGCCTTGTGGGAGACATGTCTTAGAAAACTTAAAAGATGCTGTTAATGGGTCAGCATGGACTATTATATTGTTGACAGAAAACTTCCTAAGTGAGGCTTGGGTTGAGTTTCAGTCTTATACTTCCCTGATCAACGCTCTTAACAAACAGCATAAATACAACTCTGTCATACCAGTAAGGCCACTGAATAATCCACTTCCAAGGGAGAAGACTCCTTTGGTCCTGCAGACTATTAATGCACTGGAAGAAAACAGTCCTGCCTTTGCTAAACAAGTACAGAAGCTTTTCCAGGAGTCTAAATATAGACAACAACAAGCAATTTGGAAGACAGAGAAAATGAAAGAGAGGCACTAGCTGTTGTTATGGTAGAAGACACATGCAAAGACAGATACTTTGACAACTATTGTGGAAAAGAAGGGATAGAATTTACTTTTTTTCTTATCAGATGAGTGAATTGTTTTTAACATATTAGCCTACATGAGTGGAAAATTCTCTCACAAAGGCATATTTTCACCTGAGTGTTTTTCAGCATTATTATCCAAACAGTTTGTTGTTACCTGTCCTGATGTACTACTTCTCCCTATCCCTGTCTGTTTTGTCTTTATACTGTAAGGTCTGCCTTCCTGTAAGACTGTACAGTTCCTTGCACATTGTAATTACTACTGGAAGCAGTATAGTACTAACAGCTGCCACTGACAGCCAAGAGAAATAGTACAGCATCACATCCCATAAAGAGGCTTCTACTGTAACTGACCCAGAAATATACATATATTAGAAGTACTAGCCACTATGATGGAACCAGAGAGGTACATTTTGCATTCTACAAAATATATGCTGCCAAGTTAAAAAATGAACATCTCAAAGTACGCAGACATTCAGTGTTTATCATATTTGCAGTTGTTAAATAGCAGTTATTTTTAGGTGCCTCTAGAACTCATGTTAAAATGGATGTAAAATTTAATATAACCATTTTTTTAAATTACTCTGGAAGAGTTATTTTGGTTTCTAAAAGAAAATGCAGAAAACTGGCAAACTGGTACATAAAGAAGTTGACTGATGACTACATGACAAATGTGTCTGGGAGTTATGGTGGTACAGATTTAAAAAATTAGACATTTTTGTTTTTCATAGGCTTATAGTCTGTATTGATTCTTGTCCTACTTTTATATTAAACACATTCCAGTGCTAGTATAATGTGCTGTACAACAAAGTATTCAGAAACTCAGATGACTAGTGTGCAATTAAAGATAGCAACTGAAATGTTGCGGTGAGGGGGAAGAAAGTAGTATTCTGTATGGAAACAAGCCCATCAAAGACCCCCTATTATACTACTGTGGCCTGTCCTGTTTACCTGTATTTGCATCCTAAGGGTTTGTGTTCAACCTGTTGTTCTATATCCCAGCTCTTAGTGTGTGAAGGTAAAGCAGTTAAAAGAATTATGGCTCTACTGCTAATTAAGCAATACAGAAGCACAAGTTGAATATGTGGGATTATGTTTAAAGTTGACTACGTGTTCCTGATCCACGAGAGCTGAGGAGTTGTTGCCATGACTATCGCATTTGTGCAGGAGAATCTATTTTGCTTGCATGGATCTTAAAGCACTCGGTAACCATCTTCTGTGCCTTGTCTTCTTTTCACAGGTCCTGAATGTCATGTTGTAATACTGCCTGTCTTGTTTTAAAAGAGGAGACGGTATGATCTGTACTAGCAGGAATGAAAGAAGGGCAAAAGAAGAGGAAAGATATCAGGAACTTTTAGAATAAGATTGGTGTGTATAAAAAGCCATCCTCTTCCCGACAACAAACAATACTCAAAATCTATGTTTAGAGATAACATGGTACAGATTACAACATAGGTAACAAATGCAATGATATTTAAAACAGGTGACTTATTAACATTTGAAAATTGATTATGGATATGCCTGTGTAAGAGTGGAAGGATGATCTTGTGGTTTAAGACTGGGACTGAGAGTCAATTCCTGGCTCTGCCACATCTGCCTGTATGACTTTGGTCATAGGAGCAGATTTTAAAAGGTGTCTAAGCACCTAAAGGAGTGCCCAGTGAAATTTTCAAAAGCACCTAAGTGCCAAACTCCCATTGAAATAAATAATAGGTTTGAAGTGTTGTTGCAATCATGATGGCCCATTGAAATGCATGCAGTTTCCCCATTAGACACCTATCTCCATGTTCAGGCACTTAGATACCTTTAAAAATCTGGTTGTTGGCTTCTGTGGCTCAGGTTTTTATCTCAGGTAGAAATCGTACTTTCTACTTCATAGGCTTTGTAATGCTATGTGCACTAGTATGCATAAAGTTCTTCTCTGATGGATGATACATAAATGGAATTTGGCAGTCAAGTATTTAGTGTGTATAATTATATATTTTAACTGTCTCTTGCATAGATTCTAACTGATAGATTTTAATTTTTCTATGCAGTGCCTGTAAATACTGACATCATAATACTAAAACTCTGATTAATCACAAGCAGGCTATGGCTTGTGTCTTCCTTTCCTATAAGAATGTGCGGCACAGGAGTGGGCACATGTACTAAATACCCATCAATCAAAGTGACAAATAATGAGATATGAATTCTTCTGTCTGCTGTCCTCTTTGGCCATGTTTTTCAGTCATGGTATGGACTAAGGAAATATGTGAGATTTCATCATTCCTTGGAAACCAACATGCTCTTGCTGTGAGACCAGTTGGGGAAAATCACACACTAGGCAGTCCTCTAAGGGTATGTTGTCAACACCAGGAAATAAATGAATGAAATGTATTAAAAATAAGTGTAAAAAGCTCTGTACAAATAGTACTACAACACAAAGGAACAGCTTCACTTTGCTTTATTTCAAGTGTCAGAAAAGTTTCTGAAAACAGCCCTAGGTGGAGTGTATTTTAGTAATCCCATTTGTGGAGTGCTGAGTAGATGTTCACATGCTATAGAATTGGGAACAGTAACCTAGATAAGAGAGAAATGTATTAGAGAGATAAGTACAGCAAGGCCTGCATGTAAGTTGTGACCCCTTAGTCAAATTTAGATAAAAAAGGCATTTATGGACTGCACTGCCACTTAAGAAGGTTAGAGATACAGAATATATTCTGGTTACAACCCTTGTTGAAAAACAGTAGGCTGTCACTTGATAGGGAGGGTAACTGAAATGAGAATGAAATCAGCTCCTTTAACAACAGCCACTGCTACAAGAAGAAACTGGGTCAGCCTGCTCCAGATGTCCTAGTAGGTGACACAGAGGGGTGGAGAGGAGAGTCGGGCAGGGAGGAACGATGTCTTTTGTCTCCTTATAAACAAAGATGTTATTGTGAGTCCTCTCTCTATGTTCTTTCAGTCATCTGAGCTGACATGTTGGGCAATCTGATTCTGGCTTATTGACTTCTCTGGAGATGAGTACCGATTCTTATTCCCTTCGCTCAAGAGCAACATTCTTGTTCTCAGTAGCACCTGGGCTACATGTCACCAAAACAGATTAGGGTTGCTCATGTCATAAGACAGTGGCCAGCTGGGCCTTTGAAATTTGCTACCCGACATGCCCCTACTCCCAGTTCTAGAATGGAGAGACATCAAGTAATAGGAGGCAGATTAATAGGAAAAAGTACCAGACAGATCCATGAGCAAGCTGGTTGCACAGATGGCTAAAAAATGTGAGAACACTAAACACTGTAACACAGGGGGGACACAACAAAAACTAATTGCTGGCAGTTCTTTGCTACAAATTTGTGTAATTAGTAAATATGACAACTTGGGAGGGCCTGACTAGTGTAAATTACTTAGCAGTTGTGCTTTTGCAAACGTCCAATGACAAGTTGGAGCTGCAGGTAACTAAAATATAAAGATACTTCTAGCAATCTTCATCTGAAGCCAAGGACTGAAATACTATCACAATGTTCTTAGTCACTTACTAGTTCTAGAAATGGCAGCGTGTGCAGTGTTGCAGTCCAGATGGTTGCCTAGCAGTTGTATTCTGTTTTGTTTGATCACTCTTCTATTCCTTCTCAGTGATGCTTCTGCTAAATGGAACATTTTTGCAATTCCTTTTTTTCTCCTCCACTGATTCTTATTTCAGAAAAACTAATAACTTTGCATAGGTGGTAGCCTTCAATTACACTGAACCTATTAATGTATTTAAAGTTCTTTGTTAGTTTACTGTATTCCCTGACTCACCAGCTATGTAGTGAGTCTCTGCAGTGAAACTAATTCAGGGGTCTGTACCAGTACCTGCCGTGTTAAATACGTCTATTCACAAGCATCACGACTACCCTGGTAGATTCTATTGTAGATGAAATGTCTGTTCTATATTTAGAAATCAGGAGGTGTTATGTGTAGTTCTTTACCCACTAGGAAAGTCTTACATTGTACTTGATTTAATGCTTAGAGCTTTGTTTATCCAAATCCTCACTATGGGGTAAATTCCTTCCTGGCAAGCAAGGAGGGAAAAAGGTGTAGGTGGATTTTGCATCCTCGGTAAGGAGTAGGAGGCTGATAGAATCTGTGCAAGACTGTTCAGACAGCTACACTTCTGACATGCACCAGGATCATGCACTGGCCAGTCGGGAGAGTCTTTTGTAGCAAAAGTACTGAACTAGGATGCAAACAAAGCAGATGATCAGTCAAACAAGTGGTCTTTATTCAGAGAAGTTTCAATACAAGTCCAACATGCCATTTTCAGTAGACTACCAAGACCAATCCTGTCCTGCTAGAGCAGAAGACTCCTTGTGCCTAATGTGACCAGCCTTGTGGAATATCACCATATACTGGCTGCTACTAAAAAGGCAGGATTTAGACCTTTAGGACTTATACTTTCCATCTGGTATAGCTGGAAGGGGAGAGCATATCAAACACCTTAGGATTTAGCTATTTTAAAATATATCTATTAAATAAATATTTATTTTTGTAGGCTACTGATGTAAAACTGCTTAGATGAATCAGAGAAGTTTCATGAATGGCAAACACTGTCTTGAGACCAATTTTATTTTGGAAACCTAGGATGGGAAGGATCAACCTGTGTGGTCAAGTTTAGTTTGCTGCTATCACAGGTAACTATGTAATAGATGTTAAAACCAGAAGGGTCCACAGGAATATCCACTCTGATGCTCTCTGCACTCCAAAAGCTAAACAGCTGTTCCTCTTCTTAGAATAAGAAGGTTTTTAGTACAAAACCCCCCCATAGGCCTCAAAAATTAGTAAGCTACAGGAAGAAAAGAGAGGCAAGAGGTACTGTGCTCCTGCCTTCAGCCACCACAATATCAGTTTTTAAATTAATTTTAAGAATTGTGTGAAAGGGGGCTACCTTGGGGCCAACTCTCAAGTCAGCCCACCCATCTGTCCAAGCAGGGCAGTCTACCCAGTCTTGCCTGTCACTACTTGCTGTTTCTTAACTTGGTGTAAAATGCGGGAGACTGCCCATTTTAATGCCCCAATGCCTGAGGGCGTTATACATGGCTCTGTACCATCCCTACACCGTGTCCCATACTTTGCAGATGGCATCCAGTTTATTATTGTACCCCAGCTTCAGGCCAGGCCAAACTTGGTCCACTGTTGGGCCTCTCACACACTGCCCCCTCCAAGGCCACATTCATACCGTCCGTCTCTCACTGAGGCCTCTTTCCTTCCGCCCTCTCTCAGAGGGCCTCTTGCACACTGCCCCTTACTGGGCCACTTACAACCTGCCCTGCTCCCTTGAGCGACCCCCTTGGGCCATCAGACTTAACTACTATCATGTTGGCACTGCACACGCAGCCCTTCAGATCGCTCATGCTCTCTTATTCTACATGGCATTAGCCTTGTGCCTAACACTGGGCTGATTCTGCCCCTAGCCCCTCACCAGGCAACTTTCCACAATCACGTGCTCATTGGGGTTGACCCATGTGCTGCCCTTCAGGCTGTCCTTCAGCCCTACTCAACATACCCCCTAGTGCAGCTCTTTAAACTGGCCTTCAGTCCTACTCTACACCTTGCTTACACACAGTACTTCAGGTTATAACAATGCCCCCTAATCTGTGCAGGCCCACTATACACTATTGCCCCTGCTCTGGGGCCACTCTCCTGCCCTCTCTCTGAGCTATGCTACTGCCCCCTCCCTGGGGCCTCCAGAGTCTTATCCTGTGTGGGGCTCAGATGTCTGAAGATGTGTCTGGCCCTGTGCCTGTCCCTAAGTCTGAGACCACCAGGATGTGGGGCTGGGGTTTTAAGGCACCCCTCCCCACTTTTTACTGACGAGGCAACTGGCGTGGCATTTCAGGGTAGCCCCACCAGGCCATCCTTCCCCGGCAGGTTGCAGTTTTCAGTCATACGCAGGACTAGGACCCTCCTACCATCCCTATAGCTCCTGCCCTTACTTCCAAGGATATTCCAAGCAGCAGCTCAGCCAAGAATTGCTCCTTTGGCTGCCAGCAGTAGACTGCTACCTCAGACCTGAGAGCCTAGATCTAAAATGGCTGCCTCATCAGGGCTGGTCTACACCTGCCAGCTGCCTGCTCCCTGCCTTAAAGTGGCAGGCACCCAAAATTGTCCTGCCACAAATTGCTCTTGCAATATTTTTTTGTTGCATTGAAACTGTAAGATCTGTGGCTGGACTATACTATGGTTGAGATGTTCTTAGCAATTTGGGGTACTGTTTCCCAAAACATGGGACTATAGTAGTTGAGAGACCACAGAAAATGAACAAATTAAGGCATGGTTAGGACTGTTGGGAGACTGAAGGGAAGGAGTTTGTTTTGTGATCTTGTGTAGTTCTCTGCTTTGAACAAATGATGATCCAGATAATCCATGTATTATAATGATAGATGTGTATCTAAATCCTTTAAGTTGCTTTGAAAATTTCAACCTTTGTCAACATAACCTTCAGCATCTTGAATAACTAGCATTATGTGGAAGGGAAAACACTGCCATTTGAATATAGAACATCAGGACAGCAAGAAGAAATGTAGATTAATTAGATAATTTCAATACTTTAGTGTTCCCCTGTGAAAATACCAATACACCTGCCTTATTTGTACCTTTTACAGAAATAACCGTCTCATATGGAACAGCATCTGTTCCTATGATATATCTGAACAATCCAACAGTAAGTAATACAAGCCTTTTGCTACTAAAACAGGGTATGCATTTTTAGGAAGTTAATTTTACTAATCTATAAAAATCAGTACAGTGTGAACTGGAACATTAAACATACTGACTATAGGTTTCCTCCTGTCCTCCCTCTTAAATTCATAGTATGGATATATGAATCATATATTCAAATGTTACATTTTTCAAGATGGATGATTTGAGATGTTTATTTCCTCATTGGGAAATTAATGAGGATTCACAGACACTGGATTATTTTCCCTAGTCTGTTTGTTTATAGGATGCATATAGTTTCTCTCATTTGAGAGACAGTGTGTAAAATGTAAAAGGAACGGCAAAACTCATAATTCATAGGACATCAGAAAGCAGCTATATTCAAATCCTCAGCTGGTCCATAGCTTCTTTTATAAATTGGACAGATCCAGATTCTAACAAAGTTGATAGGAATTTTTCTCTTTTATGACTTGAATTCTCCAAGAGGCTATTCTTAGGCAAAGGGAAAAATAAAGGAGTCACTACAATGTCCATTTTCCATGCTATATGCTAATCTATCTAGGGGGTTGTTCATTTATATAAAAGATAATTAATCAGATTAAAAAATTCTTTATTGGCATAAGATGAAGTGCTTTCAAGTAATAAAATAGGCAGAAACTTCTGGTTTATAGGAAACAATCCATCTTCCAGAACAGGACTTCACGGTGTATTTGGGGTTCAAGGGCTGGATTCTCTGACCTACTAAGAGTCTAAGCTTGTCTGAAAATGCTGGAAATAGCCAGAGGAGCATGTTCCTAGGGTAGTTGAAGTCTTAGGTGGTATAAAGTTGAGAGGGCAGTACTGCTGCCTTCTGTGTTAGCCATGCCTCTCTACGTAAGTAGAAGGAATGGGCATGTCAAAGGCATTCTGGAAGCCAGGAATTAGTGTGTCAGGAAGAAGAGGCTTGTATAGCTACACCTGACTTGTTTGCTGATTTGAGGTCCCTGTCAATAATGCAAATTAAAGTTCTCCCTTTGCATTTCTGGCTTGCACTGAGAGCCTGTGACTGAGTCAGAGACCTGCAATCAGCACAGCTAGGAGTTAGCAGGTAAGTTAGACTAAGAAAATGCAAGGCAATGCACAGGAGAAAAAGTAGACATAGCTACACCGGCAGATGGCAGCTTCTGCTGGCAGTGTTTCTTCCATTTAGGAGACATGGTATAGCTGTGGCAGAAAACCTCTTTCTTCCTTTGGAG
The DNA here is from genome assembly GCF_001723895.1 of Crocodylus porosus. Taxonomy (NCBI): domain Eukaryota; kingdom Metazoa; phylum Chordata; order Crocodylia; family Crocodylidae; genus Crocodylus; species Crocodylus porosus. Next base: position 45,703,897 of record NW_017728950.1, read on the forward strand.
TTGTACCCACACCAGGACACCCAACTACAATACCATTACTACCAAGGTACACACATAGTTAAATTCAGGTAGTGACACAAAATCTGTAGTCTGCAACTTACCTGTAAGTTGTTAGAGGGTAGCATGTTAAATAGTGTGGCATGAGTCTGAGTTATCTGGAAGTGTGCCTGACTTTTACTTATTGGGAACAAAGAACATTGTTTCTCTATGGCTAGACCCCACAAAGGGATTTGAACACCAAATAGATCCTTAAATACCTAATTCTAGAATGTAGATCCTTAGAACCACCTTTCAGCTTTTGTCTAACCTCAGTGGCACCAGAATTCCCTCAGTGCTGAAGTTCCAGCTGATAGTTCCCTAGATACTTACATTTTGGCCACTGAGCGTACATACAACACTTACGTGTTGATGGCATTGAGCAGCTCAGCAATTACGCCCCAGCAGGATTTTAAGTGTTGAGCATTCTTAGAGCACACCTATCAGACTGGGTTTCAAGCTGGCTATAATGAACAGGATGCCACGAGTCCAGTGGTGTGCTCTAGCTGGTATGCTTAGGTGTGCTCTAACTGGTGCCTGTACACATGAGGGTTTCTGGAGCAGATTTGACTCACCGTCACATGTATTCAGCGTCACCATGTTTCAAAATGGCAGTGGAGGTGCTTTAACTGAAGCTCATCAAATGAGCTATAGTTAAGCACGCCTACTGCCATTTTGAAGTGCGGGATGCTGAATACATGTGGCGTTGTGGGCATTTTAATTAGAGCACCTCCTGAGAACCACTCTTTATTAATATACCCTTCCGTCCCCCATCCCGGAGCACATGTATAGAATGCCTGCCCACCAGGTTGGGCCCTGGAGGCAAGACAGGCAGGCAGGGGAACAGCACAACGCACACTTATTCTTAGGCACCTAAATCTGCCAGTGATTTGAATAAGAAACCTGAGGGCTTAAATTAGAGGTGTGGCACAGGACCTAGAAAACACGAGCCACAAATCTGATCCCAGGTCCTCTTTGCGCTCTACTTCTGCATGTCTTGGGCTTAGGCTGGCAACAAATAGGACCAAAGAAAGGCCAACAGTGAAGAATGGATATTAAAACACTTTGTCTCTCTACTGTCAGGATTTCTCCCTGAGTTTCCAAGATGACACTCTTGAAGACCTCTCCCATTGATCTATGAGCTTTGCAACCTTTGTTGCTCTGGCTCCTTTTCATTGCACCATTGCTTCTAGATACAAAAATACACAACTCTGAAACCTTCTTTTTGTTAGAATTAAAGTCGCAGAGACAAGACTTGCTTCTAGCTGCTAATGCAGATGAAAAGAAGCTTAAAATCATGAAATACTTTCCAAGTAACGTGTTTTCTTTTCCTGTTGTGCATTGCTTTGTTTCTACAGGGATGATATTGCAGTCACACCTCAGAGAGAGATTCTGTGACTGCAAACAGAACAGGAAGTAACCACATGGGAAGCCACTCCTTTAGATAGAGTATACATTAGGAAACACTCAGGTACCTCTTGGTTTGGAGAATGAATAAAAGTATGAGATTAACAGTCACTCATAGTGGGTGACAGTAATGTGGATTGTCTTTTCATGCTGTTGTGCCATGCCAACAGCTTGAGAAAGAAAACTAAAAATTGGAGGTCATAATTTGAAGGGGATAATGGCTGTGCTTGTTTTCAGAAGGACTTGAGATACAGTGAGTTAATACACTAGCCTTCTTATCTCAGAAGAGCAGGTTTAAGTCCAGCTTGTGTTCAGAAATATGGCTTTGGTGGACCCATTCTACACCCAAATGGGTTCAGAGTGCAATAGCTGCAATACAATTTGGCATGATTACCTGATCAGAATTACAAGGCCACATATAGTGAATCTGGTACAGTCTCAAACGAGTAGCATGGAGTCACATAACTGGAATATGCAGGTCAGAATTTAGCAGCATTGTCAGAAATATACCTACTGCCCCATACATTTTTCACTTTCATAACTATTCCATTTCTAAAAATATTTAAAGAATTAAAAGTGTATGGGCACCCAAGTACTGGAGGAAACTATGCACTGGAGAAAAGGACAGCAGCAGGATCCATGGGAGAGTATGCTTCCGTCAACATTTTATTTAATGTTTTTAAAGCCAGTACTCGGGATTTTCAAGTATTTCTCTAAATTGTCAGGATAAGCCCATAGGTTTCATTAACAGTTTGCCACAAGATAGAGTCTTGCTTAAACTAAAACAATTTTGTCCTTACAGCGTCTTTATAATCTACTGGTAAATCATGCAAACAATACTGAAATGGAAGTATTACTTACCAGCATTAATTCTCCCTTAGAGTTCAGTTTGCCTACTTGCAATATTAAGGCTTACTGCCCCAATCCTCCAATGAACTTCATGCCAGCACAGAGATTTACCCAAAAAGAGCTCATTGCTGACTCAGGGCCTCTGAATTGTGGGAAGCAGGTGAAGGAGGCCTTGCATTTTCTGCCGGTAATACTGTGGGAATACTTTAGAAGTCAGACAGAAACGTCCTATTGAAATTACTTATCTATCTTTCTGTCAGCAGACAAGTGCTTCCTACAGTATATCTTTTATATATTCTATGATTTGTCCAATCTGGTTTTAAATATTAAATTACTCTAGCAATGGGCTTCTACAATCTCTGAGTGATTTTTTCAATCTAATAGGACCTCTTCATCAGGAAATTATTCTTGATATCAAGCATATATTTTCCTTTGTCCCATTTCTTCCCATTACCTTTAGTTAAAAATCTTGAACAACGTTAAGTAAGTCCTTGCCCCCAGTTTACCCAACCTATGCATATCTATTTTTTCCTCTTTCCTCAGAAATTAATACAACCTTCCCCTTAATAGTTTTAATTGCTTGTCTCTGATATCCTGCCAATTTCTTTCATCTTTTTGATACCGAGATTCCAAAAGTATGATCAGTAGTCTGTGCACAGTCCCATCAGTGCTGAATACAAAGGGACTACAAAGCAGTGTGGTGGTCTGTGATATATTGCTTCTCTATATGCAACCCAAAATTGCTTTGGCTGCTTCTTCCTCGCCCGCCCCCCACTATATTGAATTGCAAATTGATATCCAAAGTACTGCCCTTATCTCCATATGTCTTTTTTGGTATCATTTCTATATTAGATCCCCCTGCTATCTGTAGCTTACATTTGGTTGGTATTTGACCTGTCTCTATCCCCACAGTCAAATATTACCTTATATCTTTGTCTGCCCTAATTTTACTACTTTTTAATACAAATACATATTAATCAGCAATGAGCTCTATATGTAAATGCATCATTAGGCAAATATAAATATTTATATTTCTAGGCTCTAAAACATCTAAAACGTGTTGGAAAGGTACAGATGTTAGAAAGGTAGATCATGTTTACTTTTATCTAAATCATGTTAGAAAGGTAGATATTTTGTAAGGGGTGGGGGAACTGAGGCATAGAAAGGTGACCTGGGTTTCTTGAGAGATGCAGGGCACCTCTACCTTTCATTAACACCTTCTACAAACAGGTCAAACAGGACAAATATAAAGGTGTTGGGTGACTAAAAATCTGTTAAATATGAATGTAAGAAATAAAATATAGAGCTGGAGAGTCTAAGGTCTTTACTAGATATTTATTATTTTTCAGGCATCTTAGAGATATGTGGAAAGTGTTAATTTAACTCAGCAGTAGTCTCAATAGCCAAGGTGCCATGATGGTGCTTGTCTGAGGCTTCACATTTTGTAGGTTTTGAATAGATACTGAAGCAAAAATTTAACTAGACTTCACAAACTAATATTCTGTTGAATACTTCATGTGTTTATTTGCAGAAGTTATATCAATTTAAAAAACAACTGAAATATAAAGTGAAAAGTAACCAAAATGTTTCTTTAAAAATGAGAAGAACAAAGGGAAATTAATAGGTCACTATGGTGGAACACAGGGACATAGGAATAGGCATAACAACTTACAACAGACCAGTTCCTGTCTGTATCCTGTTTCTAACCACAGCCCTTAACTTGGGCTAATCTCACAAAGAGACTTTGCCACATTTAGTTGTGACTGAGATCCTCAGATTTCCTTTTAAAGTCCCTCAGTCCCAGGAAGGTACATTATGCACCTATACTTCTGCCAGTGGACAAGTACATGGCTACCCAAGACTGACCCTGACAGATATACAAGCTCAGCCCCAACTCACTAAGCTGGAACTGGGTTCTCAAACTGAGCAGTTCCCACAATCTCACCTGTGGGACTGGATCTAGTAGGTGTTTCCTAACATGCCTCACCTGTACAAAAGACAACCAGCAGGAAGGGGTTCCAGTGTCCTCCCTTAATACCCATTAGGCAGACCACTCATCTGTGTGGGAGATTCAGGTTTTAATATGTCCTTGTAGTCTTGTTTAGACTATGTGCATCTCTTATGGTTGTGAGTTCCTCAAGTTTATAATGGGTTGTGCACCAAGCATTTCCTCTTATCAGTTAGAATTGGTCACCTTCCAATTTCATGGGATGTGCCCTTGTTTATATTGTTGCCTCTTTTAGACTAAGTGGTTAGTCAGCGTTTTGGGCCTTGCTGGTTTGTTTCCTTTGTGGGAAGGAGGAATCAGTGAGACAACTTCTCTGCTGTAATCTTGTTTGCTTTTTTTTTAGAGTACAAAAAAGTCTTATTTCCTGAAGCATGGTAAAAAGAAACAGTAGCTGACAACTTCCCTGTTCAGAAATCCAAGTCAATTTTCTCAGAAACTCTTCTGCCCAGCAGCTTGCTTTCTTGGCTTCTACCCCAAGCCACAGACCCTTGTTTCTATACCTGTCAGCTGGCTTTTCCCTCACTTTCTGCTTCCTTTTCCATGCTAATCTATTAAGAAGAAGGAATGTCACTTTGCCTTCCATACACCATGCATTTCCATATATCCCTGTAATGTCCTCTCTGGTTCATCCCTTTTTTAAACTACTATGCTAGTCCTCACAGTCTCTCTCTTCATGTGGTGTCCTTTCCATGCCTCCGTGTTCATTTCCTGCCTGTGAACCTGTTCTATTTTTTATATATCTTTTTTCCTTGAGACAGGGTGGCCAGAACTGAAACAGTAATCTAGAGAGGAGGGTGTACCAATGATTTATATAAAGACATTATGCTTCCTTGGTATAATTGTCTTCCTCTTTCTCTACATAACCTAACATTTGCGTTAGCTTTTTTTTCCCCCTTTACTGCTGCTGCATACTGCTGAGTAGAGATTTCTGTTGCTGGAAGTTGCTGAATGTCCAAATGCCATCAACAGAGAGGTAGTTAGCCCGGTTCAGGGGCAGAGGGGAGGGCGAACTGGCACCCCACTTTGATTCCTGCTCCACCCAAAGTTTAATACCAACTACCTGGAAGTGGCAGCAGCATTTCTAGTCCAGCAGTGCTGAGGACATTGCGTGACTTCATGGCTCATTATCATCTACCTGTTCCCTTCTAAAATCTTCATTCCACAGGCCTTAACCATTCTCTCTTCCTTTTAATGGTCTGGATGTTATGCCCATCTCAAGCTAGCCTTTGTCTTGCCACGCTGCTGCCTGCTGGCTGTTCCTGGTCCTGGAGCTCCTATGTCACAGCCCATGGATCACTCCTGCCAGTGAGGTTCTGCTTGGTTTGGCTTCCATCTTACACTGAACGAGGCTGCTCTGGGCCTCCAGCCTATTAGTTTATCCTGAATGGGAGAAAAATGGGGAGGGGGGGGATGTTATGTGTGATGATATGGCTCATCAACTACCCCCATCTTTCCAGCACCCTTGATTGGCCCAGGAGCACGCTGGCATGAAGGAGGGGCAGAAGGCCGGGGCAAGGGTGCACCTCCTGGCCCTGCTTGGCCAGACAGCTGCAGAGTGCCAGCTTTGGGGACCTGGAGTTCACCTGCCAGGTGCTGCCACAGGGTGGTCCCTAAACAGGCAGGTGGGAGAAGGGTGGAGACCCCACAGGCACAAAGACCCTCATGAAGCACCTGCTGGGTGCAAGCCAGCATTGCCAGGTCTTAAATGCCAGGCCCTTTCCTGCCTAAGAGCAGGGGGGCTGGACCTGACAGTCTTGTGAGGTCTAGTCTAGCCCCTAACTTCTATGAAGCTATATGAAATGATCTTATTGGAAGCTCAAAATGATCCCATTTGCTGAAAAATTATTGTACGATGAAAAAAAAATCTGCAAATAAGTGCAAAAAGTCTTGTTTACTTTATATTGCTCGCTGGAACCCAGCAGAGAGTGAGAACTGGGTCATCTCAGTTGAAGCATTTCTTTATTGTGAAGCAGGCCGTCCTCAGAAAGAGCTGACAGAAATCCCAAAAGTCAGTTAAGCCTTTCTGAGAGTGACTTGAGTTTTGCATTTTCAGCATTAATTACCTACCTCCAAAATTATCCTAGATTTCGAACCCTTGTACTATGGTGGGCTGTACGAGTCTAGTACAAATACGATCATTACCATGCACCTGGCAACACTGGTTCCAGCCTCCCCCTCCTTGCTCCAGTGGGGCACCGACCGGCAGCTCGCCCATGAGGCGCCTCCCCTCCCCCACTCCAGTACGCGGGCTCCCTCGCGCGGCCGCACTAGGAGGGAGGGAGCCAGCAGGGCGCCTGCTCCGCGCCCTCTCAGCCTAGCTTGAGCCTCCTTCCCCACTCCGCCCCATGCTAGTGGCTGGTGCGGCGGCAGGCCCCTCCCCATGGGCGGGGTGGTCGCGTCAGCACTTTCGGCTGTGCAGGGGCCAGGTTCCTGACAAGCGAGGCGAGTAGGCTAGAACGCCGGGAGGGGAGGGGTGGGGGAAGGACGGGCGGCTGGACGGAGCCTTTTCTGCGGCCGGGAGAGGGGGGCGGACGGAACCTTCCCTGTCCCCGGGCAAGGGGGGTAGCGACCCGTTGTAGAGCCTCCCCTCGCCCGCCCCCCCAGTGGGCTCGCCCGCGGGACCCGATCCGGCGCCATTTCGGGGGCTGGATGCGCGGGCGCCGCGGCCCCTCCCCCCCCCGCCCGGGGTCCCGGCGCGGCTGAGGGAGGGCAGCGGCGGGTGGGCGCCATGGACCTGCGGACGGCCGTTTTCAACGCGGCGCGGGACGGCAAGCTGCGGCTGCTGGCCAAGCTGCTGTCGGGGCGGGCGCCGGGCGAGGTGGCGGCGCTGGTGGGCGAGAAGACGGGCGGCGCGACGCCGCTGCTGATGGCGGCACGCTACGGGCACCTGGACACGGTGGAGTACCTGCTGGACCACTGCGCCGCCGCCATCGAGGTGGGTGGCTCTGTCAGCTTCGACGGCGAGACCATCGAGGGTGCGCCCCCGTTGTGGGCCGCCTCGGCCGCTGGCCACCTGCGTGTCGTGCGCTGCCTGCTGGAGCACGGCGCCTCCGTCAACAACACCACGCTTACCAACTCCACACCGCTGCGCGCCGCCTGCTTCGACGGCCACCTTGACATCGTCAAGTACCTGGTGGAGCACCAGGCCGACCTGGAGGTGTCCAACCGCCATGGCCACACCTGCCTCATGATCTCCTGCTACAAGGGCCACAAGGAGATTGCCCAGTACCTGCTGGAGAAGGGCGCTGACGTCAACCGCAAGAGCGTCAAAGGTGAGGGTGGGGGGCCAGGCGGGTGTCAAGGGAGGGGGTCACCTAGTGTGGGAGAAGGGCTGTAAAGGGCCTCGGGGAAGCGTCTGGTTTGACCCTACGGATGTAGGACTGGAAGATCCTCTAGTCCAACCAGGGAGGAAGGATCCTGCAGGCTTAAAGCTGGAAGGGGCCTCAGGGATCATCTATGACTGAGAATCCTGCAGACAAGGCTGGAAGGGACCTCAGGGACTGCCTAGTCCCACCCAGGATCGAGTATTGTGCAGACGCATAGCTAGAAGGGACCTCAGGGATTGTGTAGTCCAACAGGGAACTGAAGATCCTACAGACACAGGGCTGGAAGGGACCACGTGGACAGTCTAGTCCCACTCAGAATCAAACCTGCAGCCTTGGGATTATTAACACCAAGATGTAACCAGTTGAGCTCAGAAAGGACCTCCGGAGGTCACCTAGGTCTAGGTTAACCCCCTGCTCAAAGCAGGACCAGTCCCAACTAGATCATCCCAGCTAAGGCTTGGTTGAGAGGCTTAAAAATCTCCAAGGATGGAGAGTCCACCGCCTCTAAGTAACCTGTTTTCAGTGCTTTACCACCCTTGTAATGAGAGAGTTTTTTCTATTATCCAACCTAACTCTTCCTTACTGCAATTTGAGCTCCTTGTTCTGTTACCTGTCACTGCTGACAACAGTAGCTCCATCCTCTTCCTAACCACCCTACAGGCAGTTGAAGGCTGCTGTTAAATCCCCCCTTCGGCTTCTCTTCTCCAGTGTGTCTCAACCAGGGGTGCCATGGGCACACTAGACAAGCCCCCAGGCTCCACATCAGACCCCAGCATGTTTAGAGATGCGCTTCACCTTGCACTATGAGAGTGTCGCTGTCATTTCCATGTAGTCAAGTGGAAACGAAGTGCTGGCACTTCTCGAGGGGGCATCGTAGTCTCAAAAAGGTTGAGAACTGCTCTCTTCAAAACGAGGTGGTTTTAGGGGTGTTTGGGCAGGGCTGGGGAAGGTGGTATTTGGGCAGACATTTAGGTACCTGGAAGCTGTAAAACCCTAACAAGGTGTGAATGAAATGCTAACTTCAGTTTCATGCTGGACGTGGGCCATTTCTGTGATTGAGCCATGGGAATATTTGTGGACTATTAGATAGCCTTCTTGGGAGGGGAGAAGGACAGACAGTCCACAAATAGTCATACTACTTAGTCATACTACTTAGGAAACTGAAGTTAGTGTTTTGTCTATAATTTGTTTGGTGTTTGCAACTTCCAGGTGTCCAACTATTGGACAACCTTTTTTGGGTGTGGGGAAGGCTAATGAGGGAGGCAGATAGACAACAAGTAGTCGTCTGACTCCATGTAAACGTTAAAAGTCCAGCCAGAAACTGAAGTTAGTGTTTTGTTTATAATGTCCAACTACACAACTATTGCACAAACTGTTTTTTTGGGGGGAGGGGGAAGAGTTTCGAGAGTTCACAAATATTTGTCTGGCTCCATCATGTCAATTTTCAAAGTCCAGCAAGAACCTGAAGTTGGTGTTTTGTTTATAGCTTGTTAGGTATGTACAACTTCCAGGTACCCAGGTATCGGGTAACCTTTTTGGGGTGTGGTGGAGAGGGAGGGCAGATAGTCCACAAATATTCATCTGGTTCCATCATGTAAATGTTTAAAGTCCAGCAAGAAATTGAAGTTAGCACTTCGTTTTATAATTTGTTAGGTGTGTATAACTTTCAGGCATCTGACTATTGGGTAACCCTTTTTTTGCAGGGAGGAAAGATAGTTCACAAGTAATTGTCTGGTTCAATCATGTAAACATTCAAAGTCCAGCAAAAAACTGAAGTAGTGTTTTGTAACTTCGTAGGTTTGTACTTCTAGGTATCTGACTATCGGGTAACTTTTTTTGGGGGGGGGGAGGAAGTGGAAGGGCAGATAGTCTGCAGATATTCATCTGACTTTATAAGGTACGTGTTCAAAGTCCAGCAAGAAACTGAAGTTAGCGTTTTGCTTGTAACTTCATGTATTTTCCACTTGCTCTTCCAGTGGTTCGTTAATTGCTACTGCTAGTTACCTCATTTCATTTTAAATTGGCAAATTTTAACTTGTGAAACCCAGTTCTTGAAAAAACTGGCTACGTAAATGTTTGCTCTGAACTAAAATGTTAGAAGACCAATAGATTTTGGCAGGGAGACCATGTTCTTGAGTGGACCCTGTAAGTTTTTCAAATATACAAGAATTTAAATTTGTGTGTGAAATTTGGGACATTTCCATGACCATTTGTTATATGCATGTCATGCATTGATCAAATGATTTAATCTTGCACCATTATGATTGGAGTAAGGAAATATTCTAATTGGTTAAGGAGGAAGCTGTCTGTGTGTGTCATTCCTCATTCTTGAATCCTTTGGACTGATGCTTTTATTTTGGCTGTGACAAGGGAGAAATGTACATTAGGGTAAAGAGGAGCTCTCATGTGACCATGATCACGACAAAAAGGGTTTCTGTGGTATACTGATCACAACAGATGTCTCTTTGCTTCTGGTTTACAGTGATCCTGGCACTATTGTTCAAGCTGAAGACTTCTGTCCTTTTTGTTATGATTGTAGTTGCATGAGCTTCTTGTCCTAACCGTGGGCAATTTTCTGCTTTTTTAAATGCATTACAATCCTACATGGTGATGGAGCTTTGTCCTGAAGGGTATATTGGCTGTATAACAGGCTACTAGTGACTTCTTCTATTTTTTTAAATCCTTGATAGTTGGTCTGTATTTTGTCACTTTAGTTTTGGTAGGTTGAGGTAGCGAGGGGTTTGCTCTTTAAACTAGTGACTACATTAGGCATAGCACTTCTTACTCTTGGTTCTGACTAATAGTATTTTAACAGCATTCCAAATTTGAATTATAATTTGACAGTTGCCCCTTTCTGTTGTTTGGTCTTTGTAAGTTACCCAAATGTAGAATTTGGGATTTACACTTCAGAAAAAAAGCTGTACGCTTTAAATTGCAAGTCAGTGAATGAAATGTGGAATACTCTGCAGAGAAAAATATGTGGGGAATAATACAGCTAAAATTTGATTGGTAGTAGAAATATGAATTGCACAGTTTGTGGAATGGAATCATTCTAGTTTCTCCTTTTAAGAAAAAGATAACTTTCAAGGAATAAAGTCACTCATGAATCCCCCACCCTGGAATAGTTTGAGGGTAAGCATCACATTTATAGACTTGGATCTTTCAATATACATTTTATGTTCGTACTAGTAGTCTGAGAAATTATTCTTTTAAATATGTGAACGCTTCATATAGTTTAAATGACTGTATGATGGAGTTCTCCCTATAAGAATTTTCTCTCTGGTCTCACGTTTTCCTTTCAATTTCTGCATGATTCAAAATTTAATCCCTTGAATTGGAGACCCTACAGCATAGGCAATCTATCTCTATTTCATGAAAAACTATGAGTCTGGCTGGATATGAATTTTAGTCCAATAAAAGTCACTTTTTAAGAATTTGTATATGTAATTGGTCTTCCTTTTTTACTCTTTGGAAATAGACTATTCCAGTTTACATCAGGTGGACATCCTTTCCTTATTAGCAGTAGGAAGCTGCCTGACTTTTGAAGATGCTGTTGGGATGGAGGGCTTGAAGAGGAGTAAGAGGGCAGCATGATTTTTGTCAGTTGTGGGTGACAGCTTTGAGCCAGGCTGAGAGCATCAGAGACTCACAGGAGCCTGGAAGTTTGTAGTTAATTTTAGCCTTTGGGAATTGGCCTCCTGATCCTTGATCTATAAGGGGCATCACTAACCTTACTGTTGTGCCAACATGGCTTTTTCCACCTGAATTTGAAAGGAAATAGAATTTACTCGTGTCTTTGTATGGTATCCTCTTTCTTGGAGGAGGGACTCAAATCTTGCCAAACATGTCTTCAGTTTCCATTCCCCTTAGTTGTATGGTAAAGGGTCCCTAGGGTTCCAGGTAAGTACTAATTAAATACCTGGAGTGTGGGTTTTCCTATTATCCTGGTATTCCATTAGATTGTGCTGGATTGTTTTCCTTCTTCTTAGACTGTCTTATAAATGCTGTTTGTTTTTTATTCTTTATATTTTCAAAACCATGGAAGTAAATAACAAAGCTCTGTATATATAATAAATATTAGCTCTTAATGAACTGGGATACTTCTAGAAAGATGCTGCTAAGGCATCTGATCCAGGCATTAGGTCTGTGCAAAGCTTCAGTAGCTGATTCAGTTCGGAGGAGATCTGTCCTGATTCAGGGACCAAATCTCTGAATCTGAATTAAATTGGGAGACCAGTTACAAGCTCTGAATCGATTAGGAAAAGCCCTGGAAAAGATTTGGCTGATTTGGAGATTCGGCCATAGACTAAACAGGCACCTGACAAGTCTGTTGGGGTTGTGGGGAAGGAAGGGGAATGGAGGAGGGAGGGGCCGGGGCGTGGGGCGTGTTACTGGGGGAAGGGGTGCAGGGTGTGTGCGTGGTATCACTGGGTGCGGGGGCTCGGCCCTGCTGCCACTTGCCCAGCTGGGTGGGGGGCAGGATGCAGGCATGGCTCACTTTGGGCGGAAGGGGGCAAGTGGCAGCAGGACATAGCCCCCACTCCCAGTGCTGCTACACGGGGCAGAACCCCCACTCCCAGTGCTGATGCGGGCATGGCAGTGCTGGGAGTGGGGGCTATGCCCTGCTGCCACCCAGTGCGAGCCGCACCTGCATTGCACCCCCACGCACTGACAGTGGGGGCAAGCAGCAGCAGGGCGTAGCCCCTGTGGTTCCCCCCACCAAGGCAGAGGCAAGCACAGCTGGAGGAGCCATGGAAGAAGTCTCCATGGCTGCCCTGCCTGGCCCCAGCCTAGTCCTGGCACTT
>NW_017728950.1:45716427-45796161 GCF_001723895.1 Crocodylus porosus
AGGGCGCTGCATGCTGTCTGAGAGCTGGGATGGTTCCATGCTTCAGCCAGAGCCTGGCAGCGCTCACCCCACTGGCCCCAGCTCCCAGACAGCGCATGGCACCCTGCCAAGCCATGCTGCACCTGCACCATGGGGCAGCTGCTGTGCAGGTGTCAGGTGGGGGGGGAATCCATGCTGTCCCCCGCTGCCGTGCTATGCAGGGGGCCTCTGCCATGAGTGCCCAGAGGCCCCAATCACTGCTCCTGCATCTGGTGAGTATGGGGCTTTTTTAAGTGCCTGGACTAGGCTGGGGCCGGGCATGGGATGGGGTGGGATGGGGCCAGGCAGGGCAGCCATGGCAGCTTCTTCCATGGCTCCCTCCAATCTCGAAGAAGCAGGCATAGCCAGAGGAACCACAGGAGAACCTGCAGCCCCCCAGCTGTGCTTGCCTCTCCCCAACTGACCCGAATCGCCAAATCAGCAAGGAATCTTCCGAAGCAGATTTGGCCGAATTGATGCAGGACAGTGATCCAAATCTCTGAATTGAATTGCCATCCTCCAAATCAGCCAAATCCAAATCCAGTACTTCCCTATTTGCACAGGCCTACCAGACATCATTCATGAAACCAAATAGGAGTGGACAATAAAGCTTCAAACAAATCTTTCAGCAGGGAGGAGCAGGCATCTGAGATCCAGGATAGGTAGGTTTTTAGAAGTCCAGAAAACAGGATGCTGCTTTTTACAATAGAATTGGATGAAGCAGATAAAAAAGAGGGATTTGAATGATGTGTTCCTACTTGCTGGAATGTTTACGGTGTCCACATAAACTGCAGTTGGTAATTAAGATAGGCATAAGGATTTCAGCAGGGTCAGGGTCAAGGTAACAACAACTTCTGGGAATGTCTCTCAGGTGGTGATGGTAGGGAGATGTAGAATATATTTGTACTGTCCTGGTACATCAGGCAGAGCCATACTGAAACACACTGTCCATCACACATGGACTGCCTCCTCAGAAATAAATAGTTGCCTTAGTGCAGTACTGAGTGGCTGAATTTGTAGATGTGCACAGGTAGTACTGCACTAAGGTGGCGACTATATTTATGTTTGGGGAAATAGTGGGCACAGTATTCTTAGCTTGGGGTGGTACCTGACATAAACATGCCCTTATATACCGCCAGTTGAAAAAATTAAAACAAATTGGAGAGGATGGCCTGGAACTCTAAATTTTAGAGGCCAATATTTTGCAGGTATATAGCCAAAAAAGTTTGAAAACTACTGCTCTAAACTGAATAATCACTCTGTTTAATTTCCGCAGACTTCTATATAGTGTAGAGGCAAGAGCTCAAAAAGTCTCAAAGGAATTTGGAAATGTTTAAGTAATTATTAAAATGTCTTTTTTTGTGCCATATGAAAAATGTAGATGAAGGAAAAAATGGCCAGTAGCAGATGCAAAATGTGCTTGTCCAGTGAAAATTGTGAATGGGAAGAGGAAAACCTTCCGTTTCTTTTGAATTGGAATTTTAGTTTTTTAAAAAAACAAAATAAAACTAAAAACAGCATGATCTTTTTAATCTTGCAGACTGTTCTAGTGTAGTTAGCCCTGGTTTCAGCAAGCAGCTTGAAAGTAACAAGATTTTGGTCAGTTTCACTGATACAGCTAAAGACTCAGCCTAGACAATCTTGAGTCCTGAATCCTTGGTAGTCCTGACATCAAGAATCTTCTCTTTCTCTTTGATTCTTGAGCAAGATGTCTGAAAAAAGAGGAGCAGCAGGCACTGGTGTTCTTTGTGGGGGGAGAGGGCCCTACATTCAAATTCTAAGCAAGGGACACTTCTCAGGTGTCCTAGCTCTTTTGGGAAATAGTCTGTATTTTGGCTAAATTCAGTGGCCTGTTTTACTACCTTACTTGCTGAACATGGTAAGCCTTCAGGATGCTCCCTTTTCAGAATCTGGAATACCTCCCTGAATTCTTGAGCCCAGCATTTTACTACTGAATAACTGTTACTGTGACTACATGTGTGTATGCTGACCTTCTGGTGACTGGTCAACAGAAAAGGAGAGTTTGCTTGAAAGTATACTCCTTCACTAGAAAAACGATCTGAAAACTAAACCTTTGCTCAGCAAAATCCAAGGAAAATAGCCTGTCCTTTTCTCAGCAGTTGAGAATGAGGGGTATTCTTTGTCACCTGGGCATTATTTTAGCACCTTACTGAGGGCTTCCCTTTCTTTAAGTCTGCTCCCCTTTACTTTTTGACTGGATGTATATCAAGAAAATGTTTTAATAAAGGGTAATTGGTTTGCTAGCAAATCAGATTTACAGGAAAGCAAAATTTTCCAAGAACTAAATACTGCTTTGGCTCTGCTTTCTTACTGATCATATTCACAAACTGTTGTTGTTATGCAAGAAAATACAGTATCTTTTGTATTCCTGCCTCTTCACCTCAAAACCAGATGGGGCAATTTTTGGGTGCACATTATATGCAAGGAAAAGGGCTCCCCATGAGCCCAGAAATTTTTGGGGGTAGTGGGGAGCAGTGGCAGCAATAATTGCTGCTGACTCTGGAGCCAAGTGCCAGTTTGGGCCCAGAGCACTGCGTCCAGGACTGCTCAGACTTGACATGTGGCTCCAGAGCCAGCACGTGGGAATGCACCCGCTGCATAGCCCTGGCATGGTGGTGTGCTGAATTATGCCCTGCTGTATGGTCCCCAGAACCAGAAACCCTAGACCTCAGGTACATGCGTGTACTCTCAAGTAAGATCTTTTTTTTCCCCCCTCTTCCTCTTTGGGGTCTTCCAAAAAGAGGATGTGTATGATTATTCAAGGATGTGTTGCATACCAGAAAATACAGCAATACTTCAACTCTCTAGAGGAGGGTGTCAGACAGGTTCCACCTGCCAGTGCTGGCTCATGGAGCCTCTCCAGTGGCCCCTGGGCTACTGGTGGGCCACTGGAAGTTGGAGGGCACAGCCTGCTTGGCATGGCTATTGCCAGTGAGCTTGGTTCACTTCCACCATTCCTACATTCTCCTCCCTCACCCCACTTGGACCCGCTACTGCTGAACTCCTTGTTTCTGCCACGGCTTTCATGCTCCAGGTTGGATCCAGCCTGCAAGAGGACTGCAGTGTGGATCTAGCCCAGGGGCAGGCAATTATTTTTGGGCGGAGGGCCATTTGCCCAGTTTTGGCAAGCTGTTGAGGGCCACATGGGTAGCCCCGCCCCTTGACAGTTGCCCTGCCCCCTAGTCACCAAAGCAGGGCATGAGCTCACAGGGAGCTGTGGATCTGGTCTGGGCTGCACCAGCAGGGAGAGGGGGGATCTGTCTCCGACTCCATAGAGCCCCGGCTGGCCGGAACCCTGTATTCCTGCCCTGCTCTGGGCCCTGGGGCACTGGCCCTGGGGCACTGGTGTGGGCCCTGTGCACCTGTGGGCCCTGTGCACCTGCTCACTCCCAGTGCCCCCCAGCCCCACAGTACAGGCAGGGGCAGTGTGCAGCCCTGATCCCTTGCTCCCTGTTGGGGAACAAGCTGGTGCTGAACATGGGGGCAAAGCAGCCCCTCCCCTGTCCCATGGCTGGCACTCCCTGTTGCAGCTGCTCGCAGCCCGCACAGGGCTGTCCTGAGCAGACACAGGCAGCCCCACACAGGCTGCAAGCGGCTGCAGTGTGGGGCGCTGGCCACAAGGCAGGGGGGGCTGCTCTTCCCCACACTCAGCACCAGCTTGTAACCTGTCCCCGCTGCCAGCCTGGACCCTGACAGGCGAGCCCAGAGCTGGTGTGGGGCCCAGGCTGGCAGCAGGGGCAGGTTACAAGCTGATGCGGTATTGAGGGAAAAGCAGCCCCTTGCCCGCCATGTGGCCAGCGGTCCGCACTGCACCTGCTCACAGTCCACGTGGAGCTGCCTGTGCCTGCTCAGGACAGCCCCATGTGGGCTGCGAGCAGCTGCAGCAGGGAGTGCCGGCCATGAGGTGGGGGAGGGGCCACTTTTCCCTGGGCTCATCTTTTCCCTGGGTTCCTCCCCTGCCCAGGATCCTCCCCTGCCCTTCCCCTTACCCGAGTTTCCGGCACCCGTGCAGCCACATGATACAGTCCAGAAGCCCCTGCTGGGGCTTCTGGCTGAGGTGTGGGTGAGGTTGGATGAACCCTGCTGTTGCGGGAGTCCACTGGGCTTCCCCTGTGTCCTACTGCCCCTGGTTTCTGTCATTTTTTTTTACAGGAACCAAAGACAGATAAATATATTAATTTTCTAAATTTTTTAGGGGCCCTGCGGGCTGGATAGAATGGCCACGTGAGCTGGATCTTGCCCACCCCTGATCTAGCTTGTGGCCCCAGCTGAGTTTGACACCCCTGCCTTATATAAACATAGAACACTAGACTTGTTCAGTCTGGGTCTGTGCATTTGTGTGCAATCTTCAGTCTCTTAAGTAGGAAGATGGATATTCATTCTGTAATTCAGATGAAGACTGAAATGTATGTAAAGTTCTTAGACGAGGAGGGGTGGGGCACCCATCTGTGTATCTGTACCCGATAGCCTTAGATGTTAGGGAGTGGAACAGAATCACTCAAGTTCATGCACAGTTGATGTGAAGTTTGTTGTATATGTTCTTATATTCAAAACAATTAACCTTCCCTAACAAGGAGGTATAAGAAGTGTGACGGGCTTCATTCTTCTGGATTTTTCTATCTGTTTACTTGGCAAGCTTCATTCTGAAAAAAAAGAAGACTCCCAGTGAATGAAGACCTTGATCTAAATGTATTTTGAGTCTCTATTAATGATGGCATAACAGTACATTGTGTACATATTTTGGTCAACAAGGCTATGTGAAACTGAACTTTAGTTGGAATACATGTTCCAACTAAATTAAATTGTAAAAGCAGATAGAGTTCAAAGAAAGAAAATACTTGACTTGAGTTGGAAAAAAAGAATACTTCATATTGAAACTAAATGACTCGGATAACCTTGTACTTCACTGATGTCTTAATATTATTCATACTCATGAGAACACAGTTAAAAAGAACTACATCTGGGAACAAGAATACCCTTGTTCCATAGTGCTCTTTTTTTAATCTTAGTATGAGGAAGTAGATTTTTGATAATGATTCTTTTTGTGGATATTTTTAGCCAAAGTTTCTGCAATTTACCTGTGAGGGCCCAACTTTAGTCTGGCTTCCTGCATGACCATATAATGAAAACTAGGGATTCACCAATAAAGATTTTCTTAACCGATACTGATAGTCGATTTATTAACCAACTATATCAGCCAATGCCGATCCAGTAACCAATATTTAGTAATAATGCAACACATTTTAAACTACAGATGTAAACCTTTTCTTGTTTGTTTGTTTTACATTTATAACATGCATACAAATGCGCTTTAGCTTAAGCACCCCTCCCCCCCCCCCCGGCCATTTCTAAGCAGGTGGACACTGATCCAGGAGTTGGACGGCACTTTAATTAGAGTGGCTGAAGGAGCTCCTTTAATTAAAGTGCCGTCCCCTCCCTCCCTCCCCACCCTGCTCCATTCCCAGAACACACATAAAAGTGCCCATGTCAGTAGCAGCAGGCAGGGCTAGCCTAGCAGTGCCTGGGACTGGCTGTGTAGAACCATTCAGCCCCTGCTTTTCTGCATGATGCCCTTGAACCCCAGCCTGGAGGCAGCTGCCTGAGCCTGCCCAGCAGGGCTGAGGAGGAAGGCGAGAGTTTTCTTGCCTGCTCAGGGCTGAGGGGTCTCTTGGCCATGCTCCCTGCCTTCCTCCCTCTGCCCAGGGCAGGGCCACAGGACCGTTCCAGGCCTGAAGAAACTGGGTCAGTCCTTTCCTCTGCAAACAAAGACCTTTTGAAAACTCATCTCTAAATAGTAGTTTCCATGCAGCATTTTTCTAAAGGAAACTTGCATTTAAAAAGTGTAGTCAAACATTTTAATTGCTTTTTCTTTTCTTAAGTTATATTAATAATGTTTTAAAAGCCTCACAATTTAAATGTTTTCAGATCAGTGTGTTCCGTTTTCTTAGTCCATTTGTAACTCCTGAGGAGCCCAAAGGAGTTTAACTGCGCATCTAGATTAGATATTTATGTGCATCAAGATGACAAATACTGGAAGCATTAACCTTTCTGAAAGGCATATATACTACTCTCAAACTATTACTGCAAAGTAATAAAATGTAATGAATATTAAAAATCAGGTAGACAAGTAAATCCAAGTACCCTTGTTGTTCATATTTTTAGAAGTTATTTTCTGCTTTTAGTTTATACCTATTTATATGACACTTTCATCCACATGCTCACCAGCCAACTAATTTGTCTATAGTTATCCCAATCGTGCAGCTGGTCCAATAAAAGATATCACCCGCAAGGATTCTTGCCCCTCACATTTCCTGGAACATCATGAGAACAACATCACTTCAACACTACCAAAACATAAGAGACAAGTTATATTGTAGTCCTGGTTATTCTAGCATTATACTCTCTTCTTTGATCCAACAGCAGAGGGATCAAATTTGCTGAATTTGTTACAGAATGTTTTAGTGGAAACAAATTAATGGTATAAACACAGGATTGTGTCTTTTGCAGGGTAGTGTGGAAAGTGTTTATTTAAATGTATGCCTAGAATAACCAGGACTGCAGTATAACTTGTCTCTTATGTTTTGGTAGTGTTGAAGTGATGTTGTCGTGGTAGTCCAGGAAATGTGAGGGGCAAGAATCCTTGCGAGTGATATCTTTTATTGGACCAGCTGCACGATTGGGATAACTATAGACAAGCTTTTGGGTATCACGGTACCTTCCTCTGGTCACACAGACAAGCTTTTGGGTATCATAGTACCTTTCTTCAGGTCTCAAGTGAGTTGAAGGGGTACTGTGATACCTGAAAACTAGAGATGCAGTGATACATCAGTCCAATATCGGATCAGCACTGATATAAAGAAAATTGACTATATCAGAAATTGGGCTGAAGTGGCCAATAATTTGGCTGATAAATACCTGTTTGTGCGTGCAGCCCCAGCATAGTGCATGGGCAGCAAGGAGCACAACCCAGCAGCGTGAAATGCTGCATATAGCTGATAAGTTTGTGGTGGAAGAGGAGTGGGGAGGGAAGAGGTGTGTGGGGGGGGGGTGTAGATCAAGACCCCCTGTGGTGAGGCCCCCCTGGACAAACGGCGGTAGCAGTAGCAGGAGTTGCTCCCACTTCCCGCACCCCCTGGACAAGCTTCGGCTTTATCCTGCACCTGCCCCCTTCTGGCTGGGCAGCATCTACCCCAGCCCCACTCCCTCACTGCAGTCTTAATCTACCCTCCCCTTTCACCACTACAGACTTACCAGCTGCACACAGTATATTGGAAATTGGATCGGAAGCAGCTGATATGCTTCCTTAAAAATTTGCTGTTAGTATTGGCCCCAAAAATCTCTATTGGTGCACCCCTTTTGAAAACTTGTTTACGTGTGTCCTAACTATGCATTTGTGTCCAATAAAAGATCACCCACAAGTATTCTTGCCTCTTGTACAAATATTTTTCTGAGCAAGTTACCTTCCTCTACTTGTACCCACAAGAAAATACTTCTTCATGGGTTACTGGAATAATCTCCTGCTTGTCAGCTGATGTGCACAGCCTGATATTCTGATTTAATATTTAATACTTTTTATTAATGGGTATCTTACTGTAAAACTTGTGGATAATATATATATTAGGGGAGTGCGAAGTGGGCTGAATTCGATTTAGATTCGGATTTGGCTGGATTCGGGGCACAGTGATTTGATTAGTTGATTCAGATCACTGTCCAGATTTGATTTGGCCCAGTCCGAATCTGAAGATTCGAACTGATTCGGAGAAGCAGTGATTCACCCATAGACACAGCTTTAAATGTTTTTTCTACATACCTCAAGGTACCAGGCACAGCTCATGAATGCTGAGATGGTGGGGCAGATGGAGCATCCCACAGGAGTGCAGGAGGCCCCCCACATGCTTGGCGGTAGACTGGAAGTACTTCCACTCCACTTCCAGGTCTGCCATCGAGCATGCGGGGGACTCCCTCCACGCCACCCTGGATCAGCAGTCGGCCTTAGGGGGACCCTGAGTGCCCCCCCAGACCCAGGAGGCACCAGTCGCAGGGGTGGGGAGGGATCCTGTGCACTCTGTAGAGGACCTGGAAGTGGACCGTAAGTGCTTCTGGGCCACTTCCGGGTCTGCCGCTGAGTGCGCCGGGGACTCCTGTGGGATGCTCCATCCACCCACCATCTCAGCATTCACGAGACGCCTGGTACTTTGAGGTATGTAGAAAAAACATTAAAAATTGTGTCTATGTCCAAATCATCGAACCTCTCCTAATTAATTTGGAGGGTTCCGATTTAGATTTGGAGAGATTGTAGGGTCTCCTGATTCGATTCTGATTCAGAGATTCAGCTGCCTAATCGGGTCGAATCTCTGCCGAATCAAATTGGTGAGCTGAAGCTTCGCACAGCCCTAGTGTATATATCAGGGCGGGGCAGGGCTATATATTAGCCCTGCCCTGATATATACATTAGGGCTGTGAGAAGCTTCAGTCACCGATTTGATTATATAGACCTTAGTCTTTGAATTAAGTGTTAAAGCTACTATATTGTCCTTCCATTTCTTTCTCAAATTGACACTTGATAACTGCTAGGTATATAGCCAGTTGACTGGCTATATAGAAGGTAGGTGACTTGCAGCCATTCATGTGTGCTCCCATCAGGCCTGTGTAGATTTGTACTGTTAGAACCATTCCCTTAATTTCCTTCTTTGTTTCTTCAATGTGTCAGTTGCCTTCTGATTTAAAGCAGTTAAAACTGAATGGCAGCTGGGGCCTTTGGAGGCTCTTATAATACAAATTATTAATAAGAAGCTTATTTCTGATTGAAGTAGAACTGTTGTTAATCTCAACAGAGATAAAAAGGAAAGATCTGTTTGTGGAAAGAAGTCTAATTTGAGAGATTCTCTGGAATATTCTAGTTTTTCTCTGTATGCTTATTATAGTAAATTCATAAGTCTGCAAAAATGTCTGACTTGGCAGCTGGCCAAATTGATTCAACTCTAACCTCAGTTTTTGTGTATTTTGTCTCTGATGTTGATGAGTTATAATGATGTATCTACCACTGAAAAGAAGTTGATGGCATTCAGTAGGCAATTTTCTCTGAAGACTGATTTGTATCATGTAGTATGGGCAGCTGTCTTGGATCCTAGTTTATGTTAAAATTTGCTATCTTTAGGTAGGTATGTGGGGCCAGATGTGCAGGGAAAAAATGGCCTCCTAGCTTTCAAGTTTCTGTGAAGTCATTGTTAGAAGCTTTTTGGTGTTGGTAATGCACCTTCCCTTCTAGAAAATAGAACCGCCACCTTGAATTTAATTGTGATTTTAAATCTGAACCTTGTGTAGTCCTAGTTCTGGTTATTTTCTTTTTCACATCTCTTTGCTTACAGACTTATCTTCTCAAGTAAGGGTGTCAGAATAACCTCCTTCCCTGGCCTGGATCTGGACCTTGGGGCTCCTTGGCCAGATTCAGCCCAGGGGTGACTCCATTGGTGGTGGTAGCAGCTTCAGGTCCTGCCCGGTGCGTTTGGTGGTGGTGGCAACAAGCTACCACAGCATTCCACATGTTTGAGCTGGAACTGCTGCCACTGACATGTTTTATGCCAGGGCAGTAGCTCCGGGTCCAGCATGGTCCACGCAATGGCAACAGCTCTGCCTTTGGGTCCAACTTGAGGAGCACAGTGGTAATAATAACACACTGATTCTGGTCAAGCACAGGGCACACAGTGGTAGTGGGGCTGGTATTCAGGAAGATGGGGCTACAGTATCAGGAGGGGGGGGGACCAGTGTCAGTCTTCACTTGTCCTCCTACCCCTGATTAGGACATCCACCAGGGCTAAAGGGCTCTGGAATTTGTGGTAGGCCACTCCCCACAACTTCCAGTTGTCTGGTGGTAGCTGGAGGAGACAGTCTTGTTCAAGAGATACTGACTAAAAGTTTAGAAATGCAGTAGCATATGTTAACTTTCTTGAGGTGTAAAAATAGTCTTAGTCACACCTTATTAAAAGTATTGTTATGCCTGTCCCTGCAGGGTAAAATATGAATAATTTTAAAATCCTAAAGTAGATTTTCTGAGTTCTTTTAAAATATTTTATCTGTCTTTATATTTCATCTTTAACTATAAGCTGCTCTTTGCCTTCTCTGGGGAGAGCAGCCTATACATCTAATAAATAAAATATAAACACAACTTTCCTTAGCAACCTCAGAATGTTAAAATACATCAGTTTAAAATATTTGTGAACATGCTTTGTGGGGGTTGGGAGGTACCCTTTAATCCAGGCTTTGTTTTCACCCAGATTTAAAGGTACGTTGGAATGTGGCAATGCACTAATTAGCTCATTAAAAAACTTTAGTGTAGAGAAGGGACTACATGCTTTAACTGCATGTTAGATATGTTGCGTTAAAGTAGTCTGACCAGTGGATTGTCAACGTGCATCTAAATATAAAGGCAGAATTAGAACTTCTGGCCAACTGCACTGAAACAATTGCCTGATTTTTAGTTCGGCTTCCACAACTACAATAAGCCTTTAACTTGAATTCCACCTGCAGTGCAAAAAGTCTTATCTAGAAAATAAATTTGTCCAGAAACATGTTGTTTCTTTATACTCAGTTGTACATCTGGCACCCTCCCCACACCAGGGAGTTAGAGCTCGTTCATTTCTTGTTCTTGAATACAAGTTGTTTTTCTTCCTGCTGCTCACACATGGCTATCCACATCATCCAACTTTTGTTGTGGTTGCATGTGTGGAATCTCTGTCTTTGGATGGTCGTGAGTCTTGCATGTTTCAAGAGAGTTGACACAAGCAGGGGAACTTTTCTTGTGAATAAATAACACGCAGAGACCAAGATGAAGTCAAGGCTGAGGAGTGTGGACAGTCAGCATTATTCCTCATGATAACATTTTTGACTTTTCAGTTTGTTTTAACTTCTGGTTTTGTTTATTTTGTTTTTTTAAACATAACATAATGTTAAGTTTGTGAAATCAAGCACTCCAGTTAGGAAGTGCCAAACTTAAAACTAACTTGGGCTTTTTTGACAATAATGGATTGATAACAGATAAGAACTGAGTCTAAGATGCATAAGGTAATGGTGTACTACAGTGTTGAAAATATGTCTTACTGTAACGGTTCTGTTTGTTACTGCTAGAGATGCATAGATTAGAAGTCCATGTTTCCAAAATATTCAGTGCCATAACACAACCTGATGCCTTACCTACCTCCTTATTTTCACACATTTCTAAGTACACAAGTATTAGAGAGTATGTCAAATTGCCTTAATTCCAATGATTTCTCTCTCCTGTGAGACATACCTTCACAACAAATACTTATCTGCATAAGACTAAGTAGCTGGAGACAATGTATTTATTCTCGGGAACAGTTCATATCCTTGTCCTCCATCAGACCACTTAGGACAAAAGTAATTCAAGCAGCTGTTAAGTACAAGTAGATTTAGCACAAGCAGTTTTGTTCCTTCTGTGAAATACAACATGAAAATCGGTATATGTGTAAAGCAAGTATTTTTTTTAAATTTATATAGAGAGAGGTGTGTTTGTGGGTGTGTATCTACCCTAATATAACTTGCATAATTGTTCTTTTTTTCGGTCTCTGTATCTGTATAAAATAATCTGCGCAGAAAGTAGGAGTTCCTAGAAAGCTAATACCTCACCCTATTTTTAGTTTTACTCCCCATGTGTTGTTCATGTGTCTTGATAGCTGTCTGGCACATCTTAAGGTTTGACTTGAGTTGTAGTAGATGTTCTGTAATACAGAGAATCTACCATGCGTTCTAGAATGCTAAACCAGGGAGAAATTCTTTTGACAAAAAATCAAAGCAGTTATACAAGTAGATAATACAGTTACAGGAAATACTCTTGTTCAAAAAAGTAACTTATAGATTGGCATATGTACATGATTCTCAGTTTTATTTGATGTTCTTGGAATATTAAAACAGTTCCTAGCAGATGGTCATTTTGATGGTATAACTGAGAACAATCCAGAAAAAGGGGAAATGTGGAGGTTTTAGAGGGTGTTCTTTTATGACCTGTAAAAATTATATATAGTATGAAAATTAATAGATGGAGAAATGGTGGGGGAGGACAGTCCCATCGTGAAGGTGTGGAAATTGGCTGACAGCACAATCAAAGCCAGTACTAAAATGAATGTTCATAACCAAAATAATAGTGTTCATTAATAATAACAGGGTTTTTTATTTCATTAGTCAAAGACATAGGCATGAACTAAGCATAGTACTAAGCATTCTTCTGTTGGAAACCAAGTATCACTTTTTGTAGCCATTATCGCACTTGTAATAAGTGCTGATAGAATTGGGCCCTCGCGTGCGAAAACAATATTTTGGTACCCTTTTAGTCATTGTTAGAGCAGTTGTTTTTGAGCATGAGTCATCTCAAATCTTCATGTGTTGAATGACTTACAAAATTAATGGTAACAGTTTTGGTAAAAAATACTACCCTTCAGCCTTTAGTGGAAGTACCTGGTATTGCTTTAAGAAGTTTTGTCACCAGAAAATATTTCTGTGGTGGCCAGGCTTGCTCTCTACACAGTAGAATCCAAATGGCTTGCAGAATTGCATTCTATGCTTTCGTGCAAAGATGGGGATTTGAGAATTTTCTGTAAGTAGTAAGCAGAGCTGTAGCTGTGTAGGACTAGAAGTTCTCCAGCTGTTTGCTGCAGCTTTTGTTCCAAGAGGTACTGCTTTGCAAGTCAGCTGGGCTGGACCACTGATGAGTTCCAGCTGATTGGAGCAGTGATGGCCTTTGCAGTTAGAGCTATAGGGGCAGCTGGAACTTTGCAGTGGTTGTATGCTGCAAAAAGGTGAGTTGCTCATCTTTAATTTGTCAGCCTGCCTCAAACTAAGTGGGTTATGAACTACCCTGATATGAATTATCCAAGTTCTGCGGTAACAATGTACTTCCTCCGCAGAAAGAGAGTTGGAAGGAGATCCTAAGTCTTATTTGGTTGAAAAGGAAAAATAGATATTGCATTATTTTAGTGGTTGACTATTTTTCACAGAAGAGACTGTTTTTATGAATTGTTTTCTTTCCTAACACTAATTCCTCCCCCTCTTCATTGTTTGGTTTTCAAAATATTTTATTTTGTGAACCAGCAAGAAGGGTCTGAAGATTGCTGCTGATCCACAGAAGGTAGAGAATTGCAGTCTTTTTGTAAACTGACAAATTATATTAATCTATGGGTAATACTGTACTGTTTTTTCTTGCAGTGTTGCTGGGGTAACCACAGTTAATTCCTGTTGTAGTCTTAGGACGGTGATTTTCAGTGAGGGTGGTGCAGCACTCCAGGATGCTTTGAGATCCTTTCAGGGGTGTTGCAGTGGTCCAAAATGTGTTAGCCCTGTGGGGTGTGAAAACATGAATCACAGTACTGTTAAAAACGTTCTGACCTATAGTGGTCTTTCTGAGTTCTTCGCAACAGAAAAGTAGCTCTGTTTTTCTGTAGTCAAAAAAGCAAATGAAAACGAAGAGCTGACATTTTTGGAGAGGTTTCCCAAGTCTATCCAAGGCCTCAAGTCTATCCTTGAGTCTAAAAAGGTCGAGAACCATTGTCCTAAGATATCCCTTATGTGGGAATCTGCTGGACCTGTGGGTCATTGCAGCAAAGTAGTAGTGACCTTTATAATAAAAGCTGTATTAACCCCCGCTTCTTTTCAGATGTATTGCTGAAGTCTGAAAATCCATGGCATGTTGGGTAGGCCATGGAGCAAAGGTGGGCAATATCTGGGCCTGAAGAGCCACTTTGGGAGTTCTAGTGGGTTGCCATGGGCCGGGCCAGCACCCCGCCCCCAACAGCTCACCAAAACTCCATAAGTGGTTCTGCTCTGTGCTTGTCCAGGTGGTTGGGATGGGGTGGAATGGAGTTATAGGTAGACAAGGAGCAGCATCCGGGAGCAAAGCAGGACTGGGGTCCAGGTCTAGGGCTGAGGCCGGGATTATAAGGCGACAACGGTGTGGGACCGGGGCAGAGCTGTGATCAGCTCCATGCAGACACCTGCCCATAGAACTGGCACCTGTGCTGGTGTTGTAGCATGCACTGTTGAGTTTGTGTACTTCTGGATGAGCAGAAAGGTCCATGTTTTGGAAATGGATAGAAACTAGCATTATATCTTATTGGAAGTAAATAGTTGTCATTTAATAATCAAGCTTTTATGTGGTGAATCAAATTGTGGATATATACATTTTAAATGCTTTAAAAATGGTCACACTGCAAGGTCATAGATGACTTCTAGGAAATGAAGGGATTATACTGTAGTATTTCTTGGGTTTTCAAGTCTTATGTACTTTAAGATATATAAATTGTTCCACGAGCATATCAGTGTCATGAAAAATAATAGGATGGAACCTTAATGTATCCTTCTATATAATAGAATTTTTCTCTAACATAGAGTGGACTTGTAATGAGGTACGCCATTCGACCTCCTATCTTTACCAGTATAAAGGTCAAGTTCACTTTGGGCTGAATGCATACTGGTTAATCCAGACCAAAATTTGACTCCTGTTTCTAGGTTAGGAACAAGCCATAAACCAGGCAGCCCAAATTTTCTCTCATGCTGAGCAATAGGAAGAACTGTCGAGACACTAGTTATAGCCATCTCATTTTTTCAAGTGGGTTTGGTTTTCTACCTGAGCTCTGTTGCAATCTGGGTGGCTATGAAAAATAAAATTCCTGTGGTTAAAAAAAATAAATAAATAAATTATACTTCACCTGAGCATAGCTGGAAAAGGCAGGGTAGATCTGCAACTTATAAACTGACCAAAGTGTATGCATGTGTCATGAAAGCTTGTGCTAGCACACCCAGTTTGAAGCTGTTCTCATCAGATGTTGACTCTGTGAAAGGATGTGCAGAAGGCAGAGTATGAGGCAGGGATCGGCAACATTTTTGGCTGGAGTGCCAGAATCATCCCCACCTCCACTTGTGTCTCAACTTGGTGTACCAGAGATGGGGCAGCCACAAGGGGCCCAATCCTCATTGCTGTCAGTGTCTGCACATGTCTCCAGGGGAGGGGCCGGGTTATGCTGTTCCTGCCCCCTCTCTGCCATGTGCTGCGAACCATGTGTGCACCTGTCATTACCATGGAGCTGGTGCCAGGGCTCCGGAGCCCAGAGCAGCTGTTTGCAGCCTCCTGGCTATTTTCCTCAGCCGGCCCAGGCTCTGGGCAGTTGTGGCAGGTGGCTAGAAGGCTGCAAACAGCTGTGCCAAGTTCTGCAGCCCCTGCACTGGCTCTGTGTGGCGGCAGCTGCACATGTGCCTCTGGTGGACAGTGGGGGAGGAGCCAGGGTTGCACTGCCCAGGCCTCTTCCTAGCCATGCACCCAGAGGTGCATTCACAGCTGCTGCAGCTACAGAACTAGTGGTGGGACTGCAGAGTCTCATGTAGCTGTTTGCAGCCTCCCAACTATAGCTGGCCCAGGCTCTGGGCAGCTGCTGGCAGAAGCTGCCTAGAGTCTGGGTCGGCTGTGGCGTGCTGAGGAAAATGGCTTTTCATGTCATGTGCTGGCACACATGCTGGGGGTTGCCGATCCCTAGTATGAGAGGAGAAAAATTAGAACACAAAAGACTACGGAAGGAGAGAGAGACGGTCAGTGACTGACCATATCCCTTTCATTTTGGTATACCTCCTATGCAGGAAGCAAGCATGTTTGCTTTTCCACACCAAAATATTTTCTAGTTGGCCAGGTACAACCTTCCCATTTTCTCAGGTGGTACAAAAGCCCTATAATGCAACTAAATATCTGGTTTGGAGAGTGAATTAATAACACAGAGCGAAAAAACCATGACATGGGTGGTTGGAGTTATAGCAAATGAAGTAGCAGCATCAGATGTAACGAGTTCTGCTGTAGAAACAGGTCTTCTGCTGCAAAAAATGACTAGGAAGGTACCTGGTTTGTTTGGCTTTTTTTTTTCCTTTCATTAGTCAATGGATATAGTTCTAATTACTTGTGGAATGATGGTCTCCCACCAGGGATATTGACTATCTAGATAATAATATTAGTTGTCATAGGTTATATGATTCTCCGTCAAATAATTTGCACTTGCAAGTTTACTGGTATAAGAAATGTAAATATTTGGTGAAGTTTTTCATTGAGATTTTTTTTCTAGGTTTTGCATATGAAATTTCTAATAATTATTTTTCTGATAATGTAATAGGCTACATAAAGTTTAGTTTATTGTAAGCTGCCTTTTGGATAGGGTGAGATGTAAATCTAATAAATAAATAAATGAATGAGTGCATCTGGCATATGCAGATGTAAATAACAACCAAATTGTTTATTTCTGAGATAAATCAATGGTATAAGGGACATATTAAATCATCATATTTTCCGCTTCATGAAATGAACTTCTTTAAAACTTTCAGCTCCAGTACTTCTTGAATAGATAAATATGGCTTTTAGTTGTCCCCCAATGTTTTCTGTTTTTTACTGGCTTTTTTATACATGCCATGTTGACATTTTATTATAAAAAGAACTTGTAGCATTATACTAAAGGGAAATATTCTATAGTCATGAAATATTTCAGGCTTTTTTTTAAATTTACATTTTATCTTGGGTAACAGTACAGTGTATTTTGGAGAAATCGGTGTTTTTTTTCCTTTATCCACTCTTTTTCTTTCAACTTTGCTTGGGGAATCCTAACCAGAAGAACAAAGGGATCTTAAATTCCATAATTTAAGATAAATACTGGGAGCCCTGTGTCAGTAGATCGTTTAATCCAAATAAAGTGAAAAGGCAAGGAATACGTATGTAGGTAGATAAATGAATACGTATGTAGGTAGATAAGTGAATAACTATATTTTCTAGTTTATTTAAAAGTTTGGCTAGTGTCCATAGCACCCAAAGACCCCGATTTGAGTGGAGTCCTGTTTTAACAAGTGGTATACAGACACACAGAAGAAACACTCCCTGTCTTGACTATGACCCGTAGGCTAGATCTGGCCTGCTAACTGATTGTATCTGGCCTGCAGGCAGATGGCCACAAACTCATGGGATCTGACCTGTGGGAAGCTGGTGGCTCTGGCTCCGGCTACTGTATGCATGATGCTGGGCAGGCAGGGCTGTTTTCGCTCAGCACTGATGTGTTGACGTCCACTGTGGACCTGGGCAGATGCCCTGATCCCCACCTGGGGCCTACCTGCAGTGTCTACAGGTGATGCCGGCCTGCCCAGGGCTGTTTCCTGAGCACCAGATAAGTGTTGGTGTAAGCTGCAGACGTGGCTGGCATGTTCTGGGGTAGTGTGGGGATTAGGGCTTGCTGCAGCTATGGGGAGAGGGGGGAGAGAGGCCCTTGACTCGGAGACTTTTGGTGAGCTGTTAGGGGACAGGTGGGGGGAAGTGTTGAGCCAATGTTAGGGGGCAGGTGGGGGAAAGTGTTGACCCAGTCTGCAATAGTTCACCAAAATTCCCTTTGTGGCCCTTGGTCCAAAATAATTACCCGCCCCTGGTCTAGAGGCAGTATACGTGTTTTATCCAGTATCTGTTTTATCCTTGAACGGCAAATATAAAATGAGTCAACAGGTAGTGGAGGATTCTGTTTAAATTTGAAGTAATGAGACAAAAGGGTACCTGGAACATCTTGAATTTTATCCAGTAAACCTTCCCTTCCATAGGTGGTTGATAGCCTTGGTGTTTTAATCAGTCTAGTGTATTCTAGATGTAGCTCTCAACTCTCTTGTTTTTTGTTTCTTTAGCTATGTGGTTGCCCTTCAATTTTGCTATGATTTGTGTAATTATGTTTTTTTTTTTCTTTTCTTGCCAGGAAACACTGCATTACACGATTGTGCAGAATCTGGAAGTTTAGAGATCATGAAGATGCTTCTTAAATACTGTGCAAAAATGGAAAAAGATGGATATGGGATGACTCCTCTCTTGTCAGCCAGTGTTACAGGTCACACAAATATTGTGGACTTTCTGACCCAGCATGTACAGACCAGCAAGGCTGAACGCATCAATGCTTTGGAACTTCTAGGAGCAACCTTTGTGGACAAAAAGAGAGATCTGCTTGGTGCTCTGAAATACTGGAAAAGAGCTATGGAGATGAGATACAGTGACAGGACTAACATCCTCAGCAAACCTGTGCCACAAACGCTAATAATGGCTTATGATTATGCGAAGGAGGTGAACAGCTCAGAGGAGCTAGAAAATCTTATTGCAGACCCTGATGAGATGAGAATGCAAGCGCTGTTAATTAGAGAACGTATTCTTGGTCCTTCTCACCCAGATACATCTTACTACATTAGGTATCGGGGTGCTGTCTATGCAGACTCTGGTAACTTTAAGCGATGCATCAACCTATGGAAGTATGCTTTGGACATGCAGCAGAGCAATTTAGACCCACTGAGCCCTATGACTGCCAGCAGTCTGTTATCATTTGCTGAACTCTTCTCCTTCATGCTGCAAGACAGAGCAAAAGGTCTGCTGGGCACCACTGTGACATTCGACGATCTTATGGGTATACTGTGTAAAAGTGTCCTCGAAATTGAGCGGGCCATGAAACAAACTCAGAGTCCACCTGACCCCATACAATTGAACAAAGCCCTTTCCATCATCCTGCATTTAATTTGCTTGCTGGAAAAAGTTCCTTGCAGTTCAGAACAGGAGCATTTTAAAAAGCAGACTATTTATAAGTTTCTTAAGCTGCAGCCTAGAGGAAAGAATAACTTCAGCCCACTTCATCTTGCTGTTGACAAGAATACTACATGTGTAGGTCGCTACCCAGTTTGTAAATTCCCCTCTCTGCAAGTTACTGCTATTCTGGTGGAATGTGGTGCTGATGTAAATGTCAGAGACTCTGATAACAACAGCCCCCTGCATATTGCTGCACTGAACAACCATCCAGATATTATGAATCTTCTTATCAAGTCAGGTTCACACTTTGATGCCACAAACTTGCATAAACAGACCGCTAGTGATTTGCTAGATGAGAAGGAAATGGCAAAAAATTTGATCCAGCCTATAAACCATACTACATTACAGTGTCTTTCTGCTCGTGTCATCGTAAATCATAACATATGCTATAAAGGGCACATCCCTGAGAAACTAGAAAACTTTGTTTTGCTCCATAGATGATAATGTGACAGTCCCACGGTACTGTTGTCGAAGCACGAGTTGGTGACATTTAATTGTTGCTTTCTCAAGCACTGTTGTGACACACCAGCGTTTATTTAGCTTGACCCATCATGCTGTCATTGGCTAAAGCATTGTTAGCATCAGATCTGCAGAATTGGTTACCCAGTATTTAATATGAATATGCCATATAATATATTTTGTGGATTATTTAGAAATGTAATGCCATATTTAGACTCTTTAAATTGTCTGCCAAAGGCTTGTCTACTCTGGTTTTATTTGCCTGTTGGGTGTTTGGGACTGAGTTAATTTTCATTGGTGTCTTTTTACTATTACTGGTATGTGGATTTTATACAGTTGGAAGGTCATCTTTTTTGTTTTTGCTTGAGCATTTCTGCTCTAATTCTATTCTTTTTTATGGACTCATTGCTAAATTGTACAAGTTGTATGGACTTGTTAACATTTGCAATTACCATAAGTGCTTTATCTTCTCTATGCACTGGCTTAAACATGACTGTTGTGTGTTAGCATATTTCTATGCAGCAGTTGGCCAACTTCACCTCAAACTCCATTTTTTGCAGTTTGTTGGAGCTCTTTTTTGAGAATACTGCCTTCACAGCATGACAACTTTTGGAGCTATGTGTAAGCTCTCCAAGCTGTTTTTGGTTTGACTTTTTTACTCTAGCTGTATCTGAGATTTGCTTTCTCTTAATCCTCTGGAAATGCGTGCTAAATTTGGGAGAAAAATCTCTTTGTTCTCTTGGTAATCCACTTGAAATTTAAGTCTAAAAGTCATTCTAATGCATCATGCAGTAAGGGGAAGAATCTTCATCATGTACAACTGACACCTTTCCCTTGCACTAATGTCTTTCTTGTGCTGATTGTGTGACTAGATGTGAAGAGTTTGCTCAAATTTTAACCTCAAATGTAATACACTTTAAAGAGAAATAGATCAAATGTATGCTGTAGTCTGAAATTACAAATCAGCTTCTTTAGCTACAAAGAAACTAAAGCATGTCAGTGGTATG
Organism: Crocodylus porosus; assembly: GCF_001723895.1. NCBI lineage: Eukaryota > Metazoa > Chordata > Crocodylia > Crocodylidae > Crocodylus > Crocodylus porosus. The sequence goes on from NW_017728950.1 coordinate 45,736,564, forward strand.
AAGCTTGTCAATCCAGATCTAGACATCATTTAGTATAATTATATTATAGTAAGTGGCTCTCTGCCAAGCTATCAAAAGTTACATAGTGTCCCTTTCTCTTCATTTTAAATACACCTTTATAGATAATTTGCATGCATCTTTCATCTCTAGTATTGGTCAGCAGTAATAAAGGAAACACCAGAAGTTGTGTTGTGTACATAGCTCCTAATGAAAGTTACCTATTTTTTATAATATTTGCACAACAGCTTAGCTACTGCAGCAGAAAGGGCTCTTTTGACTTGTTAAGACATCCATAAGTGAAGATTTTAAGTGAGAATGAGATTCAGGTAATCAATAAAATACAGCACTTTACTGTTGATGCAGAGTAAAATTTATTGTGGCATATAAGCCCTGAAAATGTCTTTAAAATAAAATTGTTCTCACAGAAAACAATCTTTGATTGAATAGAATGCAGTTTACCTGCCAGTTCAGTGGTCTTGCATTGTGGGTGGCTTCAGTGGTGGGCAGTAAACAGAGTGTCCCAATGGGTTTTTTCTATCTCCAAAAAAATCAGTGGGTTGATCTGGACTCTTTTTGGATTAGGGACCGGCATCAGATGATAGAGCAGTTTTAAAAGCCAAATTAATGAGACTCGGGTGACTTAATAGTTTTAGTTTTTTAATTTGAATTTAGAATACTTTGTTCTTGATATTTGTGATTTGATTTGGCGATGAGCACATCCTTGACAGAGTATAAAAATAGTGTTTGCTGCCTGGCTGTTTCAGTGTCTCCTTTCCCTTAGCACATGACATCAAGTAAAGCTGAGTGGTTGGATGGCCTCGAGGCATGTGATGGGATACTACTTTACAGCCAGCAGACCTGTTGGAAGGAATATTGTTTGAGGACTGCATTTTATATAAAACTCTGTACTTACAAAGTATATTGAAACAGCTTTCCACTCTTTGTCCCTTGATGCGCACATGTTGTTTGTGTGAAAAACCAAATTATGAGGAATTCCTGTTCAGAATTTCTCTGGCAAAGTTATTAGTAAATTTGCACTAGTGAATTTTTATACAATTGGCTGAATTTCTTTGACTTGTAATGATTAAAATATGTGTCACCCCAGTTGTTGATTGTGAGAACAAGTAATTTGATTTCAGTTCTTTATTTTTAATAGTCTTTGTTTTTCCTTACCATTCCTCAAGTAAATTTCATTAAGAATCCACAGCGCACCATAGGACTGAACACTGGTACGTTTGAAGCTCCAACGTGGGTCATGGAAAAAGGGATTCTAGAGCATGCCGTGGACTCTAGAATCTGTGCTGCTCTTTAGAATGAGGAGTTGACATTTCTTACTTGAATAGAACAATAGATGGTTAAAGCTGGACATTTTTCTCCAAGAGGCTTCTGTTCGAGACTTCAGAAATATGTAAAAATAACATTTACGGGAATACTTTGCTGCTGGTGCTATCAAACGTTTTTAAATTAGAAAACATCCCAATGAGTTTTCTAGTTAACCAGAAAGAGCACATGGCTTTCTTTGCTTATAGAGCCAATGAAGATAGTGAAGTCTTTCGTATAAAAAAAATTTTATTCTGTTGTCTACTAAATCTACTTACGTTTCTTTGAAAAAAAAAAAAAAAGTACTTCCCATGGAATAACTTGCCTATTCTGCGTGCATCTCCTATATATGACAACACCTCCATCCTAAAACATACTGTTCCAGATTTTGAATTTGTAGTGGCATGACCCATTAAACTCTTGCTTGTGATTGCATCAAATATTCAGACCTAGGACTTCATAAGGGAAAGGCTGGTATATTTAACCCCATTTTACACTTGGTCTTTTACCATCACATTATAATGCCTGATTTTTGCTTCATTGTTAAACTACAGCAGTCTAGACTCCATGTTAGTTATTATATGAGTGATCCCACAGATACGAGTTAGTGGGTTGGTAAATGTAGCTTTGAATATTCACCTCCCTGGACTCTTGTTACTCCTTCAGTTTTGGGAAGTGTTACTACAAATTTAACACTATGATAACTGTGGCAGCTTTGTTAGCTGGAACTTGAATTACACGAAAAAGTGCATGTTCTTGAATTACTATTAGGATGGATTCTTTTCTATTTTTCCCCTTAACTGGTCACTTTCCATGTTCTTATTTTCTATTATATGTTTCTCTGATGGAAAGAGAAACCATTTTACTCTTGTTGCTGGAGGTCTCAGTCGAATGCCATAGAGTATCAAGAACAATACATATTTTGAGTTCTATTATATTTAGAATGGCTGAAAAATTTCCAGCATATTCCTATGAGGATAAGGACACAGATACCCCTTAGAGGCATACTTGTGGAGAAATATGAGGTAGATTTTTTTTTTTTTTTTTTTTTGAGAGAGACAAAGATTTTCTGTTGTTCAGTTCTCCTAGAGCTTTCACCAAAGTACTTTGATCCAGGAAAGTGAAAAATAAACAGTGGTAGAAAATGAAACCCTTTTCTCTTCCACCAAATTCTAAAGTTAAGCTAGTATTTTCCTGTTATTACCATCCTTATAGCAAGTATTTCATATGTATATGCGTCTGTGGCCATTCTGACTGCTACACTGCACAAAGTAAAGACGTGTAATTATTAAGCATCACTTGGTTATTTTCTCTCTAAAGAAGGATGGATTTTTTTTACATTTACAAACATTTTATTCATTTTAAAAATAGAATTTGGAAGGTGCAGAATTGAGTCATCTATTTCTGCAGAACAAGTATAGATATTGTAATTCAAGTTTTCCACTACCCAGTCATGTATCATTCCTGAACTGGATGACCAGAATCTTTGAAGGGGTGGGTAACTCTTGTCTAGTAAGTGCTCAGTATTTCAAATGGATCTGTTTTGATGAGGATGTCCACTTTTAGTCTCTCAAATGAAACTGTCAACAAATGTAAGGTGGTAACTGGCTGACAGATGTTCAGCTTCACCTTTAGCTACAGATACCATGGTTCTCCCAATCTCTCCAAACAATCTGTTTTTGAGAATGTTTCTAAAAATGTTGGACTTTCAAATTGGTACACTTTAAAAAGGAAAGGGATATTCTGACATTTAATACAGAAGAATAAAGTCCTTTATAAGATAAATGTCACTTTAAGTTTCATTTTGGTTGTAAGGTAATAGTGGATGTATGTGTGTATTTTCCACTACAAACTTAATTGAATATTTCACAAGTTACATGTGGAATGCTGACTGGTTTCTTTAATACTAAAATATGACTATGAAGATATAACACTAAGTTCCATCTTTTGTCTGTACCTTAAAGTCAAATAACAGTATGTGGTAATTGGTATTGGAAAATAATTTTGCAGGGAAGAGGAAATTGATGGAAGTATACTATAAATGAAGGAAGGGGACAACTGAATGTAGTTTGAAGTGCACTGTTTTGTACCGTGCTAATCCCTTGGGTTCTGTGAGTGTGAGTAACTGTCGGGTAGGTTTGGATCCTTCACTGGGGACAGAGTGGGAAGTGATTGTTCACTTTGGTTTTTAACTTGTTTTGTATACACGTTCCGTCCTATCTCACAGACTTCCTATGCAGGGCTAGTTCCATGTATTGAAATACTGTGGTTTCTTTTTTACGGCACGTAATTAAGCTTTAACGGTAATGTAAAAAAGGAATAACAAGCATTTCTCTGCTCTTACTCTACAGCCTCCAAATGCAAACTACATTAAAATTACATTTTGGAGAGTATCTGTCTGAGTCTCTCTCCATCTCTTCCCCCCCCCTTAAGGCTACTTGTAGCATCACTTTTTAACTATATCTTCATGGAAATTTTGCTTTTAAACCCTGATATTACAGCTGTACCATTCTCCTGCTGCAGTCATTAATGACAACATCCAGAAAGGAAATGAAATATAACAGTTGTATATCCAATACAACTACAGCCCAGATGTCTGAAGTCTGAATATGGACACAGGAAAAAAATGTCAGAAGTCCAAAAGTGACTCTAAATTATAGCGAGAAGCTATGTGAGATTAATATAGTTGCTAGTACACTTATAAATATTTATTACTTCCTTATCTGTACAGCCTATGCCAGGAGTGGGCAAAATGCGGCCCGTGAACTGGATGCGGCCTGCCAGTTCATTCTATCTGGCCCACAAGGCCTCCCCAAAATTTAGAAAATTAATATTTATCTGCCCATGGCTGCCTGTCATGCGGCTCTTGATGGCTTGCCAAAACTCGGTACTCGGCCCTCCGCCCAAAATAATTGCCCGCCCCTAGCCTATGCGAAAATGATTAACAAACAAGTAGAACAGACTTCAGCAAAACATATGATTGTTCACCAAAAAATTGTCATGACTTACAGGTTCTCAAAATGCAAGATTTGCAACTTGGTCCATGTTGGGATTTTTGTTGGTTGGGTTTTTTTTGATTGGGGGGGGTGGTAATTAAATTTTCCGTATTCCAAGCCAAACTTGCCAAATCAAATTCCAAATCGGTTCAGAACCGTAAGTGGCCCTACTACTGGCAAACATCCTTTGCCCCCATCTGGGGCTTCAGATGTTTCCAAATCGTTTGACAGGCATCTTACTTACAGGTCCAAGCCTAGAGGCTTGGAGTTTGGATGCCACCGAGTTTTGCTTGCCCTCAGTCATATGGCCCCAGGAGCAAGCTAGAGTGGGATCTCCCCTTTTCATAAAGTGGGTATAAAACCAACACCTTCCCACTCCAGCAGCTAAGTGGGAGGTTTACTGTATGTTATCCCCTGGTCCGGGAGAGCAGTCTTCGGTGGGTGTGACTAGGAAGACTACCTCAGTAGTCACCTTTGATCTTAGCCCACGAGAGGCCGAGAAGCAACTTGGTCCATGTTGTTTGCAGAACTGAGCAGGGGAAGCCCTTTGAAAACATCACTTATCTGGAATCTGCATAGTCATTTCCATTGCACTGCAAAGGGTAGTATGCACCTCACTCCTGAAAACAAACTTAGATTTAGGGGTGGTGTCACACATTCAACTTAACACTTACTAAGTACTTTTGACATACAAGCAGGTGAATATTCAAGAAATTTAGCACATGTTAAGTGCCCTCTTGGCATTGCAATGACATTGTCTTTTTGGCAAGGGGTATCTCCTAATACATACTAACTACTAGGCTAGTACATTCCAGTAATTTGCAAGTGCTGCAAATGAACAAATGACACCACCCAAATATGTGCAAACTTTAATATATCACAGTATTCCAATGATGTGCAACTGTTGCAAGTAAATGTGTGACAAAGCCCTTGGACATGGCACAAGGAGTCGTCAATGACCAGCCATGGAAACAGGAGGAGGTACCTGGATGAAGATGACCAGGCTTTCACAATAAAATGAAATGGTTAAACAGCCTAATGGCTCAAATATTTCTCAATTATTTTTACTTGATTTTGGGAATATTGTTGAAGAAACAAATTTTGCCCTGTGCTGAGTGTGTGGTCAGTCAAGGAAGGGTGTGGCTTACATAGAGGGTGATGGGTTGGAGGAGGCTGTGGCTCCTCTCCCTTTGTATCACTCTCATTTGGGAGGAAGTTGAGGAGATGAGACGATAATACCCACAGCATTGTTTCTGTCTGACCTATAGTGAATGCGAGCCATACAAAAAGTTTTATTTCTTTTTGGTTATCAGTGGGTGCTGTTTCCTGGCAGTAGCACAAGCCAGTCTTTGTTATGCTTGCAGTTATATATGTTCAGTGTAGACTTTAGCTTGGGTGCAACCCTTTTTGACACTTTTCTAGCATCATCTTAAAAAAATACGGCTGGTTTTAATTGCCAAATATACAACTTTTTTTTTTAAACTTTCCAGAATTGTATTATTCTTGGTTGCTTAATGTCTTGTCTGTCACAGTCCTGGATAGTGGAGGGAAAATGTGTTTATTGACCTAACTTGGGAAGCCATCTGGAAGAGAGAGTTTGTAAGTAACTCATGACTCCCAGATAATAGCAGGATACATTGAGTACAAGTTGGAGTTGGGGAATGAGAATTAGATGGTCTGGATGATTCCTACTGCCAATACACCACCTAGTTACCAAGGATGCATCAAGTATTCAGGCAGCATACACTACCTTCCCCCTGATAATCTTAAATTAGTTTATAAAAACAACCAAATATAGCTTGCATCTTAGCAGCATTTTGAGCTAATACTATCTCCATTTTGCAGATGCAGAAGCAGTTGCACAGAAAATACACTACCCATGACAAATTCTTAGAGGAAGCCTGTGTTGGAGCAAAGAACAGAATTCCTAATTCCTGATTCCTAATCTTATGATTTAGCTATAATACCAGGCTTCTTTAGTGTGTAACTTCAATTTAATTTGCACAGTCTCTTTGTTTCCCTTTTTCCATGTTCTGTTTAGTTCTTGTATCGTGACCATCAGCAGGGCATGGCATTAAGGGATTTTGCTATAAATCCCAAGGGATTCTTGTCAACCCAAGTGTAAATGGATAGTTGGTCAGTCATGCTGGAAGGTCAAAGGTGACTAGATGTGATCTTAGCTACCTTTCCCCCTTACGTGCTACTGACTGTAAACTGGCCTACCTTAACTCTGCTAGCCCAGTGGACCACTTGGTGCTGGAGGCCACTTGAGTTTTCATTGACTATCCCTCACTGCGGTGTTGTCTGAGCATCAAATTTTTCTTGTCCCAATATTCTCATCTTGCTTGTGCTGTTTTTCTTAAATTACACGTTTCAATTATGTACTATTTGCGCTACTGACCCTAAAATGAGAACTTAGTAAAATCCACAAAAATAAACCTTTCCTCAAATTATACATTACTTCCTTTTTTTCCTGAATAAGACCAAACTAAAATAAGTGCCAAGTTTATTAGTTTTTATTTTATTTTATTCCCATTCTTTTCTTTCCATAGCTGCGTGCTCTGGCCAACATTGAAATGAGAATTGTAGGAGCTTATATGGTGTAGGAGAGGGGTATTGTTGAACTGCTGCTCCATTACTTAAGAGGGTACAGCTTATTCAAAATAAGCCTGTGACTGAAAATAGGTGTGCTATGAGAGCATCAGCTTATCTTCGTCACATTAAGGAAACAGCTATATTTTTTCCCTCCTAAGCCTTTTTTCCTTCTAGGAGGCAGGGACTTGGCAGCTACTCAGCATCACTCATTAATGTAGGATTGGGTTCTCTGACTTGATGTCCTGTTTATCACTGTTTATCTTGTGCAAGACGCTGGGTGGGTGCTATACAAAGTCACGCTGTTAGCAGGATGGAAATCTAATTGCACTCTGGGTGTTTTGTTTATAGTTATCCTAAATGTCTATTCTTCAGGAAAGTATTTAAAAGGTATGCTTCTTATTTAAATGCCTATGTCTGCATTTTGTTTCCTTGGAATACCCTGATCGTACAGCATAATTTGGGTTTTAGAAAATACGCATCAATTTTCCACGCATTTTGCACGTCTCATGAGTTTTAATCATCCATCAGGTTTTGGTTTTGTGTTTTTGTTATCCTTCCATATTGTAGTAGCATGTGCTAATATTAGAAATGTACTGTTTTATGTGCTGCTTAAGGTGGGAACCACATTAAGACTAACAGTTGCTGTGCACTCTGCTTGACTTTACTCTGATGGCGATAGGGCAAGTGTCATTTGGTTCCTAAGAGGTCCAAGAATAAAAAAAGATGTCTGAAATTAATAAGAAAAATCTCTAGCAAAATCTGGCTGAAGATCATAAGCTAGTTTCATAGCCTGACTTAATTGAAGTACTTCCTTTAGCAAGAAAGGAGGGAGGCCCTAACTTGGAAGTTTCTTGTTAATTGGAACACCAGTCTAGACATCTGAGCCCTAAAATAGCTTCTTTTTCTCATTACTTCACCAAGAAGTCCTGCTGCTTTAGACTCCATTCATACCTAAATAGTAGATGGATTTTCCAGAGAAAATCTATGTAGCTGTATCTGACAAAGGAAGAGTAGTGCAAAGATGATTTATTCAATAATAGGCTCATTTAGTGTGGGTGTGTAGGGGAAGGAGGCTCTACAAAAAAAGATCCCTAATATAGCAGCAAAATAGTGCAAAGCAGGTAGTGTAGACAGAGCTTTGCTGCCTTAATTGACATCGTGAAAGTCCAGGTTTGAAAAGAAACCTGAAATACTGGATTCCTAATATTTCTTTCTGCACCAAAATGATGGGGACGATGAAACCATAACCCTCCTGTCTTAAATGGCTCCTTAGCTATTGATGCTTAGTTACTGAAGTTTTTCATGACAAAGTGCTATACAGTTTTAACACCCTCTGTGCTCTAATTTGTGACATTGCTGATGGCTACTGGAATACTGGTAGTAGGTATTTTTATGTAGACTACTATAGCCATGGCTTTGCCACCTCCAATGATTTGTGTGCACAGCTTGGATGCAAGAATAATGCTCTAGAAAGTGAGTAGGATTTCAGCAAGGGCTAAGGTGATAAATGTCTTTGGTTTTCCTGTTTTCTATCAGCTTATGAAGTGGAATCTAAATTCATTCAATATTGAGTGAATGTATATGGGGTTTTGGGGGGTGAGGTGGGGTTGGGTTGTTTTTTAAAACAACTTTCTTAGGAACTCAGGAGTCTAAAGGTCAGGGACTCAGTTTTCTTGACAACTGGAACCATTCATTTACTCTATTTTGTGAAAAAACCTAGCCCTTTAGAAAAAAATATTTTAAATAAAGGCACTGTTGCTAAACCAGTGTCATTATTCACCCCTTCTATTGAAAACCAGCCATTTTTCAACAGATGGGGTGGAGAAAGGATATATTTCTTCAAAAAGACCCCTTATATACTGTGGCAAACCATTTGTTGGTGGCTCAGTGTGATGGTGGGGTTTTTTCCCCTGCTTCATCCAAGGTGAAGGAGCTCTCTGATTCCAATAAGAAAAAAGCAGAAGAGGTTTATTTTTTATTCATGAGTATCATATCCTAGTCCTGGGATCTCCAGTCTAAATGTTCCCTGCCTGGGTGGTTATGTAAGTGGAGACTGCTGAAGCAGATTCAAAACCTAATTGGTGAAGTTGGCTCCTAACTTTACTAGTCAGTGTAAAAAAATCTTCAGTACTATTAGGAGTGTACTTGGTAGCTGTGTTGTTCAGAGACGAGAGGACGTACAGAAAACTCTTGGTTCCAAAATTATAACTTTTAGTAGACCAACTGGGAAATCGCAGAAGAATTGTCCTTTTCAGAAAGCTTTCGGGATCAAAGTCCCTTTATCAGGCTCTTGTACTATCTATACTTTTCCCAGAACCTGATAAAGGGACTTTGATCCTGAAAGCTTGCAGAAAAGGACAATTTTCCTGCGATTTCCCAGTTGGTTCCAAAAGGATACCTTTTATTAGACCAAGAGTTCTAGTTTTTTGTATGTCTTCAGTACTATTAGAAATTGTTTCTCAAAAAGATGCTTCATTGTAGTTTCCTACAAGGGAGGGATCAGCAAATGTATCTGTGGAGCTGTATAAATCAATAGGTAAAATGTTGTTTGTAAAACCTCTGCAGTATCTACTGTTACCATTAATGTAGCTGTTCACTTTTTATATACCTTTAATATAATGCTAGCATGAGGGAAAGCCACAAAGAATTAATTTCCAAAAAACCCAAAAATGGAGTAGAAGGATTGAAGGTGAGAAGTGACAACAACCAAAGTCAGAGATCTGTTTCCTTGTCTGTCTGCCAGCAACTGATTGCAGCAGAAACTGAAATATTTGGACAGGTGTACCCTTTATAAAGAAGGCTAAAATGTCCTTTTATGTTCAGTAACATGATGCTCAGCCACATATCTGGATAATGTAAATACTCTTGTCTAGTGCTACTGGGTATATCACTTAGATGTATGAAGAAAGCTGGTTAGGCCTGCAAATCACATGACAACTTCAATATATGCCGCTAATTCAGCCCTTGGTAGGTAGTGTTAGTGACCTTATACCCAGGAGGATTTTGAACTGATTTAACAAACTGATTTGCAAACAACTGTGTGTACTTTGACCCATGGTGTATAGTGAGGTAAAAGTATTTCTGGGGTGAAATGCAGCAGCTACAGACAGAGCATAGCTACACCATCCGCTATGTTTAATACATGCAGAGACAAAAAATATTATGCATTAATATGCAGCTCACTGAAGGGGAAGACTCACTCTAACCTAACAACCTCAATTCTGCTATTTTTACAGTACTTCTGGTTCCTCAGACTGAGTAACTGTACATTAAGAGGAACTACTTCTAGGTGGCCTCATCTTTTACGTCATAACGGTCAGGTTTGCATGGAAGTGGAAGTGTGCCTTGCTTTAACTGGGTCATTTGTAAAATAATGCAAACAGGCGCTTGCTTCATTTTTTGTGGGAACTAACGTCAGTAATTTTTTTTTTCTTTTATCTTCAGTGTCTGAGTAAGTTAAAAATGTCTGAAATCACTGTAACATAAATGTGAATGGTAGGTAGAGTAACTGGTCAAGTGGTGGGCACTCTTAGCATTTGACACTAGGCTGGAGATGAGACTGAGAAACTGTTCATATATCAAAAGGGAATTTACCAGTGAAAAACCCAAAAACCAGGAGGAGGCAGAAGTTGCAAAGTCTGTACTTTTACTCCCATGCCTGTACCTCATGGTTCCTAATTTTAATTTTTTATTTAACATTAAATTAGTACTTTACCCTTTATGATTGTAAAGATAACTTTCAGAAGTGAACAGCTGGTAAACCAATGCCATGAGGTCTACAGGCAAGCTTGAAGCATGACTCTGTGCGGTGTGGTGTTGCAAGTAAGACAATAACAGTGAGATACGTTAACAGTATTGACTATTTTACTACTGCTCATGAGAGAAAAGATCATGTTGGTAGATGACATGTATGAACCACTGAAGCCTTTCTTTTTGGAATCCCGAGCAAGTGTAGCATGGGAGAGTTATCATCGTTCTTTTTTTCCCCTCTCTGACCTTGAACACTAGCTCATACAGAACGTTACTACTTTCACTCCTGTTGTAGAATTCTGAATTCCCAAGAACGCAGAGATAATGTTCAGCTTACACGTATTTATTTTGCCATGGTCCTTTGGACCCTCTTGTAGAAACTTTTTTAATAAGGATGAACTAAGACAGAAGCCTTTTCTCTTAGTCCCTGGGCTCCTTTCTTCTTCACCATCACGGATATCCTTGCTTCTCTTGTAGTATTTCAGTCTCGCCTGCTGTTAAAGTACAGGCTTTAGACTGTCCTTCATGGCAGTGACCTTTCCCTGGGCAGGAGCTCTGTTGGGTAAGCATTGAGGGCTTGTCCACAACAGAGAACTAGAATATTAAAATGTGTATGGCCTGGTTATTCTCTTCTCTGCTTTGTGTCTTTTATAATCATCTTTCTCAGTCCAAGGTTAGTGATGCCATAAATGATGCCAGGTCAACAGTACTGTTTCATGTTCACTTTGCACTGGTGCAAATGAGTACAAAAGCAGGCTTGCTAGTTAGTCCCAGTTGTTCAGAACTCATGGGATTGGTTTTACACTTATGAGCTTTTTAAAATTTGAGAAATGTTAAATAAATTTAATTTCTTTCCAAATTTCTGAGCTTTGAATCTACCTGGATCAGTTTTTCAAGCTTTTCTCCATAACCAGAGAGACAAAAACCTTGCCTTTTCTAAATAAGTAAACTGAGAGATAAATGCCTAAACATGAGACTCCAGGAGCTGGAGGGTTTAAGCAGAAGTATTGAATATAGAAGGTCATGCCATAGAAGAAACTGACCTTTTAAATGCAACCAGGACTTAGATCAACTGAGCTCCATAGAACTTAGCAGAGGATGTTTCCTGACAACTTGCCTTCTAGCTAAAGTAGAATGAATCCTTGTCTAAGTAATATATATTTTTTTTTTGGATGAAAGTCGTATTCATATATCAAAGAGAGCAAAGAACTGTCTTCTTAATGCTTAAACAGTGAAAATCCTCCTAGTTACTGAAAAGGACAAATGCATCCTTATAGTACTATATATCAGGCTATAAGGGAAGAGCAGAGATACTCTCAGTACTTTTCCTGTAACCTTGAAGTTGTATGCTTTTTTTCATCCTCTTGGAAATCATAAAAATAATAGAGTAGTGTTGACAGGGACCTCAAGAGGTTATCTAGTTGTCTCTCTTAGAAAGCATTAAGTACACCCAGACTGTCCCTGCCAGATGCTTGTCTAACTTTTTTTATGAAACTTTTCATGGTGTGTGATTCTGCAGCCTCCGTTAGCACCACTCCAGTACTTGCTTCATCTGTATCTGGAGACTTCTTCCTACTATCTAAGCTATAGAGCCCTTGCTGCAAATTAATCTGATGACTGTTGTTTCAGGCTTTATGTGCACAGAGAATGACTAATTACCGACCTCTTTGTAATGACCTTCTGCATGATGCATGGCTGTTATCATGCCCCCTCCCAGTCTTTTCTTTTCTTTTCTAGACTAAAACAACCCCAATTCTTTTTGACCTTTCCTCATAGGTGACATTTTTCTCAATTTCTTATCAATCTTATTGCTTCCCTCTGAACTCTTTCCAGTTTGTCTAAATTATTATGCACAGTGCCCCAACCCAATGGAAACCTCACCAGTACTGAAGAAAGCTGAATAATAACTCCATCTGTTACATATGAGACTCCTAGTAATACCTCCAAACTGATGTTTGCTTTTTTGCAACAGCATCACATGGTTAACTTGTCAGTTAATGACCCATCAAACCCCTAGATTCTTTTTTCAGTGGTACTGCTATCTAGGTGGTCCTGATTTTTTTACTTGTGCCTCCGACAGATCTTTATTGAATTTCATCCCACTGAATTCATCCTTTCAATTAATCAAGACTATGTTTAATTCTAGTATTTGTCTTCCCCAAGTATTTTTAAGTCCTCCTGGCTCCATGTCACTTGTAAATATTACTATATTCTCTGTCCTACCATCCAAGTCATTAATGAAATATTGATTACTACTGATCCCAGCATCCTTTGGATATATTTACTAGTTGGACAACAAATTAGTGATAACTGCTCTTTGAGTTTGGTTTTTCAATCAGTTATGCACCCACATTATAGTAACTTCATCTAGACTTTATTTCCTCAAGTTTACTTATGAAAAGGTCATGTGGGACTGTGTCAATGCTGCATTATACATTTCTGCTTTACTGTATCCTCAAGGCTATAGCTATCCTGTTAGTGTTGCACACAGGAAGGAATTATCAATGGCCAATTGAGTAATTGAGCCCTATCTGTTGAATGTACTCTAGTGCCATCTAATTACTTGTGTGACAAATGAGACTTTTTACACGCCCCAACTAGAAAAGAACTTATTACTAATTAAAGGAAACATAGCAGCCCTATTCAGAAAGAAAAAGCACCTAAAAACCAAAAACTTACCAAGTTCTTTTTCTTTTACCTTTTCTCTGAAGTTACAGCTGTAGATCACAATCCTGCCTATCTTATAAGTCTGTTCCCAATGTGTTAAGGACCTAAATCATATAGACCAGAAAAAAAGGTAGAAATTTCTAGAGACCTCTTTTTTTTTTTAGGCATAGAGCCCAGAGAATTGGACCAAATGAGTACTTTGGTGATCCTGGCAGACATTGGTTAAGCTAGCTTTAATAGTCTTGAAAAGATCTAGCTTCTAGGATTGTTCTTGCTGCACCTGGACCATTAATCAATACCGCCCAATGCATTATTACTTTCCCTTATTTATACACTTGCTTGTTTTACACTATAGCAAAAACTCATTAGTACTTTTTCTTTGTATTAATCTCGGGGAATTTTGGGGAAAATAGGCCCTACCATAAGCATAAAATCAAGTTATACAATTGGCTCAGTAGAATTAATACAGTTATCTAACCTAGGGCAGGAAATGTATATACAAAATCTTAGTCCCTTTAAAGTATATGAACAAATTGTGCCTCAACAAAAGAAGGAAATTAGATTGGTTTAACATGGCTTGTTCTTCACAAATCCATAATACCTTCTTAATAGAGGTGTTGTATTGTTCTCCATATTACATTCTTCTCACCTAAGTCAGATGTTGGCAATGTTTTTGGACAGAGTGCTGCCAAAAGCAGGCACGACTTTGATTTGTAAGATATTGGTGTGCCAGGGGCAGATGGCGGGGGAGCCATGAGGGGCCTGACCCTTATTGGGGCAGCACAGCCCCAGCCCTGGCTTCTTCCCTGCCCTCTGCCCTGAGGCTCACATGCCAAACAAAATGTCTTTGTGTGCTACACTCTGGCAGCTATGCCAGGGTTGCCTGCCCCTCCTCTAGATCAGGGGTTGGCAACAATACAGCCTGTGGCCTGGATCTGGCCTACGGAGCCAGAAGGCTTTGCTTCTGCCTGCATTTGTGCCAGGGCAGGGCAGAAAGGAGCTGCACAGGGGCTGGGAAGCTGAAAGCTGTACCTGCATTGCTGCAGTTTTTCTTTCCCCACTCTGCTCCCAAAGCCACCTGGCCGGTGCCAGACTACAGCTAGGTTGTTCTGGCTCGCAGCTTGAAAAGGTTGCTGGCCCCTTTTCTGATGCTTACAAATGGATTGTTTAATAATTTGTTTCAATGTCTTTACAGGGACTAAGGTTAGGCAAGACTAATCCTCAGGTCTTCTTTTTCCCCATTTTAAAGATGGGGGGCATGTCTATAAGTGCTCTTAATACATTAAAAAAGGAGCAGTAAATTGCACCCAGGGAAAAGGTCTACACATGACCAGCTTGGGAGCAAATTTGCTCCCAACTGGAGCTGGTGAGACCAGGGATCTTCCTGTGCTCCTGCCTTGCTCAGCTCTGTTGCAGTAGTTAGGGGGAGATGCCAGCCTGGGGCTGGCAGGAGGTTGACGGACTGCTGTGTCCCAGTCACGTGGGGATTGGACCTAATCCCCACATGGCTAGGAAAGGGGTCGCTGCCTGGCCACCACATGGGGACTAGGGGTTGTTGATCCCCACATCGCCAGGAGGGGTGTCCCCACCTAAAATCTGGGGATGCTTCTCTCAGCCCTGTGGGGTTTGGGGCCCTCCCGATCCCCATGTGGCTGTCCCTGTCAGGTAGGGACACCTCTCCCAGCCGTATGGGAATTGTGTCCCAACTCCTTCCCCCACCTGGCTGGGATGCAGCATCCTGGCTGCCAGGACAGCTCTCCTGGCCATGTGGGGATCAGGTTGTTCCCAATCCCCATGTGGAAGGGAGACGGCTGCTTCTTCTTCCAGCACAACTCCTTCCACATGAGGCTTAGGCAGGCAGCAGTGGGCTCTCTGCTGCCTGGACTGACTGGGAGCAAATTGCTCCTGGCCAGTATCTACACATGTGTTACTGCACAGTAGCTAATGTGGAGTTAATCTACCCTTATTTTCAAATAGTAGATAACTGTGTATTAGCCTCTTTTACTGTGCAGTAGCCTAGTGCATGGTTAAATAGTGACACTTTACTATGCAGTAGAGTAGTCAGTTCACAGTGAAACATCTCATGTACACATCCAGGGAATATTTTATCTGGTCTGTTGGGACTTCCCCTGTCATCCTTGAATTCTTGGAGCAAATAAGAGTTCAGTGATTTCTTTGGCTTGTTTGTTAAATGTTGTAGAGCAGGGGTGGCCAACCTGTTGTATGCATGCTACAAGTGACTTAGGTAGCCTCTATGTGTGGCCTGTGGCAGATTGGGAAGGGGCTGGGCAGCACAGTGGCAGATAGGGCAGGGGCCAGAAAGCAGTGCAACAGACTAGGAGGGAGCACAGGACAGGGAGCAGAAAGCAAAACAACAGATCAGGAAGGAGAAGGAAAAGGGAAAGGGGATGGGAGTGGCATTCATGGAGTATTTAGAACTAATTTGTGGCATCCCTGCCAAAAAGGTACTCCTACTCTAAGGTAAAGTTCATCTGGCTCTGCTGACTTGAATAAATCACAGTATCTCAGTATATGAACTTGGTAGAAGTTAATAATGGGTGAAGGGGAAGGGAAAAGAGAAGAAGCAATAGCTTTGCTCTCTGCTTCCCCTCCCTCCTAAACCTGAACAAAAACACAGATCTTTGTATCAGATCAGTGGGATTAAGACTTTGGGTTGGGGGAGGGGAGTTGTACCAGCAAACTGGCTGAAGTCTAGCACATGGTACCTTTCTGAGTTGAAAATAATCAAAGGAAGGTAAGGTGGCTAGAAGCAGCATTGCCTTTGTTGAAGCATGTACACCTGCAACTCAGCTTCCAGGAGAGGGTGCACACATGTGAGATGTGCAGAGCTAATAGTACAGCTGCCCTGGGCAGGACAAGAGACAGTTTCTGTGGAGAGGAGTGTATTTTCTTCTTCCTATAGATCCCTCAGGTTGGCCTAGATTGACAGTCAGTTAAATGTTCCCCAACTCCAATCAACTTCACTGGTAGGAAGCATCCAAGAAACTGGGTGGTGAGCGTGTGGTTCCTTCATTTCTGGGAGTTTAGCTGCGGGAAGGTAGGAAAATTTCTCATGTGCTTTGTGTCAAATGGAAATGTGTTAAAAATCAGCTTTGATCAATCTCCTGGATATAGGAATTGAGTGGACTGTGTAAAGTGAAGTCTTGCCTGCCCCTGGCATGTAAAGTATTTTAACAGTATAAAACTAGTGTCCATAGCAGATTACAAGATGCTGAATCAAAATTCCTCAGTAGGGGTGCACTTATACACACATGAATATTTTTTTGAAGTGCACTTGCTGTCCTGGTATTTTTAAGAAAACTTCTTGATGTCTTTTTTTGCTGGTCTGAATTTTCTGTTATGCCTAGGGGATTTGGCACAGTGTGGCCTGCAGAAAACCTGACTCATTACCTTATACTTTCCACTCTTCTAGTAACTTAGTGTCTCTCCCTGCTCACCTTCCTCAGGAAAATACTTTGGTCTATCAAGGAGACTAGGAACGCTTGCATGAGTTAGGGCTGCAGAATATGGCCCTCAGTTAATTGTGGGTGTGCATGATATAGGGCGTGTGTTCTAGCTGCAGATCCCATGAGTCAGACTTTATGGTGAATCTTTCTCATGGAAACTTCCAGCTCTGGTCCTGGCTTTCTTTCGTTGGGGTTTCCTTCCCTGTTTTATACTCTTGGCTACAGAATTGTGCACATTATGAGGGCAGAATAGGCTTTGTAGCACTTCTGCTTTTGTTATGGCCTACATGGAACTTATTATGACACTGTCTGGAGCGTAAATTATGAAGACATATTATTCATAAGTTGTGTACATTATCTAAGCTGCTGCTTGGCTGCTTACACAGTTAAATAAAATTGAATGTTTGAGTCAGACTGTAGGTTTCCTCATCCTGGCATTTCCAAATTAATCTGATCATCTGCTTTTCTTCTTCTTAAAGCTTCCCATACTCTTTATTCTTTCCTAAACAGCCCCTTACATCTCAGATATGTCTCGGATATTGTTTTCCCTTCACCTTAATTTCCTTCCCCGCCACCCCCAACAGCATCCCATTTCTCTGACTCATCCTTTACTTATTTGCTTCATTCGAGGCATTGCCGTCTGTGGCTTTCAGTATTTATATTATTGCTCACAATAACTCTGTTACAAGAAATGTAAAACTAGTTAATTAATGAAAAGTTAGAAAATGCTAGAATTAATGTTGTCTGGATAACCGTCATTTGTTCCTGCCATGTTCATGTGGAGTATGATATTGCTTGATACCACATGCTTTGTCCATCCAGCCTGTGCCTCCTTTAACTCACTGCTGGTGCTCTGGGAACTAATCAGGCCTTAGATTGAAAGAAGCTGTTGTCTACAGCAGTGTTTCTCAACCCATGGGTCATCCTGACCGAAAAGTGGGTCACAAAGATATATGAAAGGGTCGTGAACAGACTGTAAAAATGGATTTTCCGTTAAAGGAGAACAGCATGGGAAACCATGGCTTTTCCCTTGCAGGCTGGCAGAGTTCCACCCTGTGGGGGGCTGCTTGGGACCTCCCATGCCCCACACAAACCTCTGTTGCCTCGCACACTGGAGGGCTGGGAGGCAGCAGGTCAGAAGTAAGGGGTACTGGGTCAGGACTGGTCATTGATGTTTACAAATGGGTCCTGGTACAAAAAAGATGATAAACTCTGGTCTACAGGACTCCTAGTATAGAGTCCTGTAGACCAGTATGGCCTTTTCAGTATAGTGGGCTGTTGAGTTAAAGATCTGTTAACCTTTCATCTTCCTTGCTCTCAAATTGATCAACATCCATTTCTCTTCCCTGACAACACCCTCCCTCAGTTTTCAGTTCAGTGGCTGAACCAAAACTGTGATTTCATTTTGTAGAGCCCAGATCTTGTGGCCGAAATAATATAGGACCTTGTGTTTAAAGACTAATACATTGACATAAGGGAATTGAATTGAGGTTAGAAAGATATTCTTAACTTCCAAGTCCTTGTCAGGACTCCTGAGTTCTTTTAATGTAGTTTCTGGACAGATGAATGTCTGCATATTACTGAATTTGATTAAGTCTCTGCTTTTGGTTTATCCACAGTTTTGTTTGTTATAACGAGTCTTTATTAAATACGTTTTTGTTACTGATGATTAAAAGACTTAGAAGTGAGTCTAAGAATATTTATGTTGACATAATTAATACTTTTTTCTAACAGGGATACCCTTATGTCCACTTACAGTCACATAGCTTGATTCTCCCTGTACATCTGCTTTGAATTTGACACTTAATCTTCGCTCTTGAAATATTAGGTGTAACCTTTCTAGATTGACCTCCTTCCAGAAGCTGAGGTGAGCCTTGGAGTTGATCACTATCATTTAGTATTTGGAATAATCTGAGCTTCCAAGCTGTTTCTGTGTATTGTTTGAATAGCTTTCTATCTTTAGGTGCTTTATTAGTAATATATATTGCTGTTTCGCTGAATAGTATGCGTGAGTATGGAGACCTAGAGTTTCACTTCTACTCCTGTCAAAGAGAAGAGGGTGTATCAAAATAAACTAGACAGACAAGGTTCTTTGGTAAATCCGATATCTTTTATTAGACCAACTAAAATAGTTGGAAAAAATTTTGTTTTATTACTTTTTTTATTAGTCTATTTTAGTTGGTCTAATAAAAGATATCGGATTTATCCAAAGAACCTTGTCTGCCTTAGACCAACACAGCTACAGCCCATACCCCTTAAAATAAAGTAAGCATTGAAAAAATAATAGCATAGCTTTGCTAAGAACTGGAGAAAAGATGCCATTTCATTAACTGTTATATCTGCAATCCATAGCAGAACACTGTACTTGGAACAAGCGATCCATCTGGCAGTGCATGTGTTGAAATGTGACTTAAGTAACTATAATGTACTGTGAGTCAGAAATGAGTGTATACATGTTGCATGTCTTCCTTATAAATGTTAAGTACTAACTAGATTATGATACTGAGCCTATCTTCTGCAGACAAAAATGTTGAACATTCAAGTGACAGGTGTCAGAAAAATGTTTTGGACCCTTTGGGGAGTGACTACCCTTTAAATAATCAAGTGACCACATTTGTTTTGATTACTTGTTGCCTAGAAACCTACATGGTGACTCTGCTATGAGACTATACAGTCATAGCAATACTTTTAGGTGAAGTCAGAAATATTTTGTATCAAATCGCATTTCATATAGTAAATTAACTCTGTTGTCAGTTCAACAGTGTCATCTACATAAAGATGCTGTGACAGGCCATGACATTTTAGCCTTACAATTGAGTTGAATGTTTTATTGTTGGCTGAAATGGCAGTCAAGCGATTTTTAACCAGGTGTTAAGATGATATCTATTTTACAAGTGGCGTATAAATTGACTAAATGGTTACATAAGTCTCTACATTCAGATGTGTTTTATTGGATGCAAAAATTATTCTGAGCTGGAAAACTAGAAATTAAATGAACTTGGCTAAAGTTACAGGACTGCTGAAAAAGTGTATTAGTTTCCACGGGGTTTTGTGAGCGAGAGAGATCTGCAAACATTTCTATAGTAAATTGATTGCCTGTGAAAGATTAAATATAACTCAGTTTGATTTTTTTTTTTTTTTTATTTTTTTTTTTTTTGTAGCAGGGAAAAGAGAGGGGCTTTCAGGTGATTTTGTTTGTCCAGCTAATCACGTGGGGTTTGGTTTGAGAAAACAAACAGCTGCACAGTTCATCACTAACAGTATTTTTTCACTACCTTTCTTATAGAATTTTCTGGGAACATCTCTAGTTTTCTGAGGATTTCAGAGTAGCAACCAAGGGTACTGACATAATGTGTTCCAGGTTTTAGTAAGCTCAGTGCATACACAACAGAAGGACATTGTGGCTAAGGACGGAAGTTACACATAAACTGGTTTAAGTGATCAGAAACTGATTTACACCTGTAACAAAATAGAAGTTCAGTGCACATAAACCCTGTTTCAAAATGGCTGAAACTGGTTTAAGATAAACCTGGTTGAATGTAGTATCAGACTTAAATGATTTGAGTCAAACAGGTTTATGAAACTTCTGTCCCATCCTTCCTGTCCCCTGCGTACAGATCTGTCCTGCCCTGCTAAACTTACTGGTGGCTGCAACTGTAGACTACAAATCCCAGTACAGCAAAAGTCATGTTATCCAGCACTTTACCAGCTGGAAAGCTCCACTAACTGGCATCTGTCAATACAAATCTTCCTTCCAAGGGACTCAGCAAAATCAAACCCGGAAGTCCCACTTACAATTTCTCCACCACGAGTCGAGTTCTTCTTCTTCACTTCTTCCTTGTGAACCACGGCCTGGGGCAAAGCAGTCTGCATACCCCTCCCCGCCCCTGTCCTCTGGCATAGTGATGCCAGGGAGTGCACCAGACAGTGCATATTTGATTAACCGGCATACCCCATTCCCAGGGGATGCCAGATAACAGAGCTTTTACTGTAATACCTGGAAGCAGGAAGAGGAAGTGATGAGCAACTCTTCAGAGTCCTGCTGTTGTAATTCTGGACTGCAAATCCTAGAGACGTCAGGGGCAGCAGAAAGAAGAAGTGAGCACACAGCCTATGCTAGGTATATGTCGGAGAGCCATGCATGTGAATGCTATGCTAGCTATGTGCCATAAGAGCCATGCAAAAGAATAGGAGATCATGATAGCGGTTTTCAAATACTTGAAAAGCTGCCATAAAGAAGAGGGAGACCAACTGTTCTCCCTTGCCACAGGGCAGGACACAAAGCAATGGG
This sequence comes from Crocodylus porosus, assembly GCF_001723895.1. Taxonomy (NCBI): domain Eukaryota; kingdom Metazoa; phylum Chordata; order Crocodylia; family Crocodylidae; genus Crocodylus; species Crocodylus porosus. The sequence goes on from NW_017728950.1 coordinate 45,757,650, forward strand.
CTTACGCTGTAGCAAAACAGAATTAGATTAAATCTTGGGAAAAACTCTCAAATCTCTTTGCTTGGAGGTTTTCACAAAAGGCTGAAGAGGCATGTGTCTAGAATGGTTTAGGAACAGTAAATTCTGCATCAGTGCATGGGGGGGTTGGACTAAATTTGGACTTGTCCACATGCCCCACAGGCTGCAGTGTATGTGCCTGCAACCGTTCTCCCCACAGAAGTGATTACCTATGCAGGCACCCCCTTCCTCAGCCCTGCAATGACCCTGCAATGGTGCTCCCCCCCACTCCTCCAGCTGCCCTTCTCATACTGAGTTGCCATGCTAGGCTATGCCATCCCCCGCCCCCTGGGGCAGGTGCAGAACAGAGAAGCTAATGGAGAGAAGGGGAGCCCAGAGATTATGGCTGCTGATACAGCCAGAGCTATATTAGGAGAGGCCTAGTGGGAGTCCAGAGGTTGCAACGTAACCCCTTGTGAGCCACATGCAGCCCATGGGCCACCAGTTGGAGAGCCCTGGAATAGATGATTTCTTCCAGCTCTCTGTTTCTGTGCTTGCCTACTTAGAAAGTCACAGACTGATAGCCTTCTTGCAGGCTTATCAAGTCAAATGTAGCCTGTTAAAAATATCAAAAGTGTCACCTAGTGAACTATCAAAGGAGGCTGTGATGGGATTCTGTCAAAAAAAGTAACAGTGGGATAATACTCCTACTAGCTGAAAAATTCCAAATTTAAAATTCAGCTGAACTGAGGATGGACACGGCCTTTCAGATGGGATATAAACTGGTGGGATTATAAGATAAGAAAATTAAAGAGCAACCCAAAATGTAGATGCAATCCCAGGAAATAGGCTAACAAGGCTTTGTGCTATGTCTGGGTAATACTACTGCTGTGAAACAAGCTCATGTAAGTGCTAGAACTGAGCATTCATGTTGACGCAGTTTCTAGTCATGGTACAACTAACTCATTGTTTTTTCCCTTTAACTAGCAGGGTGAACGGGTTATTTGTAATCCTTCACAAATCATTTTCTGGTTCGGTTGGTTTGAGTCACAACCTTTATGTTGTCAAAGCATATTTTGTTTGTGTGTCCATGTGATTAAAATGTGAGCTGTTTGACCACAAATTAGTCTTTTAAATGGGGGTGGGAGGTAAAAAAATAAAAAAGCCCTCTGAGATGGAGCCCACCTTTCTCTGTGATGACAGGACATGGTCCTCAGTTAAAGGATGCGTCTGATATAGAAGAGATGTGAAGCCAGATCTTAGCTGAAAGGCAAAGGAGGAACAGTAGCCCTTTCATTTCCAAGGGAAACAAAAATTAAAAATAGAAAGGCCTGGAGGTACTAATTGGAACTGACACGATGAACTCTTGCTCCACAAGCTGAATTATGTTCGGGGGGTGATCCATCATCTCACATAAATGCTCCTAGAACTTTGTCATATTACCATAGAGCCCACTTCTTACAATACCTCCCACCTTGTGGCTGCACTCCCTTTCCACCATGCATAAAATGTACTGCTTGGTGACGAGACATAATGGTGGCAGGGCAGCAGAAAGGAGACAAGGTTTTAGCGTGATGGATGCAGCTGCTTGGTTACGTTGTCTGCCCCCCTGCTGTGGTGCCTGTCCTTTCTCTGGTTTATAGGGCTATACGTTTATTACTACCTAATCTCTTATTGTCAACAGCCCTTTCTGCTCTAGCTGCACCAGCTCATTTTACAGTTAGCAGCTCATGTGACACTGGTGTCTGCAGTTTTTATCATGGTTAGATTTGGATTAACATGCCTCCTTTCCATCAGGAAGCTGGGCATTGAGTGTGCAGGGGTGCTTGATTTCTCTCCTCCCCACCCAATTTAGCTGACTCAGCAACCTTCTGGAAGCCATCAAAGTGTCCAAGATAGGGTTACAACTACAAGGGTCATTACAGCCCAAAGACTAATGGATACCTCTTTACTGAAGCAGCTCAGTGGACAGATTGAATATATGCTTCAGATAACCAACAGTTATCAGATAACAGAGTTAGAGAATTACCTTACCATGCTATTTTTCCCCATACAGAAATGTGCAATAAGATTGTTAAAAATATATAATATATAAAAAAAAAAATTTTGTAAAAGCAACCTGGCCATCTGTGTTTGTTACTGTTAAGAGTTTGAGGTCAATTCTTGGCCTGAGGTCAGGTGTCTTACTTAGGTTATACCTGAGGGATTTAATATCACACATCTTCCAAGCAAATTTGTGATGTAAACTGGGAGAAGGACTATATTGGCTGAGTGAGAAAATCATTGAGAAAGTGCTAGCTGTAGAGGATTTCACAGGGGGTCAGCCTCAATTAATAGAATTGCTGTATGGTTGTGTATTTCAGCCAGTAGATCATGTTGATGTACTAGTCTATGAACACGCTGTTTAAAATATCTCCTTTCTTTCATGTCAGTGTAGGTTTATAAATTGACAATACACATTTTTTTTCAGAGAATTTCTATGTCTTTAATCCACCCTCGGGAGTGTGGGGGGGGGGCGAGGGGAGAAGAAAGAAGACTTGGTTTCAAAGTCCTCTATTTTAGGATAAGACTGGAATTGGTCTGAGTCAGAGTATTTGTGGGCTCTGTCCAATAAGCAATAGCTTTTCTCATGCTCAGTTTCGCCTGGTAAACATACAGCATAATCTGTATCGTGAGCCCAGTCCCCTGGCACTCCAGAGAGTTAATACCGTTCTTTCTTCTTGTTGTCTGTGGGAGGGGGGTTGCTAAGAAACTGAATTCCTTATGTGCTCTGTAAAAAGTAGATTGTAATTTTAATGACAAATTGGGACTAAAACAAATGAATACCCTGAGAACAATTTTTCTCTCCAAGGTAAAGATGCCAGTTCTGAAAACCCTGCTATGCCATTCTCCTGGCTACTTGAAATGAAATACTTCCTTAAATGGAAATGGTTGGTTTTTGATTATGTGAGCAAAAATCTAGTACCAACATACTTCCCTGAACCATTCAGGGGTATAAAGTGGCAGTTCACTAATACTGGCTCTGCATGATGATGATGATCACTTACCTTCATCTGGTTTCTGCTGGTAACTGGTCAGGTGCACCATGTGGGTTGGCCCGATTGTCCTCCTGATGGTCAGTTAGACCGGTATGTGGAGCCTTGTTCCTCTGTGCTATGCAATTTACAGTTAATTATGTGACTTGAACGAGGTGGGGATATTGCCTGCCTTGTTTCAGTAATTCAGTTTCAGGAGCATTGCTGAACAATGAAGACATTAGGGCTAAGTACAGACATTCAGGGCATTAGGGGGAGGTTAAATTGACTCAGAATGGCTGCCTGATATCAGGTAAGTCAGGATGGAGGGGCTAGCTGTGGGGCTGGGAGTCCAGCAGACTGGAGGGCGTAGGGGGTCTGGGGAGTAGGTGTGATCCATGGATGGGGTAGCGGAGGTAGGTGCAACCCGTGGGTAGAGTTGGGGGGGCAGGCACCATCTGCGGGGTTATTGGTCACTGAGACTGGGCCTGTAAGGGCATTTATACACATACTTTCCTGTCCCATGATGCACTGGAGATTGCCCGCACGTAAGCTGAGGCAAACTGCGCTGTGCACTTGTATAAGTGGTGAAGCACGTATCAGCACACAGAAAATGGTGGTGGCATGCTTTTGACCAAAAGCGCCTCTGATTCGTTTTAGTTCAAAAGCGCACCGCTGCCATTCTCTCAGTGCTGATGTGTGTTTTGCTGCTTATACAATTGCAAGCATTACAGTGCTGGGCGCTTGCATGTGTAAAATTGCCCACTGTGTAAAGTCAGCACTGGGATGAGCCAAGTTTAAACTGGGTGGCCATTTTGAACCCAATTTAAGCTCACGAATGTCTGTAGGTAGCCCAAAAGCCCATCTACAGTGGCATATAACCTTTAACAATTAGAAACAGACAGAGTGAATTGGATGCTGTGTGACTGGCCAGCTTGAAACGGACTGAAGTTTGAGAGCTATTGCTCTAGTATAATGCTGGATGCATGCATGTATTAAATATCGCTTGCACTTAAAGGTGTTCTTACTAAAACATTTGGAGGCAGCATGGCCTAAATAACTGGCACCAAAGAGAAGTCAAAAATGCACGTTTGAGTTCTAGCTGTCTCAGTGGCCTGAAGCAAGTCCCTTTTCAAGCCTACTGATCCTAAGTAGCTCAGTTGTTAGGTCCTCAGCTTGGAAAACCTGACTGACTTCCAGAAGTGCTGAGCACTTGCAACGTCAAATTACCACTTCTCTCCAGGGAAAAGTATGAGCATCCTTCCTGAGCACAAGATGAGGAAAACTTCAGTTTCTTCATCTGACATAGAGGGAAAGAGACTAGTTTAAGCTATGTGCTTAGCCACATGGGGTCATTTCAACCAGAAGACCAGAGGCAAGAGATTTCTTGCCTCCTTTCTTCCAGGTGTGGAGAAATGATGAGTCTGAGCACCAGAATCACATGTGGGTTATTGTGGTTCTTAAAAAAAAAAAAAATACAAGAAAGTCAGTTTTTAGTTTTCCTTTTTATTTTCTGGTTTTATAGCCCTTTGGAGGACTTGAGCTTTTTTGGTAAAGTATAATTTTTAAAATAAATGGTGGCTGACATGCTTGCCAAATGGAAGGACTTCAGGATCTGAGATCCTAACAGAAGCAACCAATATATTGTGAGGCTCCCAATAAAACTGAAAAAGTTTCCAACACTGTTTAAACACCTCTTACCAAACCCTAAGACTTGTGGGAAGGGTGAAATTGGGCCTAGGAGAATTATGTTGCTAGGAGGACTTTGCTGCTGCCCACAGAGCTGTTGTTATCTTGTTTTTTAAGAATTGTGTATATGGGGAACACAGAGGGACACAGGCGAAATGGCAGGGAGAGAGGTAGATATAGATACAGATATCTCACTCTCTCCTTGGTATTCCTTTGTGTTCCTTACTTTATTGTCATGTCATCCCTGAAGAGTGTAACTAGGGAAAACAGAGTGTATATGGGCAGTGCACTCTTGAAGGACTGTGTCTGTAAACTGCAGCTTTAGATAAGAGGTGTCCAAGTGCACTTGGATATCGGTAGCAGGCTAACTGTGAAATGTGAACTCCACAGGAGCTTGTCCTCTTTGTCAAGAAGGTGGGTAGATTAGCCTGCAGTGTGCTCTGTTCTGTCATTGCTATATTCTTCCAGTACCTGATCTGGCTTCTTCATATCTGGTTAGTTTATTTCTATGTCACACAGCAGACTGACATACTAAGTTACCTTGGGGGCTGGAAAAAAATTGGAGGCTTTTTTCCCTTGGTTTTGGTAGCTAAATTGAAGGCTGTAACTGCTGTGAGTTGTCAGATGAAAGGTTCTGTATCTGGGGAGGGCAAATGAATAGCCCAGATCTGGGAACAGTGGCACCATGGGAGGTGGCAGCAGGTAAAATTTTGGAGAGTGCGCACTTTCCTGGCAGACTGGTGTCCATTCAGAATAAGCAAGGCTGACCAGTATGATAAGTCCTGGGTAGAAAAAAGAGCTGCAGCCTACATGAAAATTGGAAAAACAACTGAAAGCATCACAAGCTAGGTGTAAATGTTATTAAACTAGTAATTTTGGGTGCACACAGAAGTGACAATTTTCGTCTGATCTGGCCCCTGAAAGTATTCTGCAGCTGTGACCTAACACAAGTACATGGCTGCAGAGCACTTAAAAAATGCCTGATTCTGTGACAATCTGAACCCTCATTATATGGACGGTAGGGTGCATGGGGGGGTGGGGGGCCAATTCCCCCACCACACACACACTCTCTCTCCAGTGCAGGCTGGGACACCCCCCCCCCACACACACACACTCCAGTGCAGGCTGGGAAACCCCCCCCCCCACACACACACTCTCTCTCCAGTGCAGGCTGGGACACCCCCCCCCCCACACACACACTCCAGTGCAGGCTGGGAAACCCCCCCCCCCACACACACACACTCCAGTGCAGGCTGGGAAACCCCCCCCCCCACACACACACACACACTCCAGTGCAGGCTGGGAAACCCCCCCCCCCACACACACACACACACTCCAGTGCAGGCTGGGAAACCCCAGAATGGGCCTTTCTCCCCTAGCTTCTCTGCATCCCACTCTGAAAAGAGTACTGGGCCAGGAAAAGGGCAGCAGGGCTAGGGGAAGTGTTTGCAGAAATGTCCATGAATCAGCTTTAAATTGGAGTTCAATCTCCTACCCTTCCAACCCAACAGCTAATGTCTGTTGGGTCAAGAGGATCAGTCTAACTGACAGCACTTTATGGGAAGCTGCACGAGTTATTCCATGGAGCTGCACTTCTGTCTGTATCCTTAGGCAGAGGTACAATGGGGTAGTTCTGTGACCTGGGCAGTGGTGGTGCTCCAGGTAGTGTCTGGGTTGTTGCTAACCACAGTGGGTTGGCAACAGGAACAGCTGCCATTTGTGTGCCGCTGACCCCTCTCCCCAAATTAGCATCCAGAACTGGTGTCCCACTAGCCTCCCCTCTCAGTTATGCTATGGATTTCTGGGCTACAAATCTCTTCCGCTGAGTATGCAAACACACACACAAGAAATTGTGAAAGTAAAATAGAAAAAAAGAAATGACTGCTTTGGGAAGATAGTTAATTGTCAGTTCTGACTCCTCTATTTATAGTTCCATAATTTAGAACTGAGTCTATAAAAGGAAAATCCTCCAAGGAACCACATTCATTTTATTAAAGAGGTTTTCTAGGGAATTATTTTTATTATATTTGTTAATTTCCGCCTTAATCTGATGAAACATTAGAATACAGAACCTTTTCTGGAGCACATCTAAGTACCTTACACAGAAAAAAAAGATCCAATAAACAGAAATGTAATTGAAAGTGTTGCTTTGGGGGAGAAAATTTTCCACTCTGACCCCCGGGTAGAAATGTGTGGTTTGGGCCTGCTATTGGTCTATTGACATAATGTCTTGGTGGCAGTAGCCTTACAAATATAACATACAAATGACTTGATTTATGAAAAGGTTTAAAATAGCACTAAAATATGTTTATTCCATTTCTGCTAGCATTGTTTCTGAATGCAGTCATCCTAATGTGAAATAGCTAGAGCTGCCTCGCACACGGAAACAAAATTTACTAGATTTTTATGGATGACCTTTTTTAGAATGCATCACAATAATATTTCTGTAAAGAGAGTATTTAATCAGGCTAGAAGAGTTTTTATTTAAAACAAGTCAGCTAATCTGAAATTAAACCAACCAGTTATGAGTTTACTGAGTTTGCTGTTCCTTAAACTAAAAGGACTTAGAGGTCCATGTTTTTTGAGAATTTTGTATACATGTCTCAGTTCTGCAAGAAAAACAATATGTATTCTCTGGAACACTTGAGAGCTGGAATTCCTCCAGAATGATGCATTTTTCTGCAGTATAAAGTGTTGAAGTGTGTGTGTGTGTGTGTGGTGTTCTGTTATCAGGGATACTCGAGCTCTCACTTCTGTTAGCACTGGTTAGAGGAGAGAATACTGGAAACATTGGATACTGGATGCACTGGGGCTGCATTTACACGAAAGAAGTGAACCAACTGAGGGAGTACAATGTAAGCAGCAGTGGTGCAATGCTGTGTTAACACAAGCTATGCTGTTTTGCTGCAGTTTGCCCTGCGTGTCCACTCTGTTGTTCTATCTTGCTTAGAGGGACATCACCATCTTTGCAGCTCTGCCTACCCCATTCCAGCTTTATGAAGCATATGTATAAGTATGTATGTATATGTGTATATATTATGTTTTTTGACTAAATCCTTTTTTTTTTTTTCTTTTTCTTTTTTTTTTTTTTTTTTAAAGAAACAGGTCTTTTTGCAGCCAGGAAGCCATCTATGCCATTTCAGGGGCACTGATGGACAGTTAGAGGAGAACTGTTTGCTTTATTAGGACTATTAATATCACTCATTCTCATCCATACTGCTACTATGCTGGAGCAGTCAGTCAGAATGGAAGACTCTGTAGTATTTAGTCTTGCTCTAAGTCTAAACAAAATATATGGTTGTCTCTGCTATAGAAAGCATGTTCGTGTGTAGATGTAGCAAGGCTCCGAAGCAACCTCTGCCATGAGGACTTCATTGATTCAATGCTAGAGGAGACCTCTAGGATTGTGGAGAAAGGACTGCTAGAGGCAGTGCTGGAAAAGGAGCAGGGCATGGACTCCAAGGAAGGTAGAAGCTGGAAACTTGTGACCTCTAGCAGTAAGAAGTTGTCATCCCCACCTGCAGTGATTTTCCTGGAGAACAGTTATGGAGTGCTAGCAACAGAGGAGGAGGACATCCAATTGGTAGAAGAGGTCAGACCAGGAATCCCCAAGTTGAGGAGGATCAAGACCACTGCCGCAAAGAGGGAGTGACAGATGGTGGTGGTTGGAGACTCCCTTTTGTGGAGGATGGAGAGATCCATTTGCCAGCCTGACCTGTGATCCCGGGAGGTATAGGCATTGTGTAGGGAAGCCATGGGGGAGCAAATTGGCCCTCATCAGCCAGAGAGTGGGGAGCACCAGGTGGTACCCCCACTGAGAAGCACTGGCAGCACTTCCAGTTTGCCCCTTCCACTCACACCAGTGACGGCAATCTGGCTGATGGCTGACCAGGGTCTGAAATGCCGGCAGCATTTCCTGTTTGCCTCCAGGAGCGGCAATCAGCAGCTGGTGCCCCCCGCATAGCCAGGAGGCACCAATTGCCCGTTGCTGGAGGTCTGTTGCTTGCCTGGAACCTGGATCTGAGATGTCACGGAAGGATTACTGAGATTTGTCTGACCCTCTGACTACTACCCATGCTGCTTTCTCATGTGGGTACCAATGATACTGCCAGAGGTGCCCCTGAGCAGATCAAGAGTGACAACATGGCTCTGAGTGCAAGGGTGAAGGGGATGGGGGGGACAGGTGATGTTCTCCTTAATTCTTTTGGTCAAGGGGAAGGGCCCTGGCAGGAATGGATACATCCTGCAGATTAATGCATGGCTGCACAGGTGGTGTCACAAGCAGGGATTTGGCTTCTTTGACCCTGGGATGTTCTTCCAAGAAGGCTTGCTAGGAAGAGATGGGATCCACCTGAGATGGTAAATGGGGAGGCGGGGGACCTGGAGGAAGCACAAAGAGGAGGGGGCAACATGGGAGGCCTCCTCATTCTTCCTGAGAAAGTAGGGCATTTGGCTAGTTACCTCAGGTGTCTGTACACAAATGCATGGAGCCTAGGAAACCAGCAGGAAGAATCGCAAGTCTTTGCAGAGTTAAGGAACTATGATATAACTGGAATAACAGAGACTTGGTGGGAGCTCACAGGACTGGAGCATTCAGGGTTACCATATGTCCGGGTTTTCCTGGACATGTCCTCTTTTTTGACCCCCTGTCCTTGTGTCCAGATGGGTTTTTAAAATGTGAGCAATTGTTTGGGTTTTTGCTTTGCCTCCGCTCCTCCCAGGCACAAGCATGGTCCTGCTTGGGCAGGGGGCTGGACTAGATGATCTCCTGATGTTTCTTCCAACCCTAATTTTTCTATGATTTTGTGTGTAGTGTGTTACTGGCATGGTATAGTTAAATATGTCAATGTATCACATGTATTTAGTACTGATAATGCCACAGAATACAGGAATGAAAACACAAGAAATACCACATTTTGTATAGAGCAGGAAGAGCAAATATGTCCTAGGTATTGATGTGCTGGATGGAAAACTGACTGGGTAAGAAACAACAATAGTAGGTAGGTCTCAGAGATAAGGTCATGATTGTGTTTCAGAAGATCTGGGTTCAATTTCTGACTTTGCTATAGATTTTGAGTGATCATGGGCAAGTCACTTAATCTCTATGCCTCAATTCTCTATCTACAGAATGGAGGTAGTAATTCCTTCTTCCACCTTTTGCCTGTGTTATCTATTTGAATGTTATGCTCTTAAGGGGAGGGGGCAATGTCTTACCATGTGCTTGCATAATGAAATTTGCCTGACATAATGAAATTTGATCACTTTTGGGGTTCTATTTGGGGCTCTACTCACTAATGGCATAAAATAACTGGTAGTAAATTAGTGAGTGCAGATAAGACATAGTTGCAGAAACGTAAGGGACTAGGTCTGTACAAAAGGAGGACAGTAACTAAATTCAGAATGACCTACTTAAACCATGCTGTGAAATGACAGGTTACTGATGAGATTTAATACAAGGAATTGTATGATAGTGAGGAAAGAGATTTCAATAACCTGTAGAGCAGTGCTTCCCAAACTTTTAATATCTGGGACACACTTTTTTTCCTGGATTAAAATTGGTGGCACACTTCACTCTTACACCTTAAAAGGGGTGCATGTGTGTGTAATTATATTATATTTTTATATATCCAATACAATGCATACCAGTGGTCCTCACACTTTTTGGCCCTAAGGCACCTCTCTATAACTTTTCTGAGTGTTGCAGCATCCCAGCTGAAAATCACTGAGAGATCTAAATTCAGGAATATGGTGGGGCAGGGGGTGCTTGAGGCTTGAGGATGACAGGGGTAGGACCTCGCCCTGCTGTATGCCCTGCACTTTCCACTGGCTAGTCCCTAGCCTGTACCTTAGAGCAAGGGCAATTGCCAGTGCTGGAGTTACTCCTGGATGGTTTCTCGTGCTGGAGATAGTTCCCTCCTGCTGGCCCTGGTAGCATGGGATGAGTGGAGGGGAAAATCCAGGCTGCAAATCGTGGCTCCATCTGTGTTTTCCTGTCTGCTAACAGCAGTGTGTGCTTTTGAGAGCTTGTGGGGAAGGGCAGCTGGCACAGCAGCTATCTGGGAGCAGAGAAGGGATGGAGAAGGCAGCAGCAGGGGAGCAAACAGAGGCACCTCTGGAATAGCTGGGGCAGAAGCAGGGTGCTGGGTGGGGTAGGAGAGCATATACCTCCTCACACGGGTGGGTACCACAGCATCCTTAATGGGTTCTCGCAGCACACGATGGTTGCTTTCACAGGAATCGCTGCCACCGAAGGTCACTTTCTGATGTCATATTCTGTAGAACACTATTGATTGGGAAGGATTTGGGAGTTGGTGTGCATAAAATGGTAATTTTTAAGCACAATATTTAAAATTTGTAGTCTACCCTTCTAGCATTCTGTCTTTTTCAAATATTAGTGGAAGTGATGAATACACTGCAGAGGAATTCATTCTAGCTCACTTAAATGGACAATGCATTTCTCTCTGTTTAAAAGTGTCTATCACTAGTATCTAAGCAACATCCACAGTATGTAGAAGGAAAGAGTCTGAGGCAACTGGAGTTTTCTCAATCCATTTGCTATGAGTAGGTGCATATGAATTTTTATGCTGAGGTCTGTATTCTTTTTTGTGGTGTCATTTGGCTTTCCAAAAAGGTTAGTTTTCAATCTGATGACAAGTAGCGTGGCTGGATGCAATCCCATCTCTTCCCATAAAAAATGTCATAGCTTGGATTCTGCCACTAAATATATTCTTTCCTCCATGCCTGAGACCTTAGATCTGGGTGTCCGCAAGCTGTACTAGCCCTCTGGCTATCTTTTAGGGCAGTGGTCGCCAACCAGTGGATCTCAATCTACCAGTAGATCTCGAAGCCTCTTGTGGTAGATCGCAGAAGCTCTTGGAGTCAATCCAAGGCTGCGGTGGAGGGCTGAGTGCCCTCATGCATGCACACATGTGCCCTAGCTCAGCAAGTTAGTCTGTCAGGGAGGGAAGGGGTGGGGGCTAGATCGAGGCCTCTGTGGTGAGGGACAGTGCCGCAAAGGCAGGGGCTGGGGTAAGTTGAGTGAGGCCTTGGCCGGGTGGGACTTACCTGCTGGGGAGAAGTACCCCCAAATAATTTTTTCACACTTTGCCTTGATCTCCACCCCTGCCACTTTGCTCCCCACAGACTTACCTGCCGGGCAGAGTGTGAGGGGGTGGTGATGGTGCACAGTAGGTCTTGGGTTGCTTTTAAATACTTAAAAAGGTTGGAGACCACTGTTCTAGGGTGAGAAGGTCTTTCAGGGAGCTAGATCTCAAGCTCCTATTACAGCTTAGGGCCTTGAGTTGTGTGCTGATATGTCCACAGTAGGGTTTCCTGGTGTAAAACCTGAAAATGACTCCTTTTCCAGTTTGTTCCACCACACCAACTTCAAACCGCTTTCTGCATCTGGAACCAAGAAACTCCAAACATAGCTAATTTTAGCAGTTCTGTCTCTCTGCTGAGCTGGTCTTAATTTATAGGAGACAGGCATGAAGGACACATGCCCATTTGCATACAAGTCAGTTACTAGTCTCCTAATGGCACAAGGTTCAAGATAAACTGCAAAGAACGTTCCAAATGGAACGTAGCCATCTCCTGCATACAAGTCCTTGCTTCTCTTAAAAGAAAAATAACCCTGGGAAACAACTAGCATTTCCTTTTACATGTAAAACAAAGGTAGGGAAGGGTGTCTTTGGAGTGATCTCTGTTCAAAGAACTCTGTTCATTCTTTCAGCACTATCATTTCTTAACCGGAAATATGACTAACTGTATGCCACACACGCACATCTATAATGACACCCAGCAGTCTCAGCTTAGTCCTCTTTAATGATGTAACTTGCATGACCTGTCTGGGGCCCAGTGTCAGTGATAAAGCTTTAATCAGAACTTTGCTTTGTTACTAATGAATGTCAGACAAGTTCTTGCCAGGTTGTACTAAGGTTTACCAAATTATAATCCTGTAATAATAAGTACAATGTATCGGTAAAAGCCTCAGGCAGAAGAAGCAAGGTCCTCAGTTTGATTTATGCTGAATAGCATGTTAGTGGTGACAACTACTTCAGAGTAAAGATGGGAAGATGACTGTTCATTTGTGACTGAAGCCTATTATGGACAAAGCAACAATGAAATAGCAATCGCTTAAGGACATGTCTACAGAAAATAATTTATTACAGTTGGTTAGTTTAGTACTGCTCTTGTGGATGTCCTTCCAGCAAGTGATGCATGAAGAGACTGCTAACTAAGAAAGCATCCTAGCAGCACAAAATAATGCAAGGTTATTGACAGGGAAGCTTCTAAAGGAGTAATAACACCTGGAGGTTTCTGGCTTACATTTCCCTTTGCTGTAAATAATTTAAGTGCATTAATTAAGTTGAAATCTTTGTTACCTGAAATTAAGTGGACTTCTATCATGTCTTTCATCTAAGGTTCTCAGTCAATGCATAAAGTTTTACAACATCCTGGGATTGTCATATTGAGTCATACCAACAAATATCTGATTTTTATGACTTTGAGGAGCTTTTATGGAAAAAGGGCTTCTAGCTTCCAAACTACAGACTACAAAAGTGTGCTCTTCTTCAAGATCAGAAAGCATTTCTGTGCTTCTGAAAAGGCAGCCTTTGTGTCAGGCAAGGTCACTGCACAATTTCCTCTGCCCTATTTAAAAATATCTCACAATTGTAACCAATATAAACAGTCACCAAGTCCCAGCCTGTGCCTCTGGAGTGCATGTTTGACGTAGCAAAAGAAGGCATCTAAAAAAAGGAGATCTGTTTCCCCTCTGGATATTAAAATCTTGGTTGAAAAAAGGAGGGAGAAAAAGCAAAGGAACCAAAATCTGAACTATCAATAGAAAAGCTGCATCTCTTTCAAGACGCATCTCTTCTGAGACTGACTAAACAAGAAACCATTGAGGATATGTAAAAATTCCTCTCTTCTTGCATTGAGTCTATCTGCAACCACAGGCCACTGACTTCTCCGCTCCTTTTTGTAACAAATGCTCCACTCTCTTTTGCCCTAGCACAGCGGTACATGTTTTGGCCCTGTGGGCTGGATGAGTGGCCAACAGGTTGGTCCACAGGCTAAATATGACCTCTGGACACAATTTGGAGTGTACAGGTCTGGGCCCTGATTCAGCATTTTTTTAAGTATTGATTGTTTGAGGTGGTTATACAATTTTATATGTTTGAGTAAGTTCCTGGGAGAGCAGTGAAGTCGTCAGAGGGCAGTTGAGCTAATTAAAGGCACATGACAACATTTTATTAAATTCTTTGTAATTTATTAGCTGCTTTCTCAACCATTGCCAAATTTCCAAGACTGTGGGCCACATGACATGGCCCTGTACACTCTTCAGTGTATTCTGTCCATTGCTAAACCAGTTGTAGTATGTCATCTAGCCACTTCCTGTACTTATTTGCCCTCTACCAGGGTGAAGGCCAGGGTCTTTAGTAGGTGATTGTCCTTTGTTTGACTAGTGTGTGAGCGAACACCTGGAGTTTGTGTCTCATTGCCATATCAATGACATCTCTCTTGGCCTGCTGATTGCAAGCAGCTGTCTGCAACCTTTCATTTCAAAGGCCAGGGGCTGGGCTGGGCTGGGCTGGGCTAAGCTGGGAAACAAGAGGGTGTCAGATGAAAACTTCCAGGCACTCCCTTTTTAACAAGCAGCATCCTGGCTTAGCTGCATGCCCTGTGGGTTTTTTTTTTTTTAAGTCGTCAGATGGGCTGTGACCCCTTAGGCCATATTGAGTAAGGCATTGGAGAAGGAAGGTTCATGCCCTCTATAGCTCAGGGGTTGATTCCAGGATGGGAAAGGGGAGTGGGTAAGGTGAAGGCTGCCTTCTTCCTGTGTTGGGCAGAGGTGTTCACTCTGGTCTTCAGCCTACCGGGTTTGGTCAGGTGTGTATTGGAGGCATATGCCAGTATGTTCTCTCACCATCAGGATTGTACTTCAGCTCCAAGCCCCTCCCTATCATCTGCTGCTTGACCACTGAAAAACAACCTGAGTTGTGCCAGTGACCATCTCCTTAGCCTATGGCACTTTGGCTTTACCTGTCTCACCTAGGAGTGGCTAGCTTTCAAGAGAGGAGATTCTTCCAGTTTAAAGAATCACTGCTTTTGTTCAGCTTGTGCTCAGAAAGTACAGATGCTCTTCTGTTTTGTCAAATGCTCTGAAATCATGCTTATCACTGACAATAAATAAGTTCTAAAAGGTAACAAAAAAATTTATTATAAGAACAAGAGCAATCATAAGAACCCAGGAAATTATGCTGAGATATTAGAATACATGAACAAAAGGAAATATTAGAACAGTGATCTGACTTTATCCCTGCATCTTAGCCCTAAGATCTCAGAATGTCCAGGCCAATGTCCTTACCCTGACTGTTAGCTTGCATTGCCGAGCTAAACCATGTGGGGACTAAAGCAGCCTATGCTCAAGAAACTTTATATAATATTTGCCTCTCAAGGCCTGGTTTAAGTATAATTTCTTATTTTGCCATCTACATTTCTCAATGGAATTCTTGGAATATAAATATTATGTCTATAACTTCCTTCAACAGTTTTATATCTGTTTGACCCCACAAGCATCTTTCCTAATCCAATTATAACCAGAAAAAAGATTATAGCTTTATAGCCACAAAGATTACTAATCCAGTATCCTAGAAACATACACTATGTACAGACATTTGCTCTTCCAGGGGAAACTCTTCTGGGAGTCATTTGACCCTGGTTGTTCCTGGGTTATTTTTCTTTTGGTGTGGCCATTTTTACTTTGAGACAAAAGTCTGAACATTGTGGTTTCTCCTGAGAAAGCAGTGACTCTTCCAGGAGAAACTAAACATCTGTATAAAGCCACAGTCTCTCACTTATTCTCCCCACTGTTAGAAATACCCTATTTTAAATAGCCTGTTTCCAAGTATAACTCTTGCTACAGGCCTCTCTTTTTAAAAAGCTAATGTATCATTGTCTGGAAGGGCCTGGCTCATTTGCTTCAGGCCAGGTCCACAAGGGTATATTTAGTTTCATTAAACATGTCCATATTGGATGCTAATTCTCATTAATTACTACTATTGTCCATTAAGGCCTTCAGCCTCTCCCAGGTACAAGCCTCACTGTTTAGAGAGTAATATGTAAAAATCATTATCATATTATGCAATGCTAGCCCTACTGTAAATTATAAAAATGCATTCACATCAAACAACACAACAATAACAGCTTAATGCCATCTGTCTGTACAGACCACACATGCTGTATCAGAAAAACAAATTCATGACATACATGAAAACATGCATGACATAACATGGACACCTCAAAATATTGTGGGTTTGTGACAGATCTTACTGTCTTGCAATTCGTTGTTTGCTTAAAGACCTTCTGCTTCAAGACATTGTCCTTCACCAGGAGCTCTGTGACCTCTTTGTCCTTGATGATGCAGAGTTCAAGTTGCTGCTACATTGTTTTTCTTTTAGTACTTCCATATTTAGTATCCCTACTTTACTTTTTATATTGTACTGTACAGTTTTATTGCATCTCCCATGAGATATAGTCAGGGATGAAGATCCCATTGTGTGATACGTCTCCCCAGTTTATATTTGCCTGCAGCCCAAGGTGGGTGAGATTCAGTCCTGTGTCGCTAACAACAAAGAACAACTATTACAGTATCTTACCTTTAAAGACTGATACCTCCATCTGCCAGTACTAGAAATGGACTCTTTAATCCCTTGCAGTGGGAAAAGTCCCAAATCCTGACTGAGCACTCAGGACAGCTGTGGTTGATGAAGTTGCCATGACCGTTGGGGAATATCATCACCACAGATTTACTATGCCAGACAGTAG
Organism: Crocodylus porosus; assembly: GCF_001723895.1. NCBI lineage: Eukaryota > Metazoa > Chordata > Crocodylia > Crocodylidae > Crocodylus > Crocodylus porosus. The sequence goes on from NW_017728950.1 coordinate 45,774,182, forward strand.
TGTGTTTCTGCCTGCCATGCTGTTCTGTGTGGGCGGTCTGCCAAATTAGTAGCTGTGTAGCCAGGTTTTCATGATGCTATGTGCTGGCTGATTATCATGGTTGAGAGGGAGGGCTAATTAGGCTGCCCAAAGTGCCATGAGAATATTGTAGTCTTAAGAGAGAGTGTGCAAGGTGCCATGGAGTGTTTGAGTGGTGCCACTTTGAGGTATGTTATTTTGTGATGCACACTAGTGTTCTGTGTTTAGAAAATCTATTTTGGGTCACGTTTAGTGGTCCTTAGGGCTCATCTGGAAGTTTATACATCTAGATCAGTGATTATTAACCAGGTGCCTTGAGATCCTTTCAAGGGTCCCACAGGGTGCCACACACTGTTAACATTGTTTAGGTTTTTCAGCATGATTCACAAGGTAAACCCAGAGATTTCAAATAGAAATCCATAATTGTGTCTCTCTGAGTACTTTGCAACAGAAAAACTGCTCTATTATTATTATTATTATTATTATTTTGCATACTTCAAGTCTATCTAGGCATGCCTTACATCTAAAAATGTTGAGAACTATTGGTCTAGATTCATGATACTTAAGGCACCTGGCTTTGCAAGCAAAGCGATCACACCTCTGGGACTGTTTCTTTGATCTTTTGTTTTAAAAATTCTCTAAAATATGACAAAAATAGATGAGCAAATAGAGGAACACACAAAGGAGTAATTCATGCACATTACTATAGGCTAACCTAATTTCACTGTGTATGAGCATACCAGTGATCCAAGTTTACTGCAATAAAACTTATGTGTCACTACTCTGTGATGTTATGTGCATGTCTGTGTGTTTGTGTGTGTGTGTGTGTGTGTGTATTTATATGTATATGTAAATATATTATGGTCTTTTAGATTCAGACAGAAAAAACCTTAAGCTTCTTCTGGAGTTAGTGAACATATTTACAAGATTAAAGGGTTGAAAAGTCCAAGTCCTTATATGACCTAGAATATTGCACCATGATCTTGTTTTAGCAAGTCAGAATACAAGATTTTCTGAAACCTTCATATACACTAAGTAAAGAAATGACATTTACAGCAACCTACCTAGGGTTAGACTGATCTAAACACCCATCTGTGCAGAATTTTGGGGGGTTTTAATCAACCAAAAATGGTGTGCCCAATCTAAGTTAGTTTACCTGAGGAGGTGACCTAACCTAGATCAGAAAGAGATTAACCCAATCCAGCACAGGTTTGGGCATAGCCCTGAGACTGGAAAAGCTCAACCACTTGCCCTAGTCCTGGAGCTGTGTACTTTCTACCCCATTAACTTATTTTTAACCCCCTACCTCCCCACCCTCAGAGGGAAAACCCTTCTCCCAGACTCACCAGTTCCTCTCTGATCCTGCCAAACCCCTCCTGGACCCACCAACCCCACCATGGACCCACTAGACCCGCCTCAGTCCCACATGCCCCTCTCCCCACCCTGAGTTACTTACACTGGGTTCCCCATGCAGCCCCCAGCACTGGCAAACACCTGTACATGCTTTTCCCAGTCTGTGACCATGCAGCTTAAAGCAAGCTGTATGATCATAGACTGGGTACAGTGAACCTTTGTGTGTGCCCTTTGTTCCCTCTTGGACTACTGGAGGATGTAAGACTCTAATATTTGGTGTGGAAGTCTATGTTGCTAATGGCAATTGCAATTCTTATTCAAACCTCAGTTCAATCCATGCAACTTGAAAAAAAAATTGTTTGCACTGCTATTCAAAAAAGAACATTGCTCTTCAGGTAAGAGGTTTTTTTCCTACCAGATGTGCATAGGTTGCTGTGGCAATAAAAACAAAGAAATAATTGTACTATAATAATGGGGGTGGACGTTTCGCATAATATCTTCATTTTTTCATGACTAGTAACAAAGAATTTTAAAAGAAAGGAACCGGCACAAATGACTTAATCAAAAAATGTCATGTTATTTATTCATCATAAAAATTAATTCCATTCCCCCTTCCAGAAAAAAAGGACTTTGTGTATGCATGCCAGTGTTTGGAAAGGAAAGGAAAAAAGAATATAAGGATGAAGAAAATGAACTTTGTTTTTTAAGAAGTAGAATTAATGCTAACTTTTCTTTTTCCTTCAATGAGTAAAGCATTTAAGTTTGGTCAAATAAAAACATGAAAAATCAGGATTGTTTTCAGAGAAGACACCATGAAAGTAGTCCAGCTAACGCTTGTTGTCCCAAGTAATTTAAAATTTGCATTTTGCTCATTAAAAGTGCATTAGAAGATGAATAACATGAAATAATTTTGATTGATGCTGAAATAAGAGAAGGAGCATGTAAAATCCCAGGAGTTTGTTTTAAGCCCTAAAAAATGTTGATTGCTCATCAGCTCCCAGTGCCCAAGGTCAGTTGTGATCAGCATTCTTTACCATTCAAAGGGTCTTTAATGGCCTCTGTAAAGTGAGTCCAGTCACTAGTGAACCATGACTATTGACTTAAAGCTCCAGAAGTGGGCTTGGCTTCTGTTTTGGGAGCTAGCACAAGTTGCACCTTAGTTTGTAGCCTCAGCAAAAACAGTTGAATCTGGAATGGGCTCAAAGGCATCCTACAAAAGCTGTTGCTCCACCTCAGACTGAGTTACGCTGGTAGAGCAGCATGGGGAAACGCTTGCATTGCACTGTCCATGCTAATGTCTTCTGGATTCTGGCCAGGGATTTCTCATTTCTATTTGCTAGGCAAAAGGTGGGTCAGCATGGCACCTTAAAGACTGACTTGTTCAGAAATGCGTAAGTTCTCATAAGCAACAGCTTACTTCAGTGTTTCTCAACCTTTTTAGACTTGCATTCCAGCTAGCAGAATAGCAAAAGACTCATTCTGTAGAGAAATGGAATAGACGGGCATCGAAGGTCCAGTACTGCAAACGTGTTGATTTGCACTAAGAGCTGTGCAGTGATTTATAGGTAGAGGTCTACCTAACTTGAGGAGGTAGCTAGCCCAGTTTTGCAAGTAGATCCTGAGGCTGGCCACTGTTTTTGTGGGCTGAACATTGTGGCTCCCCTTTCCTCTCCACCCCGCCTAAATCTGGCTGAGGGGCCCTGGTGGCCCCATCCCTCATCATTGCTTGGTTGTGAGGGCTGTCTCTCATATAGCTCTGCCTCTCCCCACAAATGGTGGTGAGATTGGCTGAGGAGCCAATCAGCAGCAAGGGGCTTCCTTTGGGGATCCAGCATTTTATTTTCAAGAAGGTTTTTTGTTTTTGTTTAATGCAGCAAGCCTGCCAAAATCACAGAGCCCACCATTTTTTGCAAAGGTAGCCCAAATGTGTGATTTCCACAAAAATCGCATAGTCGTGAATCTGGTAGGCTGTGAATTATAAGTAGCTCACTTGTTTGCTCTGTCCACAATTGATCAGAAAGTTGTACTTTCAGATGTAAGTTGTGTTGGCTGCAGCTAGGCTTTGATGCTCTGCTCCTAGCAGTAGAAATCTGTCCAGGTGGAGGAGAGGAAAGGATGTAGATGCCAGGTGCCTGTAGTCCCCTTCTGTGGCAACAGTGGTGCTGGCAATGAGAGGTGACATGGCATGACAATTTATGGATGAGCTTGTTAATTATGAGTACATCCCTGCTGCTGCTCCCAATGGTAGAATGTGTGAAATCAAAGCTGCTGTCGTTTGGCAGAAGCCTTGAGAGATCAGTGGACTTAGGGCACCTACTTCGGCAGGGATGAATCCCCACTGGGTTGCGGGGATAGGTTTATAACCAGGGCTGGTGTGATAGCCACCTTTTTGCCCAGTACACAAAGGGCTGAAACTGAATGCACGAGTCTCTACAGTCTGAGCTCTAAAACTAGCTTCTTTATTTGGGAGGTATAAGAAACTTGTATCATCTGTGGACTGGACATAGGGAGGTTGTGCAATATTCTCTGACTCAAGCAGTTAGTGCAGGGGTAGGCAATGGGGTCCAGGGCTATTTAGGGAGATTTGGTGATCTGTTGCAGGCTTGATTGGTACCCCCCCACCTCCTGGCAACAGCTTACCAAAACTCCCTATGTGGCTCTGCCCTGCACTCAGCTGGGAGGATGGGATGGGGCCACAGGCAGGTGGGGAGCAGCATCCAGGAATGGGACAGGTGGACAGGGCTGAAGCTGAGATTGGGATCAAATGGCCATGACAGTGTGGGGCTGGGGCTCAGGACAGAGCTGCAATCCATTCCCCACATGACCCTGTGATGGGTGCTGGTTCCACAGGCAGGGATGCCACCACTGCCCAGTGATCCCACAGTCTCTGTGGAGACCAGCTGGCATCCTCATGGGCAAGGTGTGCTCAGCCAGGTGGATGGGATGAGAGCGCAAATGGGTGGGGAGTGGCATTTGAGAGTGGGACAGATCGGTGGTTGGGGCTGGGACTGGGATCACAGAACCATGAGTGCAGGCCCGGGACCCTGGGCTGAACCATGATCTGCTCCCTGCATACCCCTGCCTGTAGAACTGGTGTCCATTGCAAGGATGTGCAGGTAGCAGATTGTGACTCTGCCTCAGGCATCCTGCCCAACTCCAGCCCCATCCCATCTTCCTGGCTGAGTGCACCCTGCCCTCATGGGTCCCAGGTCAGTTTCCATGGAGACGCTACCCACTTGCTCTATTCAGTGCCTCTGGTATTGGGTGCAGGTTGGATGGCCTGGGGTGCCCAGGCAGCAGGGCCAGATCTGGTGGCAGCTGGAAGGAGCTGCTGCTGTGGAGGCTGCTGGGAAGTGAGTCCAACCGCTGCACTGCCCCAGCCCCCATGGGTGGTAGGATTGGCTATGCATGCTGCAGCACAGGCTGGCCCCTGCATCTGGGCCAGGTGGGGCTGAGGGACCCACAGTGGCCCAGATAAAATCCATTGGCAGGCAGGTCTGGCGCGTGGGCTGTATTTTGCCCACCTCTGAGTTAGTGTTATGTTTGTTCTTAACAGATTCAAGAACACCTGAGCCTCTGAGGCCCACAGAAGTTGAAACCTGAAAGATTCCTTCCCCATCTGATAGCTCTTATCTTAGCTCATATCTGGGACTGAATCAAGGATCTCTACAGGTGAAAATATTGGCTTCTGCAGCTTGAGTAAAAGTGCTCATCTCTGTAGTTAGTCAGGAGCTCTACCAGAATCACATCCTCTGTGGTTGGTAAAATGGGTCACAGTGGCCATACCCTCCTTTACAACAGTAGGAAGCTACTGGTAGAGGTGATATAATGCTGAGGTCTGGTATACTTGAGCTGGAATGTAAAGATCTCATGACACAAGTAGCAGGACACTGTTGGTGCCTGCCACTTAAAGGGCTGAGCCAAACAGCCAGCAACTGCTTGATTGTGGCAGCCATTTTGAGACATTGGCTGCCAATATAAACAGAGTAGATGCCTGCTGGCAGGCCAGGCAGAAACATCGCCTGGCTGAGTTGTCGTATGAGAACATTTGCAGGTAGGAGTAAGAGGCTCTTGGTCTTGGGCATGACCTAAAACTGCACCCTACTGAGAGTGGGTGACCTGGTGGGGCTCTCAGTGGTGCAGGAGCCTCCAGGAAAATACCAGACCAGTTACCACCCCAGTGGAAGGTGAGTCAATAACCCCTAGCTCCCACACCACTGTGGGTAGCAGTTGGGACCAGGCATGGCTACAGCCACCTGAGCCCCACTGGGGAAGGAAGTCCTGTAGCCCCAGTGAGGGTAGGCCCCAGTGAAGGTGTAGATGTGGAGCCCCAGTGAGGGGGAAACCAGAGGGCTGGGAGCCTTGTTGTGTGTGTATGTGTGTGTGAGAGAGAGAGTTTGTGTAGAGTTGCCCTGGGAGGGGCCAGGGCAAGCTTGGCCCCAGCCAGGTAATTGGCTGGCCATTATCCTGGTGAGGGTTGTGGGAGAGGCCCAAAAGACTGTATGTCTGCCACCCAAGGTGTGCGCTAGATAAAGTCTATGGCTGAAGGGGCCCGCTCTAAGAAGGAGCAAGGCGGTATAAGTTGTTGAAGCATGAAAGAGACCCTGGGATGGGGCTGGAGAGGAAGTGGAGCATGAGAGGCCCTAGTGAGAGGAGGGCGGTATGAGTGCATGTATGAATGAGGCCTAACAACAAGAGCTAAGCTTGGTCTGACTGTAGGCTGGGAGTATTTGTGTCACCTGGATGCCATCTGTGAGGCTTGGGCTGTGGTGTAGGGGAGGATCGGAGCCAAAGAGAGCGCCCCTGGAATTGGGGCAAGAATGGGCAGCCTCCTGCCTAATGAGAACCAATTATGAAACAACAGTGTGTGGCAGGTGAGTGAAGTGAGAGGTTAGCCCAGAAACAGGTGAGTGGGCCAATGGCAGACCAGGCCCAAGAAAGCCCCTTGTTACACACAACTTGATGAGTAGGGGATGTCATTGGTATCCTTTCAATAAATCAAGTTCTAATGTTTAGGAACCTACCAAAATCATGATTTCAGGATTTTCATGGAAATCATGATTTTGGGCAGGCTTTGTTAAAAAACTTGGACTCTACGCTTTTTGCAGGCTTGCTGCAAGACTCCCCCCCCCCCAAATAAAAACAAACAAAAAACCAACCCCCCCAAAACCCCAACTTACAATAACAACAAAAAAAGACAAAAAAACCCTAAATTTATAGGAAAGCAGAGAAACCCTGCAGTTTTGGAGCATGGGAGGGTAGATGCAGAAGGAAGTGGTAGGGAGGAGGGGCGTGCAGGGTGGGGCTGCTTGCAGCAGTGAGCAGAGCAACTAGCCCCATCCCAGGGCTACAGACCATGTACAGAGCATTCGCTATGGTGAACACACTGCACATTGTTGAATAAAATCAATCAAAAGGCAAGAGGCCATCGCTACCTGGAGAAGGAGGAAAGGGGAGGAGAGCAGCAAGTCAGGTACAACCTACAAACTGCCAACCCTTCATAATTTTACAGGGTTCATTGCTGCGAGTTCATCATAGCAAACACTCTGTACATGGTCTGTGGCCCTGGGATGGGGCTGCTCACCCCACTCCGTGCTGCAAGCAGCCCTGCTTTGTCTGTCTCCCTCCTCTCTGCTCTCTTCCCCTCCCCCGCCCCCCTCTGCCATGCTCCAAGACTTCAGGGCTTCTCTGCTTACTGGTTTAAAAAAAAAACAAAAAAAACCCCAAGGGTTCCCCAGCAAGCTGCCACTAGGGGATGGCCTGAAACTGCCAGTTTAATTATGCTGTTTAAACCTGTAGAAGCCATTAATTCACACTTAATAACAAATGGATTCCCTGGGCTTAATCGGAGTAATTAAGCTACAGTTTTGGGCAATGTGGCAATCTGTGGAGAGGAGTGGGACTGCTGGGGCCCCTTGGCCAATCAAAGGCATGAGGGGCCCAGTATGCTTAGCCTGCAAAATGGCAGCTGGCCCTGAGATCTGCTTGCAAAATTGGCTGGCCACCTCCTCAAGTTCAGTAGACCCCTTCTAATAATGTTCAAGGTTTCAAAGAGTTCAAGAATTGTTTTGTGAAATGTGGATTCTGTTCTACTCTTGTTCACACTCTGGACTTGAATCTAGACACCTTATACATTGTGGAAAGGTCCTCCAGAATACAACAGGAACTGAAATAATCAGGTTCTATGAAAATGTAATAGGTTGCTATAGAAATGATTCTAAATATTGTGAAATTTAATAGAAAATGTCATCCTTTTATATGAGTCTTTTAAAATTACCTGACAGTATTTTATACAAAGGGTGTTATTATTCTAAAAGATGATTTTAAAAGAGCTTTAGAAAATGGGTTCTAATAGGATTTTGCTTTTCTACTCCGAGGTTTCCTTTGAAGCCGGAGAAATATATGTTTAGCCCAAGACCTCAATTTAAGGTTCTACTGGGATCCAAGTAATTGGAGTTTAGAAATTCTTATTTCAGGTCACTGAGTACATCATGCTGGATGGAGAGGGTGTTGTCTCAGTCATGAGCATATTATGGTGAAATGAAAGCCTACAAAATACAATTCTTGTGCAATATGTCAGGAATAGAGCTGAGTGAATAGTAGATGTGTGTAATAGATATCCATATAATACATATTGGTTTAGTGGCTGAACCTAAAAGTTGGTGTGGGAGAGGCTTCAACATGTTTTGTTTACTTTTTAAAATAATTCAACCATTTTTCTGTAAATTTAGGCCAACTATTAAACCAAAAATGCCATTGTGCAACCAAAGTCAACATTTTGCCTCAAAATATACTGAAGTGAAACATTTAATCATTCTGAAAAATGCTGAAATGAAATATTTAAATTTTCCCTCTATTTGGGGCTGGAGCTATTCACTAAAATCATTCAGCATTAATAGGTTCAGTCCCTTTGAAACTCCTTTTCTTTTCTTTTTTTGGCAAAACATTTCCCTTAGTTCTGGTCAGGATTTCCAAATGTTCCACCTAGCTTGTAAAATTGTAGCTGTGGTATCAGCTGCACCTGTGCAGCTGGTTTTTTTGGTTGAGTGCAGTGCCTTCTGCATTGCTAGGAGCCTGCAGGTTAAGTCCTTATTTTCTGGAAGGCAGTTCTTACATTGAAGGTTTCAGAGGAGATGCACACAACATGGTCTGTCAGGCATTTTTTATTTTTGTGCTTTTTTGCCTGTTTGCTTTTCTCTTCTTCACAGGTCACTGTAAGGGAAAGTTACCCTAAATAAGGGAATACAACGTCATTAATTATTCTCACAAGCTGTGCTTCCACATGGCCTTTCTTGGGGTCATTGTAAATGGTAATTCCAGTTTTTAATGACATTTTTGCAGATGTTGTGTTTAAGGTTGTGGGTGTGGTCTGTGTGATGTCAAACAGAAAGCCATGAGGGTTTAAGTTAATACATTGTTCCAGCATCTTGAAATAATTTACCTCCTAGCTCATGTTAATAGGATCCAACCAGTCCTTTCCAGTAGACCCCTGATTTATGCGAGTATTGTGTTTCGGGGGAATTTTGTGTGAGTTAGATTCACCTAAGTCGGGACGACTTTCCCCATAGGAAATAATATAATAGTGAGGGGTTGTGTACCCCGGACATACCTTATTCATAGCTTTTTTTCCCGCCTTTCTCAGCAGAATTGTCTTTAGGAGGTGTGTCTAGAGTCTCACCTATGCATCTTGAAATGCTGCTACCGTAGTGGCAGTACTTCTCCACTTGATTCTGCCTGCAAATCTTGTGAGGTGTTCGCATATGTATGCCTGTATGTATGTGAATCCTGCAAGCATTCATGTATATACACAAATGATGCACATCTCAAGAGGCATTTTCCAGTCCAGACCCTAATAAAAAGTTGAGTAAACGCAAGACATGCACAAGTCAGGATCACGTAAATCAGGGGTCTACTGTATAGAAGTTCCTACACTCAGAGCTTATTTGCATAAAGAATTACCTTTTCATCACTCTTTTGCACAAGGCACTTAGCTCCATACTGCACAATTTCAAATTATATTGCAATGAGCAGCTATTCCCAATAGGAGAGCCCAGATCTTCTTACAAGGAAAAAAATAAGCACTTGTCCATTTTGTCACCATCAGACTTGATATTTGTTCTGCCAACACAATTCTGCTCCCCTGTAGGTTTAGCTGAAAATTCATCTGCTTCCACCATTATTATCTCCAAGATTAGCATCTCCTTTTACTGCTAATTCAGTATGATGGGTGCATGGGAACTGGGACAGAAGACTGACAAAAGAGATGGTTGTAACAGACAGGAATGGAGCTGTTTAAAATTCACCATTTTTGAGTGTGAAGAGAGGATGCTTGGCAGGGTGGATGGTAGAAGGGAGAACAAACCTGGTCCAAGGAAAAAGAACACTAAAGGAAAGAGAAATGGAAGTCAGGGAGATGATGCTTTCAATAAGGAAGAAATTAACTAGACAATGGAAAACAAGTTTCCCCACAGCTAAGATGGTATGTTTTCTTCTTGAGTGCCATTAACCACAGATAGCAGAAAGTGGGTTTCCTCTATCACCTACTTCATCTCAACGTGAGAGCCTTTCCTCTCCATGGAGGCAGTGACTCAGCATATATATATTTATTTATTTATTAAGAATACTTTATGTAACCTTTAAGTCTTCCATGTACAATGTGAACATTAACTCTCTTGGAGCCTTTTCCCCTCTTTACAGCTGGCAGAACTGAACCAAAATGACTGAGTTGCCTGAGGCTGTACAGAGAACCTGAAGCAAAGCTGCCTTTTTTAATTTCTGCAACATGCCTGGTATGAGTGAGAAAATCCATGTTCTGCCCAGATATAGTTGCAGGATCAGGGCCTAAATTCATTATTCAGCTCACCCCACTGCTGTGTATAAAATATCCCACTCACTCCAGTCACACAATATATGGTCACACATCTGTCTCCAAGCTGCTGCCACTGCGGGGTGAAACTGTCCCATGTGCCTCCATTTTCTAGAAGCGTATCAGAGCTGAATGACGAAATGCTGCAGCAGAATTAGTGTGCCTGCCTGCACAATGTAAATCAAATAAGTGGGCCTTTTTCCTGCAGCCACTTCTCAGTTCATGTCTCCTAAAAACAGCTGCTCAGGGCAGTCCTTCCTGTGTCTGGGAGACACTGGACAGAGTTAGATCAGAAAGGGCTATGGCAAGAACACACACTCCTGCCACAGCTGCTTCCTAATCTGGACAGCCCCTCTCCCCTCCTGGGCCTTGTGTGTCCTTTTGCCCACCCACTCAGTGCTCCCCACATACTGCGTATGCATCCCAGCATCTTGTCCCAGCTGGCCTGGCATCCCAAACTGTGTCCCTTATAGGCCAAGCTACCAGTATTGACAACCTATTAATACCTGTATGATAAGATTTTTAGTATAGTATTCATGGTATATTTATATTCAGGTTTTTTTAATGAGGTTCTGTTAAATTCTGCAAAGTTTTAGAGGAGTGCCTTGAGTCTACTAAAATGATTGAGAATAACTGGTTTAGATCTTACTGGTAGAAGACAGAAATACTACTGGCCCATATACTGGAAGTGTCAAAATACCTTGAAACATGTTGTTCTCATGTAATTTCTAGCATAACAGTGAGAAGGGAATACTGAATATATCCCAAAAGGCTGCCGGCTGCCACGTGGCTTTCCAGGATTCTAAACAAGTCTTTATACAGTAGCACAGCATTGTCTAACCTATAACTTAAATGTCTTTTGGATTAATTGTTGTTTCCTCTCTGCTTATTTATTGTTTTGCTGCAGCCACCTGTCCTACAGAAGCACCTTCTGAACAACACAGTAACACTTCTGTCACCATACTTAGAAAACTGGGCAGGTCACAGAAACGGGTATTTCTGTCTTTTGAAGATAAAGATAAATGCTGCCCCCTTATTGATGCAAGCATTATGCACTGACTATAAGACTGAGAAAAGTTAAAGACCAGGCTAAGCTCATCCCCATTTGTGCTTAAATTTCCTGCTCCCACCCACTTCTTTGAAACTGCTATCCAATTTTCTAAACATGGACAGCTACGCAGGTAGAGAGTGCCTTGTATAATGATGGTACCCATCTTTTTCTGTACTCTTTCTACACAGTTTCAAAAGCAGCACAGCTGGAATAACAAGAAAGTCCGCAGTCAGTTAAAGCATACATATTTCCCCAGTTGTCAGTCTTTCCCTTCTGAAGTTAATGAACACTAACTGCTTGACCAATAATAAGGTTCGTGCCTAAGTTTGGGTTTGTATAAGATTTTTATGTTTGTCTTCAGAAGGTAGAAGAGGAACTCTATTGTTGCCTAGGGGTGAAATCAGAATTCCCATTAGGTGCCTCAGAGGTGTAATGATGTGGCCAGGTACCTAGGACAGGTGTCACACAGGAGCAGCAGCAAATTCTGGTTTCTGCCACACTGCTAGCATTTTTTCCACTTCTCCCCTTTTCCCTCCCCCACCAATTTGGTGTCCAGGGCAGCTTCCCCAGTTGCCCTGCCTAATTTCTGCCACTGAGGTGCCTTGCAGTCTTTATTGATGACTTTGTTACTCCTGGTGGGGCTATGATATAGACACAGACATGAGCAGATCTAGGATTTTGAAAAGGCCGGGGTGGGGGGGTACAAATGGTGTGGTGCATCATTACACAAAACACAACACACATTTTTCTCCAGGTAAAAAGAAAATAGCAACTTTACGAATAAGCTAGGGACATCAGGGGACATTATTCAGTTTAAGATCTGAGCAAAAAACAACTATAACTTATTGGAATGTGATATACCATATATTCTGTATAAAAACACAACAAACTAGACAAAAATAATCAAAAGATGTTGTTTTTCTAGCCCTGTTATGACTCTAATTAAAGGTATATCTCTTTCAAGTTCATAAAATAAAATCTAATCTTCTTGAGCATCTTGACAGTGCATTCAGTGAAAGTTATATCCACACCTGAGTTGATGTTTCTTACTCTGAGTTAACGTTTTTAGCTAGAAGTAAAAACACTTTGCATGGGCAGCTAACAAACAGCAGAAATGCAGAAGAAAGGATAGCTTCATCAGTGGAACATCAAGACCAGTAAAAAAGGTCAGGGGGTTATTAACACCTGGGGAATTAAAAGTTTAAATGATAATAATCCATGAAGACAAGTGACTCCCCTTACTATTCCCTGCATAAAAATGCTATTGCCCCAGCCAGACAGTTGGCTTTAAACTTTGGGTAGACCAGGAATCAAAAAAGGGGAAGGGTGGGTGTGGGGTGCTGGGACTGTACCACTGCACCCCCCCACCCCCGATTCATCCCTGAGCACAGATGATAGTAACCTGTTTAACCCCTGTCTTTGCCTTCACTTACATCTGTTTTTAAGGGGAACTTTATATACACAGAAGTCTGACATCAAGATTTGGCACAGGTACATCTATAGAATTAAGAGATTAGAGTAAATACAAGATTATCTAGTGCAGAAAGGCAAGTGTAGAGAACTAAAAGGAGAACTGCTCTGATGCAGCACAAAGGCATGGGGAAAATGCATAAGTAAGCACACCTCAATACGAATATGCACAGTGAGTAAATACATTTTTGTTGTAAGGCTGATTGAACAGAACAAAGTCTCAATCCTACTAATGCTGCTTGAAAAGGACTTGCTCTTACCTGGTTGTGTGTAAATCAAGTCCTCAAAAAAGGAAGAATAAAAAAAGCAAAGAGAAATGCTGGTATTAAAAAATAATAATAATAATTGCTCTAGTGGGAGGGATGGGAACTGGATAGCTACATTTTCAGATGAGCAATGTGGTCTGTCTCTTAATGATAACAACATTTACCATAAGTAATTTCCCCTGAGTTTTCCAAAGCCAGGCATTTATTATACATAAGTAAGGAAAGGATGCTTCACTTGACAATGGGGCCCCACTGTGAGATGAACCCAGATTGATTCATTGTTCAGTGTAGGCTAGGAGGAAACCATCAATAGATCTAATTAGTGATGTTGCTAACTACAAAATGTATCTTAATTGAGTACCTTCTATCACTATATCTATCATTCAGTATTTCCTTCAGAATCAAAATGCTAACACCCTGAGTGTCTAGTGGTGTCCAGGTGGATAGGTCTGTCTACTCTGTCACAGGTAGACTGCATGTCACTTGGAGATATACTCAAATCATCATCAGGATTGCAGTGATATCCTTCAGTTAAAGGGATGTAATCTTATGTCAAAAGTGACCTATATTTCACAAAGAATCAGGCTTGAAAGTATGTCTGCCTTTTATTCATCACAGCTACAGGTATTACTATTCTGGGAATCACCTGAATTCGGTTCCTCTCCAATTCAGGTTGAAGATTTGCTCAAAATTCACATGGGTGGTTCACACAGTGTTGGCATCCTTCTACTGCTGAAGCCCCACTGGTCCTGTGCATACCCTACCTTTGGGGCTGAAATACAAGCATAACATTTTCTGTTCCTGTTCCAGTGCAGAGGATGAGCAGTTAGTTGCATGCTGCCCAAGAGCTCTTAGCATGTAATTATTGCTCTGGGGATAACAGCAGCTCCCATTATACACTTAAGCACATTTCAGGTTCAGCTAGGAAACCCATTTCCTCCTAATTCACTCAACAAGCACATTCCTTTCTGACCTATCTTGCACTTTTCCACTGACACCCCTATTAACTCCTGCCCTCATGGGGTTTAACTTGAAGATGATTTGGCAAAGCAATGTTATGTAGAGCTGGGGTGGGGAGGGGGAGGCTGGTAGTACCATTGTGCAAAGGATTTCAAGATTCTGGAATCTGGTTTTATTCTGAATTGGAGATTCGTTGGAGATGCATCTGGATTGGAGTGAAAACTGAAAAAGTCTAAATTCTTAATGAATAAGACATTGGGGGAAAATTAGTTTTAGGTGAATCAACATTTTTTGTTTCAATGTTGAGTCTCTTTCTTTTATGGCATTATGATCTCAGACCAGCTAAATCAAAATTTAAAAGTTGTTTCGAAACATGGAAATGGAATGTCTCCTTCCTGAAATGTTCAGATGGGACACTTTGACATTGTTAAAACTTTCCTTTCTTTCCCCCCAGAACAAATTCAAGGAAATTGATTGTATTTTACAAAAACTTGAATTCCAGGAGAACCACAAATTCCAGCAGAATAGGGGTGGTATCACGTTTTCTCCAAACAGCTATATCTTGGAGCTAGTGGGTGGTGAGAAGACATGATAAATCTTGGGCCTTTCTGCAATCGGATGATTTTTCTAAGGAACCAAATTCACTTTGAACTGTCCCTAAAAAAAATTCCAACTCTTACAAATATTTTGACCTGTCACTGGGCTGTAGAAGCATACTGTTAACAGCAAATGGTGATATGGCAACAGTCACTGCAATCTGAGACGCTAGCAAAAATTCTATTTTTTAATCCATAAATCCCAAAATACCTTCTGCACATCCCATGTCACTTGGCTTCTCCCAGCCTCCTCAGGCCAAGGGAAGCAGCTTTTTCCTAATTTATTTTTCTAGTTCAGTCTAAAGCAAAATGATCTTGAGCCAATTTAAGCAGATCTGAAATAATATACTCAGTCCCAGCTGTCATAACCTATATTCCAGGATGTTCTCCTTGCTTTCTCATGAGACTTTCCCAGTGGCTCATGTGATCTATTCCCTCTCTCTTCCACCCCCTGCCTGCAGCTTTTGGTAGATAATTCTTTTACTGGTGTTCCTGCCTCTGGTAGGCTATAGTATTTTTTCTTTTATATATATATATTTAATGTGAGTTGTTAATCTAGGATTTCAACAAACTTCTGAGAACACTTTCTAATCTATCTAATACATTAGGCACTCACAGTGGGTTCTTCTTAATGTTTATTTTCTCTTGAAGCTAGCTTTGACAAGTTAACTTAGACTGAGCTCATAGCCCTAGATTGTGCATAAAAACATAGGATGAGAGGCATTCACTACCCTGAAGAACTTCACAGAAAGGGAAATGAGGCACACTGAGATTCAAGGTATGTCCCGAGTTGTGTAGCAGGTCCTGCCAGGATGTTCCTGAGCAATTGTCACCTCCTGCACTCATTTGCATGCTCCAAACATGGAAATATGGTGGCAAAGCTGCTCTGGGGTTGTTACCCTGTGGTTGCTGTTAAGACCTTGATCTTCAATGTGCTTGAGAGGGGCAGCTGGGGACACTGGCCTCACTGCCATATTTCCAGGTCTGGAGCAGATGGGCAGGGCATGCATGGGAATGTCCCATCTGGGGCATGTTGCGCCTGTGATGTAGATGTACTTGAAGTGAGTTACTCAGTGTCACGTAGGATATAATTGGCAGAGCTGAAAATTTAACATTGCTGATGGGTCTCCTGACACCTGTTGTTGCTGTTGTCCCATGCAAGACTTCCTAAAGCCTGGATTTTACAAACATGCAACTTTCAATATATAAATATCTGCTGGATCAGAGCTTAATTAGTTGTCATGTTGTAGTGAAAGGCCCATGTAAATATGTTAAATAGATCAAAATCCTTTATGTTCTTTGTTTGCTCATCCTAGCTATTTTATCTATGAATTTCTCCAGCACTCTGTGGACTTGCATCCAGTCATGTGTGAGTCAAAAGCACTGTTTCCTTTAGTACAGAGCCTCCTACAATCTTCACAGTACTTGGGAAGCAGATGAAGGATTTGTGTGTTCACTGGTTTCCATATGCCATGCAGCTTTCCAAGAGTCAGAAGCAAGGTTACTGAAAAGATCTTCAAATAATGGGCTAAATTCATCTCTGATGTATCTTGATTGATTTTAGTACAGTTATACTAGGGGTGAATTTGGCTTAGTATCTTAAGGGCCTCTGCTAGAACTTAGATGCAAATTCAGAGGTGGCATAAACTGTGGTGCCTGTTACAGGCTGGTAAGTCAGTAGTGAAAAGGATGATATTGTGAAAGGATTGAAAGGATAGGGTTAGCAGGACACGCAACAAAAAGAAGAATGTAAAATAAAGTAAAACTTCATCCTTTTTCTGATCAGTTGCCTTTTCTGATGCACCCCTACTCCATAAAACATTTGCATGCAACTTACATTTGATTTATCAAGGTATAATATTTCATAGTTTCATAGTTGGTAGGGTTGGAAGGGACCTGAGCAGGTCATCAAGTCTGACCAATATTGTTAAGGAAAACTGAGAAGTGATCATGGTGGATCTAGAATTTTGAAAAGGGGGGCACGCAGTGACATGCATCATTACATATAATACAACACACATTTTTCTCCAGGTAAAAAGAAGCTAGAAGCTTTATTAATATGTTAGGGGCCTAAGGACATATTATTCTGTTGAAAATTGATGCAAAAACAAATATAATTTTGTTGGACTAAGTTAAAAATAGTCTGCGAGGCTGCGAAATAGGAGCTATGTTACCAGGAGCAGCTAACAGGCAGCAGAATTCCAGAAGAAAAGCTTGCTTCATTAGTGGAACACCAAGGCCATTAAAAAGGAAAGCAGGTCATTAACACCTGTGGAATTAAAAGTTTAGAAGAAATCAGGTAGCTTTTAAATAAGCCATGAAGTCAAGTGGTTCCCTCAGCACTGTCTAACCAGAAATGTTGCTGCCACTGCCATGCAGTTGGTTTTAAGCTTTGGAAAGAGCAGGAATCAAACAGGGGTGCAGCTTCACCATTGCACCCATCCTGGATCTGCCCCTAGAGGTGATATAAATATGTGTAGGAAAAAAATGAAGTTTCTCTCCTAAGATGTTGAAATGAGTAAAAAATCCCTTAAAGTGATAATATTCATCATTTTATATGATCTATGTTAATCTTCTTGCTTATATAAATTGTATCTCAAGACCACAATTATAATAATAAAAGAAGAATAACAGGATGTTATAAATACATATCTGTCAGAAACAAAAGGTATTTTGCCTTCTTTCAGTGAAATCAACAAGAATTGGCTGGAAGAGGTTTAATTTTAAAAAAGCAAAATATTAAAACAATGATGTTGCTTTTGTGAGTCACATTTTTACTCCAGGTTTTTATGGCTCTCCTTTTGTTATGCTGAAATCTTTTTAAAAATAATAAAAAATATACCAATATTCTCATGCGTGCATGTGCATGCACACATACCCGCATACTCACACTTGATAAAGAGCAGGAAACAATTTCCTTGTCCTGTGAAAGATTTTGATATTTGGAAAATAGAATTCCAAACTTTCAGTGGTATGGATTTTTATTTGTTTATTTGCTTAATGGAAAACAAGAAAAAAGTGAACTCACCCCAGCATCATTAATAACAACATAGTTATAGCACTTATCTGGCACAAGACAGAACTAGGTTTAAGTCCATCTGCCATCTAATTCAGATCAGGGACTTGAAGTCCTTTCTTGCTGGGCATGCCTACACAAGATGCTAAATGTGCATTAGACCAAGTCTACTGTGCATTAGCCTGTCATGCAAAAAGTGTGCTAATGGGCTAATGCGCAGTAGACTTAGTCTAATGCACATTAAGCACCACAAAAACATGTTCATCTGCACTAATGCCACAATGTAATTATGGCACATTAATGAATGTGTAGATGTGCCTGGTCTCTCCTATAGAATTTGTTTACTCTGCATAATTAATTACCTGGTCACTGATGTGAGGATTTGACCCTTTATCTCCCACACTCAGGTGAGTACTGTGACCTAACTGGTTAAAAATCAGTCTCTGTCTGGTCAGTGAATTATGATTTATTCAAAGTGAAACTGCTCCAACAGCAGAGCGACTGATTGATCTGAATCCGTGGGTTATTTCTGTAGTGGGAAAGGTACTGGCTGATCAGAAGTTCCACCATTATTGACTTTGCTGCATGTTTTCCTACATAACATTTTGGGTTTGACAGATTGGTGTTTTCAGATGAAAGATAATTTAATAAAAAAAATTCCTGGCCATCTCCAATACTTTTAAATGCCTTGGGCCTGATTCTGCCATAAGAATTGTGCAGATACAACCCTGTGCCTGTACTGACTCTGGTGCTTCTCTTGGGTGCAGGAGTTTGTCCGAGTCGTCCTTGTTGCAAGATTAAGGCTCATGTCTTCATAAAAAATTCTATTCAGATACAGCAAGTCCATATTGTAGCCCAATCTCTGCATTA
This sequence comes from Crocodylus porosus, assembly GCF_001723895.1. Classification (NCBI taxonomy): domain Eukaryota; kingdom Metazoa; phylum Chordata; order Crocodylia; family Crocodylidae; genus Crocodylus; species Crocodylus porosus. The sequence goes on from NW_017728950.1 coordinate 45,792,648, forward strand.
CTAGTACTAGGGAAGGGGTTTTATGCAGTAAACGAGGCTTGTTTTTATTTAAATCTTAAAAAAAAAAAAATCAGCACAACCTCACTGGGTTAGCCTTGTCTAACTACACACTGTTCTGCTTTCATGTAGCTCTTAATTTGTTCCTCCTCCTCCACCTTCTCTTCAACTTCTGTCTTCTCTCCCTTTTAACACCCACTGGAAGTGATGAGCTGTCATGCCAATGAAGCATATGCAATGACTAACTGTGTCAGCCAAATGACAGTATGGTGACTCCTTACCCTCCCCAGACAAATTCAGTGTTTCAGGTTCTGTAAACTGCAGCAGTTACTGATGGCATAGTATGTGTGTTATTATAGTAGTTGCTCAGAATGTGCATGGCTGCAGAGTGCAGAATATGCATGTTTATGGTGACAGTCATTAGCAGTGATGTGAATCTCAAAACCAGCGTTCATGTGCCACATAAGAGAATTCAAGCTGTTTCATAGAGTTTATTTCTGTAGGGATCACTGAAGAGGGCTTTGATTGCATTTCAGCTGGTGGATGCTGTGGTTTCCTGTCATGATATATACTTTCATAACTACATAGTACTAGATTTTTGGTTCCTTTCTTTACCTAATCTGAGAAACAATCGAGTATACCAACTCCTGAGCTTCACTTTGAATTTGTGAACTGTATACAGTTATTGTTATTGCATGATTTATTTGCTAATCAGAAAGCAGTCTAGTTTCACTTGAAGGGGGGCTCAGGTACCTTGAGAGATTCATGAACCTTGGTAAACCTGTGGATTAACATCGTCTGGGTTTCTAGTTTGGAATGAAACCAGGAATCAAGAGAGCTCCACATCATTTGGGTTTTCATTATGAACCTTGCATGCAGCTCTAGGTAAGTGTAAAAAGTAGGCCTGGCTGAGCTGGCCGTCGAAGAGGTGCAAAACTTCAATTTGCAACATTTTTTTAAACCACAGAAAATGTGGATAAATTACCACTTCTCTTCCTGACACCTTAAAGCAGTGGTTCTCAACCTTATAGTTTCATAGTTGGTAGGGTCAGAAGGGACTTTAGCAGATCATCAAGTCCGACCCCCTGCCATGGGCAGGAAAGGATGCTGGGGTCAGACAACCCCGGCTAGGTGATTGTCTAGCGTTCTTTTGAAAACCCCCAGGGTAGGGGGCAAGCACCACTTCTCTTGGAAGTTGGTTCCAGCTCCTGGCCGCCCTGACTGTGAAGTAGTACCTCCTGATATCTAGCCTGAATCTACCCTCAGTCAACTTATGGCCGTTGTTCCTTGTTACTCCCGGTAGTGCTCAGGGGAACAGGGACTCTCCCATTGCCTGCTGGTCCCCCTTGGTAAGCTTATAGGTGGCCACCAGATCCCCTCTCAGCCTTCTTTTGTGAAGGCTGAACAGGTTCAGGTCCTGTAGCCTCTCCTCATAGGGCCTACCCTGCTGCCCTCTGATCATGTGAGTGGCCCTCCTCTGCACCCTCCTGATGTTGTCCACATCCCTCCTGAAGTGCAGCACCCAGAACTGGATGCAGTACTCCAACTGTGGCCTGACCAGTGTCACATAGAGGGGGAGGATTACCTCCTTGGACCTGCTCATGATGCATGTGAATGCATGACAAGGTGCAGTTGGTCTTCCTGACTGTATCCCCACATTGGCAGTCCATGCTCATCTTGGAATCAATGACTCCAAGGTCCTTTTCTGCCTCTGTGCTGTCAAGAAGGGAGTTCCCCAGCCTTAGGTCTGCTGCTGGTTCTTCCTCCCCAGGTGCAGTTCTTCCTCCCCCCTTGCACTTGTCAGTATTGAAACCCATCCTGTTCTCATCCGCCCACCCCTGTAACCTGTCCAGATCTAGTTGTAGCTTGTCCCTTTCTTCTAGCGTGCCCACTTCTCCCCACATCTTAGCATCATCTGCAAACTTGATCAAGGTGCTTTTCACCCCCTTGTCCAAGTTGCTGATGAAGATATTGAACAGTGCAGGCCCGAGGACCAAGCCCTGGGGGACCCCACTGCCCACATCCGTCCAGATCAAAAATTACCCATCCACCACCACTCTCTGGGTGCAGCCCTCCAGCCAATTTGTGACCCATCTGCCTATGTAGGCATGGACACCTTAGTCGCCTAATTTTTAAATGAGGATGGGGTGAGAGAGCGCCAAAGGCTTCCTAAAATCCAGAAAGACTACGTCCACCATGACACCTGTATCCAAGGATTTTTTGACCTGGTCATACAAGGCCACCAGGTTGGTCTGACAGGACCTGCCTCAAATGAACCCATGTTGGTTGCTCCTAAGCATAATCTCCCCTGGTCCCCTGCAGATGTGCTCCTGTATAATTGTCTCAAAGAGCTTCCCTAGGACTGAGGTAAGACTAATGGGCCTATAGTTTCCTGGGTCCTCCTTCCTCCCTTTTTTGAAAATGGAGACCACGTTGGCCCTTTTCCAGTCCTCTGGCACCTCACCAGAGCACCACAAGTGCTCGTAAAGTTGTGCCAGGGGTCCCAGATTGACCTCTGCCAATTCCCTCAGCACGCTGGGGTGGAGATTGTCAGGACCCACTGACCTGAACACGTCTAGTCCCTCCAGAAGTTCCATGACTAGGTCCGCACTGACCCTGGGCCTGGCAGTGCCTCTCCTGTGTCAATCCAGAATCCTAGTGGGGTGTATGTCCCTGACCCTGCTTAGAAAAATGGAAGCTAAGAATTGGTTAAAGAGATTAGCTTTGTCATTTGGTGCTATCACCAGATTACCAAGCATGTCCTGCAGAGGCCCCACATTACTTGGTACCTTCTTTTTACCCACTATGTATTTAAAAAAGGACTTCTTGTTATCTCTGATCTTGTTATTTTTGATATTTAACCTTGTTAGACACATGGTACCCTTTGGAAAATATCAGTTCTTAACTTTCATGTTTCTTGACTACAGAAAAATAATAGAATATTTTTTCTGTTGCAAAGAACTCAGAAAGACCTCAACAGGTCAGAATGTTTTTGTCACCATGGGGTGCACCCCCATGAGCGGGATATGCGTTTGCCTGGGAACAGCTAGTAGAGGCACAGATTTGTGTTGCTGCTAGTTGTCCCCAGAAACGTCCCTGCACATGCACTCTGGCATGTGGCAAATTGCCCTGAGTGGCATAGGGGAAGCTGGGACCAGCATCTGTGCTGACCCCAGTGGCCTTATCTGGGGGCTGTAGCTGTGGTGACTGCACATGGAGCCTGGCTGGCAGCTGGAGTGTGGGTCTGGCACATTGCTGCTACATGCAGCACCCTACTTTTTTCTGCTGTAGGTTTTTCAGATACCAGGATTTCCTGGTATCTAATTTTGCTGCCATACTGCAAATATGCAGCATGATGAACAGAATCAGGAGCACTGTGTGCATTTCATGCCGCCTCAAAAGGCTTTGAGGTACCACAAACCACACATTTCTTCAAGGCCCACATGCCCCACCCCAGCCCCTCAATTGCTGCCCCACCTGGCCCCATCCCCCACCAGCTGCTGCAGCCCCCTCAATG
>NW_017728950.1:45796646-45806651 GCF_001723895.1 Crocodylus porosus
CCACAGTCCCTTCCCCCCTCCTCCAGCCCCCCCGACCCCTTACTCACTGGCACCAGAGCCCTGGTTCTGAAACACGGCCTAGCCAGCTGCGTGTTTCAGTACCAGGGCTAGGGGCCAGCCATAGAGATGCTCTGGCAGCCAGAGCATCTCTGTGGAGGACTCATCCTCTGGTTGCCCTGCTTTTTTATACTTCGCTTTTTTTAGACCCCTGGATATCCAGGGGTCAAATTTTCTTCCCGTGCTGCAAACTTGTAGCGCAGGGAACATGTTTTTGTTCCTGCATGTGCCTGTTGCCACTCCTCAAAGGGGTTTGAGGCAGGGCTAGAGGTACATACGCGCTCATGTGGACATGCTCTAAGAGCCTAACTGAGATCCATTCTACTGTTTTAAGAAAGGTACTTGCTCTTCTCCTTATTGTAATTTAATGTAGGCTAAGAAAAAAGCATTGCTGCTCTGCTATATGTTGTGACGGAAGACAAACAAAGCAAAATCATTCAGAGAGGTTATTATTTAAAGCTTGACAAATTTGTACAATGCACAGAAGAGTTGAAAACTATATCTCTGCTCCCCAAAATTTAACCTTGTGCATATGGAACAAAATGGTGCTTTGTGTCTGTACAAAATGAACCAAAAACATGTACTTCCAGTCTGCAATGACTTTTCTTTTGGAATAAGGAAAAAACAACAGAAAGAACAAATGTAACATCTCCATGAGAGGCCAGAGTGCATATATCTTGAGGAAGAAAATAGCTGCTAAACACTAAAGATCTAAAGGTGCAGCACGTTGAAAATAAAAGAGCATATCTTTTTAAACATGCTTTCAGTTTGTCATAGTTCCTTTTCAGCACATTTATATTTACTCATTCAAATTTTACAGGTCTCTTTTTTGATAAAATTAAATTAATAAATTCATATCTTCCACAAGTGCCAGGAATATTATTCATAATTATTTCCATATATCCTACCCTTGATTCCCATTTTATATGACCTGAAAAAAATCAAGATCTTAGGCCTCCGGCCAGTGACAACACAACTAATATCAATTATCTTATTAACCGGTCCTCCACTGAAACAATGTCCTCTTGACAGTAACTTCAAGTAATTGCCATGGGTTCCTTTTTGTCTTGAAAATTCAGTTTATTTTCCCGCAGAATTCTGTTATCTCGGAGTCTTTCACCATACATGCAGAAAATGTTGTATTCCTTTACAGACTTCTTCACATTTTTGACTCTCTCTCTATATTTCTCTTAGCTGAAATGGAATAAGATAAGGCTGATGAAGTATTTCAGTGATTTTTTTCCCCCCTAAATGACGGTACTGATTTATGTGGTTTTTCTCTTCCTCCATTATTCTAAGGTGATATTTATTTTTAAGTACCATTGTTTGTGTCCCACATTCTCTGTAGGCCTATGATGAGTTTCAGATTCCAAAAAGGCAATGTTTCTACAGCCTGAAAGTCGTGATTTTGTGTTTCTGCTTCATTCTTTGATAGGGGAAACCCCATTAATACAGGAGTCATGGTTCTTTATGTATGGGGGGAAGGCGGCTGTTGACCACACGTGATTCATATTGTAGTAAGAACAAGGAATCATGTTTCTGGTGAGGTTCTTTTCAGCTAGCCTCACGTGGAAGCTCCAAGCAAAGACATGAGTGGAAAATCCCATACATTTCAGTTGTTGTTATAAGCCAAATCTACTTTTTGTCTTTCTTCCATGCAGTTAAACTTCAAAGCAATATAGACCACATTGTCTAGGAAAAAGTCAACTATCAAAACAAAGAAAAGGTCACAGTAGAGAATGTAAAATGATTTCAGCTGCTAGAAACCAGCTATTAACTTTTCTTCTGATAATTTTATATACCATCAGTACTGAGTATGCAGTGATTTAGTATTTCAAAAAGAAGACATAACATCAGAACTGCATTTTATTATTACTTGGCCTGTTTAACAAAACAATTTTACAGAGTAAATGCACCTGAAAGGTAATTGTATGCCTTTCACTTGTTTCAAAAGCCTTTTAATATGGATTCTGGGAATAATGGGGAGGGAGTAAATGACTTGGTAATTAATGGAAACTTTAAAACTAGTCTAAAAAGACCACCCCCTGCAAAAGTGTTCAAATGCAACTGTCTTCTAAGAAACTGGCATGATTTGCTTGTGTTCACGGCATACTCAATCTATTGGCCAAATGAGAAACAGAATTCCTGACCATGACAGATGAAATAGTCAGAGCTTCTTCAGCATTTAGCACGTGGGGCATCCCCATTTCCAGTCTAAGGCATCGTCTCCTCATGTGTGGCTCTGATGTGCTGCTCATATGAGCTTGCTGATTCCAAAGCATTCTTACAAGAGCCTTTGGGTGCTGGCACAGAAATGCTATCATGTGCATTACTGACAGTACTTTTGCATAGGAAAACCCTGACTCCTAAATCTTGGAATCAAGGGATAGTGCTCTGCTGGTGTAAACGTATTGGTAAAAATAGCTGGGTTGGCTACAGGGTATGAGATGCTGTTTTCCTGATCCAGTGTGTCTTCTAGAAAACATGGTGTGAATTGCGTGTAGGAGTCTGCTGTACTTCTTGGTTTGTTTTTTAAACTGGGGTGGGGTGGAATTCAGGAGCTTTTGACTTTGTTTCCTTCCTAATTTTGAGTGCTCATAGCAGATGCCCAGTTGACAGAATTAGAAATTAGCCCCCCTCCTCCTTCTCTTTCCCCACTATTTCTGACCTAGCATTGACAGGAAATGATGATTTTCCCAGTATTGTCCTGTCAAGGAATCCTAGTACTGGAAAGTTCAAGAGTCCCTTAGCCAGGTCTCTACAACTAATCACAACTAGATTTTAATTATGAAGTACATAGGCGACTGGTACCTCCTGAATCTGGGGGGGTGGCGGCACCAGATCGCAGATAGGGAGGGGGTTCTCCCAGGGGCCAATTGCCAAGCCAGCGGTGAAACTGGAAGTGCACTTCTGGTTTGGCAGCTGGCGCTTCCAGGGGGTGCACAGCTGATCTCAGGGGGTGCACATGTACCCATGTGCACCCCCTACGTGTCGCCAGTGATGAAGTGACTGTGCCGTGGAATCTGAGGCCATGCTGATTTACTGTGTCTGTCACAGTAACCTTAAGCTTGCCACTCCCTCCAAAACTGGAACCAGTACAACCATGGAAGTGTGGTGCCATGGAAGGAAGGGGAAGGGAAGGAAGGAGGAGGGCTGAACACTATGGGGGCGCCCTAAATGGCACCAGCCCTCAGTAGTGCTAATTGGCTTGCTCAAAGCAGTGTATGAATGCAGCTACACTACTTCTGGTTTAGGAGTTTGCCTACTTGGAGCAAAGTGGTATGCTTGAGGGTGCTGCTGCTGGCTACTCTTATCTATGTGGACATAGTTTTGGTTTTCCTCTGGGGTAGAAGGAGCAGGCCTTGCCTAGAGTAGGATAGCAAGTGCATTGTTTTGAGTTGTTAAACTTGTCTGGAAAGTCTATTGTAGACAATGCTCCTGCTTTTAATACATTCTGACCTAGCTGAGTTAGGTATATAGGGAGGGTAGGTTATACTAGGGCTAGCTGAGGGTTTCAGATGTGCTGGCTTCTTTCTTAGGACTTAAGAAGGTTTTTCACTAACTTGTCTGAGCTCAGTGCTAACACATTTCGGGAAGAGAGCCATTTTTATGTATCAGAACAAAATAAATGAGGAACCTCAGGTCTGCCATGATCACCTAACATTTTTGAAGGAGTACCATCTGTTTGCATTAATGTGCTACCCATTTTAAAACCACATCTAGTCAAAAACACACAAAGGTCCCTTCAGATGAGGAAAGATGTTTTATTTCTACTAGAGTTGTTAGACTAGAGTTCATTGTATTAATAATGAATTCATATTAGTTAACATTTTTGTACAAGCCAGTCTGGACAGTATAAATATTTATTCCAGGATACATAGCTTCAGATATATTAAGCCCAGAATGGATGATTAGATCATCTGGAAAACATGGGTCATAGTTTCCTCCAGTTGCTCTTGTACTAAGTCCAATAATATTTATATTAGTAAAACATATCTGATACAGATGCTTGGGATTTATCCCTGTGACTCATCAAAGGATAAGCCACAACAGACAGTGTGAGGGGTTCACACTGACATGTCCATGCCTGTTAGTTAACTTGATTTAATTGGCAATCAATTAACTCTAATGCAGTTATACCCAGTGTCTGTATTTTTAAAGGGGTGTGAGTGGGACTGAAGGGCTATGATTTCTTTGTTGCCAAATGTGGTGTGAAAATCAGGAGGTGGCTGAAGTGGTATTTGGAAGTTACCACAATAACTCAAATACCTACTTTTGCTAGATACAATGTTTTTTCCAGGCTGTTTTAGGAGCCATGACTACTCTCTGTAGTTCATATTCGGTCATTTGATTAATGAGCAGTGCAGCTGGCCTCTGTTGCAATAGAAAAATGGATTGTTCCAATTTTGATGAATGATTTGTGGAATTCCTAGAGAGAGCTGGTAAAGGTCTCGGAGCTACTGTCTCAGGTAAATACTGTGTCATCAGGTATTTAGCAACTGTCACACAAATTGCAGAAAAATACAGTGGACAAGGAAGATGAATTTCCTAGTTGAGAAGTTACTGCATCTTTAGAGGTGGGAAATGGATAGTTTTGTGTGTATTCTTGGCTTCCTCTGTTTCCTCCAAATAAATCACCAAAGAGCCTTCTGTATTCAGCTTCTTCTGAAGAGGCACAGTTCTGGGGAAAATAGCTACACGACTTGTTGAACACTTTAACAATTCTCATTAAGAAATCTGATTTAAGGGAAGGAAAGCCCATGCTTAATGTGTAATAGATTTCACTCCTTCACGTGGTATATGGTACAAGAAACTATTATGGTTCAAACCTGGGCACCCATTACAATAAGGGACCTTTACAATTCATCAGCCAACTCTATCCTTCGTATAGTACAATTGGGTATTACTATGAGGAAGTGCTAAAATCAAATTAGGTGCCCAGTCAAGATTTCCTTAAGTTTTCTTTTGATTCAAGCATAAGCGTTTTCCTTGCTGGATCAGTAAAGGAAAAATCCAGGTACTTTTTGAAGGCAGGCAAGCTCTTCTGGGTGTTTGAGGTGTCTGCTAATACTCTATGCCATACAGGTTTCATATAAGATGCTCATGGTATTTAGCTGCAAACACATGTTGCATATTAAATAATAAGTGCCAACACTGCACATAGTGTTGAAGAGTAGCTTATAATCTGTACATAGGAGTTTTCAGCCTACCATCTTGCTGTCAGCATTTTGACATGGAAAGCTAATTGTTGCTGAGAGGTCTATTCTATAAGAAGTAAAAGGTTGAGCAATTTCCTCTATGTGGCAGTTTGCTCCAGGCACGTTGTCTAGTGGCCTTGCGGTGCTCTCTGAGTCTCTGTACACTTCTGGTTTTCTTTTGAGTTGCCACCTCCATTGCTCTAATACTCTATTTAATAAGATGATCAGTAATCTTCACAGCATCTGTACATTGCGCTCCTGTGGACCTGGGAGGCTCTTTTCCAAATGGGTATGCCTGCCTTGCTCAGTTCCTGAGGTCTGTAAGAGCAGAGCCTTTGTTCAGTAGGTACTCCAAAGCTCTCCAGGTTGAATTCTTTAGAAAGTCCCTTTCCTTCACATGTGAAAAATGTAACAAAGCCCACTATACTGGGAAAATCTGCCTTCTCAGTACTGATCAAAATCCACCTATCAGTACTGCGCCAACTGGGCAGGGTGGCACATTACAGGTTAAGTAGTTCAGAAATGTATAAACTTTTGTAGGCAATAGTCTCCTGTGTCAGATGCTATGAGTAGACTACTAGTAAAAAGGAAACCTTAAAAGGTCTGTTATTGGAAGGATCAGGGACCTACTATGTCTGCTAACTTTAGTGGTATGAAGAAAGACACCAAAGATGTCCCATCTGGGATGCTCTATAGGTAGGTGACTGATAGGCAGCCAGACAGGAAGAACTAGCAGGTCCCAATGTAGTAGTGACATGCACTAATGCTCCTGATGCCACAATATTCCTCTTAATGGTGTTAGAAAAGTTAGTGTTTCTGCTTTTTCTGTGTGCATATCTGTTGGTGGAGTTGAGCTCTGGGCACCTTAACTGTGCATTTCCATACTTTGATCTGCATGCCCTTTTCTGGTAGAGTTAGCCTTCAATTCTGAGTTTTGTGGATTTTTAATGCTAGGCTGTTGAAAACTATAAAACATCTTGTCAAGATTTTAACACTCAAGTGTTTTGATAGATAGAGTCACCATTAAATTAGCTTAACTTTCGTTTGCCTTTATATACTGGAGATTCAGTTTCTTTAACCTTTTTAGCCATTTCAGCTCTCTGAGTCTCTGTACACTTCTGGTTTTCTTTTGAGTTGCCACCTCCATTGCTCTAATACTCTATTTAATAAGATGATCAGTAATCTTCACAGCATCTGTACATTGTCTCTGTAGTCCCAAGTTCTTATGCTGTGCAAGAATATTTTTCTCAGTTTTTCAGCCCAGCACTTCTGCTTTTATATTCCAGCAGTACATTTTTTATATCATGAAGCCTTGTAGTTCTGTGCTGTTTCAATCCAGGTTTTCATATATGTTATTTACCAATTGACCTTTAAGAGTTTTGTTTTATGTACCCATCTTATTAATCTTTTGATTGATATTGTACCAACATCTTTTCTAAAATTCATTCATGTAAAAGCAATGTATATCAGTTCTCTCCTTTTTAGTATTTTTTTTATTCCATAACTTTAGGGTAGATTTTCATTACATGAATCCACATTAATAGGACAGCTAGTTTCATTCCACCTCTCAATACTAGCATCATTACTTTCCTCATCATCACTAAATTAAGCTTGTAGGTAAGGCATGTTGTTACTTACCTTTTCCCTGTATCTAGTTTAAATTAAAACCTGGGCATAAAAGCTAAAAATACCAGGTCACTTTTTATGCTACTTCCTGAGCCCTGTGTCACAAATTATGTCCACTTCAATTAGTCATGGAGTACTGTGGTCCTAATGGACTTTGCATTGTTCGCTGTTGCCCCAGCCTATCAGGCCTAGTCTAAAGCCCATTTGAGTTAACAGGGGCATGTACCACATAGGAAAAAACACTGCATTTACTAACACATGCCAGCTGCCTATTACACAGGGGCTCTTCTCATGATGACATTGAATGGGATATAATAAGCATGACTATGGCATGGGATCCTGCCCACGTAAAGGCTCTTCTATAAACTGCTGGGCCTCTGGTTCTGCCCTACCATGATTCTAACACTGAGTACTTCTTGAGTGGCCTTGTTAAAGCAGAAGTTTCCCTTTTGCATTGTCCTTTCCTTTTTGTCTGCTGACACATTTCTTAAACAAGGTGGGCTGGTTTCTAGAGGCATAGTAGGTTTGAGAGTTGCTGTATTTAAATACTGACCTTTAGCTTTCCCACCGCCTCCACTGATGCACAATTTAGTTTCACTCATAGTGAAATTTGCAAAATTAGACTGGGTAAAAACTGAAAAAAGTTCCATCAGTCACGAATCTGGCAAACAGGCTGATCTGATCAGTTTCACTTAATATTCTTTAAAAGAAATGAACCTCAGTGTAGTCACTTTGGAAACAATTATTGGTTCCCTTTTTTTCTTTAAGAGCTTTCCGTCTTGGTAGCATTTAGATTTAAGCTTCTAAGACTTACAAAATGTGTCTAAAAGGCCAGTGATGTGTTTTACCTTCATATGGAAAACATACAAAATAGAAATAGTTGTAACCTGAATATCTACTTTCTCTGACTCACAGGAAAAAAACATCTTCAGCCCCTAGTTAAGTTTGTTTTATACATTTTCTGTTATTGTAGCCTGGGAGAATAAATTGCAGGTGAGTCTAGCATTTGATGCATTTAAATTGCGGGGGGGGAGGGGAATGCTCAAGAGCTTAGATATTTTATTCAAATGAATGCAATGACACTTCTAGTTTAAAAAAATTAGTATGAATAATCTCCACTCAGTTTCTTATAATCCTTATTATTAAACCACGGCACATATTTCTAGAATGTAGCATAGCAAAATTAGACAGCAATTGGCAAATGTTTTTGTGAATAAGCATGGGGTGTTTTCTCTGGGTTTAGGACCTATTATAGCAGTCAGATGAATAGTCAGATCGTTTGTAACAATGCTTGTGAGTCATGGAAGCTTTGTGAATTTTCAGATGAATAATTTCTCATCTGAAAATTCATGCTGGACTTGCATTGTCCATTGTTTGTCATTCATTCTTTTCCCATTGAAAGCATTTCAGCCAGTCAGTGAGCATCAACTATGCTATGCAATGTGACCTTTAGGGAAATCGGTTGCATGAAAAATGTGTAGCAAATACATCCAATGAGTATCTGACAAACTACACACAAGTTGAAATGTGTCCCTATAAACTGTTTGTTGAATACTTTAAGTAATATGCCTACAGAAAAACAAGATCAGTTCCTATGTAGCAAATCTAAATGAGACCTAAATTCATTAGCTATGATGTAGGCTGTTAGCAAATTGAGCACTAGCCAATACATATGGTCAGTGCCAAACAGGGCTCACCTAGACTTTTTTCTGCTTGTGGAAAAAAGTCAGGTCAGTCTTAAGCTGTGTCAGCTCAGCCCTTTTCTCAATGCGTGCAAACAGCTATTAATGAAAGCACTCTTTTGGAGCACCTTCATCTGCACCCACATGCAATGAAGGTTCAGATTGTTGCAGGATCGGGCCCTTTTAAAGCGCTCTGCAGCCGTGCACTTGTTTGGTCACAGCGGCAGAATACTTTCAGGTGCCAGATCAAGAAAAAATTGTCACTTCTGTCTGCATTCACTAAGAGGAAATTCTAAGCTGAATTTGGAAACTTGCTTCAGTTTGTTCATTAAATAATGGATATCTCAAGAATAAATAGCAGAGACATTTAATTATATGGTGGAGCTTTCTGTTGAACTCGTTCTTGATAGATATAAATACACATTACATGAAAAGCAGAGTTGCTGTCTGTGGGTCAAATTCTGAAGCTCTGACAGTCTTATTCAGTCTTTACTTGGGCAAAGATCCTATTCTCAAATGATGCCCTTCTTGGTTACCTTACTGTTGCTGGATTCACATGTTGTATTAACTGCAAAAAATCCCCTTTTTTCTTTCCTTTTAATGGCTGTCTAGCAGATTACACCCCACCCAGCCAAATATGTGACTAACCATGGTAATATGTGCATGTGTGTTCTCCACACTTGGTTATTGCCATGTATTGTACCTGAGGGTGAAACCACATTCCCTGGCTGATGCATCTTGCAGCATCATTCCAGTTCACTGTTGAACATGACATGAGATCAACAGCTTGGCACTCCAATCTTTGTCCTAACTGAGTAATAAGCATTGATTAAAACCAAAGGTCCCAACTAAATAACTGGAGGCAAACCATCCAGGGTTTTGGCTGTCTAGGGAACAGTAGCTTCTTAGAAAGACATGAACTGACAGCTTTTGGTACTAGGGAATAATGGAACTGCTAATGACAACACTGAAGCCACTGGGCTTGAACATCAGTGATTTCCTGCCCAACTGACCTGCAGCTGTGACATTCCTTTCCACCTATGTTACCTCAGCTCCATGTTCTTGGGGAACCCTGACACAGGATGCAGACTGTTTGACTCACAAAGAATCCGCCCTTCCCTACCTAAGCAGAAACTGATTCAGATGCAGTGGGAGACGCACCTAAAACCCTCCGGATAAGGGTGACAAGAGTAAAACAACTGCCCTAGGTCTCATTTGCATCCAAGATAGAACCAGATGACTACTCATTTACATGGGAGATGGAGAACAGAACACCCGAAGCAGAGACCTCAGTGAATTCTGGGATCAGAGAAGCAGGGGAGCACTGCATGATGGGGAATCTGTGCTCCAAATGCTAATTAAGCCACATTTACACACACCCAGCTCAGCATTTATCAGATCAGTTCTAATTTGGATTTACAAAGAACTTTCTCCGCACCCCC
>NW_017728950.1:45807641-45819047 GCF_001723895.1 Crocodylus porosus
GAATGCTGGCCCATGAGGGTGTCATCTGGACACCCAGCTGGATTTAGAGATATTTTGTTTAACTGAATGCTTGTGTCTGACTGTAGTTTATTGTTGCTCTGATGAACTGATTCTTGTCATATGAGGGTGCCAGCCTGTCCATGCTGATCGACCCAGCCGGGTCAGGCCTGTCACGTTAAACTGTGTGTTTGTGTGTGTATGACTGATCTGGTGACTGGAGGAGCCCAGCCCCATTGAAACTGAGTCCTGCAAGATAGCTCCATTGGGGGTGAGGACTTGCAGAAGGGGAAGATACAGCTGCGTATAGGAACACAAGTAACACAAGCAGCACATTGATAGAATTACCAAGACCCTAAAAACGTATCCGTAATAAATGAGCACACCCCAAGGTGATGGGCAAATCTGGTAACACCTATTTCTTAGAAACATGAGGAACGACCTTGGGCAAAATCCTTTTGGACAAATTCAAGGCAGTTTTTTTGGCCAGAGATGTCCCACCATGACTATATTAGTACAAATCAGTCTGAAAATACTCCAATCCGTGTAAGGTTGAGTCGAAAAACAAAACAACAGAGATATGGTGAATTGATTTAGCACTCCTAAATTCAGGGATTTTAAGGCCAGAAAAACCCTACTAGATCCTATGGTCACTCACTCTTTCCTGTTGAAGCTGTTCCATTTTGTATAAAATACTAATCTAATGGTACAGCTTTACCAGGAGAGACTAAGAACCGTAACGGAGACAGCCCTATAGCCCAGTAGTTACTTCTGTGTCCTGGGAGGTGGGAGTCTGCTCCAAATCAGGCAGAGAAAGAATATGCAGCTGGGTCTCCAAACAGCCCAGGTGAGTGCTCTATTCAGTGGGCTATTTGGGGCAAAAAGGAAGTATCTTCTCCTGATTACATTTTCTGCAAAGGCCCAATCCATGTTCTGAGAATTCACAGCTTCATCCTGAGCCCCCCAGGAGCCTCATTACCAAAGCTAGTTTGGAGAGCCCTTTGACCTTATTCCTAAGCTTGACCAAGAGATCCTTAGCTTCCCTGATCCTCTCTAGAACAAGGGGAGTCCGATCATCCCTATCCCTATGATGGGGAATCCCAGAAACCATCCTACCTGCAAAGACCTATCAATGTGTGTCCTAAATTTAGCTTGAGGAGTCCCTCCAGTCCCAACCAGAAACTGGGGGCTTGGATGGGAAGCCAGGCACCCCTAACCTAGATCAAACCAAGATTCCAGTGCCCCTGTCTCCTTAGGAAAGGAGAGCCATGCCAGAGCATGCTGCCTCAGGCCTGAGTCTTTTTTTTCTTTTCTTCTCTTTTCATGGCTGTCTTGGAATGAAACTAATGAAGGCCCACTTTTAGCTGCAAACACAGGGTTCACTGTAATTTGATGGTTGAACTACAGGTTCTAGGAGGGCGTAGGAGGGCAATGACATTGAGTTCAGGGCTGTCCCTTCCACCTTGTGTGGTGCAGAGACCACTTCTCAGCTTTCTGTGGACCTTGGCCATCTGCCAGGCTAGGCTGATGGACTGCTGTTTGGCCCTTGGATCAGGTGTAGGAATACTGGGGTCTTCAATTCCAGGATACTTGGCACTTAATGCCAGATCTAGATGTCTCAGTGCAGGGCTGAGCAGAGGTCCTTAAAGCTAGGTCTCAATGAGCTAGCTTGGGTAGTGGTGCCAATGTGGCCCTCACTGAGAGAGCCCAGGTATCTCTACATGGCACTGCATTGTGTCATGAAGACAGACTCCAAAGGAGTTGGTGGAGGTGCTTATGCTCACAGAGAGATATTCAAGCTCCCAGGGAACTGTGCTGATGGAAACGTGGACAGTTAGGGGACTTAGGCATTTCAAGGATTTGGCAGAAGTTGAGCAGAGGTTTTGTGGCACTTTTATGCATGTAGTCCCTGGGGCAGGGCCATATCTACTGGAAACCAGCTGATAAATTAATGGTCCAGAATTCCTTTCTATACTGTTTACTGTAAGGTGAAAAGTGTTTCTCCCTCATTGCATTTTCTGTGCTATGCTTTTTACATTAAGTTTAGCAAAGTAACCATATAAAATTAAATGTCTGAATCAAACTAAGAACATATAACATCTTCATACCTGCAACTTGAAAAGAAAGACATTGTTATTGCTGCTTAAAAGAGCCCTGAGACCTGCAAGAGCTTAGGCAAAGCAGGAAAGAGCAAACAATAAAGGTGAAAAAGCAAGTGGTTGTACGTAGGTGGTAAAATAGAATTAAACATACTATTATGTGGCAGGGGGTATGGAAATGAATCACAAAATGGGCTTCTATCCATTTTTTGGATAGAGAGAGCAGCCATGAAATAGACCAAGCTATCACTTTAAATAGCATAAACAGGGTTTAACCTTGTTTCATTATACCAAACTGGATTGATCTAAGTTTTTGCAGAAGCAGTTAATTGTTGAGGATTTATTTTGCTCTCTGTTTTTGGTGAATGCTGCTGATGGAAACGATGATGATTCATCTACTTGAATAGGGATGTATGCCACTGTTCAAGAAGAAAAACAGATTAAAAATACTATTCCTGAGCCAAGACATTCCTATTATGCTTAAAATAAATATGCCTTGGAATGATTATTTTAATAAAACAAACAGGCTGAAGATTGGATGTCAATGGAAAACTAAAGCATCTAATTAAGTTAAACTCCCTCTCCCCCTCAAAACTAACAAACAACAACAAAAAACCCAACTTCCTGATTTTGGCTAGTGATCCAGGGAAGGTTGAGTGCCATCTGGCACTCTTGACATCAGTGGATCAGTCTTCTCGCTTTCCTCAGCAACTAAGAAACCTCCTACTATTCCTCTATCAGATAATAAGGCAGGTCTGTGACAGCAGGTAAAATTTCTAACACAGCATTCATATACTAAAATGATGGGTGCTTTAGAACTATATTCAGCTATAGTGAAAATGTCAGCAACATTAACATGAAGAACCATTAACATTATAAAGAAGGTTGGGTATAAGCAAAATTGACTGGCATCACAAAAGATTTGTAGCTTTCCTAAGTCTTCTCCTGAGAAGCCGTCACTGAAGTAAATTGAATGGGACACAGGTAAGTCTCTTCCCGTAAATATCACACAGCTGAATATTTACATGGAAAGTCTGATTTGGGGGTTGACTTTCTCTTGTGAAAGATGAATATCAAGAGAATTAATTAAGGAGGATCATCTGTCTATGATTCTTGTCCACTGCATTCATGCACAATGAGCCAAATATTCCTTGTTACCATTGCAGTCAGAGCTGGCCATGGAGAAACTCTTGACTTCAGTGGACATTATCATCGTGTAAAGATTAAGAACTTTAGGATTTGGCCCATATTTGATACTTGATCTCTAAACAGCAGTCCCAGAAAGTAATCTGGGTAACCAGCTGCTTTAGTAACTTTTTGGTTTATTATAATTTATCATTTATGGGTCAGGTCCTGACTTGTTCTAATAAACAACAAAGGTAACAGATCAGTGAAGGACCAGTGACTTGCCTATTGGTAGGAGCAGAAGCTGGTATATTTTGTGCATTGAATCTCCCCAGTGATCCATGGGAGTCTGTTAAATGACCTAAGGTCTGGAAAAACCAAAAGGAAGGAGCCCTTGCAGAGGTCCATGCTTTAGCCTTCAGTGGATTCATAGATTCATAGATTGTTAGGGGCTGGAAGGGACCTTGTAGATCATCGGGTCCAATCCCCTTGTACTAGGCAGGAAAAGACAACTGAGGTGACTGTCCAGTCTTCTTTTGAAGATTTCCAGGGTATATGATTGTACCACCCCTGGAGAAAGTTTATTCCACAGTCTGGACACCCTGACTGTGAAGGAGTTTTTCCTGGTATTGAGCCTGAAGTGGCCTTCCAGGAGTTTGTATCCATTGCTCCTGGTCTTTCCTGGGGGATGCCCTGGTGAACAGCTGTTCACCAAGTTCTTGATGTACTCCCCTGATGTAGCAGTAAGTCTCTACGAAGCCCCCTCTCAGCCTTCTCTTCCGTAGGCTGAAGAGGCCCAAGTCCCTCAGTCTCTCCTTGTATGGCTTGTCTTGCAAGTCCCTGATCGTAGAGGTGGCTCTTCTCTGGATCCTCTCATGTTTTTCCATGTCCTTGTTGAAGTGTGGCACCCAGAACTGGATGCAGTACTCCAGCTGCAGTTTCAACAGTGCAGAGTACAGTGGGAGTATCACTTCCTTCGTTTGCATGAGATGCAACGGTTAATGCATGCCAGCGTGTTGTTTGCTGGCCACAGAATTGCACTGCCAGCTCATGTTCATGTGATGGTCAGTCACTACCCCTAGGTCCCTTTTGGCCGTGGTGCAAGTCAAATTGTTGCCACTGAACCTGTAGGTATGTTGGGGATTGTTTGAACCCAGATGGAGCACCTTACACTTCTGAGTGTAGAAATTCATCTGGTTCTGGTCCACCCAACTCCCCAGCCTGTCCAGGTCTCCCTGTATCTGCAACCTATCTTCTAGCAGGGCCATGCTCCCCTATAACTTGGTGTCATTCACAAACTTGGCCAGCGAGCTTTTCACCCCCACATCTAAATCATTGATAAAGATGTTGAAAAGCACCAGTCCAAGCAGAGACCCCTGGGGGACACCACTGGCCACTTCTTGCCAAGACGACAGAGGTCCATTCATGAGAACTATCTGGGTCCTACCATGCAGCTAGTTTTCCACCCACTGAACTGTTGAGCAGTTAAGCCCACAATTTTCCAATTTTTCCACAAGGATATCATGGGATACTAGATCAAAAGCCTTTTGGAAGTCTAGGTATATAATGTTGACCTTCTCTCCTGCGTCTAGGTGGTGAGAGACCTGTTCTTAGAAGGTAAGATAAGACCTACCCGCAATGAAGCTATGTCGTCTGTTGTTCAGAATCTTACCGTGAACAAGTGTATCGCACATAGATTCTTTAATGAGTTTTTCCAGGATTTTCCCTGGGATGGAGGTTAGGCTGATTGGCCTATAGTTGCCTGGGTCCTCCCTTTTCCTCATCTTTAAGATCGGTATAACGTTGGCTCTCTTCCAATCCTCAGGGATCTCCCCTGTGTGCCATGATTTCTGAAAAAGCTTTGCCAGAGGTTCTGTGATGACTTCAGCCAGCTCCATCAGCACTCTCAGGTGAAATCCATCTGGTCCTGCTGACTTATAAATATCTAGCTTTTCCAGTTGGTTTTGCATCAGCTCAGCATCCACAGTGGAAAAGCTGTCATTCCCACCATGCCCCCTGTGATCCTTATCTCACTTGTCTTTCCCCTTGCTCTGGTGAAATACCGAAGCAAAATGGGCATTCAGGAGTTCATTTTTTTCCTGAGTGTCTGTTACCAGCTGTCCCGAGGTGTTAAGCAGGGGCCCCACACTTCCATTTGTTTTTCTTCTGCTCCCTACATACCTAAAGAAAGACTTCTTATTGGCTAACTTAAACTCAGTTGCTGCCTTAGCTTTCCTAACCATTTCCCTACAAGTGTGGACCACTGTTCTATAGTTCTCCTTGAGGATGGTCCCTAGCTTCCACTGTGAGTACACCTCTTTTTTCTCTTTCAAGGGGACCATGATGGCCCTATTGAGCCAGGAGGGCTTGTCAGCCCTTCTGCTGCCTTTCCTCTTCATGGGAACGGTTTTCTTTTGTGCTTCGAGGATCGTGTCCTTGAGAAATGATCAGTCTTCATGCACCCCATTCACCTTCCATCCCTGGTCCCGCATTGTCTCCCCTACTAATGCTCTGAGTGCACTGAAGTCAGCATTTTCAAAGTCCAGGACTTCAATCCTGCTAGTTGATTTTCAACCTTGCAGTGGACAATGAACCTGATGAGCTCATGGTCACTATTGCCCAGGCTACCCTCAATGTTCAATCCACACACCAAATCATCTCCTTTGGCCATGACCAAGTCTAGGAGAGTGGTGCCTCTGGTTGACCCTTGCACTTCCTGGGTCAGAAAGAGCTCCTCGATTACAGTTAAGAAGTTACATGACTGATCTGACCTAGCTGAGTGTTCCTCCCAATCTATGTCTGGGTAATTGAAGTCACCCATGACAACCAAGTCCCTTGCACGTGTGGCCTCTGTCAGTTCTTGAGAGAACTCCAGATCCAGCTCATGCCCTTGGTTCGGTGGCCTGTAGTAAACACCCACAGTTAGGTCTCTCTTGCCTTGCCTCCCCAAAGCTTGACCCAGAGGGTTTCAAGCTGCTTATCTTTGGAGCCAATGTCAGCCTCCAGAGAGGTGTACTGTTCCCTTATATAGAGAGCTACCCCTCCACCTTTTCTCCCTGCTCGGTCCCTTCTGTGCAAGGTGTAGCCCTCTCCGGCTATGTTCCAATCATGTGAGGAGTCCCACCAGGTCTTCATGATCCCTACCAGGTCATATTGCCCACTATAGAGCAGGAGGGCTAGCTCCTGCTTGTTCCCCATGCTCCTGGCATTGATGTACAGGCAGCTGACACCCACAATTTCCTGAGTTGCTGTGGGAGAACTGTTCCATTAGCATTTTCAAAACCAGTTATCTTAGTGTCCTCCACATGGGAGCTTTCCTGTGTGCCAGTCCCCAGGCATGGTCCACTTTGAGTTTCCCCATCCCCCAGCAAAGTTAGTTTAAAGCCCTGTCCAATAGATCAGACATCCTGGCTGAGAACAGGGACTTACCTCTCCAAGTGAGGTGGTGCCATCTCGTCCCAGGAATCATCTCTCCCTGAAGTGCATGATGTGGTCAGAGAAACTGAAGCCCTTACAGTAGTACTACTGTCAGAGGCATCTGTTTACTTCTTCCACACAGCCTTCCCTCTTGGGTCCATGGCCTGCAACAGGGACCACAGAAGAAAAAACTACTTGAACCCCCAGTCCCTTGAGCCCAGCCCCCAGAGCCCTATAGTCACTCATGACCCAGTCCAGATTACTCCTGGTTGTGTTGTTCATGCCCACATGGATGAGGAGTGTGGAGTAGTAGTCAGAGGGATGGACAAGCCTGGGGATCCTCTCCGCAACATCCCACATGCAGGAGACTTACCTCCTCCTCTGGTGTCTCTGTCGGAGTCTTCTCATGCACAATGAGGGGAGTGTACCTGTTATGCAGCATCAGGGGAGGAGTAGCCCTAGTTCTGCATGCTCTGGATCTGGAGACTACTGTTTTCCAGGTAGCTCTGGGAGGGTCTTTATGGCCAGTATTCTTGGTGGCCACCTTCTTCTCTACTTCTTCTTTTTCCTGGAGTAGGGCCTGGCAGTAGCTGTTGCCCTGTGGGGTCAGGCCAACTCTCAGGATCTCAGTTTTGCATTGTTAGACAGGAAGGTGTGACACAATTGCACAAATATAAACACACAAATCAATTAGGTACACACACACACAAACACACAAACAGCTCAGACACATACTCATCCAAACCAGCCTAGGCACATGCCTACCTATCACCAATTCAAGCACATACACTACACACTAAAAATTAAGCAAAAATTAATTGTCAATACCTGCACACTCAGTACACATACACAGATCACTAATTCGTATATCATGTACTCAATAATATATATATACACACACACACTCACCAGTTCACACACATACAACCCACCTACACATACACACAGGTAAGTTCCTAACTTGGATGGTTCAGTGTGTATGTGTGTGCTTGGGGTACTTGGGGGCAGGTTCAGGTGAGAGAGAGAGTTAAAGTGTAGGGATTGAAAGTTGCCAGAACCAGGATTAGAACCGGTAAACTAGAGAGAAGATGGCTGAGGAACTGAGGCTTGCATTTACTTAAGATCAAGTGGCCCCAGGGTTACTCAAGGTCACCAGTGCAATGGAAAGAAAGAAAGAAAAAAACCTGGTGGCAAGGAGGAGACAGCCGGGAAAGAGAGAGAGACAGAAACCTGGGAGCTTGGGACTGAAAACTGAGGCAGACAGCTGAGATATTGTGGGCGGGGCAGATAAGTGGTGGCAAGGAGGAGACAGCCAGGAAACTGAGGCAGAAACCTGGTTGCTTAGGGGAAAAGAAAAAGGCAGTGGAGAAAAGACAGTGGCAAAGACATGGGGGGGTTGGAGGCAGAGAGGAGCTCAGGACAGGTGTTGGAGGTGGCAGTGAGCCAAAAGCAGGAGAGGGAGAAATGAGACAGAAGTTAGAGGGGTGAGGAGCAGAGACTGGAGCAGGACCAAACCATAGTAAATCAAAACCTAACTTAGGGGTCCAAATAACAGTTTTATTAAACAGACAACAAACTACACAGCCCCATGAAGTTACTGGTTCACACACTCTCTCTCTCTCTCTCACTCACAATGGCAGCAGGAGAAAGAGACTTAGTGGAAGGGTTAGAGTCCAGGTGGGGAAGAGAAGCAGAGTCCAAGTCCTTGGCTGAAGAGGGGTTGGGGGTGATAGCTACCTATCCAGGCTGGAAAGGGCTCTTTGTCCAGCAGGCGTTGTCCAGAGGGGGGTCCCTGGTAGGGCCTCTGGGTGGATAGGTGGTGGTGTGGCATGGTGCTGGTCCAGATGGAGATGGAGTCCCCAGGAGTCAGTCTTCACTACCCCTTTTATGGGGCAGACTACCTGTGATCTCATATGGGGAGGGCCTGTCCAGGCAAGGTCAGTCCTGTTCCAGAGGGCTCCAGGTGTTCATACTGCACATGTGCAGCCTTGGCACAAAGTGGGTTGCCTCATCTTTTGTTTCTTGAATGCTAAGAGTGGTTCCAAGGGCTGGGTCGTTGGTCCAGGTATTGGTGTTGGTGGTTTGGTCATTCAGAGGGAGCTATTTTTAGACCTACTGCCATTGTCTCTCAAGCACCCTCATTCATATCCATTCATTCAGGAACCAAGTTACATAGGAGGGGTAGGTGTGAGTCATGGGTTACACAACTGAGCCTAGGGACAGGATGGAGACTTGACAAACAAAATGGAAAGTTGACATGACTTAAATCATATAGTACCAGTAAATCAGTAATATGGAACAGTAAAATCAATATAAACATAATAATTATACAATATAAAGGAGAAAAAACAAAACAAATAGAACCTGCTACCAAAATAAAATGCTGAAGCTATGTCTTAGCTCACTTATATGTAGGGAATAGAGAGGGAGAGACAAAGTCAGAAATGGCTGGGGAAGGGGAGTGAATGCATTTTTTAAAAAAAGAAAAAGAAAAACTGGGGGGTTTGCTACATAGCTGTCAATGTAATCTTTGTGGGCCCTGATGGTGCATAGCTGATATACATCCTCCTCAAGCTCCCGTACTTGGCCCTCCAGAGACTCCACTAGGGAGCACACCCCACAAGTGGAGGTGCCCCCATGCATTGGTGACACATAGTGGGTGCACGTGTACCCCCTGAGACTGGCCATGTATCCCCTGGAAGCGCCAGCCGCGAAACCGGAAGAGCAGGCAGAAGTGCACTTCTGGTTTCGGTGCTGGTGATTCTGCATTTGGCAATTGCCCACCCCCACCCGTTGGCAATCTGGTGCCCCCCCCAGACTTGGAAGGCACCAGTCGCCCATGCCCCCATGCGCAGTTGCCAGCAGCCACACCAGGCAGCCCCCACAGTCCAGGGCCATGGGCTGTGTCTGTGTGGAGGTCTCAGCGATGCTAGGACGCCTACAGGTACAATGAGTCTCTGCCATGCCCTAGAGTGTGGTAATAGGCTATGCTACTACCTGTGAACTGGACAGCGAACTACCAGCAAACTGCTTCCCCTGTTGGCAGTCCCTGTTTGCTGACTCCTTGGTCAAGAGCTTCCTCCTTGGAATTAGGAAAGAAATCGTGCCCTCCCTGTTTTCCTTGCATGCAGGAATTGTCCATGCAAATACTTTATCCTCATTTAGAGTTTGCTTTTCTTTTTCCATGGACGTGCCCCTTGCTTGTGGTACTTCAGGAATGAGTAATAGGGTGCCAAGCACTAGGTGACCAACTGAGAAAAAAACCCCCACTCCGATATAGTTTGGGCTCCTGAAGACCATTTTCCCAGTTACTATTAGTGGCTACAAAGTTTAGTCTCAAGTACTTCTTAGAAAATTCAGTTTATGGTACTTGTGGAACATAGGAAGGTTGTAGAAAGCCACAGCTGAACAAATAGAATCTGTTGGGATCTACTGGTTTAATTCAACCAAGCGCTTGTGACCAATCGCTACATGTTTTTGTACCCTAACTTTGGGCTTCATGTTCTGAAAACTTGATCAACATGTTACCAAAATCCAACTTGTTCACTATTATCTAAGGGAGAAAAGATTCAGGGTTGGTACTCCACTCCCCCCAGGCATAATTAAACAACAACCTATCATTCATAATTTCATAATCAAAAGCTTCAGAAAGACCTGCCTTCTCTGCCACTCAGCTCTGTTTATGAAAATAACCTTATTTCTACTAAATTGGTTTGTTGCACATCTAGTGTAAAGGACATTATAATGTTCTACTACTAACCGGCTCCATGATAGGAAAGGACTTATTTTAATCTATTTTTAAAATTGAGAGCTGTTCTGCAAAAAAGCAGTCCCATGTCAGAGGCCCAGTTCTGGATATGAAAGTTGTTTCTGAGAAGTCTGGTGCTCTGCCAGTATAGCACTGTGTCTTTTCACAAGAAATGGATGGTAACAAATTGTTTTTTTTCTGAGCACTGGCAGGTCTATAATCTCAAAGCGATGACATCCCAGGGCTTTCTGCAGGAGAGATCTTTTCTTTTTCTTTTTTCATTTTGGCAGAACAGATATTCTGTGATTGTCCTGCTGAGTTCTTCTAAAAAAAGAAATGCATAGGTGAAATTTCTCAGGATAAGGCAGGCAAGTAAATACTATATTGAACGTTGTATTTATTTGGATATCTACCATACTAAATAAAAGAGCAGTGTTTCCGTGCTTTGTGCATGCTCAACAATAAGATCAAATGCTAAAAGAGAAAAACATGGCAATTACCTCCAACTTGCAATACCCCAACCAGAGTGCAATAGTGAGAAAAAAAAATCAGATAATCACCAGCAGAGTCTCCCTCCAACTAACTCCCAATAAATAGCATAAGTGAAGAAACAATCAGTGTGCAAAGGCATTTGTTTGAAATTAAATGTCTGTGTGAAGATGTTCAAAGGCAAGCACAGGATGGCCCAGCAGAAGTACAACTTTAGACAGCCTCAGCTGAATTCTAATAGTCAATCTAGCCTTATACAGAGCCAAGATAACACACAAAGGAAAAGCCCTTAGCATCAGTAGTATCCAGGGGCCAACTATAGACTGTCTGCATTAGAGATATTAGTTTATAATACTGAGACTAAAAAGAACAAGGCCATCGCATTCAAGGCCTCAGAAAACAGAAGACTTCCTGATACTGGGGCTGAAATTAGATTAGATTTATTAGATCTCAGTAGGATAAAAGATAGCTTTTCACTCCAGAATTTAGTTAAACATATGACTCATCTCCACTCAATGCTCCACTTACCAA
>NW_017728950.1:45819177-45828881 GCF_001723895.1 Crocodylus porosus
GGGCAGGGGAGGGGTTGGGATTTGTGCCTGTATAAACCCATGAATTTTCTCAGCCATATGTGGGCAATCAGCGTGCACATATAGGAGCATATGAATAAGTAAACAGAGCATTTTATCTTGAAGGATCCCAAATTGCTTTACAAATAGATGTACAAGCGCTTCAGATGATTCACTGTGCACTCCACTTAGCTACAACTGTGTTTAGGATGAAATTCACTAGTTGTTTAACCTGTATTCTTTGGGGCAGGAAGAATATTGTGTCTGACTGAAAAAGCAGTGGAGATTAGGGAGGTAGAATGTAATCCCTTGGTCTGGAAAGTGGCTAGAACTTCAGGGTTAAAATCTTTATCTTTATGGAAAGTTCTGTAGAAAAATGACACAAAGCCAATATTCTGGTAGTGCTGATGTAGCTGTGATGGTCCAAACGATGTGAGGGGCAAGAATTTTTGTAAGATCTTTCGTTGGATCAACTGCACGGTTGGGATAGATTTAGACAAGCTTTTGAAACTTGTCCAAGCCTATCCCAACCCCAAAGTTTGTTCAACAAAAGATATCACCCACAAAAATCCTTGCCTCTTACACAAAGCCAAGATCTCCATATTCTCTTATTTAAAAGATAATGCTTCTAACTATGTGCTAATAGAATTATTTATGGGGCAAGGACTCTAGTTGTCAGAACAGACATGAGTAAAATAATGCATTCCTGCATTGGCGACACAGTGGTGGGGGGAGCAGGCTACAGTGGGGCACGTGCCTCCCCAGATCTCTGTGCCAATGGTGGGGTGTGAGGCAAAGGGCTGGCACCCAGCCACAGCCAGGGCCCAGCAGCAGCAGGGGTGGTGGCAGCGTTGCAATTTTTGCACTGACAGGGTGCGAGGCTGCAATACAGTCAGATCCACTGCCCGGCAGCAACGGGGGCAGAGGCAGCATGGAGTTGTGTCCCCCCACTGTCAACACTTATGCATCATCAATGCATTCCTGATTGCCCTTCTGATACAGCACCTCCTCCTTCCTTGGATTTCACCAATCCAAATACTGATCTGACCTCATACAGCACATACCAAGTCATACGAAGGCTATTTTGAAAAAGCTATGCTTTTTTCTATCTTTGAAAGTTATCAGTAGTCTGAGCTAATAATGTGCTTAACAACCTTTAAAACTTCAATGTAGAAAAAGAAATCAGTGCTACAGTGACAGGCAACATTGGTTTTTAGGTCCAGAAGCCACAACTTGATTTCTGAAGATGTAGATTCTTGGCTTCTGCAGGGGTCATGCAAGGTCATTTGTTCATTTTGCTTCCTAGCACTGAGATGTCCAAAACATATTCTAACTGAACATGAGCTTTTGAAAAGTACATTTTTAGATTTATCCTAATTATTAATGAACAACATCCTTGTTGTTTGTAGTGGAAGGGCATTGGCAGTGTCCTTTTCTCTTCTGCTTTTCCTCTGACATAGGGCGTTCTTGGTGTTGCAGATACTGCTCCTTTTAGGTTGTACGAGAGGATCTGTAGTGGTGACTCCAGGGATTGCACATCAACATAGGAGGTTCTTTGCAGTCTATGCTCCTAACTGCTCTCCCAGTCTTTCCCTACTCTCAGTGAGCCAAGGAGCTGCCCCTATCTGCGTGAAAGAAGAGTTCAGGTAATGTTTATATTTGTTTTTTGTGGCCAAAGCTACTTGGCTAATGGTGCCTTGAGTGGGGAAGGAGTAGAGGATTCATCTTTCATTTTTAACAAAATGAAGGAAAAATCAACGAGTGCAGTGAAACGAACCTGGCATGTATCAAAATGTACCATCACGTCAGGTTCTGGAGGGAAGAGGCCCTAGAAATAGTTTTTAATCAGCCACCTTATTATACGCATAAGGAAATGTTTCATTTCCAAGTTATCACCCAATGCTCACACTTACTTGCAAAGAGACAGGCTGTTTCCATGGCCTTTATTTCATTTCCTAGTAATAACAGAGACAGAACTTGTATTAAAAATAACAAGAGATCAAATTACCAGCTGCACCAAGCCAAAAGCAACCTTGGCACATTAATGAGAGGAACAGAGATAACACCATGACAGGTGTAGGTTCACCCTAGCCTGACACATTCTTGCCCTCTGATGTGCATCGCCCTTAACGTAGATAGACATGAGCTTATATAAGAGTTGTTTTCTGCAAATTGACTCTTTGCTTTGGCTGTTATAGTGTCAGTATGAGAGGGGTTGTTATCCATCCTTGGCATGATTGAAGTTTAGCTTATTGTGTCAAGTAATGGGGGCGGGTTTCTACTGTACTGGCTGGGAGCAGAATAGTCTTCATTTGTGTCTTGTGGAGGTTGCCACAAGAAATAATTTAAAATAGGGACATCTAGAGAAGAAAATAAGGCTGTTTTAGGGTTAAGGCGGGAGGGGGAGGGGGAGGCGGGGGGAGGACACATAATCAATCTCCACATTTCCAGATCTGTATATATGTTGGCATAACACTTCTTGTCTTCTTGTCTAAAATACATGTACCTACATGAGAGGTTTGGTCCCTTCCTAGTGACCTTGGGTGTGTTCCAATAGCTTTACCAAATGGATGTTACCTACATTGTTCAGGGGACTAGTATGAGATATAAAAAGGACAGTATATTGCAAGGCTCCTTGTGTTGTGATCAAATTGGGAAAATACTGCATTGGCAGTTTAGGTGGATGGGAGGTGTGGAAATTTTATTTTTAAATGAAACATTCTAATCAAATATATAGAAAATTTGATAAATTTACAAACCTGTTATGAACAGCTTGAAAACAACCAGTGTGTCTCCACTGCCCTTTGGCCTCATCTCATGTCCTCATGGGATGCAATGCTCCAAATCCATCAGAAAACTCATGTCAACAGATTTTGGTGGAATCCTGAGATGCCGTAGATCAGGCAGATTAAAGTTTTCTTGCCTGGTAACCTCACTGAATGAATGCACTTGATGCACTTGCCAATTTCTGGGGGACACAATTGGTCCCAAAAAGTCTTTCAAAATCTTCCTAAGGTGCTGTTAGCAGGCCACTTGGCAAGCCATTCTTTTCCCTGCATCACATGCCGAGTAGGGCTGTGAGAAACGGCACCATTTCATTTTGACTTCTGTTTTGCCATTTCAAAGGGGCAGTGTTTCCTTTTGTGATTCTGTTTTATTTTGAAGCACTGTTCCATTTTGTTTCATTGAAACTGTTTCACTGTTTCAACAGGTTTTGATGTTTCGCCCATAGGCCATAATGGAGAATCATGAAAGTGCCTAAAATGTTGTTATTTCTTGTCTGATTCAGATGAAAATTGCAGGGACAGTAGCTCCTTCTGAGGGCATGAAGCCTGCCAAGTGTCAAGGAGATAGATGAAGAGGTTTCTGCTCCTCGAACTATTGAAAGGAAAACTCCTTTCATTTGCTGGCAGCAGCAGCCTGCTGTCATCCCGCACACAGCTCCAGGGGCTCGCACCCCTTGGAGGGCTGTGGGGCTGTGCCGGACTCCTCCCAGGGGTGTGGGTCCCTGGATCTGTGTGTGGGATGACAGGCTGCTGCCACTGCTACCTAGGATCAAGGCTGGGCACAGCCCATGCCAAGCTCCCAGAAGACTGCTGCTGCCACTGGCCCCAGCCGGCAGTGGCAGCATACTATCATCCAGAGTGCAGATCCAGGGGCGCGTGCCCCTGCAAAGGCTGCAGGGCTGTGTCAGACTTCTTCTGGGGGGTTCAAGCCCCTGGATCTGCAGGCAGGATGACAGTAGGCTGCTGCTGCCAGCTGGGACCAGCGCTAAAGACAAGCGAGCCCGACTTCGAAACGTTTCAAAATGTTTTGAGTGCCCTCATTTTGTTTTGAAGTTGTTTCAAAGCCTTTTGCTTCATTTCGATTTTGCTGTTTCAAGCTCAAAATGCATTGAAACAGCTTCGAAACAAAACACCTGGCGAAATTTCGCACAGCCCTAATGCCCAGTCTGTGTTTCTCACAGCGGACGTGAAAAGTCCTTGAATGCTGTTTTGCAGTGCATCCATCTTTCTGGTCTTGCGTGACCCCAGTGCCTCAGTCTTTAAAGTCCCATGACTCTGGCTGTGTGTCTGCATTTCATACTTGTGGATTTGTGAACCCAGAAAAACAGGAAAGGATCCTACTGAGACTGTTGCTATAGCCTGCCTCAGGATTATTGAGCAGTAAGCATCTAGCATCCCATAGGCAGCACTTTATAATACTGCTTGGTCTAGTCTCTAAATATTCTCTGTCAGCTTCACAGGTCTACAGTCCTGTCCCTAAGTGTGGGTGCCCAACATCAGTCTTGCTGGGGGGTGACCCCTGCCAAGTTTAGATAGGTGGAGTCTACTGCTAGACTCCACCAGCAATGTGATACATAGAGGAAGTGGGATAGGTTCATCTAGCCTTTTTCCAGTTAGGCAACTTGAGGCTCAGGTTTCCAGCCTTTCCTTGTAAAAAGCCAAAACAAAGGTGGGAGCTCCCCATGTGCTGTGCTCCTCCACTGTCAGATCAAGATTTGTGTTCAGGATCCACCCCCCAAGACTAGGGGAGTGAAGTGTTTATTGAAACCATAGAGCAAGTTCCCTTTCCTCCGTCTGTGAATCAGAATCCTGCAAAACATGAAGCTAAATCCTTCCAGCAGCAGTGCTGGTGCATAAACTAGGCAAAACTCACAGAGAACTCAAAGTGGGCTCACAGCAATTAGAATAATACTGAAGAAATAAAGATAACTTGCTAGGCTTTTCAGAAGGAGCAAGTATGTGGCTCAGGTATAGGCAATAGGTGAAGGATGTAAGGGATGTAATTACATGTTAAAAGGTCATGGTTTCCCTAAAGACATGACAATTCATAGACTGCTCTCTGCATGTCATCAGATTCCTTCATCTGCTCCAGATCAAAGCTGATTTGAGCTTCCATCCTGTCTTCAGCTGTGGCATGCTGACACTTTATTTGAGGCTGCCAGGGTGGATCTGGGGGTGTGTGCAGTGATGTAGTCACACTCCTCTTTTGATTCCTATTGCATCCACATTTTAAAACCAACTGCCTGGGAGGTGCAGCAGCACTTCTATTCAGGCAGCTGTGAGGGAGTCACTTGGCTTCATGGCTCATTATAATTAACCTGATTCCTTCCAAAGTCTTCATTCCAGAGGTGTTCACAGCCCTCTCCTTTTTAATGATCTTGATGTTCCACTAATCAAACAATTGTTTCTTCTGCCATTCTGCTGTCTGATAGCTGCTCCTGGTAATGTAGCTTGTATTGACAGCCCTGTAGATTGATTTTAACTCTAGCTAAAAGTGTTAACTCAGGTGTGGAACTCAGTGAAGCACTGTCAAGATGTTCAAGAAGGTTACATTTTATGAATCTGAAAGAGATGCACATTTAATTCTAGTGCCTAGTCCACAGTATGCCGGTGAATACTGTGGAATAAAGAATACAACAGGAATAAAGAAACAACATCTTTCAATTATTTTTGCATAATTTGCAGTGTTTTATACAGAATATCTGATATAGCACATTAATGCACATTCAAATAAAGTTATATTTGTTTTTGTCCTATCTAAAACTAAATAATACAGCCGTAAGCCCATAGCCGATTAGTAAAGATTCTAATTTCTTTTTACATGGAGAAAAATATGTGTTCTGTTATATGTGATGATGCACCCCCCCTTCAAAATCCTAAATGCACCCATGAAGGCTGCCCACACCGTTCAGATTTCAGGGTATGTACCCACTGAAGTGGGTACTGGGTTTCTGAACAGGGAGTGGCTTTGAGTTACTAGATTAAAGAGATCCTCATACATGTTGGGTTTTTTTTCATAGAGTAGCTACACACGTTTCATTTTGCTTTACGTGACTATTCAGTTAGTTCCAGGGGTAATTGAGTGAACTCATTTGGATAACTGACTCAGTCTCATGGCACTAAGTATGCAACGCTCTGGAGTTCATCCTGTGCCTTTTAGAAAAATAAAACAAGACTGTAATTTCTTTGCATTTAACATTTATTGCTTGTCCATTCTAAATAATGTGGTCCTGGCCCTGCCAGCCCACCCAGCTTCTGACCTGCTTTTCTGTCCTTATTCATTTTTTTTTGCTTCTCTCTGCCCAAGCCATGTGCCTTAGTTATCATACCTTAAGTGTCCTTCTCCCACATGCATCTCTGTGCCTTCTTCCAAGCAGCCCATAAGCTTGGCACCCTCTCTCCTGGCCAGTCAACCACATCCACTCCTTCCTTGTTTGAGATCCTTCTGACAACCCACTTTTCTTTCAAGACTTATAAGAACTAGCCCTTTCCACAAAGTTCTGTGTGCCAAATAACAATATGTAAATATATTTGAAAAAACCCAAACCCATAGGAATAAAACAATGTCCCAATACTACTGCTCAGTCACATTATTTCACTCATAGCTACATTATCTATGGAGTGCCTGTCTCAGTGGGAAGTCCTTTAGGGCAGCTGTCAATTCTTTTTCTAGCTGAAGAGTGTATGGCACAATTGGCAGCATATCAATAATAAATATTCCAATACTATACATTGTGTGCTATCTGTGAGACACTGTAAAGTAGCTGGTCTGAAAATAAGGGTTTTATATATGCCAGAAAAAAGCAAGGAAATTTTTCATTTGCATACTTAGGGTACACTTTGTGTCCACGGCCTTCACCAGGCCTATTCAGTGGAACTGGTGAGAATTTTTTTGTGTGTGGAATTTCAGTTTTTCAGTAAAAATTCAAACACAAAAAAATTCTGGCAAAAATCAAATATTTTGCCTTGAAAATGAGGCTGAAGTGCCTCCTGGGAGGTGTATTTGTACATCTCCTACCCTGCATCATGTTCTACCCTTCAGAGAAGACAGAGAATGCAACATAGGAGGATCCGGCTGTCAAGAATAACATTTTCCTTCAAAAATATTTGTGGGCAGTGGCAACACATAGGAGGTGCATGGGGGTGCACAGCCATCCCCTGAGAGCGCTGGTGCACCCCTGACAGGCCATGCTCCCTGCTTAGGTGACGGGCACTGACTGGGGAGTAGGAGTGCCGGATGAAGCGCCGCGGTCACTTCCGGGAGCGCTGCAGCTGCTTCCTGTTCGGTGCTGTCAACTGTGGGGAACCCCCCCAGTTGGTGAGATTGGCTGCAGGGGGATCCCCCTCCCCCCTGACTAAGATGGCACCAGTCACCCATGTTTGTGGGTGAGAACCAGCTCTACTATGAAGCTGGGAAGTTCACCTTGTATCCTATTCTGGGGGTTTTAGCAGTGTTTAAATGATACTTGACACCTTTTGCTGCTCTTACGCACCTGGATTGTACTAAAAGCATGTACTAATGAACAAAAAGACTTCTACATCCTCTTATGCCTATAGATGCTTTTAGCCTAAATTGACTGCAGTCACATCTACGCAAGGGACAGAAATTACCCATAAACCGGTATAAGTGATTAGAAACTGGTTCAAATCTGTAACACAACAGAAATTCAGTGTACTGAAACTGCTTTCAAAATGGCTGAAACTGGTTTAAGATCTGGATCAATATAGTATTAGACTTAACTGATTTAGGTTAAATCGGTTTCTTCAACTTCTGTCCCACATCCCCTCCAGATTCAAGCTGTCTGCTCCAGCAGATCAGGGAGGTGGGCTCTAGCACCCCTTGGCTTCTGGCCTGGGCTACTGTAGGCATGTGGCTGCTTTTCTGGCAGCAAAAGTGAACATCTGTTCACTTACTTATTGATTCAATCTACAGAGGTTGAACCAATCTTCTGTGAAGATTGAATTGATTCAGACTCGGGTTTTTTGACGATCTGTACTTAGCCCCAATGAGGGAGTCCTGTTTAAACAAACTGTCATCCCAGAAGGGATCCCCTGGCAATCCATTTCTATTATCATTGCAACAAAGAAATCATGGCAGGAGGCAAAAATGCTTCTCACCTGTCACGCTTTTAGGAGCCAGAAGCTGGGGAGATGAAGACACGCCAATCATTGTAAATGGGCAAGCATGTTATGTTTCCTCCATATTACTGACACATGGGAGAGTGTCTTTAGTTCCCAACAGGAATGAGACCTGAAAAATTTTCATGGTGTCAGTGCACAGAGCAACAGAGAAAAGGGTCTGCGTTGGGTAACAAGTGTAAAAAGAAATAGACTTCCAGTTGTGCGAGAACAGTAACTCAGGTAAATAGCTTGTTTTAGGCCCCTGGCAGATGTTCAATTAAAGGCATGACGAGATCTGATCTGCATGTCACATGAGCATGGCAGGAAACATGATCGTGGAACTGGGGATCTGATCTCAATTGTGTCCTATTGCCAGTGGGGAGAGCCCAGGATAATGATTCCAAGTGTCATAAGGGCAGATCCGAACCCTGTCACCAGCTGGTCCCAATCAGGGCAATTCATCTCCAGAACAAGTGCCACCTACAGCAAGCCCAGATCAGTGCCCAAGGCAACCAACCCCCTGAAGCAACAGGCCCTATTCTGCTCCAGCCCTTAAAAGCCAGGCCCAACCTGCAGTATCCTTGTCTGGATAAAGGCAAAAGTTCTTGCTCCTGACCCTCCACGAACTTGCTGATTTGCTTTGACTCCTGGTACTGGTTCCAGCTTCCAATTCTGTTAAGACCCTTGGAATTCCCTGATCTGGCAGTGACTTCCAGATCAGGATTTGACTTCCAGCTCTGGCTCCTGATCCTGGTTAACCCTCATCTTACCTTCTTTCCAGCTTCAGCTTCTGACCCATGTCCATCTTGACCTTGGTTATAGCTCCCAGTTCCATTTCCAACACCAGACCCCTTTGTACCCCAGCTCCTGGGAAACTGAGCCGGACTGCATCTGTGCTTCCAGTGCCTAACCACTAGGCAAGAGACCCCACATCCCAGTCCCTAATATTGGGCTCCTCCTGAACGGAGAAGTAGCATGCTTGGAGTCTGGTGTTCCTGTGGCTCAGAGCATCAGTCAGCTGATCAGTCAGCAGAAGCAGAGCATCATTAGTGCTTCATCAACCACACATTCAATTTCAGGCTCTATGAGATCCAGCCACAAAATAGCTACACATACTTTATACAATAACTTTGTGGCTTAATCCCTGTTTTATCATGCCATTAATTTCTTGAATGGGTGGCTGGGTTACTACTTCTGATGTGATTAATTGGCTAATCACATCCTATGTGTAACATCTGCCAGGGGCCTTAGGCTTCCTGACTTATGATAAAACAGATCTGTTTGGACAGAAAGTTCTGATCATCTGAATTGTCTTTTATGACTACCTCATGTTTGCTCTGCCATTACTGTTCCACTTATATTCTACCTGTCTTGCTGCTGATCCTTTGGTATCATTTCCCAGGGCCACCTGTGGCTTTTTCTCAGAGCTCAACCCCAAAAGCTCAGGACTTGGACAAAGGCAGACAAGGTTCTTTGGGTAAATCTGATAGTTTTTATTAGACCAACTCAAAGAGTTGGAAAAAATCTTCTTAGCAAGCTTCAGGTATAAATACCCTTTGTCAGGCTGAGGAAGTATCTGCAGTTGGTGTGTGCTCTTCCTGGATGGAAGTGCATCTTCCCTAATACTATACACTCTGAAGTGCTTTGGGTTAGAGTACAAGGCAGTCGAGGGGAAAGGGACTTAACGGTGGGAATCTACTACAGACCTCCCAACCAGGGTGAAGAGCTTGACCAGGAATTCTTGGGTCAGCTCACAGAGGTAGTGAAGGCTAAGGATGTGGTTGTCATGGGAGACCTGAA
>NW_017728950.1:45828981-45847524 GCF_001723895.1 Crocodylus porosus
TCCTGCCATGGCAGGGGGTCGGACTAGATGATCTGCTCAGGTCCCTTCCGACCCTACAAACTATGAAACTATGAAAGAAATTATGAAAACTTTCCTGCAACATCCATCCAACACAGAAAGAAGAAATGCAACAAATTACTCCAGGAACAACTTTCCCAGCCACAAAAAAACCTTCAGAGAAACAACATCACCACCTTACAACATTCCAACCTCAGACTCAGTGACACTGAAAGCAGCAACCATCCCTCAAATATCATCAATCTCTCCTCACACACACATCAAAATTGAAAAATGTGTCCTCTCTAAAGCAGGGGTTCCTAAACCCTGGGCTGCGAAGGGTTGGCTGCCAGTTCAGAAGTGACCGGCATACTGTGGACTGGCAGCCAACCCTTTATTATACTGAGTATTTTATATTCAGTATAAAAAAGGGTTGGCTGCCAGTCTACAGTATGGCAGTCACTTCCAGTCCACAGTTTGCCAGTCGGCAGCCACTTCCGATCCACGGTCACTTCTGGTTCATGGTCACTTCCAGTCCACAGCGTAAAATGGTTGGGAACCCCTGCTCTAAAGTCCTGAATTTCTGTCCAGAAAAATACCCCAATAATGTGGAGAACTAGAAGAATTCTTTCGACTCCGCTGCCTCAAGGAATATTTCCACAACCAGAAAGAATCCACTTCCAACAACAATTCATCTTCTGACAACACTGAGGAAAAGATCAACCCCCCCAAAACCCCAAAAGGTCAGATTGGACACCTCGCAGTGGGTGAAACTCTAACTTTGACCATTATATTGACTGCTTCAGGGAAAGAATGAACAATGAAATAATCAACAACACATGCCACCATAACAGCCTCTCCCTATCAGAGAGAAAGCCCATAGAATCTCTAAGTTCTAGACACCAACTAGTAATAAAACCAGCAGATAAAGGAAGAGCCATAGTCTTCCTTAACTGTGGAGCCTACATAAAAGAAGCCAACAGACAACTCTCTGACACCACCTATTATAAGGAACTACAGGAAGGTCCTACTCCTTTTTTCACCTTGAAACTCAAAAATACCATCAAATCATTTCCATCAGAACTACAAGAAAAACTACAGACCTTGATCCCCCCCACTACCCAACCCAGGGACTTCTTGCAGGCTCCCTAAAATCCACAGACAAGGGAACTCTGGTAGACCTTTCATATCCAACCATGGAGCCCTAACTGAGGAAATATCGGGTTTCACTGAATCAATCCTAACACCTCTTGTCACCCAAAGACCAAGTTTTGTCCAAGACACTACATACTTTCTACAAAAACTTAAAAAGATAAACCACATTCCCAGCAATACCCTCCTAGCCACCATGGATATTACCAGCTTATATAACAACATCCCACACCAGGATGGCATTCAAGCCTGCCTTACATACCTACAAGAGTTATCTTAAAGCACAAAATAGTTAACAGGGTGCTCAACCTCCAGCCCACAAGCTAGATCATGCCCTCAGCACCATGTCATCCAGTCCATGGGGTTCCCCACTTAGCTAAAATTTTGGCAATGGAGGAGCAGTGACACTGTTATCCTGTTGCCAAAGTTCCAGACCTGTGGGGAGCCCTGGGCCTGGGCCCTGCACACTAGATTAAGCACCTCATCCCAACACCCCCTGTGGGGGATGAAACTAGGCCCCAAGGCCCAATCCTGGCATGCAGGGGCAGTGATGGGCCTTGGTATTTCAGCACATGAGGGTAGTGCCAGGGCCCATTCCTGGTACACAAGGGCACTGCTAGGTGCTGGGGCAAATGGGGACCAGCTGTCTCCCTACAGGGCCTGATCCCAGCATGAAGGACCCAATCTGACCCACGGGGCCTGATCCAGACCATGGACTGGTCCTATGCCACTCATCTGACCAGCAGGGACAAAAACTTGAGCACTATTAGTTAAGAACCTTGCTGATAAATTAAAGTGCTTGGAAGGTGTCCCGTCCCGCTCAGTGGGGTGAAGGAAGAGGTACTTTTGCAATCCTCTGTGCAGCGTGGTTAGGCAACACTCTCAAAGTAAACAATTTACTGTTTTATTTTGGTTAACTCAATAACAACATAAAAACCCTTGGTCAAAACTCACTACTAGAAACATTCACATGAGCCAAGGAGAAGGAAGGAGAACTTGAGAGAGAGAGAGAGAGATATCACCACCCCTGGATCCTGTGTTGTTGGCGCGTGTCTCCATCGCTAGTGCTTCTTTCTTGATCCATGGGTGATGGGTCGACGAGCGCGCGTTTTCCTGTCCGCCTTTTATCTTCTTCCCTCATGGTGGTTCCGCCTCTGGCTGTCATCATTCGGACTTGCTCAGTTCAAAGTTCTAGAAACTTCCCCATTTGAGCCGGTGGGCTCATTGGGGGTTTCTAATAGTAGCTGAGTTGACCGAAATGTGACCTTTGATTGGCGCATGCTCAGATTAACAAACAACCAACTTTACACAAGCTGCAGCTTAAGGAAGCTGGTACAGTACACTGACCTGCCTACGCAGGACCTGCATTGCTACCCACTTCCCCCAGCACTTGTTACCACAGAGTTAGCATTTGCGGTAATGTGCTTGCTTACAAGGTTTGAGACAAACCGTTTAACTTTAGGCTGTCCCCAGGTTATTTCAAATGTTTAGGCAACTTTCAAAACAATTCAACTCCGGGTTATCACAGAAGGTTCCACCATCTGGTAGCTGTATGGTGACATATGTGAAATGAGCTAAGGACCCCCAAGGCAATCCTTAGTAAGCAGAGGGTTACATTACAAAACACCACCACAAGTAATAGTAATTGGCATTCTCTTTAGAAAGAATATCCTTTAATGATTTGGAAGCAACTAAGTATAAAATATCTCTTTGAAGAAAAAAGCATAGAATAGCAAATACAATGTAATAAGGAGCACGGGTCAAATCTAGATGGCAGAGATATAAATAGCCAGCTAACTTGGCAAATATCCTTTCCCAGAAAACAGAGACTTTTTTTTTTGCAGTACAGAGAGTTAAATGTTAAACTAGGTTCTATGAAAAACAAAATCTAATTAAAGCCCACAGAAATTCCCATAACGGCTTCCACTTGTGTCTACTGCCATTCTAATGCAATAATGAATAAAGTTATGAAAGAAGTAGGATATGATATAGCTAGTGTCTATCATTCTGTGGGCATGGAGACTATGGCAAAGAATGGAAATGGGATCAAAATACTGCTTAAGTAGACAACAAGTAAAATTCTTATATAATAAAGAGCTTAGTCCATCTGTCTATCTGTCCATAATGCTCTTGGAGCACTCTGATTGGTTAGTGAAACAACAAGAGCACTGACATGATGGCAGGGATAGAGAGGACGGAGCAATGTGGGGGGTGAGGCCAGTGGTGCTGGAGGCAGCAGTGGCATGGGGTGCTGGCAGAGAGGGATGGAAGGGATGGCAGGACAAGCTTCTTCATCCCCAACTCCTGAGAGGCAGTGGTGGTGTAGGGTCATGGGTGGCGGTGTTCTGTTCATGCCCACTCCCTCCCCCCATCATTCTTGATGGGAAACTGGCTACTTTTATATAATAAAGGGCTTAGTCTGCCTGTCTGCCTGTAACGCTCTTGGAGCACTCTGACTGGTTAGTGAAGCAACCAATTAGAGCGTGGAGTGCCACCATGACGGTGGAGACAGAGCAGGGCGGTGGGGGGGCGAGGCTAGCACTGCTGGTCTTGCCCCACTGCTCCATCCCTGCTGTCATAATAGCGCTCTGCCACCTCTGAGAAGCAAGGCCAGGAGAGGGGGTGAGGCCAGTGGTGCTGGAGGTGGTGGCGTGGGGTGCTGGTGGAGGGGGATGGAAGGGATGACAGGGCAAGCTTCCCCACCTCCCTCCACTCCTGGGCAATGGCAGCAGTGTGAGGTGGTGGGTGGCGGTGCTCTGTCCCTGCTTGCTCCCCCCATCCCCCGGTCATTCTTGACAGGCAGTTTGCTAGTGTAAAAATATTAGTCTTCGTCTTCTGAAATTCAAGAGCGCTAAACAGTTGACTTAACAGCTTTTATCATCAAGGCCTTCAATGGACTAATATCTCTTAAGAAATAGGTTTTTTTTCATAACTAACTCAGAATTTTTGGGGGGGATAATATTGTTTTTTCCACCACTACTTCATCAGGTGCCTGTTTAAAAGGTGCAGGCATGCCAATGGGCTTGTGTTATAGCGCTCAGGTCAGGGAAGATGCCTTTATAGTTGTGTCTGCTTTCAAATTTCTCTACTGGTCAATTGTATTAGATTAAAATATCAATGAGAGAATGACTCCTATTTCACCATTTCTTTTTCTTCTTTTTTTTTAATGTAAAGACCTATGACCCATTTCTGCTTATTTGGGAGCATCTGTGGTGTCCAGTTTCACAAATTCAGAGACAAGTCTGTCTGAGCTCCTTTCCTTGCTGTCAGGAATTCAAAAGATATAGATGTTGAAACAGAACCTCAGCTGAAGATGATCAATGAAATGTCAGAGGAGCGAGGAGGAGGTACTATGATGCCACCTTTCAACCCCTCTGATCCTGTGTAGTGCAAAGGGGTCAGAGTAGGGTTGAGCATCTGGCCTATTCTCTTTTTGCTTCCCTCTCTGCTTTAGTTCTTGTGTTTCCAGTTTTTCTCTCTGCAAATAACTGTTTCTGTTAAGTGATTTTTTGCAGGTCTATACATCTTGCTTGAACCTTCATTGCTTTTTTAAGTTCAGATTGCACATCATATCTGCTCCTTTCTGGAAAGATTTGAAAATCTGGCTGACAGCTTTCCAGGAACTAGTTCTACTTTTGCCTCTGAGAAGGCAGGGTTTGGGAGAGTCCATCTCAGTACTCTGAGGCAAAGTATCTTCTTTAACAAGTTTTCAGTATCACCTTTCTCTTCAACTGGTATTTCCAAGGGGCAGTATGACCAGTGGTAACCAGACTTCTGGAACTCGTGAGAGATGTAGCTATTTAATTTTTCCCTTACCTCTAACAGCCAGGCTGGATGTTTCCTGTTTACCTGTGCAAAACTGGGTAGCAAAGTCCCTGAAGTCTTGGAGAATACAACTTCACTTTGTGTTACACAGGCAGTCCTTGCACTTACAGTGGGTTACGTTCCTGGAAAAGGCGTTGTAAGTCGAAACGATGTAAGTCAAATCTGATTTTCCCATAGAAACAATGTTATAATAGGGGGTTACATTCCTGACCAAGGGCCTGATGCCCAATTTCTAATAGAAATGACCATAAACACCATATTTAAATCAACTATTTAATCAACTATAAATTATATACACTGTACAGTACAAAGCTTTCTAAATTGTACTGTATATAAATCGATTAAACAGGGCAATACAGTAACTAATCATATACAATTTTATTTAATGAGAAGGTGAAGGAACACCTTCATCAGGGTTATGGAATTCAGAAGGGCTTCTTTGGGGAGATTTTGGGGAGACTTAGGGCCACTTGATGGCTTTTTCTCAGTTTGGAAATGAGAAACTGATCCAGGGATGTTTGTTTTGCTGCCCTCTTTTTCTCATGGTAAATTTCCCTGTAGTGCCATAAGTGTGAGGATCCAGTGCTGTAAGTAATAACATGGGTGTAAATGGCGGAGCGCTCTAAGTGCAAATTGCCGTAAGTCGAAACGCCATAAGTTGAGGACTGCCTGTATTTGGTGAGTTTTACAATGTTCAGGTTGGAGCTGCTTCTCTGTGCTTCATCTCTGCTTAGCAACAGTCTCCACCCTACTAATGGGCTGTGACTAAGGTGGCCATCATAGAGGACATTTTGGTTTTCTGCTACTCTGTCCTCTGTTGATATGAAACCGAATGCCTTTATGTCTTCTGGTGAAAAATAGAGGACATAAAAGCATACAGTTTTGTATCAACAGAGGATAGAGGACAACTGGACTGTCCTCTATGATGGCCACCCTAGCTATGATTAATGTTCCTAGTCTCTCACTGCTAGAAGAGAAGGGGGGTGTGCATGTGTCCCAAAGAGCAGAAACCTTGGCCTGTCCCTTGCCATTCTAGACTTGTTCTTTGGATACACAGAAAACCTTAACTTTCCAAGTTTGTTTACACTAATAATTTCACTTCAAAGAATTGAGAAAGAAATGTTACAGTTGCCTACAAATTGAGTTATGCTTAGAGGCTGCAAATATAAACTTGAGAAGGAGGGAGGCAGTCAGATCTCAGAAGCTTTTTTACAGGTAGCCCTGTGACCTTTACTAGCTGAAAAAGTGACGGGTGCATATTATCAGTGCACTTAACTTCACCTTAATGCTATAAACAGGCCTTCAAGCAAAGCTATAGACACATGCATAATATATTTACCATCCTATTTGCCCAGGCATTCAACTGGATGCACTATAACAATCAACCTGATCACTGCTGCATCACCAGAAACGTGAGGACAGGAGCTAGCAAGTAAAAAGGCACCAGAGTCAGTAACTGCCACCAGTGTCTTGCATAGAGAACAGCAAATCATGCAGCCTGGAGTAGCTAGCAGTCAAGGCAGCAAAGAGGAATGCTTAACAGGAAACCAGATAAGGACAAATGAATACTATTACTCAGGTATGTAAACATTCCCTATTTTCTTTGTATGTCAGCTGCCTATGGATAGGAGTGTTCACCCAGTCATTTTCCTGATCATTTGCACAGAGGCTATGCAATGAGACTATAATCACTCTGCAGTGAGGCTCGTGGGTGGGCTTTGGTTGGGCCACCTACCCATTGCAGGAATTTTCTAAAGCCCAAGTCTGACTCCACTGAAGTCACTGGGAGTTTGGCAGTTTGACTTTAAATGGGAGCAGAATGGCCTCTTCACCAAGAACCCCACAGCTCTGAGTGATGAGTGCACGGCTTAGTCTTTTCTTCCTTTCTTCGGGTAGTGCAGGATTGAGACCATCCAATGTCTTGCACTACTGCATTTAGTTTTCTTCCCTACCATACCTCAACCCACATAGTGCAGGGTGCTCACTGGAGAAGGAATGGACAGCTGGTGACTTTGGCTTGGTTTCCTCTTCATCCAAAGAAGAAACCCAGGGTTAAGTGCCTTGACTGAATCCTCAAGCCCCCAGTGTCTGAAGGTTGGTAGGGCCTCCTGCCTGCTGGGACTATAGTCTTGACTGTCTAGGACTATTCCCTGCAAGGTATACAACTATAACACATATTTTTCTATTGCTTCTTACAGTGGGAACCAGCATCTTGTTAATTCCTCCTTTTACACCTGTTTTCTAGAGCAGTGGTTTTCAACCTTTTTCATTTTTGAACCCCTAAAAAATTTGAATGGAGGTGTGGACCCCTTTGAATTGTAAGTGTGGGTATTCACATACTTTTGATTGATTGTAGTTATCTTTTGTATACCCCTTTGACATAGTCTGTGGACCCCCAGGGGTCTGTAGACCACAGGTTGAAAACCACTGTTCTAGAGTGTGCCCTCTTGCAGATGTGGCTTGTCTCTAAACATCCTCTGCAGTGACTCTGTCACAGTTTTGTTGATTTCTGCTATAAGTTGTAGTTGCTTTTTGGTTGAGGAAGGACATTTTTCCTTGGGTGCTCTCTGTCTGGCCTTGCTTAGGCCTTAGCGGGTTGCCTACATATTTGCTTGTGGCAGTGTATGCTTTATTTTGGTGTTAATGTTTTCAGGCCCTGAGTGTGCAAGCCCTAGAGGAGCAGCTAAGTCAAACAATCCATCCCTGTTGGTGCCTATGTACCAGATAGGGCCTAAATTTATAAACGTAAAGCCTTTCTATATACAAAGACAGTGGAGCTAGCACTGTGCCCAGATCCCAGTCATCACCTTGACTCCTTGACAAGGGGAATGGGCAAAAAGTCCATAAATGTCTCTAACATGTTTGCTATTGTGGTACATGATACAGTTAAAAAGCAGGCGCTAAGTAGCAACATTATGTACTTTTACACTTCTGTTAAACCAGTTTGGTGCACTATCTGTTTTTCATATCAGAGCATGGAGTTCTTCCAATACATTAGGTTTCTATTACACACTGGCGTAGCTCAACCTTCCTACTTAAAGTTGTTCAATCTAGTTCAACTAGTTAATAATAAAAGCAGTGGCTACTCTGTCTTCTGGCTTCAATGGGGCCTAACCTTAGACAGTAACATTTTGCTCTGCAAATGGATATGCCTGAGATTTAAAACCCAGAGCTGTGATCTGCTTTCTGTAGTAATTAATAGCTACTTTAGGTTCCTAATATAGTGAGACCACATTTTTTGCTACTGTAAAATGCCTAGAGTTATGCCTTTAATTGCTTTATATAATAGAGGTAAAATTACCATATTAAAAAGGGGCTTACATGGTAAATTAGTGTTTGATGGAATTCTGGTCTATCTACAGAAAAGGAAAAGATAATGTCAGAAGAAGTATCTAGTATTTTGCATAATATTTTCATATCCTAATAATGCTATTATTATTATTTCTGAATGTGACTAATTAGATATTTAAAAATAGCTTTTCTCGTCCCTAAAATAAATAGACATCTCAAAGTACTCTCTTTAAGATTTTTAATTTCAACATGAACATCTGAGGTAGAATATTATTACAGCTAAGAGAATCAGGTTCTCTGTGTAGGATGTTTGGGAGGTATTTTGTAGTTTGTGTTTCTTCTTTGTTTGTTATTATATACTAGCAAATTGCCCATTAAGAATGACGAGGGGGGGAGGGGCAGGTGGGGACAGAGCCCCGCGAATGGCCCTGTGCTCTTCCCCTGACACTCTGGGTCCAGGCCCGCTCTACCTCTCCCCTCCCCACAGCACTCCGGGTCTAGCCCTGCTCTATTCTCTCCCCCCTCTGTTCTGTGTCCCCCTGGCCTGTCTTTGCCTCCCTCCCACCCTGCCTACCACCTCCCCTACCCTTCTGGCTGTTCTGGGAGGTGGTGGGGCTGGAGGGCACCACCACTGTGATCCCCCTTTGCTTTCAGACAGGGAGGTGTGGGGAAGCCCCGCTGTCCAGGTGGCCGGGGCATGTTTGCTGCTGACCAAACTTCCCTGGCAGTGGCTCAAACTTGGACATGTGCAGCCCGGGCCAGGCAGCCAATTGCTGCCTGCCC
Source organism: Crocodylus porosus (assembly GCF_001723895.1). NCBI lineage: Eukaryota > Metazoa > Chordata > Crocodylia > Crocodylidae > Crocodylus > Crocodylus porosus. The sequence continues at coordinate 45,838,030 of NW_017728950.1, forward strand.
TCTTGGCAGCACATGCACAGTTGCCCAAAAGTGTTATGGACAGACAGACACCCAAACAGACAGGCTAAGCCTTTTATTATATTAGATGTGTACAGAACCTAGCACTTCTTTGAGGTCTTTAACTGCTACAACAATATACGTGCCAAATAACACGATTACAGTAACCTGTAGTCATCACCTTTGGGATCCAGTTCTGGTAGGTGCCGTACAAATAGATAATTACAGGGGAACTGCCATCACAAATGGTCTACAATATGAAATAAAGTGTTACAAATGTAAACATCTTCTCCATGTCTCTACTTCCAGAGTCTTGTAGAGCAGATGTGGCAACTTCTGGTTTGCTTTCAGTTATAGGCTGCCCAGGAAAGCATTTTGGACAAGTTAACTGAGAGAGTCAAGTTAGACAGCGAGACAGAGGTATTCCACAGGTCTAAATTGAAACCCTCCATTAATTTCAGTGGAGTTTCATGTAAAATAACAAATGATTGGCTCTGTCATCTGATCTAAGTTAGACTGGAATGGTGGGTCAGATTTTAAAGATGCCGGTTAAGTCAGGAAAATGGGGGGGGGTGTGGACTTGTTCTTAAATAATCTTGTCTTTTTCACTGACTTACTGACAATCTATTTTTGATTTTTTTTTAAATGACATTAAATGTACTGATGCCTGGCATCCTAGCTGTCACCACAATAGGTAACTGGTGTGCTGTATGCACTGGAAAATGTAAAAGTGATGGGTGAAAAAATTACAATGGCGTGCATAATTGTGAACTGTAACTTAACAAGTTTGCATGGCACTGCAGTAGCTCTGGGAACACTCTGTTCCTTCCTGTCCATTCCCAACCCATGGTGCCATTTTTGAAGAGACTCTAGAATCTGGTCAGTCTCCTGGCAGAGACAGGCTTATAACACCCTTCCTATTGCTTCACTTGCATAAGAAAAAGGTAATGCCCTACTAAAACGTGTAATAAGAGTAATACACATAATCAGAGTGGGTATCTCTGGGTAATTATTGATGACTGCAACCCATTTAACATTTTGGATAAGCTGAGTATTGATTTTCCTTTCTTACTGCTGTAAGAGTAAGCTCTTTTTCTGCGGGTCTGCACAGTGGAATTCCTGCTGCTGCAGACTAGTGAAAAATCAATGAGGTATTCTTGTCCTATTGGAGTTGTTGTTTTTTTTTTTTTAACTGCAGCTTAAAGTTATCTATCCCCTGCAAACCCACTCTCTCCTGCCACCAGCTGAATCCCCCATGGAGGCTGCTGGTAGGTGTGCTGCTGTTCTGATTGTTTACCTTTTTAAGTCATGTCAAAGGCACTAAAAGCAAAAAATAGGAGCCTTTTTTTTGTCTATTTCATAAGAAACATAAAAAAAAAATAAGTATCTCCTGTCATCCAAAAAAAGGAGGCTATTTTATCAAAGGAAAAAATTACACTTAAATTACAGCACGAAGCTGCTCCTGTGCGAATAAGGGTGAGTCATGTAGGGAGTCATGCTGGTTCCAGTGGGAGTTTCAGCATGAGCAAAGACTGCTCAGTTCAGTAAGGTTCTGCAAGGCTGAGTCCTCCTGTTCCTCTCTCTTTATTAATTGCCTTTCCATGAAGCACGGGGCTTTTGAAAGTTTAGATTTTAAATTGTGGAGACAATCATTTAGCCTCTCTGAGCATCCCTCTATCCTAGCTTTCTCTCATCTCTGCGCAGAGTTGTCTGGGTGATAGGCAGCTGTTTTCTCACTCTCACACTGAAGAAATGGAGGCCAGCATACAGCTTGTAAACGTGGGTCCTTTCACAACTGATGTGGGGGTTGCCAAGGAACAAATGGAAATTGGTTTTATGTAATACTACTCGTGGGTATTCTCCAGCACTTTCCAAAGTGACAACAAGTAAATGGGTTTCATGTAAAGGCAAACGCCAAGCAGCCATTCTATACTTTGACGTTATATATGCTGACTAGGGCAACACAAGCTGTTTTGCTGTGTGGGGGAGTGTTGGCTGCAAGACAGTGTCCCATTGCAAACAGAATCAATAATTAGTGGTTTTTGTCAAGGTGTCCTTTGCATTTTCCCCTTGTGAGCTTCTTCGCCTAAAGCAGCTAAGTGCTGGGAACCTTCAAGCAAAAGAAGTACCTGCTGGGACCATGTGACTTCCTCCCCCTTCCAGAACAAAATGTGAAGAGTCAGGCTTGTAAGTCTAAATATGGTCTCCAATTTCTTCCTACTCATAGCTCACTGTATATATAGGACTTCCCTTCTAGCCAAAAACTGAATGAGTTCTGTTTTTAAGTACAAGTTCCTTATTGTTATGCAACAGCAGCCAGTTTAAGTCAGTTGTAGGTCACTGTAGTTGCTTTCCTTGTACAGTTCAAATTCCTGGTTTTTGCTGTGTTTCTGGACTCCTCCTCTCTGACCTGCACCCGAAAGAGCAGGTTTAAGTCATGTGTTATGTGAGTGGATTCCTGCTATCAGATGTGCCTCAGCGTGCCATTCCCTGGATTGTTGTCCTTGAGCCAAGCCTGTTTATGCTTGTCTCAAAAGGATAGGCATGCTTAGTTCAAGGCTTTTCCAAAGCCAGCCTTTCAGATTTATTTTTTGGTCAGAGCTCTTTTTCCATGTAGGAACAGAGCACTTCTTTGTCTGGTCTGAAATGACTTTAATGCTAGGATTAGTGCCTTTGGCCAGCTTCAAGTCAGCAGAACTTTCCGTGCCTGTTTCTTGAACTTTCCAACAGTGAGAAAACTGTCACTGAATCTGTCAATGCTGGGCCATCATCACTAATGCCAACAGCTCTGGAACCGACTATTGCAGCTCACTCAGTACCGCACATTCCCTGAGCACTGGCTTAGCACACACCTGTCAGTGCCAAGCATAACTCTTATCCAGGGTCTCAGTGTCTAGGGACAGACATTACACATAGATTTAAGTGATCAGAAACTGGTTTAAACCTGTAACAGAAGAGATGTTCAGTGCAAATAAACCAGTCTGAAAATGACTGAAACCGGTTTGAGATAAACCTGGTTGAATGTAGTATCAGACTTAAGTGATTTGGGTCAAACTGCAATGTCTGTCCCAGACCCCTTTAAGTTAAGTTAAAACAGAGTCTTCCAGCATCCTAGATACTTTGCTGGGTGGGGCTCTGCTCTCTGGTTCAGTGCAGCAGGTCTGGCCCTGCTCCTCTGCTCCCTGGATGCAGGTCTGGCAGAGACTGCAGGTACAATTTCATCTGCCTGGCTTCCTCCTGCTCACCCCCACCCTCTTCTACTCCCTGTTCAGTCAGGGATTCCCCCCTCCCCTCTGCCTTATACAGACACCTCTCAGCATTAGCTAGCATACCACATGCTGGCTATGGTCCATGCTGTTGCAGACAGGACAAAGGCAGAAAGAACAGTGTCATCTTAGGGCTTTTTGGAGCCAATCAACAGGTAACTGGTAATGTCCTTCCATTCCTGCCTTGGAAAAAGTTGTTTAAGAAGAGCTTGAACTAGTGAGAGAGGCTTTGTGTTGTTTTATGGGCTGATAAATGCTAACAACTGCCGGTGTAACTCTTTGCTGTGTAATTCAGTACTCTGTTATCAACAGGGGGGTGGGGAATGGCCACTCTTTATGGGAATGTCTATCCACCTCCAAATCAGTTCAAGCTTTGCAAGTTAGACTAATCTGCAAAGATTGAATCAATTCAGGCTCAGGCTTTTTAAATGTCTGTCCTTAGCCAGTAAGGCCTAGTGTTTGTTTCCACTCTCCACCATATTCAGGAGACTGTGCATCGGGGAATTTAGTGTAGTTGCAGAGAAGGAGGGATTCTCCAAGGAGTGTGTGTGTGTGCATGTGTGTTGGGGGGGGAAGGGTGTCTGTAGATCTCAATTCCAGCTTTCTTAGACAGAGACCATCTCTGCTATGTCCAGGTCTGTCATCCAGGATGGTATCAGCATTCCCTTATTTAGGGGAGGTACAGTCCCTTTAAGCCAGAGCACTTCATACTGGTGGCCATCCCTCATTGGATGGGCCCGAAGTGCTGTCTGAGTCTCCAGAGGTGGGATATCTTCTTTTTCGTTTCTTTTCTTTTTCTGAAGAATCAATTTGTACTACCTACTAAATTCTACCAAATGACTCAAAAACATATAGGTATGTTGTTCTCTATTAAATTTGATGGGACTTTCCTACAGGGGTAATTTTTGGTGTGCCAGAAATGTCTCAGTTTGGCCCCAAACTTAATGAATGCAAATAAGATACATATCATACCATGGATTACATGGACAGATTTATTTTTGGTGGTTGTGATCTATCACTGCCACTCTAAATATATAGACCAGCCTATTGAGCTTATGCTGGGAGCATAGCAGTGGGATACTTTTACCTTACTACATGCCTTAATGTGGTGACTTTTAACTATAGTAAAGCTTCTTTGGCAAAGGTCAGCAAATAACTGTCCAGCTCATGACATTTGCACGTTGCAGTCTCTCAGCCTTAGCTTCCCCCTTCTCTCCTGGTACTGTATGCTGTTCAGCTCAGAAAATGGACATGTTCCTTTTATCCTTTTCCGCCCACAGTCTTCAAGAAAGGAAAACAGCCTCACCATTCTTTTATTTAGTTTGACTCCTATGCTGCTGAATATGTCAGGTTTCCTCTGGGGCATTTTATTTATTAATCTTTATCTTATTATAATCCTTTGAAAGTCAGTGCTTGTGGGAAGAGGGGTGATGCAGGTTTCCTGTAATGGGTAGAGCTGTATGGAACATAATGATTTTGTCTGAGCCAGACATGCCTGTGAAAGGCCAATTATAGGATGCAGGGACTCAAAAATAGGGTCTGGAAAGGGGGAATTACATGTAAAGTTTTAAACATGGCAGATTAACTGTTTCTTTGTTATTAATAACACAGTCTACTATCTTAACTCCATTGCAACTAATTTACAGTAATAAAAGTGAGGTCCCACTAGACGAAATAGGGGTGAGGGGACATGTGGATCTATACAGAGGAATAGATTGTGCTCTCCTCATTTAAGACCTCTGAAAAGGATATTTGGGGGACTTGTTTAAAACTGCCCATTCTCCCCATTTTATTGTAAGTCTCACAATGTTCCGGTTTGTTTGTTTGTTTTTTCTTGAAGCCCCAGCTCTTTCAGGAAGGGGCCAAGACAAGAATCTTAGCTTTCATGTTAAAAGTAAAAGTAAGTCTCCATCTCTAAGTCTCCATCTCTTCTGGCTGTGGAGCAAAGTTTGAAGATGTGATTTCAGAGAATCCAAAAATTAGATGGCAGGTCAAAGGAACCTGCCATCTACTTCTGAACTTACAAAAACACAGACACCCAGGCAGACAGAGATGTTTCACTTCTTGTCAAGCATAAGGTACAGAAGCCTCCTCCCTCTATACAGACAGCCTTCTTTCTGGTACTTCCTAACTTTTGAGTTTTGGTCTTTGCAGCCTTAGCACCCCTTCAGCATTGTTAATTGAACATAACTCTCTGGGTTAGTAAAGCAGACGGGTGGGTAGGGATTCCACTATGTGGAATCATCATGACTCCCAGGTGCGTTATCATCTGGGTTAGCACCTTCAGCTTCTCTGCCATTTGTACTGTTGGAGTAACCAATAGAAGTAGTAGGTTGTTGCCAGTAGGGGGATCTGCCATACAGTTTGCTGGTGGGCTTCACAGGTACTTGCTGACAGTGGATGACTGGAGAAACTCAAGAACCTTGGGTTCTCTTCTAGCCTCTGGATGGCAGTCTCTATAGTCACAGACCCGTGTCTTGTTCCACCCCTTCTGCCCTGTCCCCTCCAATTTGTCCCTGACTCTCTCCCCCCTGCTCCCACTTCTTCTCATTCCAAACCTTCTGCCCTGGCTCCTTATCTAAGTCCTAACATACTTGCAAACCCAGTCTCAGTCTTTCCCTCTATATGCCAACCAGCTCTGGTCTTGTCTTATCCTCCTCCCATTCCACGTTATTGCAGTTTTCCCTTCCCAGTGCTTCCAGGCCCCATCTGTCTCCTCCCTCTAGTTCACTTTCCAGCCCCCTTAAGCTCCTGGTCCCTATTTTGTTGACCAGCCAATCCCAATCTCGTTTCCCATGTTTGGCACCACAGAATGTGTAGCAGGCAAGAGAAGCATCTGCAGTGAAAGTCCTGCTCAGCTGCTACAGCTATGAGCTAGAGCATACTCAATACAGATGGACGGTTATGGGCTACCCTTGCCAGTCTCTGTTGCACATGTGTGAACTAGGTTTTCAGAAACTCTGAAGTTGGGGCATTTTTCAGTATTCTTGAGAACATTAAAAGGCACAATCTTGACACCAGAGCCACCCCCTACTAAAATGTTGACTCCTTGCTGAAAAGCATGGGCTCCCTAGAGGTTCTTAGTGGAACAGATATAAGATTTTTTTTAATGTCAAAGAAACAATATATTTAACCCTGATTTCATTCTCAAAAGTGATGGACCCCTTTTTTGCAGAAATTTTAAAAATAAAACAAATTCAGCACATGGCTCCTGGCTTACACAATTTCAGCCTGCTATTATCTGGTGAAGTTATTAAAAAAAACAAAAACTGAAAATAGGTGTGAGAATGAAAAAAAAATTAAATGTAGGTAATGCCACCAGCTCTGTCTATGACATGTGCAGTAGTTGTGGTGATGTTTAAATTCCTGTTAGATAGTTTTCTACACCTTGAAATGGTAAGGAGTGTTGAATTAATTTGAATATGAAACATAGGTTTCTCACATTTTGACAAACTTTTGTCAAGACTGTCTCTAATGAACTTGATGCTCTCCTCACAACTGAGCATTTTGTTTTCTAGGGTTCAGGAAAATGAATTCTGTATTACTTGTGGAAGACTTGCTCCCTCGTCTTCAGCTATTATTATATTCTGACAAATAAAAAAAAACTTGGAGTACCTGCTAGAAAATGAAGGCATCCAGACTTGCAAAGAGAGGGCATTTTGTAAAGTCAACTGCAGAGGCCAACTCAGTGTTTTCCACATGCTGAAAACATTTAACAGGGATTTATAATATATTATAAACAGAACTGAAACATAAACAGGGAACTTCTCAGTCACAAAATTCCTTCTTAATTGGTTTTTAACAGAAAATATTGAAACCATTGGGTCAATGAGCTCTCATCTGCATAATTCATGCTGGGAGCAGACATCTCCTGGAAAAAGCAGCGTTTCAATACACTGAGACCGGCAGGACTTTCTTAACCAGTTTTTAACAGGGATTGTCTGACTGAGTCTCATTGTTACTAAGCTTGAGCAACATGATTTTATATGATTAATATTCATTGTTTCAGTTTAATTTTAGGTCAGGCTCTACAAATCTTATATTGATTTTTGTGTGTAGTTTTACAGAAGTGATTTTGGTACTTGCTCAACTAAGTAGTACTGGTCAAAGAAAACTACTGCTGCAGAATCTGGTTGTTGAATCTTTTTTTCAATCTTCTGTCAATTCAATAATGCTAACCTCAAACATTAGGAATTCAGCTCCCCATAATAATGAGATTTACTTTTAAAGTCATAAAGATTGTAAACAATGATAAATATTGGGATCTTTTATTAACTTCTAGTTTTTGAGCCACTGGGTACATGTAGGTTCATGTGTTCAAGCTTTTCTTTGCAGCGATGAGGTCTAAAAATATATGTTTATTTTCAATAACTTGGGGCTTTAAGGGAAAGACAAGAGTAGAGAAGGATTAAGGGAATAAAATTATGAGAGCTGGCAGCACCAGTATAATATGATCCCTCCTTGCTTTCTTTTTTTTTTCCTGGGAACACTGCCTGTTCCTGTCCTAACTGTCCAAATCCTCTATTAGTTAGGCTCTCCTTACACGTCCATCCAGCTCCCCCTTGGTTGTCTCTAACTTTAACTTTTGTCAGTGATGCCAGCTTCAGTTATGCATGTCTTTTTCTTCTACAAATGCTTTCATGCCATCTTTAACATAATTCTTTTTCTTAGGAATGTTCCCCAACAGAACCTATAAAGCCATTATTTTGCCCTCTTTCAAGTCCAGGCAGATAGCACATTGTGATCACTGCTCCTGACTGATAAAAATTTCTCATACTTATTTTCTATGTTTTAAAAACCTCATTATTTGTGGTATTTTATCCTTGTATTCCTCAGAAGCAAATAACTGTAGGCCTCATTATAAATGTTTCTTATGTTGTTGTAATTTTGAGATTTGTTGGGCACTGTGTTAAATATTTTTCAAACAATATCATTCATCTCTCCTCTAACAACCTAAATATAATTTCCTTCTGATTCTTGATTGGTTTGAACTAACAGAGAGGTTAAAATATCCAAAAAATATGTGTGTGTATTGGTGTGTTGGTAGTGGGGATTTTAATCCAAATCTGGCTCTAGATGCAAGCCTGTGCAGTAACTGGTGCTTATGAGGGCTAAGATCAAGGTTTACAGATTTTTGGTGTATGTTAAATGGGTTGAAAGAATGCCCCAGCTGTGAATATTTCAAAACTATGAAGTGCTTGAAGTCAGGATATGAATTCTGCAGTTTAAGTCCATCTTGACTTCGGACATCTGTTGCATTTTTAATCCTGTTTACTAGAATGAGGTGCCTATATATATGTTCCAGTGTGTATGTGGGGAGGGAAAGGGGGTGTGTGTTTTAATTAGAGTGGCTCTCAGGAGCCACTCAAATTAAAATGCTGCAGTGTCTTGTGTATTCAGCATCCTGCATTTAAAAATGGCTGCAGAGGCACTTTACCTGAAGCTTGTTGAACTGATTAGTTAAAACACCCCTGTGGCCATTTTGAAATGTGGAACCCTGAATACATGAGATGCAGCTTGTTAGAGCATCCTAATTAGAACACTAATCAGAACGCGTTGGTGCACATGAATAGGCACCCAGAGTGGGTACCTTGGACAGGTAAGATGAGCTGAGAGAAAAAATTGAGCTTTTTTAGGAGACAAGTTGTTTTTGTTCTTTGTTTCTTTGGATACTAGCGACTTTCTATTGGTTCTGCCAAACTTATGATATCTATTTCATTGTAGTTAATGGCACACAAATGAAAGATTTGTAGCAATTCTTAACAGTTGCTAACTTGAGCAAGGTTCAAGAATGCACATGTTGTAAACTCAGACTAAAACCTCATCTGAAGGATTAGATCAATGCTGAGGGACAATGCCAAGGTACCCAGTTAGTAACCATATGTCTGAATTCCTTAGCTGTGGTCTCTCACGCCTACGGCAACAAAGTTTTGTATGAAAGAGTTTGCTGTCATTTTGAAGTTAAACATGTGTTCATTTGGAAATCTGGGTGGCTCTTGGCCCAAAATGGAATACCTTGGATTGTGGGCATATTGTAGACCAGACCTCAATACCTTGCCATCACAAACAAGGGTGCAAAGTAAGTGAGTAACCATAACTGCGTGATAAAATCTGAGGCCCATCCCTGAAAGCCTTAATTAAGTGTGCATAGTTTCATAGTTTCATAGTAGCTAGAGTCGGAAGGGACCTAGGTAGATCATCTAGTCCGACCCCCTGCCTTGGCAGGAAAGAG